>NC_138868.1:112006039-112620706 GCF_965194805.1 Balaenoptera borealis | reverse complement strand
CTAATGTGATTTCTTTATAATGGGTGTGTTCCTTATCTTATCCTAGTGTCTAAACGCTTCTCCATGGCTGGACCCCCAAATAATATTCCTTTACGTGCTAAGGGGTATCTAGAGAGAGGGATAGGTTTAATAACTACCCTAACCCTAACGCGTAACCTAACCCTAACCCCTACCCTAACCCTAACACGTACCCTAACCCTAACCCCTACCCTAACCCTAACACTAACCCTAACCCTAACCCTAACCCATACCCTACTCCGTACCCGAACCCCTCCCCGAACCCGTAACCTAAGCCATACCCTAAGCCTAACCCTAAGCCTCACCCTAAACCTAGGCTACCCTTGACTGCTTCTGCCTCCAATAGATTTCCTAAGCACTATTGTTTTAAGGAACGGCTTAAAAAGAGAATCCTAATGTGATTTCTTTATAATGGGTGTGTTCCTTATCTTATCCTAGTGTCTAAATTCTTCTCCATGGCTGGACCCCCAAATAATATTCCTTTACGTGCTAAGGGGTATCTAGAGAGAGGGATAGGTTTAATAACTACCCTAACCCTAACGCGTACCCTAACCCTAACCCCAACCCTAACACGTACCCTAATCCTAACCCGTACCCTAAACCGAGCCCTAACCCTAACAATAACCCTAACCCTAACCCTAACCCATACCCTACGCCGTACGCGAACCCCTCCCCGAACCCGTAACCTAAGCCGTACCGTAAACCTAACCCTAAGCCTAACCCTAACCCTAGGCTACCCTTGACTGCTTCTGCCTCCAATAGATTTCCTAAGCACTAGTGTTTTAAGGAACAGCTTAAAAAGGGAATCCTAATGTGATTTCTTTATAATAGGTGTGTTCCTTATCTTATCCTAGTGTCTAAATTCTTCTCCATGGCTGGACCCCCAAATAATATTCCTTTACGTGCTAAGGGGTATCTAGAGAGTGGGATAGGTTTAATAACTACCCTAACCCTAACACGTACCCTAACCCTAACCCCTACCCTAACCCTAACACGTACCCTAATCCTAACCCGTACCCTAAACCGAGCCCTAACCCTAACACTAACTGTAAACCTAAACCTAAACCATACCCTATGCCGTACCCAAACCCCTCCCCGAACCCCTACCCTAAGCCGTACCCTAACCCTAACCCTAAGCCTAACCGTAACCCTACTCTACCCTTGACTGCTTCTGCCTCCAATAGATTTCCTAAGCACTAGTGTTTTAAGGAACAGCTTAAAAAGAGAATCCTAATGTGATTTCTTTATAATGGGTGTGTTCCTTATCTTATCCTAGTGTCTAAACTCTTCTCCATGGCTGGACCCCCAAATAATATTCCTTTACGTGCTAAGGGGTATCTAGAGAGTGGGATAGGTTTAATAACTACCCTAACCCTAACGCGTACCCTAACCCTAACCCCAACCCTAACACGTACCCTAATCCTAACCCGTACCCTAAACCGAGCCCTAACCCTAACAATAACCCTAACCCTAACCCTAACCCATACCCTACGCCGTACGCGAACCCCTCCCCGAACCCGTAACCTAAGCCGTACCGTAAACCTAACCCTAAGACTAACCCTAACCCTAGGCTACCCTTGACTGCTTCTGCCTCCAATAGATTTCCTAAGCACTAGTGTTTTAAGGAACAGCTTAAAAAGGGAATCCTAATGTGATTTCTTTATAATAGGTGTGTTCCTTATCTTATCCTAGTGTCTAAACCCTTCTCCATGGCTGGACCCCCAAATAATAATCCTTCACGTGCTATGGGTATCTAGAGAGTGGGATAGGTTTAATAACTACCCTAACCCTAACACGTACCCTAACCCTAACTCCTACCCTAACCCTAACACGTACCCTAATCCTAACCCGTACCCTAAACCGAGCCCTAACCCTAACACTAACTGTAAACCTAAACCTAAACCATACCCTATGCCGTAACCAAACCCCTCCCCGAAACCCTACCCTAAGCCGTACCCTAACCCTAACCCTAAGCCTAACCGTAACCCTACTCTACCCTTGACTGCTTCTGCCTCCAATAGATTTCCTAAGCACTAGTGTTTGAAGGAACAGCTTAAAACGAGAATCCTAATGTGATTTCTTTATAATGGGTGTGTTCCTTATATTATCGTAGTGTCTAAACTCTTCTCCATGGCTGGACCCCCAAATAATATTCCTTTACGTGCTAAGGGGTATCTAGAGAGTGGGATAGGTTTAATAACTACACTAACCCTAATGCATACTCTAATCCTAACCCCTACCCTAACCCTAACACGTATCCTAATCCTAACCCGTACCCTAAACCGAGCCCTAACCCTAACACTAACCCTAACCCTAACCCTAACCCATACCCTACGCCGTACCCGAACCCCTCCCCGAACCCGTACCCTAAGCCGTACCCTAACCCTAACCCTAAGCCTAACCCTAACCCTAGGCTACCCTTGACTGCTTCTGCCTCCAATAGATTTCCTAAGCACTAGTGTTTTAAGGAACAGCTTAAAAAGAGAATCCTAATGTGATTTCTTTATAATGGGTGTGTTCCTTATCTTATCCTAGTGTCTAAACTCTTCTCCATGGCTGGACCCCAAATAATATTCCTTTACGTGCTAAGGGGTATCTAGAGAGTGGGATAGGTTTAATAACTACCCTAACCCTAACGCGTACCCTAACCCTAACCCCTACCCTAACGCTAACACGTACGCTAATCCTAACCCGTACCCTAAACCGAGCCCTAACCCTAAAACTAACCCTAACCCTAACCCCTACCCTAACCCTAACACATACCCTAATCTTAACCCATACCCTAAACCGAGCCCTAACCCTAACACTAACCCTAACCCTAACCCTAACCCATACCCTACGCCGTACCCGAACCCCTCCCCGAACCCGTACCCTAAGCCGTACCCTAAGCCTAACCCTAAGCCTAACCCTAACCCTAGGCTACCCTTGACTGCTTCTGCCTCCAATATATTTCCTAAGCACTAGTGTTTGAAGGAACAGCTTAAAACGAGAATCCTAATGTGATTTCTTTATAATGGGTGTGTTCCTTATCTTACCCTAGTGTCTAAACTCTTCTCCATGGCTGGACCCCCAAATAATATTCCTTTACGTGCTAAGGGGTATCTAGAGAGTGGGATAGGTTTAATAACTACCCTAACCCTAACGCGTACCCTAACCCTAACTCCTACCCTAACCCTAACACGTACCCTAATCCTAAACCGTACCCTAAACCGAGCCCTAACCCTAACACTAACCCTAACCCTAACCCATACCCTACGCCGTACCCGAACCCCTCCCCGAACCCGTACCCTAATCTGTACCCTAAGCCTAACCTTAGGGATAACCCTAACCCTAGGCTACCCTTGACTGCTTCTGCCTCCAATAGATTTCCTAAGCACTAGTGTTTGAAGGAACAGCTTAAAACGAGAATCCTAATGTGATTTCTTTATAATGGGTGTGTTCCTTATATTATCCTAGTGTCTAAACTCTCCTCCATGGCTGGACCCCCAAATAATATTCCTTTACGTGCTAAGGGGTATCTAGAGAGTGGGATAGGTTTAATAACTACCCTAAACCTAACGCGTACCCTAACTCTAACCCCTACCCTAACCCTAACACGTACCCTAATCCTAACCCGTACCCTAAACCGAGCCCTAACCCTAACACTAACCTTAACCCTAACCCTAACCCATACCCTACGCCGTACCCGAACCCCTCCCCGAACCCGTACCCTAAGCCGTACCCTAAGCCTAACACTAAGGATAACCCTAAACCTAGGCTACCCTTGACTGCTTCTGCCTCCAATAGATTTCCTAAGCACTAGTGTTTAAAGGAACAGCTTAAAACGAGAATCCTAATGTGATTTCTTTATAATGGGTGTGTTCCTTATATTATCCTAGTCTCTAAACTCTTCTCCTTGGCTGGACACCCAAATAATATTCCTTTACGTGCTAAGGGGTATCTAGAGAGTGGGATAGGTTTAATAACTACCCTAACCCTAACGCGTACCCTAACCCTAACCCCAACCCTAACACGTACCCTAATCCTAACCCGTACCCTAAACCGAGCCCTAACCCTAAAACTAACCCTAACCCTAACCCCTACCCTAACCCTAACACATACCCTAATCTTAACCCATACCCTAAACCGAGCCCTAACCCTAACACTAACCCTAACCCTAACCCTAACCCATAACCTACGCCGTACCCGAACCCCTCCCCGAACCCGTACCCTAAGCCGTACCCTAAGCCTAACCCTAAGCCTAACCCTAACCCTAGGCTACCCTTGACTGCTTCTGCCTCCAATAGATTTCCTAAGCACTAGTGTTTGAAGGAACAGCTTAAAACGAGAATCCTAATGTGATTTCTTTATAATGGGTGTGTTCCTTATATTATCCTAGTGTCTAAACTCTTCTCCATGGCTGGACCCCCAAATAATATTCCTTTACGTGCTAAGGGGTATCTAGAGAGTGGGATAGGTTTAATAACTACACTAACCCTAATGCGTACTCTAATCCTAACCCCTACCCTAACCCTAACACGTATCCTAATCCTAACCCGTACCCTAAACCGAGCCCTAACCCTAACACTAACCCTAACCCTAACCCTAACCCATACCCTACGCCGTACCCGAACCCCTCCCCGAACCCGTACCCTGAGCCGTACCCTAACCCTAACCCTAAGCCTAAGCCTAACCCTAGGCTACCCTTGACTGCTTCTGCCTCCAATAGATTTCCTAAGCACTAGTGTTTTAAGGAACAGCTTAAAAAGAGAATCCTAATGTGATTTCTTTATAATGGGTGTGTTCCTTATCTTATCCTAGTGTCTAAACTCTTCTCCATGGCTGGACCCCCAAATAATATTCCTTTACGTGCTAAGGGGTATCTAGAGAGTGGGATAGGTTTAATAACTACCCTAACCCTAACGCGTACCCTGACCCTAACCCCTACCCTAACCCTAACACGTACCCTAATCCTAACCCGTACCCTAAACCGAGCCCTAACCCTAAAACTAACCCTAACCCTAACCCCTACCCTAACCCTAACACATACCCTAATCTTAACCCATACCCTAAACCGAGCCCTAACCCTAACACTAACCCTAACCCTAACCCTAACCCATACCCTACGCCGTACCCGAACCCCTCCCCGAACCCGTACCCTAAGCCGTACCCTAAGCCTAACCCTAAGCCTAACCCTAACCCTAGGCTACCCTTGACTGCTTCTGCCTCCAATAGATTTCCTAAGCACTAGTGTTTTAAGGAACAGCTTAAAAAGAGAATCCTAATGTGATTTCTTTATAATGGGTGTGTTCCTTATCTTATCCTAGTGTCTAAACTCTTCTCCATGGCTGGACCCCCAAATAATATTCCTTTACGTGCTAAGGGGTATCTAGAGAGTGGGATAGGTTTAATAACTACCCTAACCCTAACGCGTACCCTAACCCTAACCCCACCCCTAACACGTACCCTAATCCTAACCCGTACCCTAAACCGAGCCCTAACCCTAAAACTAACCCTAACCCTAACCCCTACCCTAACCCTAACACATACCCTAATCTTAACCCATACCCTAAACCGAGCCCTAACCCTAACACTAACCCTAACCCTAACCCTAACCCATAACCTACGCCGTACCCGAACCCCTCCCCGAACCCGTACCCTAAGCCGTACCCTAAGCCTAACCCTAAGCCTAACCCTAACCCTAGGCTACCCTTGACTGCTTCTGCCTCCAATAGATTTCCTAAGCACTAGTGTTTGAAGGAACAGCTTAAAACGAGAATCCTAATGTGATTTCTTTATAATGGGTGTGTTCCTTATATTATCCTAGTGTCTAAACTCTTCTCCATGGCTGGACCCCCAAATAATATTCCTTTACGTGCTAAGGGGTATCTAGAGAGTGGGATAGGTTTAATAACTACACTAACCCTAATGCGTACTCTAATCCTAACCCCTACCCTAACCCTAACACGTATCCTAATCCTAACCCGTACCCTAAACCGAGCCCTAACCCTAAAACTAACCCTAACCCTAACCCCTACCCTAACCCTAACACATACCCTAATCTTAACCCATACCCTAAACCGAGCCCTAACCCTAACACTAACCCTAACCCTAAACCTAACCCATACCCTACGCCGTTCCCGAACCCCTCCCCGAACCCGTACCCTAATCTGTACCCTAAGCCTAACCTTAGGGATAACCCTAACCCTAGGCTACCCTTGACTGCTTCTGCCTCCAATAGATTTCCTAAGCACTAGTGTTTGAAGGAACAGCTTAAAACGAGAATCCTAATGTGATTTCTTTATAATGGGTGTGTTCCTTATATTATCCTAGTGTCTAAACTCTCCTCCATGGCTGGACCCCCAAATAATATTCCTTTACGTGCTAAGGGGTATCTAGAGAGTGGGATAGGTTTAATAACTACCCTAAACCTAACGCGTACCCTAACTCTAACCCCTACCCTAACCCTAACACGTACCCTAATCCTAACCCGTACCCTAAACCGAGCCCTAACCCTAACACTAACCTTAACCCTAACCCTAACCCATACCCTACGCCGAACCCGAACCCCTCCCCGAACCCGTACCCTAAGCCGTACCCTAAGCCTAACACTAAGGATAACCCTAAACCTAGGCTACCCTTCACTGCTTCTGCCTCCAATAGATTTCCTAAGCACTAGTGTTTGAAGGAACAGCTTAAAAAGAGAATCCTAATGTGATTTCTTTATAATGGGTGTGTTCCTTATCTTATCCTAGTGTCTAAACTCTTCTCCATGGCTGGACCCCCAAATAATATTCCTTTACGTGCTAAGGGGTATCTAGAGAGTGGGATAGGTTTAATAACTACCCTAACCCTAACGCGTACCCTAACCCTAACCCCAACCCTAACACGTACCCTAATCCTAACCCGTACCCTAAACCGAGCCCTAACCCTAAAACTAACCCTAACCCTAACCCCTACCCTAACCCTAACACATACCCTAATCTTAACCCATACCCTAAACCGAGCCCTAACCCTAACACTAACCCTAACCCTAACCCTAACCCATAACCTATGCCGTACCCGAACCCCTCCCCGAACCCGTACCCTAAGCCGTACCGTAAGCCTAACCCTAAGCCTAACCCTAACCCTAGGCTACCCTTGACTGCTTCTGCCTCCAATAGATTTCCTAAGCACTAGTGTTTGAAGGAACAACTTAAAACGAGAATCCTAATGTGATTTCTTTATAATGGGTGTGTTCCTTATATTATCCTAGTGTCTAAACTCTTTTCCATGGCTGGACCCCCAAATAATATTCCTTTACGTGCTAAGGGGTATCTAGAGAGTGGGATAGGTTTAATAACTACACTAACCCTAATGCGTACTCTAATCCTAACCCCTACCCTAACCCTAACACGTATCCTAATCCTAACCCGTACCCTAAACCGAGCCCTAACCCTAACACTAACCCTAAACCTAACCCTAACCCATACCCTACGCCGTACCCGAACCCCTCCCCGAACCCGTACCCTAAGCCGTACCCTAACCCTAACCCTAAGCCTAACCCTAACCCTAGGCTACCCTTGACTGCTTCTGCCTCCAATAGATTTCCTAAGCACTAGTATTTTAAGGAACAGCTTAAAAAGAGAATCCTAATGTGATTTCTTTATAATGGGTGTGTTCCTTATCTTATCCTAGTGTCTAAACTCTTCTCCAAGGCTGGACCCCCAAATAATATTCCTTTACGTGCTAAGGGGTATCTAGAGAGTGGGATAGGTTTAATAACTACCCTAACCCTAACGTGTACCCTAACCCTAACCCCTACCCTAACCCTAACACGTACCCTAATCCTAACCCGTACCCTAAACCGAGCCCTAACCCTAAAACTAACCCTAACCCTAACCCCTACCCTAACCCTAACACATACCCTAATCTTAACCCATACCCTAAACCGAGCCCTAACCCTAACCCTAACCCTAACCCTAACCCTAACCCATAACCTACGCCGTACCCGAACCCCTCACCGAACCCGTACCCTAAGCCGTACCCTAAGCCTAACCCTAAGCCTAACCCTAACCCTAGGCTACCCTTGACTGCTTCTGCCTCCAATAGATTTCCTAAGCACTAGTGTTTGAAGGAACAGCTTAAAACGAGAATCCTAATGTGATTTCTTTATAATGGGTGTGTTCCTTATATTATCCTAGTGTCTAAACTCTTCTCCATGGCTGGACCCCCAAATAATATTCCTTTAAGTGCTAAGGGGTATCTAGAGAGTGGGATAGGTTTAATAACTACACTAACCCTAATGCGTACTCTAATCCTAACCCCTACCCTAACCCTAACACGTATCCTAATCCTAACCCGTACCCTAAACCGAGCCCTAACCCTAACACTAACCCTAACCCTAACCCATACCCTACGCCGTACCCGAACCCCTCCCCGATCCCGTACCCTAATCTGTACCCTAAGCCTAACCTTAGGGATAACCCTAACCCTAGGCTACCCTTGACTGCTTCTGCCTCCAATAGATTTCTTAAGCACTAGTGTTTGAAGGAACAGCTTAAAACGAGAATCCTAATGTGATTTCTTTATAATGGGTGTGTTCCGTATATTATCCTAGTGTCTAAACTCTCCTCCATGGCTGGACCACCAAATAATATTCCTTTACGTGCTAAGGGGTATCTAGAGAGTGGGATAGGTTTAATAACTACCCTAACCCTAACGCGTACCCTAACTCTAACCCCTACCCTAACCCTAACACGTACCCTAATCCTAACCCGTACCCTAAACCGAGCCCTAACCCTAACACTAACCCTAACCCTAACCCTAACCCATACCCTACGCCGTACCCGAACCCCTCCCCGAACCCGTACCCTAAGCCGTACCCTAAGCCTAACCCTAAGCCTAACCCTAACCCTAGGCTACCCTTGACTGCTTCTGCCTCCAATAGATTTCCTAAGCACTAGTGTTTGAAGGAACAGCTTAAAAAGAGAATCCTAATGTGATTTCTTTATAATGGGTGTGTTCCTTATCTTATCCTAGTGTCTAAACTCTTCTCCATGGCTGGACCCCCAAATAATATTCCTTTACATGCTAAGGGGAATCTAGAGAGTGGGATAGGTTTAATAACTACCCTAACCCTAACGCGTACCCTAACCCTAACCCCAACTCTAACACGTACCCTAATCCTAACCCGTACCCTAAACCGAGCCCTAACCCTAAAACTAACCCTAACCCTAACCCCTACCCTATCCCTAACACATACCCTAATCTTAACCCATACCCTAAACCGAGCCCTAACCCTAACACTAACCCTAACCCTAACCCTAACCCATAACCTACGCCGTACCCAAACCGCTCCCCGAACCCGTACCCTAAGCCGTACCCTAAGCCTAACCCTAAGCCTAACCCTAACCCTAGGCTACCCTTGACTGCTTCTGCCTCCAATAGATTTCCTAAGCACTAGTGTTTGAAGGAACAGCTTAAAACGAGAATCCTAATGTGATTTCTTTATAATGGGTGTGTTCCTTATATTATCCTAGTGTCTAAACTCTTCTCCATGGCTGGACCCCCAAATAATATTCCTTTACGTGCTAAGGGGTATCTAGAGAGTGGGATAGGTTTAATAACTACACTAACCCTAATGCGTACTCTAATCCTAACCCCTACCCTAACCCTAACACGTATCCTAATCCTAACCCGTACCCTAAACCGAGCCCTAACCCTAACACTAACCCTAACCCTAACCCTAACCCATACCCTACGCCGTACCCGAACCCCTCCCCGAACCCGTACCCTAAGCCGTACCCTAAGCCTAACCCTAAGCCTAACCCTAACCCTAGGCTACCCTTGACTGCTTCTGCCTCCAATAGATTTCCTAAGCACTAGTGTTTTAAGGAACAGCTTAAAAAGAGAATCCTAATGTGATTTCTTTATAATGGGTGTGTTCCTTATCTTATCCTAGTGTCTAAACTCTTCTCCATGGCTGGACCCCCAAATAATATTCCTTTACGTGCTAAGGGGTATCTAGAGAGTGGGATAGGTTTAATAACTACCCTAACCCTAACGCGTACCCTAACCCTAACCCCTACCCTAACCCTAACACGTACCCTAATCCTAACCCGTACCCTAAACCGAGCCCTAACCCTAAAACTAACCCTAACCCTAACCCCTACCCTAACCCTAACACATACCCTAATCTTAACCCATACCCTAAACCGAGCCCTAACCCTAACACTAACCCTAACCCTAACCCTAACCCATACCCTACGCCGTACCCGAACCCCTCCCCGAACCCGTACCCTAAGCCGTACCCTAAGCCTAACCCTAAGCCTAACCCTAACCCTAGGCTACCCTTGACTGCTTCTGCCTCCAATATATTTCCTAAGCACGAGTGTTTGAAGGAACAGCTTTAAACGAGAATCCTAATGTGATTTCTTTATAATGGGTGTGTTCCTTATCTTACCCTAGTGTCTAAACTCTTCTCCATGGCTGGACCCCCAAATAATATTCCTTTACGTGCTAAGGGGTATCTAGAGAGTGGGATAGGTTTAATAACTACCCTAACCCTAACGCGTACCCTAACCCTAATTCCTACCCTAACCCTAACACGTACCCTAATCCTAAACCGTACCCTAAACCGAGCCCTAACCCTAACACTAACCCTAACCCTAACCCATACCCTACGCCGTACCCGAACCCCTCCCCGAACCCGTACCCTAATCTGTACCCTAAGCCTAACCTTAGGGATAACCCTAACCCTAGGCTACCCTTGACTGCTTCTGCCTCCAATAGATTTCCTAAGCACTAGTGTTTGAAGGAACAGCTTAAAACGAGAATCCTAATGTGATTTCTTTATAATGGGTGTGTTCCTTATATTATCCTAGTGTCTAAACTCTCCTCCATGGCTGGACCCCCAAATAATATTCCTTTACGTGCTAAGGGGTATCTAGAGAGTGGGATAGGTTTAATAACTACCCTAACCCTAACGCGTACCCTAACTCTAACCCCTACCCTAACCCTAACACGTACCCTAATCCTAACCCGTACCCTAAACCGAGCCCTAACCCTAACACTAACCCTAACCCTAACCCTAACCCATACCCTACGCCGTACCCGAACCCCTCCCCGAACCCGTACCCTAAGCCGTACCCTAAGCCTAACACTAAGGATAACCCTAAACCTAGGCTACCCTTGACTGCTTCTGCCTCCAATAGATTTCCTAAGCTCTAGTGTTTGAAGGAACAGCTTAAAAAGAGAATCCTAATGTGATTTCTTTATAATGGGTGTGTTCCTTATCTTATCCTAGTGTCTAAACTCTTCTCCATGGCTGGACCCACAAATAATATTCCTTTACGTGCTAAGGGGTATCTAGAGAGTGGGATAGGTTTAATAACTACCCTAACCCTAACGCGTACCCTAACCCTAACCCCTACCCTAACCCTAACACGTACCCTAATCCTAACCCGTACCCTAAACCGAGGCCTAACCCTAACAATAACCCTAACCCTAACCCTAACCCATACCCTACACCGTACCCGAACCCCTCCCCGAACCCGTACCCTAAGCCGTACCCTAACCCTAACCCTAATCCTAACCCTAAACCTAGGCCACCTTGACTGCTTCTGCCTCCAATGGATTTCCTAAGCACTAGTGTTTGAAGGAACAGCTTAAAACGAGAATCCTAATGTGATTTCTTTATAATGGGTGTGTTCCTTATATTATCCTAGTGTCTAAACTCTTCTCCATGGCTGGACCCCCAAATAATATTCCTTTACGTGCTAAGGGGTATCTAGAGAGTGGGATAGGTTTAATAACTACCCTAACCCTAACGCGTACCCTAACCCTAACCCCAACCCTAACACTTACCCTAATCCTAACCCGTACCCTAAACCGAGCCCTAACCCTAACAATAACCCTAACCCTAACCCTAACCCATACCCTACGCCGTACGCGAACCCCTCCCCGAACCCGTAACCTAAGCCGTACCGTAAACCTAACCCTAAGCCTAACCCTAACCCTAGGCTACCCTTGACTGCTTCTGCCTCCAATAGATTTCCTAAGCACTAGTGTTTTAAGGAACAGCTTAAAAAGGGAATCCTAATGTGATTTCTTTATAATAGGTGTGTTCCTTATCTTATCCTAGTGTCTAAACCCTTCTCCATGGCTGGACCCCCAAATAATAATCCTTCACGTCCTATGGGTATCTAGAGAGTGGGATAGGTTTAATAACTACCCTAACCCTAACACGTACCCTAACCCTAACCCCTACCCTAACCCTAACACGTACCCTAATCCTAACCCGTACCCTAAACCGAGCCCTAACCCTAACACTAACTGTAAACCTAAACCTAAACCATACCCTATGCCGTAACCAAACCCCTCCCCGAAACCCTACCCTAAGCCGTACCCTAACCCTAACCCTAAGCCTAACCCTAACCCTACTCTACCCTTGACTGCTTCTGCCTCCAATAGATTTCCTAAGCACTAGTGTTTTAAGGAACAGCTTAAAAAGAGAATCCTAATGTGATTTCTTTATAATGGGTGTGTTCCTTATCTTATCCTAGTGTCTAAACTCTTCTCCATGGCTGGAACCCCAAATAATATTCCTTTACGTGCTATGGGGAATCTAGAAAGTGGGATACGTTAAATAACTACCCTAAACCTAACGCGTACCCTAACTCTAACCCCTACCCTAACCCTAACACGTACCCTAATCCTAACCCGTACCCTAAACCGAGCCCTAACCCTAACACTAACCCTAACCCTAACCCTAACCCATACCCTACGCCGTACCCGAACCCCTCCCCGAACCCGTACCCTAAGCCCTACCCTAAGCCTAACACTAAGGATAACCCTAAACCTAGGCTACCCTTGACTGTTTCTGCCTCCAATAGATTTCCTAAGCACTAGTGTTTGAAGGAACAGCTTAAAAAGAGAATCCTAATGTGATTTCTTTATAATGGGTGTGTTCCTTATCTTATCCTAGTGTCTAAACTCTTCTCCATGGCTGGACCCCCAAATAATATTCCTTTACGTGCTAAGGGGTATCTAGAGAGTGGGATAGGTTTAATAACTACCCTAACCCTAACGCGTACCCTAACCCTAACCCCAACCCTAACACGTACCCTAATCCTAACCCGTACCCTAAACCGAGCCCTAACCCTAAAACTAACCCTAACCCTAACCCCTACCCTAACCCTAACACATACCCTAATCTTAACCCATACCCTAAACCGAGCCCTAACCCTAACACTAACCCTAACCCTAACCCTAACCCATAACCTACGCCGTACCGGAACCCCTCCCCGAACCCGTACCCTAAGCCGTACCCTAAGCCTAACCCTAAGCCTAACCCTAACCCTAGGCTACCCTTGACTGCTTCTGCCTCCAATAGATTTCCTAAGCACTAGTGTTTGAAGGAACAGCTTAAAACGAGAATCCTAATGTGATTTCTTTATAATGGGTGTGTTCCTTATATTATCGTAGTGTCTAAACTCTTCTCCATGGCTGGACCCCCAAATAATATTCCTTTACGTGCTAAGGGGTATCTAGAGAGTGGGATAGGTTTAATAACTACACTAACCCTAATGCATACTCTAATCCTAACCCCTACCCTAACCCTAACACGTATCCTAATCCTAACCCGTACCCTAAACCGAGCCCTAACCCTAACACTAACCCTAACCCTAACCCTAACCCATACCCTACGCCGTACCCGAACCCCTCCCCGAACCCGTACCCTAAGCCGTACCCTAACCCTAACCCTAAGCCTAACCCTAACCCTAGGCTACCCTTGACTGCTTCTGCCTCCAATAGATTTCCTAAGCACTAGTGTTTTAAGGAACAGCTTAAAAAGAGAATCCTAATGTGATTTCTTTATAATGGGTGTGTTCCTTATCTTATCCTAGTGTCTAAACTCTTCTCCATGGCTGGACCCCAAATAATATTCCTTTACGTGCTAAGGGGTATCTAGAGAGTGGGATAGGTTTAATAACTACCCTAACCCTAACGCGTACCCTAACCCTAACCCCTACCCTAACCCTAACACGTACGCTAATCCTAACCCGTACCCTAAACCGAGCCCTAACCCTAAAACTAACCCTAACCCTAACCCCTACCCTAACCCTAACACATACCCTAATCTTAACCCATACCCTAAACCGAGCCCTAACCCTAACACTAACCCTAACCCTAACCCTAACCCATACCCTACGCCGTACCCGAACCCCTCCCCGAACCCGTACCCTAAGCCGTACCCTAAGCCTAACCCTAAGCCTAACCCTAACCCTAGGCTACCCTTGACTGCTTCTGCCTCCAATATATTTCCTAAGCACTAGTGTTTGAAGGAACAGCTTAAAACGAGAATCCTAATGTGATTTCTTTATAATGGGTGTGTTCCTTATCTTACCCTAGTGTCTAAACTCTTCTCCATGGCTGGACCCCCAAATAATATTCCTTTACGTGCTAAGGGGTATCTAGAGAGTGGGATAGGTTTAATAACTACCCTAACCCTAACGCGTACCCTAACCCTAACTCCTACCCTAACCCTAACACGTACCCTAATCCTAAACCGTACCCTAAACCGAGCCCTAACCCTAACACTAACCCTAACCCTAACCCATACCCTACGCCGTACCCGAACCCCTCCCCGAACCCGTACCCTAATCTGTACCCTAAGCCTAACCTTAGGGATAACCCTAACCCTAGGCTACCCTTGACTGCTTCTGCCTCCAATAGATTTCCTAAGCACTAGTGTTTGAAGGAACAGCTTAAAACGAGAATCCTAATGTGATTTCTTTATAATGGGTGTGTTCCTTATATTATCCTAGTGTCTAAACTCTCCTCCATGGCTGGACCCCCAAATAATATTCCTTTACGTGCTAAGGGGTATCTAGAGAGTGGGATAGGTTTAATAACTACCCTAAACCTAACGCGTACCCTAACTCTAACCCCTACCCTAACCCTAACACGTACCCTAATCCTAACCCGTACCCTAAACCGAGCCCTAACCCTAACACTAACCTTAACCCTAACCCTAACCCATACCCTACGCCGTACCCGAACCCCTCCCCGAACCCGTACCCTAAGCCGTACCCTAAGCCTAACACTAAGGATAACCCTAAACCTAGGCTACCCTTGACTGCTTCTGCCTCCAATAGATTTCCTAAGCACTAGTGTTTAAAGGAACAGCTTAAAACGAGAATCCTAATGTGATTTCTTTATAATGGGTGTGTTCCTTATATTATCCTAGTCTCTAAACTCTTCTCCATGGCTGGACACCCAAATAATATTCCTTTACGTGCTAAGGGGTATCTAGAGAGTGGGATAGGTTTAATAACTACCCTAACCCTAACGCGTACCCTAACCCTAACCCCAACCCTAACACGTACCCTAATCCTAACCCGTACCCTAAACCGAGCCCTAACCCTAAAACTAACCCTAACCCTAACCCCTACCCTAACCCTAACACATACCCTAATCTTAACCCATACCCTAAACCGAGCCCTAACCCTAACACTAACCCTAACCCTAACCCTAACCCATAACCTACGCCGTACCCGAACCCCTCCCCGAACCCGTACCCTAAGCCGTACCCTAAGCCTAACCCTAAGCCTAACCCTAACCCTAGGCTACCCTTGACTGCTTCTGCCTCCAATAGATTTCCTAAGCACTAGTGTTTGAAGGAACAGCTTAAAACGAGAATCCTAATGTGATTTCTTTATAATGGGTGTGTTCCTTATATTATCCTAGTGTCTAAACTCTTCTCCATGGCTGGACCCCCAAATAATATTCCTTTACGTGCTAAGGGGTATCTAGAGAGTGGGATAGGTTTAATAACTACACTAACCCTAATGCGTACTCTAATCCTAACCCCTACCCTAACCCTAACACGTATCCTAATCCTAACCCGTACCCTAAACCGAGCCCTAACCCTAACACTAACCCTAACCCTAACCCTAACCCATACCCTACGCCGTACCCGAACCCCTCCCCGAACCCGTACCCTGAGCCGTACCCTAACCCTAACCCTAAGCCTAACCCTAACCCTAGGCTACCCTTGACTGCTTCTGCCTCCAATAGATTTCCTAAGCACTAGTGTTTTAAGGAACAGCTTAAAAAGAGAATCCTAATGTGATTTCTTTATAATGGGTGTGTTCCTTATCTTATCCTAGTGTCTAAACTCTTCTCCATGGCTGGACCCCCAAATAATATTCCTTTACGTGCTAAGGGGTATCTAGAGAGCGGGATAGGTTTAATAACTACCCTAACACTAACGCGTACCCTAACCCTAACCCCTACCCTAACTCTAACACGTACCCTAATCCTAACCCATACCCTAAACCGAGCCCTAAACTTAACACTAACACTAACCCTAACCCTAACTCATACCCTACGCCGAACCCGAACCCCTCCCCGAACCCGTACTCTAAGCTGTACCCTAACACTAACCATAAGCCTAACCCTAACCCTAGGCTACCCTTGACTGCTCTTGCCTCCAATAGATTTCCTAAGCACTAGTGTTTTAAGGAACAGCTTAAAAAGAGAATCCTAATGTGATTTCTTTATAATGGGTGTGTTCCTTATCTTATCCTAGTGTCTAAACACTTCTCCATGGCTGGACCCCCAAATAATATTCCTTTACGTGCTAAGGGGTATCTAGAGAGTGGGATAGGTTTAATACCTACCCTAACCCTAACACGTACCCTAACCCTAACCCCTACCCTAACACTAACACGTACCCTAAACAGAGCCCTAAACTTAACACTAACACTAACCCTAACCCTAACCCATACCCTACGCCGTTCCCGAACCCCTCCCCGAACCCGTACCCTAAGCCGTACCCTAAGCCTAACCCTAAGCCTAACCCTAACCCTAGGCTACCCTTGACTGCTTCTGCGTCCAATAGATTTCCTAAGCACTAGTGTTTTAAGGAACAGCTTAAAAAGAGAATCCTAATGTGATTTCTTTATAATGGGTGTGTTCCTTATCTTATCCTAGTGTCTAAACTCTTCTCCATGGCTGAACCCCCAAATAATATTCCTTTACGTGCCAAGGGGTATCTAGAGAGTGGGATAGGTTTACTAACTACCCTAACCCTAACGCATACCCTAACCCTAACCCCTACCCTGAACCTAAAACGTACCCTAATCCTAACCCGTACCCTAAACCGAGCCCTAACCCTAACACTAAACCTAACCCATACCCTACGCCGTACCCGAACCCCTCCCCGAACCCGTCCCCTAAGCCGTACCCTAACCCTAACACTAAGCCTAACCCTAACCCTAGGCTACCCTTGACTGCTTCTGCCTCCAATAGATTTCCTAAGCACTAGTGTTTTAAGGAACAGCTTAAAAAGAGAATCCTAATGTGATTTCTTTATAATGGGTGTGTTCCTTATCTTATCCTAGTTTCTAAACTCTTCTCCATGGCTGGACCCCCAAATAATATTCCTTTACGTGCTAAGGGGTATCAAGAGAGTGGGATAGGTTTAATAACTACCCTATCCCTAACGCGTAACCTAACCCTAACCCCTACCCTAACCCTAACACGTACCCTAATCCTAACACGTAACTTAAACCGAGCCCTAACGCTAACACTAACCGTAAACATAACCCTAACCCATACCCTACGCTGTACCCAAACCCCTCCCCGAACCCCTACCCTAAGCCGTACACTAACCCTAACCCTAAGCCTAACCCTAACCCTAGGCTACCCTTGACTGCTTCTGCCTCCAATAGATTTCCTAAGCACTAGTGTTTCAAGGAACAGCTTAAAAAGAGAATCCTAATGTGATTTCTTTATAATGGGTGTGTTCCTTATCTTATCCTAGTGTCTAAACGCTTCTCCATGGCTGGACCCCCAAATAATATTCCTTTACGTGCTAAGGGGTATCTAGAGAGAGGGATAGGTTTAATAACTACCCTAACCCTAACGCGTAACCTAACCCTAACCCCTACCCTAACCCTAACACGTACCCTAACCCTAACCCCTACCCTAACCCTAACACTAACCCTAACCCTAACCCTAACCCATACCCTACTCCGTACCCGAACCCCTCCCCGAACCCGTAACCTAAGCCATACCCTAAGCCTAACCCTAAGCCTCACCCTAAACCTAGGCTACCCTTGACTGCTTCTGCCTCCAATAGATTTCCTAAGCACTATTGTTTTAAGGAACGGCTTAAAAAGAGAATCCTAATGTGATTTCTTTATAATGGGTGTGTTCCTTATCTTATCCTAGTGTCTAAATTCTTCTCCATGGCTGGACCCCCAAATAATATTCCTTTACGTGCTAAGGGGTATCTAGAGAGAGGGATAGGTTTAATAACTACCCTAACCCTAACGCGTACCCTAACCCTAACCCCAACCCTAACACGTACCCTAATCCTAACCCGTACCCTAAACCGAGCCCTAACCCTAACAATAACCCTAACCCTAACCCTAACCCATACCCTACGCCGTACGCGAACCCCTCCCCGAACCCGTAACCTAAGCCGTACCGTAAACCTAACCCTAAGCCTAACCCTAACCCTAGGCTACCCTTGACTGCTTCTGCCTCCAATAGATTTCCTAAGCACTAGTGTTTTAAGGAACAGCTTAAAAAGGGAATCCTAATGTGATTTCTTTATAATAGGTGTGTTCCTTATCTTATCCTAGTGTCTAAATTCTTCTCCATGGCTGGACCCCCAAATAATATTCCTTTACGTGCTAAGGGGTATCTAGAGAGTGGGATAGGTTTAATAACTACCCTAACCCTAACACGTACCCTAACCCTAACCCCTACCCTAACCCTAACACGTACCCTAATCCTAACCCGTACCCTAAACCGAGCCCTAACCCTAACACTAACTGTAAACCTAAACCTAAACCATACCCTATGCCGTACCCAAACCCCTCCCCGAACCCCTACCCTAAGCCGTACCCTAACCCTAACCCTAAGCCTAACCGTAACCCTACTCTACCCTTGACTGCTTCTGCCTCCAATAGATTTCCTAAGCACTAGTGTTTTAAGGAACAGCTTAAAAAGAGAATCCTAATGTGATTTCTTTATAATGGGTGTGTTCCTTATCTTATCCTAGTGTCTAAACTCTTCTCCATGGCTGGACCCCCAAATAATATTCCTTTACGTGCTAAGGGGTATCTAGAGAGTGGGATAGGTTTAATAACTACCCTAACCCTAACGCGTACCCTAACCCTAACCCCAACCCTAACACGTACCCTAATCCTAACCCGTACCCTAAACCGAGCCCTAACCCTAACAATAACCCTAACCCTAACCCTAACCCATACCCTACGCCGTACGCGAACCCCTCCCCGAACCCGTAACCTAAGCCGTACCGTAAACCTAACCCTAAGCCTAACCCTAACCCTAGGCTACCCTTGACTGCTTCTGCCTCCAATAGATTTCCTAAGCACTAGTGTTTTAAGGAACAGCTTAAAAAGGGAATCCTAATGTGATTTCTTTATAATAGGTGTGTTCCTTATCTTATCCTAGTGTCTAAACCCTTCTCCATGGCTGGACCCCCAAATAATAATCCTTCACGTGCTATGGGTATCTAGAGAGTGGGATAGGTTTAATAACTACCCTAACCCTAACACGTACCCTAACCCTAACTCCTACCCTAACCCTAACACGTACCCTAATCCTAACCCGTACCCTAAACCGAGCCCTAACCCTAACACTAACTGTAAACCTAAACCTAAACCATACCCTATGCCGTAACCAAACCCCTCCCCGAAACCCTACCCTAAGCCGTACCCTAACCCTAACCCTAAGCCTAACCGTAACCCTACTCTACCCTTGACTGCTTCTGCCTCCAATAGATTTCCTAAGCACTAGTGTTTTAAGGAACAGCTTAAAAAGAGAATCCTAATGTGATTTCTTTATAATGGGTGTGTTCCTTATCTTATCCTAGTGTCTAAACTCTTCTCCATGGCTGGAACCCCAAATAATATTCCTTTACGTGCTATGGGGAATCTAGAAAGTGGGATACGTTAAATAACTACCCTAAACCTAACGCGTACCCTAACTCTAACCCCTACCCTAACCCTAACACGTACCCTAATCCTAACCCGTACCCTAAACCGAGCCCTAACCCTAACACTAACCCTAACCCTAACCCTAACCCATACCCTACGCCGTACCCGAACCCCTCCCCGAACCCGTACCCTAAGCCCTACCCTAAGCCTAACACTAAGGATAACCCTAAACCTAGGCTACCCTTGACTGTTTCTGCCTCCAATAGATTTCCTAAGCACTAGTGTTTGAAGGAACAGCTTAAAAAGAGAATCCTAATGTGATTTCTTTATAATGGGTGTGTTCCTTATCTTATCCTAGTGTCTAAACTCTTCTCCATGGCTGGACCCCCAAATAATATTCCTTTACGTGCTAAGGGGTATCTAGAGAGTGGGATAGGTTTAATAACTACCCTAACCCTAACGCGTACCCTAACCCTAACCCCAACCCTAACACGTACCCTAATCCTAACCCGTACCCTAAACCGAGCCCTAACCCTAAAACTAACCCTAACCCTAACCCCTACCCTAACCCTAACACATACCCTAATCTTAACCCATACCCTAAACCGAGCCCTAACCCTAACACTAACCCTAACCCTAACCCTAACCCATAACCTACGCCGTACCGGAACCCCTCCCCGAACCCGTACCCTAAGCCGTACCCTAAGCCTAACCCTAAGCCTAACCCTAACCCTAGGCTACCCTTGACTGCTTCTGCCTCCAATAGATTTCCTAAGCACTAGTGTTTGAAGGAACAGCTTAAAACGAGAATCCTAATGTGATTTCTTTATAATGGGTGTGTTCCTTATATTATCGTAGTGTCTAAACTCTTCTCCATGGCTGGACCCCCAAATAATATTCCTTTACGTGCTAAGGGGTATCTAGAGAGTGGGATAGGTTTAATAACTACACTAACCCTAATGCGTACTCTAATCCTAACCCCTACCCTAACCCTAACACGTATCCTAATCCTAACCCGTACCCTAAACCGAGCCCTAACCCTAACACTAACCCTAACCCTAACCCTAACCCATACCCTACGCCGTACCCGAACCCCTCCCCGAACCCGTACCCTAAGCCGTACCCTAAGCCTAACCCTAAGCCTAACCCTAACCCTAGGCTACCCTTGACTGCTTCTGCCTCCAATAGATTTCCTAAGCACTAGTGTTTTAAGGAACAGCTTAAAAAGAGAATCCTAATGTGATTTCTTTATAATGGGTGTGTTCCTTATCTTATCCTAGTGTCTAAACTCTTCTCCATGGCTGGACCCCCAAATAATATTCCTTTACGTGCTAAGGGGTATCTAGAGAGTGGGATAGGTTTAATAACTACCCTAACCCTAACGCGTACCCTAACCCTAACCCCTACCCTAACCCTAACACGTACCCTAATCCTAACCCGTACCCTAAACCGAGCCCTAACCCTAAAACTAACCCTAACCCTAACCCCTACCCTAACCCTAACACATACCCTAATCTTAACCCATACCCTAAACCGAGCCCTAACCCTAACACTAACCCTAACCCTAACCCTAACCCATACCCTACGCCGTACCCGAACCCCTCCCCGAACCCGTACCCTAAGCCGTACCCTAAGCCTAACCCTAAGCCTAACCCTAACCCTAGGCTACCCTTGACTGCTTCTGCCTCCAATATATTTCCTAAGCACGAGTGTTTGAAGGAACAGCTTTAAACGAGAATCCTAATGTGATTTCTTTATAATGGGTGTGTTCCTTATCTTACCCTAGTGTCTAAACTCTTCTCCATGGCTGGACCCCCAAATAATATTCCTTTACGTGCTAAGGGGTATCTAGAGAGTGGGATAGGTTTAATAACTACCCTAACCCTAACGCGTACCCTAACCCTAATTCCTACCCTAACCCTAACACGTACCCTAATCCTAAACCGTACCCTAAACCGAGCCCTAACCCTAACACTAACCCTAACCCTAACCCATACCCTACGCCGTACCCGAACCCCTCCCCGAACCCGTACCCTAATCTGTACCCTAAGCCTAACCTTAGGGATAACCCTAACCCTAGGCTACCCTTGACTGCTTCTGCCTCCAATAGATTTCCTAAGCACTAGTGTTTGAAGGAACAGCTTAAAACGAGAATCCTAATGTGATTTCTTTATAATGGGTGTGTTCCTTATATTATCCTAGTGTCTAAACTCTCCTCCATGGCTGGACCCCCAAATAATATTCCTTTACGTGCTAAGGGGTATCTAGAGAGTGGGATAGGTTTAATAACTACCCTAACCCTAACGCGTACCCTAACTCTAACCCCTACCCTAACCCTAACACGTACCCTAATCCTAACCCGTACCCTAAACCGAGCCCTAACCCTAACACTAACCCTAACCCTAACCCTAACCCATACCCTACGCCGTACCCGAACCCCTCCCCGAACCCGTACCCTAAGCCGTACCCTAAGCCTAACACTAAGGATAACCCTAAACCTAGGCTACCCTTGACTGCTTCTGCCTCCAATAGATTTCCTAAGCTCTAGTGTTTGAAGGAACAGCTTAAAAAGAGAATCCTAATGTGATTTCTTTATAATGGGTGTGTTCCTTATCTTATCCTAGTGTCTAAACTCTTCTCCATGGCTGGACCCACAAATAATATTCCTTTACGTGCTAAGGGGTATCTAGAGAGTGGGATAGGTTTAATAACTACCCTAACCCTAACGCGTACCCTAACCCTAACCCCTACCCTAACCCTAACACGTACCCTAATCCTAACCCGTACCCTAAACCGAGGCCTAACCCTAACAATAACCCTAACCCTAACCCTAACCCATACCCTACACCGTACCCGAACCCCTCCCCGAACCCGTACCCTAAGCCGTACCCTAACCCTAACCCTAATCCTAACCCTAAACCTAGGCCACCTTGACTGCTTCTGCCTCCAATGGATTTCCTAAGCACTAGTGTTTGAAGGAACAGCTTAAAACGAGAATCCTAATGTGATTTCTTTATAATGGGTGTGTTCCTTATATTATCCTAGTGTCTAAACTCTTCTCCATGGCTGGACCCCCAAATAATATTCCTTTACGTGCTAAGGGGTATCTAGAGAGTGGGATAGGTTTAATAACTACCCTAACCCTAACGCGTACCCTAACCCTAACCCCAACCCTAACACTTACCCTAACCCTAACCCGTACCCTAAACCGAGCCCTAACCCTAACAATAACCCTAACCCTAACCCTAACCCATACCCTACGCCGTACGCGAACCCCTCCCCGAACCCGTAACCTAAGCCGTACCGTAAACCTAACCCTAAGCCTAACCCTAACCCTAGGCTACCCTTGACTGCTTCTGCCTCCAATAGATTTCCTAAGCACTAGTGTTTTAAGGAACAGCTTAAAAAGGGAATCCTAATGTGATTTCTTTATAATAGGTGTGTTCCTTATCTTATCCTAGTGTCTAAACCCTTCTCCATGGCTGGACCCCCAAATAATAATCCTTCACGTGCTATGGGTATCTAGAGAGTGGGATAGGTTTAATAACTACCCTAACCCTAACACGTACCCTAACCCTAACCCCTACCCTAACCCTAACACGTACCCTAATCCTAACCCGTACCCTAAACCGAGCCCTAACCCTAACACTAACTGTAAACCTAAACCTAAACCATACCCTATGCCGTAACCAAACCCCTCCCCGAAACCCTACCCTAAGCCGTACCCTAACCCTAACCCTAAGCCTAACCGTAACCCTACTCTACCCTTGACTGCTTCTGCCTCCAATAGATTTCCTAAGCACTAGTGTTTTAAGGAACAGCTTAAAAAGAGAATCCTAATGTGATTTCTTTATAATGGGTGTGTTCCTTATCTTATCCTAGTGTCTAAACTCTTCTCCATGGCTGGAACCCCAAATAATATTCCTTTACGTGCTATGGGGAATCTAGAAAGTGGGATACGTTAAATAACTACCCTAAACCTAACGCGTACCCTAACTCTAACCCCTACCCTAACCCTAACACGTACCCTAATCCTAACCCGTACCCTAAACCGAGCCCTAACCCTAACACTAACCCTAACCCTAACCCTAACCCATACCCTACGCCGTACCCGAACCCCTCCCCGAACCCGTACCCTAAGCCCTACCCTAAGCCTAACACTAAGGATAACCCTAAACCTAGGCTACCCTTGACTGTTTCTGCCTCCAATAGATTTCCTAAGCACTAGTGTTTGAAGGAACAGCTTAAAAAGAGAATCCTAATGTGATTTCTTTATAATGGGTGTGTTCCTTATCTTATCCTAGTGTCTAAACTCTTCTCCATGGCTGGACCCCCAAATAATATTCCTTTACGTGCTAAGGGGTATCTAGAGAGTGGGATAGGTTTAATAACTACCCTAACCCTAACGCGTACCCTAACCCTAACCCCAACCCTAACACGTACCCTAATCCTAACCCGTACCCTAAACCGAGCCCTAACCCTAAAACTAACCCTAACCCTAACCCCTACCCTAACCCTAACACATACCCTAATCTTAACCCATACCCTAAACCGAGCCCTAACCCTAACACTAACCCTAACCCTAACCCTAACCCATACCCTACGCCGTACCCGAACCCCTCCCCGAACCCGTACCCTAAGCCGTACCCTAAGCCTAACCCTAAGCCTAACCCTAACCCTAGGCTACCCTTGACTGCTTCTGCCTCCAATATATTTCCTAAGCACTAGTGTTTGAAGGAACAGCTTAAAACGAGAATCCTAATGTGATTTCTTTATAATGGGTGTGTTCCTTATCTTACCCTAGTGTCTAAACTCTTCTCCATGGCTGGACCCCCAAATAATATTCCTTTACGTGCTAAGGGGTATCTAGAGAGTGGGATAGGTTTAATAACTACCCTAACCCTAACGCGTACCCTAACCCTAACTCCTACCCTAACCCTAACACGTACCCTAATCCTAAACCGTACCCTAAACCGAGCCCTAACCCTAACACTAACCCTAACCCTAACCCATACCCTACGCCGTACCCGAACCCCTCCCCGAACCCGTACCCTAATCTGTACCCTAAGCCTAACCTTAGGGATAACCCTAACCCTAGGCTACCCTTGACTGCTTCTGCCTCCAATAGATTTCCTAAGCACTAGTGTTTGAAGGAACAGCTTAAAACGAGAATCCTAATGTGATTTCTTTATAATGGGTGTGTTCCTTATATTATCCTAGTGTCTAAACTCTCCTCCATGGCTGGACCCCCAAATAATATTCCTTTACGTGCTAAGGGGTATCTAGAGAGTGGGATAGGTTTAATAACTACCCTAAACCTAACGCGTACCCTAACTCTAACCCCTACCCTAACCCTAACACGTACCCTAATCCTAACCCGTACCCTAAACCGAGCCCTAACCCTAACACTAACCTTAACCCTAACCCTAACCCATACCCTACGCCGTACCCGAACCCCTCCCCGAACCCGTACCCTAAGCCGTACCCTAAGCCTAACACTAAGCCTAACCCTAACCCTAGGCTACCCTTGACTGCTTCTGCCTCCAATAGATTTCCTAAGCACTAGTGTTTTAAGGAACAGCTTAAAAAGAGAATCCTAATGTGATTTCTTTATAATGGGTGTGTTCCTTATCTTATCCTAGTGTCTAAACTCTTCTCCATGGCTGGACCCCAAATAATATTCCTTTACGTGCTAAGGGGTATCTAGAGAGTGGGATAGGTTTAATAACTACCCTAACCCTAACGCGTACCCTAACCCTAACCCCTACCCTAACCCTAACACGTACGCTAATCCTAACCCGTACCCTAAACCGAGCCCTAACCCTAAAACTAACCCTAACCCTAACCCCTACCCTAACCCTAACACATACCCTAATCTTAACCCATACCCTAAACCGAGCCCTAACCCTAACACTAACCCTAACCCTAACCCTAACCCATACCCTACGCCGTACCCGAACCCCTCCCCGAACCCGTACCCTAAGCCGTACCCTAAGCCTAACCCTAAGCCTAACCCTAACCCTAGGCTACCCTTGACTGCTTCTGCCTCCAATATATTTCCTAAGCACTAGTGTTTGAAGGAACAGCTTAAAACGAGAATCCTAATGTGATTTCTTTATAATGGGTGTGTTCCTTATCTTACCCTAGTGTCTAAACTCTTCTCCATGGCTGGACCCCCAAATAATATTCCTTTACGTGCTAAGGGGTATCTAGAGAGTGGGATAGGTTTAATAACTACCCTAACCCTAACGCGTACCCTAACCCTAACTCCTACCCTAACCCTAACACGTACCCTAATCCTAAACCGTACCCTAAACCGAGCCCTAACCCTAACACTAACCCTAACCCTAACCCATACCCTACGCCGTACCCGAACCCCTCCCCGAACCCGTACCCTAATCTGTACCCTAAGCCTAACCTTAGGGATAACCCTAACCCTAGGCTACCCTTGACTGCTTCTGCCTCCAATAGATTTCCTAAGCACTAGTGTTTGAAGGAACAGCTTAAAACGAGAATCCTAATGTGATTTCTTTATAATGGGTGTGTTCCTTATATTATCCTAGTGTCTAAACTCTCCTCCATGGCTGGACCCCCAAATAATATTCCTTTACGTGCTAAGGGGTATCTAGAGAGTGGGATAGGTTTAATAACTACCCTAAACCTAACGCGTACCCTAACTCTAACCCCTACCCTAACCCTAACACGTACCCTAATCCTAACCCGTACCCTAAACCGAGCCCTAACCCTAACACTAACCTTAACCCTAACCCTAACCCATACCCTACGCCGTACCCGAACCCCTCCCCGAACCCGTACCCTAAGCCGTACCCTAAGCCTAACACTAAGGATAACCCTAAACCTAGGCTACCCTTGACTGCTTCTGCCTCCAATAGATTTCCTAAGCACTAGTGTTTAAAGGAACAGCTTAAAACGAGAATCCTAATGTGATTTCTTTATAATGGGTGTGTTCCTTATATTATCCTAGTCTCTAAACTCTTCTCCATGGCTGGACACCCAAATAATATTCCTTTACGTGCTAAGGGGTATCTAGAGAGTGGGATAGGTTTAATAACTACCCTAACCCTAACGCGTACCCTAACCCTAACCCCAACCCTAACACGTACCCTAATCCTAACCCATACCCTAAACCGAGCCCTAACCCTAAAACTAACCCTAACCCTAACCCCTACCCTAACCCTAACACATACCCTAATCTTAACCCATACCCTAAACCGAGCCCTAACCCTAACACTAACCCTAACCCTAACCCTAACCCATAACCTACGCCGTACCCGAACCCCTCCCCGAACCCGTACCCTAAGCCGTACCCTAAGCCTAACCCTAAGCCTAACCCTAACCCTAGGCTACCCTTGACTGCTTCTGCCTCCAATAGATTTCCTAAGCACTAGTGTTTGAAGGAACAGCTTAAAACGAGAATCCTAATGTGATTTCTTTATAATGGGTGTGTTCCTTATATTATCCTAGTGTCTAAACTCTTCTCCATGGCTGGACCCCCAAATAATATTCCTTTACGTGCTAAGGGGTATCTAGAGAGTGGGATAGGTTTAATAACTACACTAACCCTAATGCGTACTCTAATCCTAACCCCTACCCTAACCCTAACACGTATCCTAATCCTAACCCGTACCCTAAACCGAGCCCTAACCCTAACACTAACCCTAACCCTAACCCTAACCCATACCCTACGCCGTACCCGAACCCCTCCCCGAACCCGTACCCTGAGCCGTACCCTAACCCTAACCCTAAGCCTAACCCTAACCCTAGGCTACCCTTGACTGCTTCTGCCTCCAATAGATTTCCTAAGCACTAGTGTTTTAAGGAACAGCTTAAAAAGAGAATCCTAATGTGATTTCTTTATAATGGGTGTGTTCCTTATCTTATCCTAGTGTCTAAACTCTTCTCCATGGCTGGACCCCCAAATAATATTCCTTTACGTGCTAAGGGGTATCTAGAGAGCGGGATAGGTTTAATAACTACCCTAACACTAACGCGTACCCTAACCCTAACCCCTACCCTAACTCTAACACGTACCCTAATCCTAACCCATACCCTAAACCGAGCCCTAAACTTAACACTAACACTAACCCTAACCCTAACTCATACCCTACGCCGAACCCGAACCCCTCCCCGAACCCGTACTCTAAGCTGTACCCTAACACTAACCATAAGCCTAACCCTAACCCTAGGCTACCCTTGACTGCTCTTGCCTCCAATAGATTTCCTAAGCACTAGTGTTTTAAGGAACAGCTTAAAAAGAGAATCCTAATGTGATTTCTTTATAATGGGTGTGTTCCTTATCTTATCCTAGTGTCTAAACACTTCTCCATGGCTGGACCCCCAAATAATATTCCTTTACGTGCTAAGGGGTATCTAGAGAGTGGGATAGGTTTAATACCTACCCTAACCCTAACACGTACCCTAACCCTAACCCCTACCCTAACACTAACACGTACCCTAAACAGAGCCCTAAACTTAACACTAACACTAACCCTAACCCTAACCCATACCCTACGCCGTTCCCGAACCCCTCCCCGAACCCGTACCCTAAGCCGTACCCTAAGCCTAACCCTAAGCCTAACCCTAACCCTAGGCTACCCTTGACTGCTTCTGCGTCCAATAGATTTCCTAAGCACTAGTGTTTTAAGGAACAGCTTAAAAAGAGAATCCTAATGTGATTTCTTTATAATGGGTGTGTTCCTTATCTTATCCTAGTGTCTAAACTCTTCTCCATGGCTGAACCCCCAAATAATATTCCTTTACGTGCCAAGGGGTATCTAGAGAGTGGGATAGGTTTACTAACTACCCTAACCCTAACGCATACCCTAACCCTAACCCCTACCCTGAACCTAAAACGTACCCTAATCATAACCCGTACCCTAAACCGAGCCCTAACCCTAACACTAAACCTAACCCATACCCTACGCCGTACCCGAACCCCTCCCCGAACCCGTCCCCTAAGCCGTACCCTAACCCTAACACTAAGCCTAACCCTAACCCTAGGCTACCCTTGACTGCTTCTGCCTCCAATAGATTTCCTAAGCACTAGTGTTTTAAGGAACAGCTTAAAAAGAGAATCCTAATGTGATTTCTTTATAATGGGTGTGTTCCTTATCTTATCCTAGTTTCTAAACTCTTCTCCATGGCTGGACCCCCAAATAATATTCCTTTACGTGCTAAGGGGTATCAAGAGAGTGGGATAGGTTTAATAACTACCCTATCCCTAACGCGTAACCTAACCCTAACCCCTACCCTAACCCTAACACGTACCCTAATCCTAACACGTAACTTAAACCGAGCCCTAACGCTAACACTAACCGTAAACATAACCCTAACCCATACCCTACGCTGTACCCAAACCCCTCCCCGAACCCCTACCCTAAGCCGTACACTAACCCTAACCCTAAGCCTAACCCTAACCCTAGGCTACCCTTGACTGCTTCTGCCTCCAATAGATTTCCTAAGCACTAGTGTTTCAAGGAACAGCTTAAAAAGAGAATCCTAATGTGATTTCTTTATAATGGGTGTGTTCCTTATCTTATCCTAGTGTCTAAACGCTTCTCCATGGCTGGACCCCCAAATAATATTCCTTTACGTGCTAAGGGGTATCTAGAGAGAGGGATAGGTTTAATAACTACCCTAACCCTAACGCGTAACCTAACCCTAACCCCTACCCTAACCCTAACACGTACCCTAACCCTAACCCCTACCCTAACCCTAACACTAACCCTAACCCTAACCCTAACCCATACCCTACTCCGTACCCGAACCCCTCCCCGAACCCGTAACCTAAGCCATACCCTAAGCCTAACCCTAAGCCTCACCCTAAACCTAGGCTACCCTTGACTGCTTCTGCCTCCAATAGATTTCCTAAGCACTATTGTTTTAAGGAACGGCTTAAAAAGAGAATCCTAATGTGATTTCTTTATAATGGGTGTGTTCCTTATCTTATCCTAGTGTCTAAATTCTTCTCCATGGCTGGACCCCCAAATAATATTCCTTTACGTGCTAAGGGGTATCTAGAGAGAGGGATAGGTTTAATAACTACCCTAACCCTAACGCGTACCCTAACCCTAACCCCAACCCTAACACGTACCCTAATCCTAACCCGTACCCTAAACCGAGCCCTAACCCTAACAATAACCCTAACCCTAACCCTAACCCATACCCTACGCCGTACGCGAACCCCTCCCCGAACCCGTAACCTAAGCCGTACCGTAAACCTAACCCTAAGCCTAACCCTAACCCTAGGCTACCCTTGACTGCTTCTGCCTCCAATAGATTTCCTAAGCACTAGTGTTTTAAGGAACAGCTTAAAAAGGGAATCCTAATGTGATTTCTTTATAATGGGTGTGTTCCTTATCTTATCCTAGTGTCTAAACTCTTCTCCATGGCTGGACCCCCAAATAATATTCCTTTACGTGCTAAGGGGTATCTAGAGAGTGGGATAGGTTTAATAACTACCCTAACCCTAACGCGTACCCTAACCCTAACCCCAACCCTAACACGTACCCTAATCCTAACCCGTACCCTAAACCGAGCCCTAACCCTAACACTAACTGTAAACCTAAACCTAAACCATACCCTATGCCGTAACCAAACCCCTCCCCGAAACCCTACCCTAAGCCGTACCCTAACCCTAACCCTAAGCCTAACCGTAACCCTACTCTACCCTTGACTGCTTCTGCCTCCAATAGATTTCCTAAGCACTAGTGTTTTAAGGAACAGCTTAAAAAGAGAATCCTAATGTGATTTCTTTATAATGGGTGTGTTCCTTATCTTATCCTAGTGTCTAAACTCTTCTCCATGGCTGGAACCCCAAATAATATTCCTTTACGTGCTATGGGGAATCTAGAAAGTGGGATACGTTAAATAACTACCCTAAACCTAACGCGTACCCTAACTCTAACCCCTACCCTAACCCTAACACGTACCCTAATCCTAACCCGTACCCTAAACCGAGCCCTAACCCTAACACTAACCCTAACCCTAACCCTAACCCATACCCTACGCCGTACCCGAACCCCTCCCCGAACCCGTACCCTAAGCCCTACCCTAAGCCTAACACTAAGGATAACCCTAAACCTAGGCTACCCTTGACTGTTTCTGCCTCCAATAGATTTCCTAAGCACTAGTGTTTGAAGGAACAGCTTAAAAAGAGAATCCTAATGTGATTTCTTTATAATGGGTGTGTTCCTTATCTTATCCTAGTGTCTAAACTCTTCTCCATGGCTGGACCCCCAAATAATATTCCTTTACGTGCTAAGGGGTATCTAGAGAGTGGGATAGGTTTAATAACTACCCTAACCCTAACGCGTACCCTAACCCTAACCCCAACCCTAACACGTACCCTAATCCTAACCCGTACCCTAAACCGAGCCCTAACCCTAAAACTAACCCTAACCCTAACCCCTACCCTAACCCTAACACATACCCTAATCTTAACCCATACCCTAAACCGAGCCCTAACCCTAACACTAACCCTAACCCTAACCCTAACCCATAACCTACGCCGTACCGGAACCCCTCCCCGAACCCGTACCCTAAGCCGTACCCTAAGCCTAACCCTAAGCCTAACCCTAACCCTAGGCTACCCTTGACTGCTTCTGCCTCCAATAGATTTCCTAAGCACTAGTGTTTGAAGGAACAGCTTAAAACGAGAATCCTAATGTGATTTCTTTATAATGGGTGTGTTCCTTATATTATCGTAGTGTCTAAACTCTTCTCCATGGCTGGACCCCCAAATAATATTCCTTTACGTGCTAAGGGGTATCTAGAGAGTGGGATAGGTTTAATAACTACACTAACCCTAATGCATACTCTAATCCTAACCCCTACCCTAACCCTAACACGTATCCTAATCCTAACCCGTACCCTAAACCGAGCCCTAACCCTAACACTAACCCTAACCCTAACCCTAACCCATACCCTACGCCGTACCCGAACCCCTCCCCGAACCCGTACCCTAAGCCGTACCCTAACCCTAACCCTAAGCCTAACCCTAACCCTAGGCTACCCTTGACTGCTTCTGCCTCCAATAGATTTCCTAAGCACTAGTGTTTTAAGGAACAGCTTAAAAAGAGAATCCTAATGTGATTTCTTTATAATGGGTGTGTTCCTTATCTTATCCTAGTGTCTAAACTCTTCTCCATGGCTGGACCCCAAATAATATTCCTTTACGTGCTAAGGGGTATCTAGAGAGTGGGATAGGTTTAATAACTACCCTAACCCTAACGCGTACCCTAACCCTAACCCCTACCCTAACGCTAACACGTACGCTAATCCTAACCCGTACCCTAAACCGAGCCCTAACCCTAAAACTAACCCTAACCCTAACCCCTACCCTAACCCTAACACATACCCTAATCTTAACCCATACCCTAAACCGAGCCCTAACCCTAACACTAACCCTAACCCTAACCCTAACCCATACCCTACGCCGTACCCGAACCCCTCCCCGAACCCGTACCCTAAGCCGTACCCTAAGCCTAACCCTAAGCCTAACCCTAACCCTAGGCTACCCTTGACTGCTTCTGCCTCCAATATATTTCCTAAGCACTAGTGTTTGAAGGAACAGCTTAAAACGAGAATCCTAATGTGATTTCTTTATAATGGGTGTGTTCCTTATCTTACCCTAGTGTCTAAACTCTTCTCCATGGCTGGACCCCCAAATAATATTCCTTTACGTGCTAAGGGGTATCTAGAGAGTGGGATAGGTTTAATAACTACCCTAACCCTAACGCGTACCCTAACCCTAACTCCTACCCTAACCCTAACACGTACCCTAATCCTAAACCGTACCCTAAACCGAGCCCTAACCCTAACACTAACCCTAACCCTAACCCATACCCTACGCCGTACCCGAACCCCTCCCCGAACCCGTACCCTAATCTGTACCCTAAGCCTAACCTTAGGGATAACCCTAACCCTAGGCTACCCTTGACTGCTTCTGCCTCCAATAGATTTCCTAAGCACTAGTGTTTGAAGGAACAGCTTAAAACGAGAATCCTAATGTGATTTCTTTATAATGGGTGTGTTCCTTATATTATCCTAGTGTCTAAACTCTCCTCCATGGCTGGACCCCCAAATAATATTCCTTTACGTGCTAAGGGGTATCTAGAGAGTGGGATAGGTTTAATAACTACCCTAAACCTAACGCGTACCCTAACTCTAACCCCTACCCTAACCCTAACACGTACCCTAATCCTAACCCGTACCCTAAACCGAGCCCTAACCCTAACACTAACCTTAACCCTAACCCTAACCCATACCCTACGCCGTACCCGAACCCCTCCCCGAACCCGTACCCTAAGCCGTACCCTAAGCCTAACACTAAGGATAACCCTAAACCTAGGCTACCCTTGACTGCTTCTGCCTCCAATAGATTTCCTAAGCACTAGTGTTTAAAGGAACAGCTTAAAACGAGAATCCTAATGTGATTTCTTTATAATGGGTGTGTTCCTTATATTATCCTAGTCTCTAAACTCTTCTCCATGGCTGGACACCCAAATAATATTCCTTTACGTGCTAAGGGGTATCTAGAGAGTGGGATAGGTTTAATAACTACCCTAACCCTAACGCGTACCCTAACCCTAACCCCAACCCTAACACGTACCCTAATCCTAACCCGTACCCTAAACCGAGCCCTAACCCTAAAACTAACCCTAACCCTAACCCCTACCCTAACCCTAACACATACCCTAATCTTAACCCATACCCTAAACCGAGCCCTAACCCTAACACTAACCCTAACCCTAACCCTAACCCATAACCTACGCCGTACCCGAACCCCTCCCCGAACCCGTACCCTAAGCCGTACCCTAAGCCTAACCCTAAGCCTAACCCTAACCCTAGGCTACCCTTGACTGCTTCTGCCTCCAATAGATTTCCTAAGCACTAGTGTTTGAAGGAACAGCTTAAAACGAGAATCCTAATGTGATTTCTTTATAATGGGTGTGTTCCTTATATTATCCTAGTGTCTAAACTCTTCTCCATGGCTGGACCCCCAAATAATATTCCTTTACGTGCTAAGGGGTATCTAGAGAGTGGGATAGGTTTAATAACTACACTAACCCTAATGCGTACTCTAATCCTAACCCCTACCCTAACCCTAACACGTATCCTAATCCTAACCCGTACCCTAAACCGAGCCCTAACCCTAACACTAACCCTAACCCTAACCCTAACCCATACCCTACGCCGTACCCGAACCCCTCCCCGAACCCGTACCCTGAGCCGTACCCTAACCCTAACCCTAAGCCTAACCCTAACCCTAGGCTACCCTTGACTGCTTCTGCCTCCAATAGATTTCCTAAGCACTAGTGTTTTAAGGAACAGCTTAAAAAGAGAATCCTAATGTGATTTCTTTATAATGGGTGTGTTCCTTATCTTATCCTAGTGTCTAAACTCTTCTCCATGGCTGGACCCCCAAATAATATTCCTTTACGTGCTAAGGGGTATCTAGAGAGTGGGATAGGTTTAATAACTACCCTAACCCTAACGCGTACCCTGACCCTAACCCCTACCCTAACCCTAACACGTACCCTAATCCTAACCCGTACCCTAAACCGAGCCCTAACCCTAAAACTAACCCTAACCCTAACCCCTACCCTAACCCTAACACATACCCTAATCTTAACCCATACCCTAAACCGAGCCCTAACCCTAACACTAACCCTAACCCTAACCCTAACCCATACCCTACGCCGTACCCGAACCCCTCCCCGAACCCGTACCCTAAGCCGTACCCTAAGCCTAACCCTAAGCCTAACCCTAACCCTAGGCTACCCTTGACTGCTTCTGCCTCCAATAGATTTCCTAAGCACTAGTGTTTTAAGGAACAGCTTAAAAAGAGAATCCTAATGTGATTTCTTTATAATGGGTGTGTTCCTTATCTTATCCTAGTGTCTAAACTCTTCTCCATGGCTGGACCCCCAAATAATATTCCTTTACGTGCTAAGGGGTATCTAGAGAGTGGGATAGGTTTAATAACTACCCTAACCCTAACGCGTACCCTAACCCTAACCCCACCCCTAACACGTACCCTAATCCTAACCCGTACCCTAAACCGAGCCCTAACCCTAAAACTAACCCTAACCCTAACCCCTACCCTAACCCTAACACATACCCTAATCTTAACCCATACCCTAAACCGAGCCCTAACCCTAACACTAACCCTAACCCTAACCCTAACCCATAACCTACGCCGTACCCGAACCCCTCCCCGAACCCGTACCCTAAGCCGTACCCTAAGCCTAACCCTAAGCCTAACCCTAACCCTAGGCTACCCTTGACTGCTTCTGCCTCCAATAGATTTCCTAAGCACTAGTGTTTTAAGGAACAGCTTAAAACGAGAATCCTAATGTGATTTCTTTATAATGGGTGTGTTCCTTATATTATCCTAGTGTCTAAACTCTTCTCCATGGCTGGACCCCCAAATAATATTCCTTTACGTGCTAAGGGGTATCTAGAGAGTGGGATAGGTTTAATAACTACACTAACCCTAATGCGTACTCTAATCCTAACCCCTACCCTAACCCTAACACGTATCCTAATCCTAACCCGTACCCTAAACCGAGCCCTAACCCTAAAACTAACCCTAACCCTAACCCCTACCCTAACCCTAACACATACCCTAATCTTAACCCATACCCTAAACCGAGCCCTAACCCTAACACTAACCCTAACCCTAAACCTAACCCATACCCTACGCCGTACCCGAACCCCTCCCCGAACCCGTACCCTAATCTGTACCCTAAGCCTAACCTTAGGGATAACCCTAACCCTAGGCTACCCTTGACTGCTTCTGCCTCCAATAGATTTCCTAAGCACTAGTGTTTGAAGGAACAGCTTAAAACGAGAATCCTAATGTGATTTCTTTATAATGGGTGTGTTCCTTATATTATCCTAGTGTCTAAACTCTCCTCCATGGCTGGACCCCCAAATAATATTCCTTTACGTGCTAAGGGGTATCTAGAGAGTGGGATAGGTTTAATAACTACCCTAAACCTAACGCGTACCCTAACTCTAACCCCTACCCTAACCCTAACACGTACCCTAATCCTAACCCGTACCCTAAACCGAGCCCTAACCCTAACACTAACCTTAACCCTAACCCTAACCCATACCCTACGCCGAACCCGAACCCCTCCCCGAACCCGTACCCTAAGCCGTACCCTAAGCCTAACACTAAGGATAACCCTAAACCTAGGCTACCCTTCACTGCTTCTGCCTCCAATAGATTTCCTAAGCACTAGTGTTTGAAGGAACAGCTTAAAAAGAGAATCCTAATGTGATTTCTTTATAATGGGTGTGTTCCTTATCTTATCCTAGTGTCTAAACTCTTCTCCATGGCTGGACCCCCAAATAATATTCCTTTACGTGCTAAGGGGTATCTAGAGAGTGGGATAGGTTTAATAACTACCCTAACCCTAACGCGTACCCTAACCCTAACCCCAACCCTAACACGTACCCTAATCCTAACCCGTACCCTAAACCGAGCCCTAACCCTAAAACTAACCCTAACCCTAACCCCTACCCTAACCCTAACACATACCCTAATCTTAACCCATACCCTAAACCGAGCCCTAACCCTAACACTAACCCTAACCCTAACCCTAACCCATAACCTATGCCGTACCCGAACCCCTCCCCGAACCCGTACCCTAAGCCGTACCGTAAGCCTAACCCTAAGCCTAACCCTAACCCTAGGCTACCCTTGACTGCTTCTGCCTCCAATAGATTTCCTAAGCACTAGTGTTTGAAGGAACAACTTAAAACGAGAATCCTAATGTGATTTCTTTATAATGGGTGTGTTCCTTATATTATCCTAGTGTCTAAACTCTTTTCCATGGCTGGACCCCCAAATAATATTCCTTTACGTGCTAAGGGGTATCTAGAGAGTGGGATAGGTTTAATAACTACACTATCCCTAATGCGTACTCTAATCCTAACCCCTACCCTAACCCTAACACGTATCCTAATCCTAACCCGTACCCTAAACCGAGCCCTAACCCTAACACTAACCCTAACCCTAACCCTAACCCATACCCTACGCCGTACCCGAACCCCTCCCCGAACCCGTACCCTAAGCCGTACCCTAACCCTAACCCTAAGCCTAACCCTAACCCTAGGCTACCCTTGACTGCTTCTGCCTCCAATAGATTTCCTAAGCACTAGTATTTTAAGGAACAGCTTAAAAAGAGAATCCTAATGTGATTTCTTTATAATGGGTGTGTTCCTTATCTTATCCTAGTGTCTAAACTCTTCTCCAAGGCTGGACCCCCAAATAATATTCCTTTACGTGCTAAGGGGTATCTAGAGAGTGGGATAGGTTTAATAACTACCCTAACCCTAACGTGTACCCTAACCCTAACCCCTACCCTAACCCTAACACGTACCCTAATCCTAACCCGTACCCTAAACCGAGCCCTAACCCTAAAACTAACCCTAACCCTAACCCCTACCCTAACCCTAACACATACCCTAATCTTAACCCATACCCTAAACCGAGCCCTAACCCTAACCCTAACCCTAACCCTAACCCTAACCCATACCCTACGCCGTACCCGAACCCCTCCCCGAACCCGTACCCTAAGCCGTACCCTAAGCCTAACCCTAAGCCTAACCCTAACCCTAGGCTACCCTTGACTGCTTCTGCCTCCAATAGATTTCCTAAGCACTAGTGTTTTAAGAAACAGCTTAAAAAGAGAATCCTAATGTGATTTCTTTATAATGGGTGTGTTCCTTATCTTATCCTAGTGTCTAAACCCTTCTCCATGGCTGGACCCCCAAATAATATTCCTTTATGTGCTAAGGGGTATCTAGAGAGTGGGATAGGTTTAATAACTACCCTAACCCTAACGCGTACCCTAACCCTAACCCCAACCCTAACACGTACCCTAATCCTAACCCGTACCCTAAACCAAGCCCTAACCCTAAAACTAACCCTAACCCTAACCCCTACCCTAACCCTAACACATACCCTAATCTTAACCCATACCCTAAACCGAGCCCTAACCCTAACACTAACCCTAACCCTAACCCTAACCCATAACCTACGCCGTACCCGAACCCCTCACCGAACCCGTACCCTAAGCCGTACCCTAAGCCTAACCCTAACCCTAGGCTACCCTTGACTGCTTCTGCCTCCAATAGATTTCCTAAGCACTAGTGTTTGAAGGAACAGCTTAAAACGAGAATCCTAATGTGATTTCTTTATAATGGGTGTGTTCCTTATATTATCCTAGTGTCTAAACTCTTCTCCATGGCTGGACCCCCAAATAATATTCCTTTACGTGCTAAGGGGTATCTAGAGAGTGGGATAGGTTTAATAACTACACTAACCCTAATGCGTACTCTAATCCTAACCCCTACCCTAACCCTAACACGTATCCTAATCCTAACCCGTACCCTAAACCGAGCCCTAACCCTAACACTAACCCTAACCCTAACCCATACCCTACGCCGTACCCGAACCCCTCCCCGAACCCGTACCCTAATCTGTACCCTAAGCCTAACCTTAGGGATAACCCTAACCCTAGGCTACCCTTGACTGCTTCTGCCTCCAATAGATTTCTTAAGCACTAGTGTTTGAAGGAACAGCTTAAAACGAGAATCCTAATGTGATTTCTTTATAATGGGTGTGTTCCTTATATTATCCTAGTGTCTAAACTCTCCTCCATGGCTGGACCACCAAATAATATTCCTTTACGTGCTAAGGGGTATCTAGAGAGTGGGATAGGTTTAATAACTACCCTAACCCTAACGCGTACCCTAACTCTAACCCCTACCCTAACCCTAACACGTACCCTAATCCTAACCCGTACCCTAAACCGAGCCCTAACCCTAACACTAACCCTAACCCTAACCCTAACCCATACCCTACGCCGTACCCGAACCCCTCCCCGAACCCGTACCCTAAGCCGTACCCTAAGCCTAACCCTAAGCGTAACCCTAACCCTAGGCTACCCTTGACTGCTTCTGCCTCCAATAGATTTCCTAAGCACTAGTGTTTGAAGGAACAGCTTAAAAAGAGAATCCTAATGTGATTTCTTTATAATGGGTGTGTTCCTTATCTTATCCTAGTGTCTAAACTCTTCTCCATGGCTGGACCCCCAAATAATATTCCTTTACATGCTAAGGGGTATCTTGAGAGTGGGATAGGTTTAATAACTACCCTAACCCTAACGCGTACCCTAACCCTAACCCCAACTCTAACACGTACCCTAATCCTAACCCGTACCCTAAACCGAGCCCTAACCCTAAAACTAACCCTAACCCTAACCCCTACCCTATCCCTAACACATACCCTAATCTTAACCCATACCCTAAACCGAGCCCTAACCCTAACACTAACCCTAACCCTAACCCTAACCCATAACCTACGCCGTACCCAAACCGCTCCCCGAACCCGTACCCTAAGCCGTACCCTAAGCCTAACCCTAAGCCTAACCCTAACCCTAGGCTACCCTTGACTGCTTCTGCCTCCAATAGATTTCCTAAGCACTAGTGTTTGAAGGAACAGCTTAAAACGAGAATCCTAATGTGATTTCTTTATAATGGGTGTGTTCCTTATATTATCCTAGTGTCTAAACTCTTCTCCATGGCTGGACCCCCAAATAATATTCCTTTACGTGCTAAGGGGTATCTAGAGAGTGGGATAGGTTTAATAACTACACTAACCCTAATGCGTACTCTAATCCTAACCCCTACCCTAACCCTAACACGTATCCTAATCCTAACCCGTACCCTAAACCGAGCCCTAACCCTAACACTAACCCTAACCCTAACCCTAACCCATACCCTACGCCGTACCCGAACCCCTCCCCGAACCCGTACCCTAAGCCGTACCCTAAGCCTAACCCTAAGCCTAACCCTAACCCTAGGCTACCCTTGACTGCTTCTGCCTCCAATAGATTTCCTAAGCACTAGTGTTTTAAGGAACAGCTTAAAAAGAGAATCCTAATGTGATTTCTTTATAATGGGTGTGTTCCTTATCTTATCCTAGTGTCTAAACTCTTCTCCATGGCTGGACCCCCAAATAATATTCCTTTACGTGCTAAGGGGTATCTAGAGAGTGGGATAGGTTTAATAACTACCCTAACCCTAACGCGTACCCTAACCCTAACCCCTACCCTAACCCTAACACGTACCCTAATCCTAACCCGTACCCTAAACCGAGCCCTAACCCTAAAACTAACCCTAACCCTAACCCCTACCCTAACCCTAACACGTACCCTAATCCTAACCCGTACCCTAAACCGAGCCCTAACCCTAACACTAACCCTAACCCTAACCCTAACCCATACCCTACGCCGTACCCGAACCCCTCCCCGAACCCGTACCCTAAGCCCTACCCTAAGCCTAACACTAAGGATAACCCTAAACCTAGGCTACCCTTGACTGTTTCTGCCTCCAATAGATTTCCTAAGCACTAGTGTTTGAAGGAACAGCTTAAAAAGAGAATCCTAATGTGATTTCTTTATAATGGGTGTGTTCCTTATCTTATCCTAGTGTCTAAACTCTTCTCCATGGCTGGACCCCCAAATAATATTCCTTTACGTGCTAAGGGGTATCTAGAGAGTGGGATAGGTTTAATAACTACACTAACCCTAATGCGTACTCTAATCCTAACCCCTACCCTAACCCTAACACGTATCCTAATCCTAACCCGTACCCTAAACCGAGCCCTAACCCTAACACTAACCCTAACCCTAACCCATACCCTACGCCGTACCCGAACCCCTCCCCGAACCCGTACCCTAATCTGTACCCTAAGCCTAACCTTAGGGATAACCCTAACCCTAGGCTACCCTTGACTGCTTCTGCCTCCAATAGATTTCTTAAGCACTAGTGTTTGAAGGAACAGCTTAAAACGAGAATCCTAATGTGATTTCTTTATAATGGGTGTGTTCCTTATATTATCCTAGTGTCTAAACTCTCCTCCATGGCTGGACCACCAAATAATATTCCTTTACGTGCTAAGGGGTATCTAGAGAGTGGGATAGGTTTAATAACTACCCTAACCCTAACGCGTACCCTAACTCTAACCCCTACCCTAACCCTAACACGTACCCTAATCCTAACCCGTACCCTAAACCGAGCCCTAACCCTAACACTAACCCTAACCCTAACCCTAACCCATACCCTACGCCGTACCCGAACCCCTCCCCGAACCCGTACCCTAAGCCGTACCCTAAGCCTAACCCTAAGCGTAACCCTAACCCTAGGCTACCCTTGACTGCTTCTGCCTCCAATAGATTTCCTAAGCACTAGTGTTTGAAGGAACAGCTTAAAAAGAGAATCCTAATGTGATTTCTTTATAATGGGTGTGTTCCTTATCTTATCCTAGTGTCTAAACTCTTCTCCATGGCTGGACCCCCAAATAATATTCCTTTACATGCTAAGGGGTATCTTGAGAGTGGGATAGGTTTAATAACTACCCTAACCCTAACGCGTACCCTAACCCTAACCCCAACTCTAACACGTACCCTAATCCTAACCCGTACCCTAAACCGAGCCCTAACCCTAAAACTAACCCTAACCCTAACCCCTACCCTATCCCTAACACATACCCTAATCTTAACCCATACCCTAAACCGAGCCCTAACCCTAACACTAACCCTAACCCTAACCCTAACCCATAACCTACGCCGTACCCAAACCGCTCCCCGAACCCGTACCCTAAGCCGTACCCTAAGCCTAACCCTAAGCCTAACCCTAACCCTAGGCTACCCTTGACTGCTTCTGCCTCCAATAGATTTCCTAAGCACTAGTGTTTGAAGGAACAGCTTAAAACGAGAATCCTAATGTGATTTCTTTATAATGGGTGTGTTCCTTATATTATCCTAGTGTCTAAACTCTTCTCCATGGCTGGACCCCCAAATAATATTCCTTTACGTGCTAAGGGGTATCTAGAGAGTGGGATAGGTTTAATAACTACACTAACCCTAATGCGTACTCTAATCCTAACCCCTACCCTAACCCTAACACGTATCCTAATCCTAACCCGTACCCTAAACCGAGCCCTAACCCTAACACTAACCCTAACCCTAACCCTAACCCATACCCTACGCCGTACCCGAACCCCTCCCCGAACCCGTACCCTAAGCCGTACCCTAAGCCTAACCCTAAGCCTAACCCTAACCCTAGGCTACCCTTGACTGCTTCTGCCTCCAATAGATTTCCTAAGCACTAGTGTTTTAAGGAACAGCTTAAAAAGAGAATCCTAATGTGATTTCTTTATAATGGGTGTGTTCCTTATCTTATCCTAGTGTCTAAACTCTTCTCCATGGCTGGACCCCCAAATAATATTCCTTTACGTGCTAAGGGGTATCTAGAGAGTGGGATAGGTTTAATAACTACCCTAACCCTAACGCGTACCCTAACCCTAACCCCTACCCTAACCCTAACACGTACCCTAATCCTAACCCGTACCCTAAACCGAGCCCTAACCCTAAAACTAACCCTAACCCTAACCCCTACCCTAACCCTAACACGTACCCTAATCCTAACCCGTACCCTAAACCGAGCCCTAACCCTAACACTAACCCTAACCCTAACCCTAACCCATACCCTACGCCGTACCCGAACCCCTCCCCGAACCCGTACCCTAAGCCCTACCCTAAGCCTAACACTAAGGATAACCCTAAACCTAGGCTACCCTTGACTGTTTCTGCCTCCAATAGATTTCCTAAGCACTAGTGTTTGAAGGAACAGCTTAAAAAGAGAATCCTAATGTGATTTCTTTATAATGGGTGTGTTCCTTATCTTATCCTAGTGTCTAAACTCTTCTCCATGGCTGGACCCCCAAATAATATTCCTTTACGTGCTAAGGGGTATCTAGAGAGTGGGATAGGTTTAATAACTACCCTAACCCTAACGCGTACCCTAACCCTAACCCCAACCCTAACACGTACCCTAATCCTAACCCGTACCCTAAACCGAGCCCTAACCCTAAAACTAACCCTAACCCTAACCCCTACCCTAACCCTAACACATACCCTAATCTTAACCCATACCCTAAACCGAGCCCTAACCCTAACACTAACCCTAACCCTAACCCTAACCCATAACCTACGCCGTACCGGAACCCCTCCCCGAACCCGTACCCTAAGCCGTACCCTAAGCCTAACCCTAAGCCTAACCCTAACCCTAGGCTACCCTTGACTGCTTCTGCCTCCAATAGATTTCCTAAGCACTAGTGTTTGAAGGAACAGCTTAAAACGAGAATCCTAATGTGATTTCTTTATAATGGGTGTGTTCCTTATATTATCGTAGTGTCTAAACTCTTCTCCATGGCTGGACCCCCAAATAATATTCCTTTACGTGCTAAGGGGTATCTAGAGAGTGGGATAGGTTTAATAACTACACTAACCCTAATGCATACTCTAATCCTAACCCCTACCCTAACCCTAACACGTATCCTAATCCTAACCCGTACCCTAAACCGAGCCCTAACCCTAACACTAACCCTAACCCTAACCCTAACCCATACCCTACGCCGTACCCGAACCCCTCCCCGAACCCGTACCCTAAGCCGTACCCTAACCCTAACCCTAAGCCTAACCCTAACCCTAGGCTACCCTTGACTGCTTCTGCCTCCAATAGATTTCCTAAGCACTAGTGTTTTAAGGAACAGCTTAAAAAGAGAATCCTAATGTGATTTCTTTATAATGGGTGTGTTCCTTATCTTATCCTAGTGTCTAAACTCTTCTCCATGGCTGGACCCCAAATAATATTCCTTTACGTGCTAAGGGGTATCTAGAGAGTGGGATAGGTTTAATAACTACCCTAACCCTAACGCGTACCCTAACCCTAACCCCTACCCTAACGCTAACACGTACGCTAATCCTAACCCGTACCCTAAACCGAGCCCTAACCCTAAAACTAACCCTAACCCTAACCCCTACCCTAACCCTAACACATACCCTAATCTTAACCCATACCCTAAACCGAGCCCTAACCCTAACACTAACCCTAACCCTAACCCTAACCCATACCCTACGCCGTACCCGAACCCCTCCCCGAACCCGTACCCTAAGCCGTACCCTAAGCCTAACCCTAAGCCTAACCCTAACCCTAGGCTACCCTTGACTGCTTCTGCCTCCAATATATTTCCTAAGCACTAGTGTTTGAAGGAACAGCTTAAAACGAGAATCCTAATGTGATTTCTTTATAATGGGTGTGTTCCTTATCTTACCCTAGTGTCTAAACTCTTCTCCATGGCTGGACCCCCAAATAATATTCCTTTACGTGCTAAGGGGTATCTAGAGAGTGGGATAGGTTTAATAACTACCCTAACCCTAACGCGTACCCTAACCCTAACTCCTACCCTAACCCTAACACGTACCCTAATCCTAAACCGTACCCTAAACCGAGCCCTAACCCTAACACTAACCCTAACCCTAACCCATACCCTACGCCGTACCCGAACCCCTCCCCGAACCCGTACCCTAATCTGTACCCTAAGCCTAACCTTAGGGATAACCCTAACCCTAGGCTACCCTTGACTGCTTCTGCCTCCAATAGATTTCCTAAGCACTAGTGTTTGAAGGAACAGCTTAAAACGAGAATCCTAATGTGATTTCTTTATAATGGGTGTGTTCCTTATATTATCCTAGTGTCTAAACTCTCCTCCATGGCTGGACCCCCAAATAATATTCCTTTACGTGCTAAGGGGTATCTAGAGAGTGGGATAGGTTTAATAACTACCCTAAACCTAACGCGTACCCTAACTCTAACCCCTACCCTAACCCTAACACGTACCCTAATCCTAACCCGTACCCTAAACCGAGCCCTAACCCTAACACTAACCTTAACCCTAACCCTAACCCATACCCTACGCCGTACCCGAACCCCTCCCCGAACCCGTACCCTAAGCCGTACCCTAAGCCTAACACTAAGGATAACCCTAAACCTAGGCTACCCTTGACTGCTTCTGCCTCCAATAGATTTCCTAAGCACTAGTGTTTAAAGGAACAGCTTAAAACGAGAATCCTAATGTGATTTCTTTATAATGGGTGTGTTCCTTATATTATCCTAGTCTCTAAACTCTTCTCCATGGCTGGACACCCAAATAATATTCCTTTACGTGCTAAGGGGTATCTAGAGAGTGGGATAGGTTTAATAACTACCCTAACCCTAACGCGTACCCTAACCCTAACCCCAACCCTAACACGTACCCTAATCCTAACCCGTACCCTAAACCGAGCCCTAACCCTAAAACTAACCCTAACCCTAACCCCTACCCTAACCCTAACACATACCCTAATCTTAACCCATACCCTAAACCGAGCCCTAACCCTAACACTAACCCTAACCCTAACCCTAACCCATAACCTACGCCGTACCCGAACCCCTCCCCGAACCCGTACCCTAAGCCGTACCCTAAGCCTAACCCTAAGCCTAACCCTAACCCTAGGCTACCCTTGACTGCTTCTGCCTCCAATAGATTTCCTAAGCACTAGTGTTTGAAGGAACAGCTTAAAACGAGAATCCTAATGTGATTTCTTTATAATGGGTGTGTTCCTTATATTATCCTAGTGTCTAAACTCTTCTCCATGGCTGGACCCCCAAATAATATTCCTTTACGTGCTAAGGGGTATCTAGAGAGTGGGATAGGTTTAATAACTACACTAACCCTAATGCGTACTCTAATCCTAACCCCTACCCTAACCCTAACACGTATCCTAATCCTAACCCGTACCCTAAACCGAGCCCTAACCCTAACACTAACCCTAACCCTAACCCTAACCCATACCCTACGCCGTACCCGAACCCCTCCCCGAACCCGTACCCTGAGCCGTACCCTAACCCTAACCCTAAGCCTAACCCTAACCCTAGGCTACCCTTGACTGCTTCTGCCTCCAATAGATTTCCTAAGCACTAGTGTTTTAAGGAACAGCTTAAAAAGAGAATCCTAATGTGATTTCTTTATAATGGGTGTGTTCCTTATCTTATCCTAGTGTCTAAACTCTTCTCCATGGCTGGACCCCCAAATAATATTCCTTTACGTGCTAAGGGGTATCTAGAGAGTGGGATAGGTTTAATAACTACCCTAACCCTAACGCGTACCCTGACCCTAACCCCTACCCTAACCCTAACACGTACCCTAATCCTAACCCGTACCCTAAACCGAGCCCTAACCCTAAAACTAACCCTAACCCTAACCCCTACCCTAACCCTAACACATACCCTAATCTTAACCCATACCCTAAACCGAGCCCTAACCCTAACACTAACCCTAACCCTAACCCTAACCCATACCCTACGCCGTACCCGAACCCCTCCCCGAACCCGTACCCTAAGCCGTACCCTAAGCCTAACCCTAAGCCTAACCCTAACCCTAGGCTACCCTTGACTGCTTCTGCCTCCAATAGATTTCCTAAGCACTAGTGTTTTAAGGAACAGCTTAAAAAGAGAATCCTAATGTGATTTCTTTATAATGGGTGTGTTCCTTATCTTATCCTAGTGTCTAAACTCTTCTCCATGGCTGGACCCCCAAATAATATTCCTTTACGTGCTAAGGGGTATCTAGAGAGTGGGATAGGTTTAATAACTACCCTAACCCTAACGCGTACCCTAACCCTAACCCCACCCCTAACACGTACCCTAATCCTAACCCGTACCCTAAACCGAGCCCTAACCCTAAAACTAACCCTAACCCTAACCCCTACCCTAACCCTAACACATACCCTAATCTTAACCCATACCCTAAACCGAGCCCTAACCCTAACACTAACCCTAACCCTAACCCTAACCCATAACCTACGCCGTACCCGAACCCCTCCCCGAACCCGTACCCTAAGCCGTACCCTAAGCCTAACCCTAAGCCTAACCCTAACCCTAGGCTACCCTTGACTGCTTCTGCCTCCAATAGATTTCCTAAGCACTAGTGTTTTAAGGAACAGCTTAAAACGAGAATCCTAATGTGATTTCTTTATAATGGGTGTGTTCCTTATATTATCCTAGTGTCTAAACTCTTCTCCATGGCTGGACCCCCAAATAATATTCCTTTACGTGCTAAGGGGTATCTAGAGAGTGGGATAGGTTTAATAACTACACTAACCCTAATGCGTACTCTAATCCTAACCCCTACCCTAACCCTAACACGTATCCTAATCCTAACCCGTACCCTAAACCGAGCCCTAACCCTAAAACTAACCCTAACCCTAACCCCTACCCTAACCCTAACACATACCCTAATCTTAACCCATACCCTAAACCGAGCCCTAACCCTAACACTAACCCTAACCCTAAACCTAACCCATACCCTACGCCGTACCCGAACCCCTCCCCGAACCCGTACCCTAATCTGTACCCTAAGCCTAACCTTAGGGATAACCCTAACCCTAGGCTACCCTTGACTGCTTCTGCCTCCAATAGATTTCCTAAGCACTAGTGTTTGAAGGAACAGCTTAAAACGAGAATCCTAATGTGATTTCTTTATAATGGGTGTGTTCCTTATATTATCCTAGTGTCTAAACTCTCCTCCATGGCTGGACCCCCAAATAATATTCCTTTACGTGCTAAGGGGTATCTAGAGAGTGGGATAGGTTTAATAACTACCCTAAACCTAACGCGTACCCTAACTCTAACCCCTACCCTAACCCTAACACGTACCCTAATCCTAACCCGTACCCTAAACCGAGCCCTAACCCTAACACTAACCTTAACCCTAACCCTAACCCATACCCTACGCCGAACCCGAACCCCTCCCCGAACCCGTACCCTAAGCCGTACCCTAAGCCTAACACTAAGGATAACCCTAAACCTAGGCTACCCTTCACTGCTTCTGCCTCCAATAGATTTCCTAAGCACTAGTGTTTGAAGGAACAGCTTAAAAAGAGAATCCTAATGTGATTTCTTTATAATGGGTGTGTTCCTTATCTTATCCTAGTGTCTAAACTCTTCTCCATGGCTGGACCCCCAAATAATATTCCTTTACGTGCTAAGGGGTATCTAGAGAGTGGGATAGGTTTAATAACTACCCTAACCCTAACGCGTACCCTAACCCTAACCCCAACCCTAACACGTACCCTAATCCTAACCCGTACCCTAAACCGAGCCCTAACCCTAAAACTAACCCTAACCCTAACCCCTACCCTAACCCTAACACATACCCTAATCTTAACCCATACCCTAAACCGAGCCCTAACCCTAACACTAACCCTAACCCTAACCCTAACCCATAACCTATGCCGTACCCGAACCCCTCCCCGAACCCGTACCCTAAGCCGTACCGTAAGCCTAACCCTAAGCCTAACCCTAACCCTAGGCTACCCTTGACTGCTTCTGCCTCCAATAGATTTCCTAAGCACTAGTGTTTGAAGGAACAACTTAAAACGAGAATCCTAATGTGATTTCTTTATAATGGGTGTGTTCCTTATATTATCCTAGTGTCTAAACTCTTTTCCATGGCTGGACCCCCAAATAATATTCCTTTACGTGCTAAGGGGTATCTAGAGAGTGGGATAGGTTTAATAACTACACTATCCCTAATGCGTACTCTAATCCTAACCCCTACCCTAACCCTAACACGTATCCTAATCCTAACCCGTACCCTAAACCGAGCCCTAACCCTAACACTAACCCTAACCCTAACCCTAACCCATACCCTACGCCGTACCCGAACCCCTCCCCGAACCCGTACCCTAAGCCGTACCCTAACCCTAACCCTAAGCCTAACCCTAACCCTAGGCTACCCTTGACTGCTTCTGCCTCCAATAGATTTCCTAAGCACTAGTATTTTAAGGAACAGCTTAAAAAGAGAATCCTAATGTGATTTCTTTATAATGGGTGTGTTCCTTATCTTATCCTAGTGTCTAAACTCTTCTCCAAGGCTGGACCCCCAAATAATATTCCTTTACGTGCTAAGGGGTATCTAGAGAGTGGGATAGGTTTAATAACTACCCTAACCCTAACGTGTACCCTAACCCTAACCCCTACCCTAACCCTAACACGTACCCTAATCCTAACCCGTACCCTAAACCGAGCCCTAACCCTAAAACTAACCCTAACCCTAACCCCTACCCTAACCCTAACACATACCCTAATCTTAACCCATACCCTAAACCGAGCCCTAACCCTAACCCTAACCCTAACCCTAACCCATAACCTACGCCGTACCCGAACCCCTCACCGAACCCGTACCCTAAGCCGTACCCTAAGCCTAACCCTAACCCTAGGCTACCCTTGACTGCTTCTGCCTCCAATAGATTTCCTAAGCACTAGTGTTTGAAGGAACAGCTTAAAACGAGAATCCTAATGTGATTTCTTTATAATGGGTGTGTTCCTTATATTATCCTAGTGTCTAAACTCTTCTCCATGGCTGGACCCCCAAATAATATTCCTTTACGTGCTAAGGGGTATCTAGAGAGTGGGATAGGTTTAATAACTACACTAACCCTAATGCGTACTCTAATCCTAACCCCTACCCTAACCCTAACACGTATCCTAATCCTAACCCGTACCCTAAACCGAGCCCTAACCCTAACACTAACCCTAACCCTAACCCATACCCTACGCCGTACCCGAACCCCTCCCCGAACCCGTACCCTAATCTGTACCCTAAGCCTAACCTTAGGGATAACCCTAACCCTAGGCTACCCTTGACTGCTTCTGCCTCCAATAGATTTCTTAAGCACTAGTGTTTGAAGGAACAGCTTAAAACGAGAATCCTAATGTGATTTCTTTATAATGGGTGTGTTCCTTATATTATCCTAGTGTCTAAACTCTCCTCCATGGCTGGACCACCAAATAATATTCCTTTACGTGCTAAGGGGTATCTAGAGAGTGGGATAGGTTTAATAACTACCCTAACCCTAACGCGTACCCTAACTCTAACCCCTACCCTAACCCTAACACGTACCCTAATCCTAACCCGTACCCTAAACCGAGCCCTAACCCTAACACTAACCCTAACCCTAACCCTAACCCATACCCTACGCCGTACCCGAACCCCTCCCCGAACCCGTACCCTAAGCCGTACCCTAAGCCTAACCCTAAGCGTAACCCTAACCCTAGGCTACCCTTGACTGCTTCTGCCTCCAATAGATTTCCTAAGCACTAGTGTTTGAAGGAACAGCTTAAAAAGAGAATCCTAATGTGATTTCTTTATAATGGGTGTGTTCCTTATCTTATCCTAGTGTCTAAACTCTTCTCCATGGCTGGACCCCCAAATAATATTCCTTTACATGCTAAGGGGTATCTTGAGAGTGGGATAGGTTTAATAACTACCCTAACCCTAACGCGTACCCTAACCCTAACCCCAACTCTAACACGTACCCTAATCCTAACCCGTACCCTAAACCGAGCCCTAACCCTAAAACTAACCCTAACCCTAACCCCTACCCTATCCCTAACACATACCCTAATCTTAACCCATACCCTAAACCGAGCCCTAACCCTAACACTAACCCTAACCCTAACCCTAACCCATAACCTACGCCGTACCCAAACCGCTCCCCGAACCCGTACCCTAAGCCGTACCCTAAGCCTAACCCTAAGCCTAACCCTAACCCTAGGCTACCCTTGACTGCTTCTGCCTCCAATAGATTTCCTAAGCACTAGTGTTTGAAGGAACAGCTTAAAACGAGAATCCTAATGTGATTTCTTTATAATGGGTGTGTTCCTTATATTATCCTAGTGTCTAAACTCTTCTCCATGGCTGGACCCCCAAATAATATTCCTTTACGTGCTAAGGGGTATCTAGAGAGTGGGATAGGTTTAATAACTACACTAACCCTAATGCGTACTCTAATCCTAACCCCTACCCTAACCCTAACACGTATCCTAATCCTAACCCGTACCCTAAACCGAGCCCTAACCCTAACACTAACCCTAACCCTAACCCTAACCCATACCCTACGCCGTACCCGAACCCCTCCCCGAACCCGTACCCTAAGCCGTACCCTAAGCCTAACCCTAAGCCTAACCCTAACCCTAGGCTACCCTTGACTGCTTCTGCCTCCAATAGATTTCCTAAGCACTAGTGTTTTAAGGAACAGCTTAAAAAGAGAATCCTAATGTGATTTCTTTATAATGGGTGTGTTCCTTATCTTATCCTAGTGTCTAAACTCTTCTCCATGGCTGGACCCCCAAATAATATTCCTTTACGTGCTAAGGGGTATCTAGAGAGTGGGATAGGTTTAATAACTACCCTAACCCTAACGCGTACCCTAACCCTAACCCCTACCCTAACCCTAACACGTACCCTAATCCTAACCCGTACCCTAAACCGAGCCCTAACCCTAAAACTAACCCTAACCCTAACCCCTACCCTAACCCTAACACATACCCTAATCTTAACCCATACCCTAAACCGAGCCCTAACCCTAACACTAACCCTAACCCTAACCCTAACCCATACCCTACGCCGTACCCGAACCCCTCCCCGAACCCGTACCCTAAGCCGTACCCTAAGCCTAACCCTAAGCCTAACCCTAACCCTAGGCTACCCTTGACTGCTTCTGCCTCCAATAGATTTCCTAAGCACTAGTGTTTGAAGGAACAGCTTAAAACGAGAATCCTAATGTGATTTCTTTATAATGGGTGTGTTCCTTATATTATCCTAGTGTCTAAACTCTCCTCCATGGCTGGACCCCCAAATAATATTCCTTTACGTGCTAAGGGGTATCTAGAGAGTGGGATAGGTTTAATAACTACCCTAACCCTAACGCGTACCCTAACTCTAACCCCTACCCTAACCCTAACACGTACCCTAATCCTAACCCGTACCCTAAACCGAGCCCTAACCCTAACACTAACCCTAACCCTAACCCTAACCCATACCCTACGCCGTACCCGAACCCCTCCCCGAACCCGTACCCTAAGCCGTACCCTAAGCCTAACACTAAGGATAACCCTAAACCTAGGCTACCCTTGACTGCTTCTGCCTCCAATAGATTTCCTAAGCTCTAGTGTTTGAAGGAACAGCTTAAAAAGAGAATCCTAATGTGATTTCTTTATAATGGGTGTGTTCCTTATCTTATCCTAGTGTCTAAACTCTTCTCCATGGCTGGACCCACAAATAATATTCCTTTACGTGCTAAGGGGTATCTAGAGAGTGGGATAGGTTTAATAACTACCCTAACCCTAACGCGTACCCTAACCCTAACCCCTACCCTAACCCTAACACGTACCCTAATCCTAACCCGTACCCTAAACCGAGGCCTAACCCTAACAATAACCCTAACCCTAACCCTAACCCATACCCTACACCGTACCCGAACCCCTCCCCGAACCCGTACCCTAAGCCGTACCCTAACCCTAACCCTAATCCTAACCCTAAACCTAGGCCACCTTGACTGCTTCTGCCTCCAATGGATTTCCTAAGCACTAGTGTTTGAAGGAACAGCTTAAAACGAGAATCCTAATGTGATTTCTTTATAATGGGTGTGTTCCTTATATTATCCTAGTGTCTAAACTCTTCTCCATGGCTGGACCCCCAAATAATATTCCTTTACGTGCTAAGGGGTATCTAGAGAGTGGGATAGGTTTAATAACTACCCTAACCCTAACGCGTACCCTAACTCTAAGCCCTACCCTAACCCTAACACGTACCATAATCCTAACACGTACCCTAAACCGAGCCCTAACCCTAACACTAACCCTAACCCTAACCCTAACCCATACCCTACACCGTACCCGAACCCCTCCCCGAACCCGTACCCTAAGCCGTACCTTAAGCCTAACCCTAAGCCTAACCCTAACCCTAGGCTACCCTTTACTGCTTCTGCCTCCAATAGATTTCCTAAGCACTAGTGTTTTAAGGAACAGCTTAAAAAGAGAATCCTAATGTGATTTCTTTATAATGGGTGTGTTCCTTATCTTACCCTAGTGGCTAAACTCTTCTCCATGGCTGGACCCCCAAATAATATTCCTTTCCGTGCTAAGGGGTATCTAGAGAGTGGGATAGGTTTAATAACTACCCTAACCCTAACGCGTACCCTAACCCTAACTCCTACCCTAACCCTAACACGTACCCTAATCCTAAACCGTACCCTAAACCGAGCCCTAACCCTAACACTAACCCTAACCCTAACCCTAACCCATAACCTACGCCGTACCCGAACCCCTCCCCGAACCCGTACCCTAATCTGTACCCTAAGCCTAACCTTAGGGATAACCCTAACCCTAGGCTACCCTTGACTGCTTCTGCCTCCAATAGATTTCCTAAGCACTAGTGTTTGAAGGAACAGCTTAAAACGAGAATCCTAATGTGATTTCTTTATAATGGGTGTGTTCCTTATATTATCCTAGTGTCTAAACTCTCCTCCATGGCTGGACCCCCAAATAATATTCCTTTACGTGCTAAGGGGTATCTAGAGAGTGGGATAGGTTTAATAACTACCCTAACCCTAACGCGTACCCTAACTCTAACCCCTACCCTAACCCTAACACGTACCCTAATCCTAACCCGTACCCTAAAGCGAGCCCTAACCCTAACACTAACCCTAACCCTAACCCTAACCCCAACCCTAACACGTACCCTAATCCTAACCCGTACCCTAAACCGAGCCCTAACCCTAAAACTAACCCTAACCCTAACCCCTACCCTATCCCTAACACATACCCTAATCTTAACCCATACCCTAAACCGAGCCCTAACCCTAACACTAACCCTAACCCTAACCCTAACCCATAACCTACGCCGTACCCGAACCGCTCCCCGAACCCGTACCCTAAGCCGTACCCTAACCCTAACCCTAAGCCTAACCCTAACCCTAGGCTACCCTTGACTGCTTCTGCCTCCAATAGATTTCCTAAGCACTAGTGTTTGAAGGAACAGCTTAAAACGAGAATCCTAATGTGATTTCTTTATAATGGGTGTGTTCCTTATATTATCCTAGTGTCTAAACTCTTCTCCATGGCTGGACCCCCAAATAATATTCCTTTACGTGCTAAGGGGTATCTAGAGAGTGGGATAGGTTTACTAACTACACTAACCCTAATGCGTACTCTAATCCTAACCCCTACCCTAACCCTAACACGTATCCTAATCCTAACCCGTACCCTAAACCGAGCCCTAACCCTAACACTAACCCTAACCCTAACCCTAACCCATACCCTACGCCGTACCCGAACCCCTCCCCGAACCCGTACCCTAAGCCGTACCCTAAGCCTAACCCTAACCCTAGGCTACCCTTGACTGCTTCTGCCTCCAATAGATTTCCTAAGCACTAGTGTTTTAAGGAACAGCTTAAAAAGAGAATCCTAATGTGATTTCTTTATAATGGGTGTGTTCCTTATCTTATCCTAGTGTCTAAACTCTTCTCCATGGCTGGACCCCCAAATAATATTCCTTTACGTGCTAAGGGGTATCTAGAGAGTGGGATAGGTTTAATAACTACCCTAACCCTAACGCGTACCCTAACCCTAACTCCTACCCTAACCCTAACACGTACCCTAATCCTAAACCGTACCTTAAACCGAGCCCTAACCCTAACACTAACCCTAACCCTAACCCATACCCTACGCCGTACCCGAACCCCTCCCCGAACCCGTACCCTAATCTGTACCCTAAGCCTAACCTTAGGGATAACCCTAACCCTAGGCTACCCTTGACTGCTTCTGCCTCCAATAGATTTCCTAAGCACTAGTGTTTGAAGGAACAGCTTAAAACGAGAATCCTAATGTGATTTCTTTATAATGGGTGTGTTCCTTATATTATCCTAGTGTCTAAACTCTCCTCCATGGCTGGACCCCCAAATAATATTCCTTTACGTGCTAAGGGGTATCTAGAGAGTGGGATAGGTTTAATAACTACCCTAACCCTAACGCGTACCCTAACTCTAACCCCTACCCTAACCCTAACACGTACCCTAATCCTAACCCGTACCCTAAACCGAGCCCTAACCCTAACACTAACCCTAACCCTAACCCTAACCCTAACCCATACCCTACGCCGTACCCGAACCCCTCCCCGAACCCGTACCCTAAGCCGTACCCTAAGCCTAACACTAAGGATAACCCTAAACCTAGGCTACCCTTGACTGCTTCTGCCTCCAATAGATTTCCTAAGCACTAGTGTTTGAAGGAACAGCTTAAAAAGAGAATCCTAATGTGATTTCTTTATAATGGGTGTGTTCCTTATCTTATCCTAGTGTCTAAACTCTTCTCCATGGCTGGACCCCCAAATAATATTCCTTTACGTGCTACGGGGTATCTAGAGAGTGGGATAGGTTTAATAACTACCCTAACCCTAACGCGTACCCTAACCCTAACCCCTACCCTAACACGTACCCTAATCCTAACCCGTACCCTAAACCGAGCCCTAACCCTAAAACTAACCCTAACCCTAACCCCTACCCTAACCCTAACACATACCCTAATCTTAACCCATACCCTAAACCGAGCCCTAACCCTAACACTAACCCTAACCCTAACCCTAACCCATAACCTACGCCGTACCCGAACCCCTCCCCGAACCCGTACCCTAAGCCGTACCCTAAGCCTAACCCTAAGCCTAACCCTAACCCTAGGCTACCCTTGACTGCTTCTGCCTCCAATACATTTCCTAAGCACTAGTGTTTGAAGGAACAGCTTAAAACGAGAATCCTAATGTGATTTCTTTATAATGGGTGTGTTCCTTATATTATCCTAGTGTCTAAACTCTTCTCCATGGCTGGACCCCCAAATAATATTCCTTTACGTGCTAAGGGGTATCTAGAGAGTGGGATAGGTTTAATAACTACACTAACCCTAATGCGTACTCTAATCCTAACCCCTACCCTAACCCTAACACGTATCCTAATCCTAACCCGTACCCTAAACCGAGCCCTAACCCTAACACTAACCCTAACCCTAACCCTAACCCATACCCTACGCCGTACCCGAAGCCCTCCCCGAACCCGTACCCTAAGCCGTACCCTAAGCCTAACCCTAAGCCTAACCCTAACCCTAGGCTACCCTTGACTGCTTCTGCCTCCAATAGATTTCCTAAGCACTAGTGTTTTAAGGAACAGCTTAAAAAGAGAATCCTAATGTGATTTCTTTATAATGGGTGTGTTCCTTATCTTATCCTAGTGTCTAAACTCTTCTCCATGGCTGGACCCCCAAATAATATTCCTTTACGTGCTAAGGGGTATCTAGAGAGTGGGATAGGTTTAATAACTACCCTAACCCTAACGCGTACCCTAACCCTAACCCCTACCCTAACCCTAACACGTACCCTAATCCTAACCCGTACCCTAAACCGAGGCCTAACCCTAACAATAACCCTAACCCTAACCCTAACCCATACCCTACACCGTACCCGAACCCCTCCCCGAACCCATACCCTAAGCCGTACCCTAAGCCTAACCCTAAGCCTAACCCTAAACCTAGGCTACCTTGACTGCTTCTGCCTCCAATGGATTTCCTAAGCACTAGTCTTTGAAGGAACAGCTTAAAACGAGAATCCTAATGTGATTTCTTTATAATGGGTGTGTTCCTTATATTATCCTAGTGTCTAAACTCTTCTCCATGGCTGGACCCCCAAATAATATTCCTTTACGTGCTAAGGGGTATCTAGAGAGTGGGATAGGTTTAATAACTACCCTAACCCTAACGCGTACCCTAACTCTAAGCCCTACCCTAACCCTAACACGTACCCTAATCCTAACCCGTACCCTAAACCGAGCCCTAACCCTAACACTAACCCTAACCCTAACCCTAACCCATACCCTACGCCGTACCCGAACCCCTCCCCGAACCCGTACCCTAAGCCGTACCCTAAGCCTAACCCTAAGCCTAACCCTAACCCTAGGCTACCCTTGACTGCTTCTGCCTCCAATAGATTTCCTAAGCACTAGTGTTTTAAGGAACAGCTTAAAAAGAGAATCCTAATGTGATTTCTTTATAATGGGTGTGTTCCTTATCTTATCCTAGTGTCTAAACTCTTATCCATGGCTGGACCCCCAAATAATATTCCTTTACGTGCTAAGGGGTATCTAGAGAGTGGGATAGGTTTAATAACTACACTAACCCTAATGCGTACTCTAACCCTAACCCCTACCCTAACCCTAACACGTACCCTAATCCTAACCCGTACCCTATACCGAGCCCTAACCCTAACACTAACCCTAACTCTAACCCATACCCTACGCCGTACCCGAACCCCTCCCCGAACCCGTACCCTAATCTGTACCCTAAGCCTAACCTTAGGGATAACCCTAACCCTAGGCTACCCTTGACTGCTTCTGCCTCCAATAGATTTCCTAAGCACTAGTGTTTGAAGGAACAGCTTAAAACGAGAATCCTAATGTGATTTCTTTATAATGGGTGTGTTCCTTATATTATCCTAGTGTCTAAACTCTCCTCCATGGCTGGACCCCCAAATAATATTCCTTTACGTGCTAAGGGGTATCTAGAGAGTGGGATAGGTTTAATAACTACCCTAACCCTAACGCGTACCCTAACTCTAACCCCTACCCTAACCCTAACACGTACCCTAATCCTAACCCGTACCCTAAACCGAGCCCTAACCCTAACACTAACCCTAACCCTAACCCTAATCCATACCCTACGCCGTACCCGAACCCCTCCCCGAACCCGTACCCTAAGCCGTACCCTAAGCCTAACCCTAAGCCTAACCCTAACCCTAGGCTACCCTTGACTGCTTCTGCCTCCAATAGATTTCCTAAGCACTAGTGTTTGAAGGAACAGCTTAAAAAGAGAATCCTAATGTGATTTCTTTATAATGGGTGTGTTCCTTATCTTATCCTAGTGTCTAAACTCTTCTCCATGGCTGGACCCCCAAATAATATTCCTTTACGTGCTAAGGGGTATCTAGAGAGTGGGATAGGTTTAATAACTACCCTAACCCTAACGCGTACCCTAACCCTAACCCCAACCCTAACACGTAACCTAATCCTAACCCGTACCCTAAACCGAGCCCTAACCCTAAAACTAACCCTAACCCTAACCCCTACCCTATCCCTAACACATACCCTAATCTTAACCCATACCCTAAACCGAGCCCTAACCCTAACACTAACCCTAACCCTAACCCTAACCCATACCCTACGCCGTACCCGAACCCCTCCCCGAACCCGTACCCTAAGCCGTACCCTAAGCCTAACCCTAAGCCTAACCCTAACCCTAGGCTACCCTTGACTGCTTCTGCCTCCAATATATTTCCTAAGCACGAGTGTTTGAAGGAACAGCTTAAAACGAGAATCCTAATGTGATTTCTTTATAATGGGTGTGTTCCTTACCTTACCCTAGTGTCTAAACTCTTCTCCATGGCTGGACCCCCAAATAATATTCCTTTACGTGCTAAGGGGTATCTAGAGAGTGGGATAGGTTTAATAACTACCCTAACCCTAACGCGTACCCTAACCCTAACTCCTACCCTAACCCTAACACGTACCCTAATCCTAAACCGTACCTTAAACCGAGCCCTAACCCTAACACTAACCCTAACCCTAACCCATACCCTACGCCGTACCCGAACCCCTCCCCGAACCCGTACCCTAATCTGTACCCTAAGCCTAACCTTAGGGATAACCCTAACCCTAGGCTACCCTTGACTGCTTCTGCCTCCAATAGATTTCCTAAGCACTAGTGTTTGAAGGAACAGCTTAAAACGAGAATCCTAATGTGATTTCTTTATAATGGGTGTGTTCCTTATATTATCCTAGTGTCTAAACTCTCCTCCATGGCTGGACCCCCAAATAATATTCCTTTACGTGCTAAGGGGTATCTAGAGAGTGGGATAGGTTTAATAACTACCCTAACCCTAACGCGTACCCTAACTCTAACCCCTACCCTAACCCTAACACGTACCCTAATCCTAACCCGTACCCTAAACCGAGCCCTAACCCTAACCCTAACCCATACCCTACGCCGTACCCGAACCCCTCCCCGAACCCGTACCCTAAGCCGTACCCTAAGCCTAACCCTAAGCCTAACCCTAACCCTAGGCTACCCTTGACTGCTTCTGCCTCCAATAGATTTCCTAAGCACTAGTGTTTGAAGGAACAGCTTAAAAAGAGAATCCTAATGTGATTTCTTTATAATGGGTGTGTTCCTTATCTTATCCTAGTGTCTAAACTCTTCTCCATGGCTGGACCCCCAAATAATATTCCTTTACGTGCTAAGGGGTATCTAGAGAGTGGGATAGGTTTAATAACTACCCTAAACCTAACGCGTACCCTAACCCTAACCCCAACCCTAACACGTACCCTAATCCTAACCCGTACCCTAAACCGAGCCCTAACCCTAAAACTAACCCTAACCCTAACCCCTACCCTATCCCTAACACATACCCTAATCTTAACCCATACCCTAAACCGAGCCCTAACCCTAACACTAACCCTAACCCTAACCCTAACCCATACCCTACGCCGTACCCGAACCCCTCCCCGAACCCGTACCCTAAGCCGTACCCTAAGCCTAACCCTAAGCCTAACCCTAACCCTAGGCTACCCTTGACTGCTTCTGCCTCCAATATATTTCCTAAGCACGAGTGTTTGAAGGAACAGCTTAAAACGAGAATCCTAATGTGATTTCTTTATAATGGGTGTGTTCCTTACCTTACCCTAGTGTCTAAACTCTTCTCCATGGCTGGACCCCCAAATAATATTCCTTTACGTGCTAAGGGGTATCTAGAGAGTGGGATAGGTTTAATAACTACCCTAACCCTAACGCGTACCCTAACCCTAACTCCTACCCTAACCCTAACACGTACCCTAATCCTAAACCGTACCTTAAACCGAGCCCTAACCCTAACACTAACCCTAACCCTAACCCATACCCTACGCCGTACCCGAACCCCTCCCCGAACCCGTACCCTAATCTGTACCCTAAGCCTAACCTTAGGGATAACCCTAACCCTACGCTACCCTTGACTGCTTCTGCCTCCAATAGATTTCCTAAGCACTAGTGTTTGAAGGAACAGCTTAAAACGAGAATCCTAATGTGATTTCTTTATAATGGGTGTGTTCCTTATATTATCCTAGTGTCTAAACTCTCCTCCATGGCTGGACCCCCAAATAATATTCCTTTACGTGCTAAGGGGTATCTAGAGAGTGGGATAGGTTTAATAACTACCCTAACCCTAACGAGTACCCTAACTCTAACCCCTACCCTAACCCTAACACGTACCCTAATCCTAACCCGTACCCTAAACCGAGCCCTAACCCTAACACTAACCCTAACCCTAACCCTAACCCATACCCTACGACGTACCCGAACCCCTCCCCGAACCCGTACCCTAAGCCGTACCCTAAGCCTAACACTAAGGATAACCCTAAACCTAGGCTACCCTTGACTGCTTCTGCCTCCAATAGATTTCCTAAGCACTAGTGTTTGAAGGAACAGCTTAGAAAGAGAATCCTAATGTGATTTCTTTATAATGGGTGTGTTCCTTATCTTATCCTAGTGTCTAAACTCTTCTCCATGGCTGGACCCCCAAATAATATTCCTTTACGTGCTAAGGGGTATCTAGAGAGTGGGATAGGTTTAATAACTACCCTAACCCTAACGCGTACCCTAACCCTAACCCCAACCCTAACACGTACTCTAATCCTAACCCGTACCCTAAACCGAGCCCTAACCCTAAAACTAACCCTAACCCTAACCCCTACCCTAACCCTAACACATACCCTAATCTTAACCCATACCCTAAACCGAGCCCTAACCCTAACACTAACCCTAACCCTAACCCTAACCCATAACCTACGCCGTACCCGAACCCCTCCCCGAACCCGTACCCTAAGCCGTACCCTAAGCCTAACCCTAAGCCTAACCCTAACCCTAGGCTACCCTTGACTGCTTCTGCCTCCAATAGATTTCCTAAGCACTAGTGTTTGAAGGAACAGCTTAAAACGAGAATCCTAATGTGATTTCTTTATAATGGGTGTGTTCCTTATATTATCCTAGTGTCTAAATTCTTCTCCATGGCTGGACCCCCAAATAATATTCCTTTACGTGCTAAGGGGTATCTAGAGAGTGGGATAGGTTTAATAACTACACTAACCCTAATGCGTACTCTAATCCTAACCCCTACCCTAACCCTAACACGTATCCTAATCCTAACCCGTACCCTAAACCGAGCCCTAACCCTAACACTAACCCTAACCCTAACCCTAACCCATACCCTACGCCGTACCGAACCCCTCCCCGAACCCGTACCCTAAGCCGTACCCTAAGCCTAACCCTAAGCCTAACCCTAACCCTAGGCTACCCTTGACTGCTTCTGCCTCCAATAGATTTCCTAAGCACTAGTGTTTTAAGGAACAGCTTAAAAAGAGAATCCTAATGTGATTTCTTTATAATGGGTGTGTTCCTTATCTTATCCTAGTGTCTAAACTCTTCTCCATGGCTGGACCCCCAAATAATATTCCTTTACGTGCTAAGGGGTATCTAGAGAGTGGGATAGGTTTAATAACTACCCTAACCCTAACGCGTACCCTAACCCTAACCCCTACCCTAACCCTAACACGTACCCTAATCCTAACCCGTACCCTAAACCGAGCTCTAAAGCTAAAACTAACCCTAACCCTAACCCTAACCCATACCCTACGCCGTACCCGAAGCCCTCCCCGAACCCGTACCCTAAGCCGTACCCTAACCCTAACCCTAAGCCTAACCCTAACCCTAGGCTACCCTTGACTGCTTCTGCCTCCAATAGATTTCCTAAGCACTAGTGTTTGAAGGAACAGCTTAAAACGAGAATCCTAATGTGATTTCTTTATAATGGGTGTGTTCCTTATCTTATCCTAGTGTCTAAACTCTTCTCCATGGCTGGACCCCCAAATAATATTCCTTTACGTGCTAATGGGTATCTAGAGAGTGGGATAGGTTTAATAACTACCCTAACCCTAACGCGTACCCTAACCCTAACCCCTACCCTAACCCTAACACGTACCCTAATCCTAACCCGTACCCTAAACCGAGGCCTAACCCTAACAATAACCCTAACCCTAACCCTAACCCATACCCTACACCGTACCCGAACCCCTCCCCGAACCCGTACCCTAAGCCGTACCCTAAGCCTAACCCTATGCCTAACCCTAAACCTAGGCTACCTTGACTGCTTCTGCCTCCAATGGATTTCCTAAGCACTAGTGTTTGAAGGAACAGCTTAAAACGAGAATCCTAATGTGATTTCTTTATAATGGGTGTGTTCCTTATATTATCCTAGTGTCTAAACTCTTCTCCATGGCTGGACCCCCAAATAATATTCCTTTACGTGCTAAGGGGTATCTAGAGAGTGGGATAGGTTTAATAACTACCCTAACCCTAACGCGTACCCTAACTCTAAGCCCTACCCTAACCCTAACACGTACCATAATCCTAACCCGTACCCTAAACCGAGCCCTAACCCTAACACTAACCCTAACCCTAACCCTAACCCATACCCTACGCCGTACCCGAACCCCTCCCCGAACCCGTACCCTAAGCCGTACCTTAAGCCTAACCCTAAGCCTAACCCTAACCCTAGGCTACCCTTTACTGCTTCTGCCTCCAATAGATTTCCTAAGCACTAGTGTTTTAAGGAACAGCTTAAAAAGAGAATCCTAATGTGATTTCTTTATAATGGGTGTGTTCCTTATCTTATCCTAGTGTCTAAACTCTTATCCATGGCTGGACCCCCAAATAATATTCCTTTACGTGCTAAGGGGTATCTAGAGAGTGGGATAGGTTTAATAACTACACTAACCCTAATGCGTACTCTAACCCTAACCCCTACCCTAACCCTAACACGTACCCTAATCCTAACCCGTACCCTATACCGAGCCCTAACCCTAACACTAACCCTAACCCTAACCCTAACCCATACCCTACGCCGTACCCGAACCCCTCCTCGAACCCGTACCCTAAGCCGTACCCTAAGCCTAACCCTAAGCCTAACCCTAACCCTAGGCTACCCTTGACTGCTTCTGCCTCCAATAGATTTCCTAAGCACTAGTGTTTTAAGGAACAGCTTAAAAAGAGAATCCTAATGTGATTTCTTTATAATGGGTGTGTTCCTTATCTTATCCTAGTGTCTAAACTCTTCTCCATGGCTGGACCCCCAAATAATATTCCTTTACGTGCTAAGGGGTATCTAGAGAGTGGGATAGGTTTAATAACTACCCTAACCCTAACGCGTACCCTAACCCTAACCCCTACCCTAACCCTAACACGTACCCTAATCCTAACCCGTACCCTAAACCGAGCCCTAACCCTAAAACTAACCCTAACCCTAACCCCTACCCTAACCCTAACACATACCCTAATCTTAACCCATACCCTAAACCGAGCCCTAACCCTAACACTAACCCTAACCCTAACCCTAACCCATACCCTACGCCGTACCCGAACCCCTCCCCGAACCCGTACCCTAAGCCGTACCCTAAGCCTAACCCTAAGCCTAACCCTAACCCTAGGCTACCCTTGACTGCTTCTGCCTCCAATATATTTCCTAAGCACGAGTGTTTGAAGGAACAGCTTAAAACGAGAATCCTAATGTGATTTCTTTATAATGGGTGTGTTCCTTACCTTACCCTAGTGTCTAAACTCTTCTCCATGGCTGGACCCCCAAATAATATTCCTTTACGTGCTAAGGGGTATCTAGAGAGTGGGATAGGTTTAATAACTACCCTAACCCTAACGCGTACCCTAACCCTAACTCCTACCCTAACCCTAACACGTACCCTAATCCTAAACCGTACCTTAAACCGAGCCCTAACCCTAACACTAACCCTAACCCTAACCCATACCCTACGCCGTACCCGAACCCCTCCCCGAACCCGTACCCTAATCTGTACCCTAAGCCTAACCTTAGGGATAACCCTAACCCTAGGCTACCCTTGACTGCTTCTGCCTCCAATAGATTTCCTAAGCACTAGTGTTTGAAGGAACAGCTTAAAACGAGAATCCTAATGTGATTTCTTTATAATGGGTGTGTTCCTTATATTATCCTAGTGTCTAAACTCTCCTCCATGGCTGGACCCCCAAATAATATTCCTTTACGTGCTAAGGGGTATCTAGAGAGTGGGATAGGTTTAATAACTACCCTAACCCTAACGCGTACCCTAACTCTAACCCCTACTCTAACCCTAACACGTACCCTAATCCTAACCCGTACCCTAAACCGAGCCCTAACCCTAACACTAACCCTAACCCTAACCCTAACCCATAACCTACGCCGTACCCGAACCCCTCCCCGAACCCGTACCCTAAGCCGTACCCTAAGCCTAACCCTAAGCCTAACCCTAACCCTAGGCTACCCTTGACTGCTTCTGCCTCCAATAGATTTCCTAAGCACTAGTGTTTGAAGGAACAGCTTAAAACGAGAATCCTAATGTGATTTCTTTATAATGGGTGTGTTCCTTATATTATCCTAGTGTCTAAATTCTTCTCCATGGCTGGACCCCCAAATAATATTTCTTTACGTGCTAAGGGGTATCTAGAGAGTGGGATAGGTTTAATAACTACACTAACCCTAATGCGTACTCTAATCCTAACCCCTACCCTAACCCTAACACGTATCCTAATCCTAACCCGTACCCTAAACCGAGCCCTAACCCTAACACTAACCCTAACCCTAACCCATACCCTACGCCGTACCCGAACCCCTCCCCGAACCCGTACCCTAAGCCGTACCCTAAGCCTAACCCTAAGCCTAAACCTAACCCTAGGCTACCCTTGACTGCTTCTGCCTCCAATAGATTTCCTAAGCACTAGTGTTTTAAGGAACAGCTTAAAAAGAGAATCCTAATGTGATTTCTTTATAATGGGTGTGTTCCTTATCTTATCCTAGTGTCTAAACTCTTCTCCATGGCTGGAACCCCAAATAATATTCCTTTACGTGCTAAGGGGTATCTAGAGAGTGGGATAGGTTTAATAACTACCCTAACCCTAACGCGTACCCTAACCCTAACCCCTACCCTAACCCTAACACGTACCCTAATCCTAACCCGTACCCTAAACCGAGCTCTAAAGCTAAAACTAACCCTAACCCTAACCCTAACCCATACCCTACGCCGTACCCGAAGCCCTCCCCGAACCCGTACCCTAAGCCGTACCCTAACCCTAACCCTAAGCCTAACCCTAACCCTAGGCTACCCTTGACTGCTTCTGCCTCCAATAGATTTCCTAAGCACTAGTGTTTTAAGGAACAGCTTAAAAAGAGAATCCTAATGTGATTTCTTTATAATGGGTGTGTTCCTTATCTTATCCTAGTGTCTAAACTCTTCTCCATGGCTGGACCCCCAAATAATATTCCTTTACGTGCTAAGGGGTATCTAGAGAGTGGGATAGGTTTAATAACTACCCTAACCCTAACGCGTACCCTAACCCTAACCCCTACCCTAACCCTAACACGTACCCTAATCCTAACCCGTACACTAAACCGAGGCCTAACCCTAACAATAACCCTAACCCTAACCCTAACCCATACCCTACACCGTACCCGAACCCCTCCCCGAACCCGTACCCTAACCCGTACCCTAAGCCTAACCCTAAGCCTAACCCTAAACCTAGGCCACCTTGACTGCTTCTGCCTCCAATGGATTTCCTAAGCACTAGTGTTTGAAGGAACAGCTTAAAACGAGAATCCTAATGTGATTTCTTTATAATGGGTGTGTTCCTTATATTATCCTAGTGTCTAAACTCTTCTCCATGGCTGGACCCCCAAATAAAATTCCTTTACGTGCTAAGGGGTATCTAGAGAGTTGGATAGGTTTAATAACTACCCTAACCCTAACGCGTACCCTAACTCTAAGCCCTACCCTAACCCTAACACGTACCATAATCCTAACCCGTACCCTAAACCGAGCCCTAACCCTAACACTAACCCTAACCCTAACCCTAACCCATACCCTACGCCGTACCCGAACCCCTCCCCGAACCCGTACCCTAAGCCGTACCTTAAGCCTAACCCTAAGCCTAACCCTAACCCTAGGCTACCCTTTACTGCTTCTGCCTCCAATAGATTTCCTAAGCACTAGTGTTTTAAGGAACAGCTTAAAAAGAGAATCCTAATGTGATTTCTTTATAATGGGTGTGTTCCTTATCTTATCCTAGTGTCTAAACTCTTATCCATGGCTGGACCCCCAAATAATATTCCTTTACGTGCTAAGGGGTATCTAGAGAGTGGGATAGGTTTAATAACTACACTAACCCTAATGCGTACCCTAACCCTAACCCCAACCCTAACACGTACCCTAATCCTAACCCGTACCCTAAACCGAGCCCTAACCCTAAAACTAACCCTAACCCTAACCCCTACCCTAACCCTAACACATACCCTAATCTTAACCCATACCCTAAACCGAGCCCTAACCCTAACACTAACCCTAACCCTAACCCTAACCCATAACCTACGCCGTACCCGAACCCCTCCCCGAACCCGTACCCTAAGCCGTACCCTAAGCCTAACCCTAAGCCTAACCCTAACCCTAGGCTACCCTTGACTGCTTCTGCCTCCAATAGATTTCCTAAGCACTAGTGTTTGAAGGAACAGCTTAAAACGAGAATCCTAATGTGATTTCTTTATAATGGGTGTGTTCCTTATATTATCCTAGTGTCTAAATTCTTCTCCATGGCTGGACCCCCAAATAATATTTCTTTACGTGCTAAGGGGTATCTAGAGAGTGGGATAGGTTTAATAACTACACTAACCCTAATGCGTACTCTAATCCTAACCCCTACCCTAACCCTAACACGTATCCTAATCCTAACCCGTACCCTAAACCGAGCCCTAACCCTAACACTAACCCTAACCCTAACCCATACCCTACGCCGTACCCGAACCCCTCCCCGAACCCGTACCCTAAGCCGTACCCTAAGCCTAACCCTAAGCTTAAACCTAACCCTAGGCTACCCTTGACTGCTTCTGCCTCCAATAGATTTCCTAAGCACTAGTGTTTTAAGGAACAGCTTAAAAAGAGAATCCTAATGTGATTTCTTTTTAATGGGTGTGTTCCTTATCTTATCCTAGTGTCTAAACTCTTCTCCATGGCTGGAACCCCAAATAATATTCCTTTACGTGCTAAGGGGTATCTAGAGAGTGGGATAGGTTTAATAACTACCCTAACCCTAACGCGTACCCTAACCCTAACCCCTACCCTAACCCTAACACGTACCCTAATCCTAACCCGTACCCTAAACCGAGCTCTAAAGCTAAAACTAACCCTAACCCTAACCCTAACCCATACCCTACGCCGTACCCGAAGCCCTCCCCGAACCCGTACCCTAAGCCGTACCCTAACCCTAACCCTAAGCCTAACCCTAACCCTAGGCTACCCTTGACTGCTTCTGCCTCCAATAGATTTCCTAAGCACTAGTGTTTTAAGGAACAGCTTAAAAAGAGAATCCTAATGTGATTTCTTTATAATGGGTGTGTTCCTTATCTTATCCTAGTGTCTAAACTCTTCTCCATGGCTGGACCCCCAAATAATATTCCTTTACGTGCTAAGGGGTATCTAGAGAGTGGGATAGGTTTAATAACTACCCTAACCCTAACGCGTACCCTAACCCAACCCCTACCCTAACCCTAACACGTACCCTAATCCTAACCCGTACCCTAAACCGAGGCCTAACCCTAACAATAACCCTAACCCTAACCCTAACCCATACCCTACACCGTACCCGAACCCCTCCCCGAACCCGTACCCTAACCCGTACCCTAAGCCTAACCCTAAGCCTAACCCTAAACCTAGGCCACCTTGACTGCTTCTGCCTCCAATGGATTTCCTAAGCACTAGTGTTTGAAGGAACAGCTTAAAACGAGAATCCTAATGTGATTTCTTTATAATGGGTGCGTTCCTTATATTATCCTAGTGTCTAAACTCTTCTCCATGGCTGGACCCCCAAATAAAATTCCTTTACGTGCTAAGGGGTATCTAGAGAGTTGGATAGGTTTAATAACTACCCTAACCCTAACGCGTACCCTAACTCTAAGCCCTACCCTAACCCTAACACGTACCATAATCCTAACCCGTACCCTAAACCGAGCCCTAACCCTAACACTAACCCTAACCCTAACCCTAACCCATACCCTACGCCGTACCCGAACCCCTCCCCGAACCCGTACCCTAAGCCGTACCTTAAGCCTAACCCTAAGCCTAACCCTAACCCTAGGCTACCCTTTACTGCTTCTGCCTCCAATAGATTTCCTAAGCACTAGTGTTTTAAGGAACAGCTTAAAAAGAGAATCCTAATGTGATTTCTTTATAATGGGTGTGTTCCTTATCTTATCCTAGTGTCTAAACTCTTATCCATGGCTGGACCCCCAAATAATATTCCTTTACGTGCTAAGGGGTATCTAGAGAGTGGGATAGGTTTAATAACTACACTAACCCTAATGCGTACTCTAACCCTAACCCCTACCCTAACCCTAACACGTACCCTAATCCTAACCCGTACCCTATACCGAGCCCTAACCCTAACACTAACCCTAACCCTAACCCTAACAAATACCCTACGCCGTACCCGAACCCCTCCCCGAACCCGTCCCCTAAGCCGTACCCTAACCCTAACCCTAAGCCTAACCCTAACCCTAGGCTACACTTGACTGCTTCTGCCTCCAATAGATTTCTTAAGCACTAGTGTTTTAAGGAACAGCTTAAAAAGAGAATCCTAATGTGATTTCTTTATAATGGGTGTGTTCCTTATCTTACCCTAGTGTCTAAACTCTTCTCCATGGCTGGACCACCAAATAATATTCCTTTACGTGCTAAGGGGTATCTAGAGAGTGGGATAGGTTTAATAACTACCCTAACCCTAACGCGTACCCTAACCCTAACTCCTACCCTAACCCTAACACGTACCCTAATCCTAAACCGTACCCTAAACCGAGCCCTAACCCTAACACTAACCCTAACCCTAACCCATACCCTACGCCGTACCCGAACCCCTCCCCGAACCCGTACCCTAATCTGTACCCTAAGCCTAACCTTAGGGATAACCCTAACCCTAGGCTACCCTTGACTGCTTCTGCCTCCAATAGATTTCCTAAGCACTAGTGTTTGAAGGTACAGCTTAAAACGAGAATCCTAATGTGATTTCTTTATAATGGGTGTGTTCCTTATATTATCCTAGTGTCTAAACTCTCCTCCATGGCTGGACCCCCAAATAATATTCCTTTACGTGCTAAGGGGTATCTAGAGAGTGGGATAGGTTTAATAACTACCCTAACCCTAACGCGTACCCTAACTCTAACCCCTACACTAACCCTAACACGTACCCTAATCCTAACCCGTACCCTAAACCGAGCCCTAACCCTAACACTAACCCTAACCCTAACCCTAACCCATACCCTACGCCGTACCCGAACCCCTCCCCGAACCCGTACCCTAAGCCGTACCCTAAGCCTAACCCTAAGCCTAACCCTAACCCTAGGCTACCCTTGACTGCTTCTGCCTCCAATAGATTTCCTAAGCACTAGTGTTTGAAGGAACAGCTTAAAAAGAGAATCCTAATGTGATTTCTTTATAATGGGTGTGTTCCTTATCTTATCCTAGTGTCTAAACTCTTCTCCATGGCTGGACCCCCAAATAATATTCCTTTACGTGCTAAGGGGTATCTAGAGAGTGGGATAGGTTTAATAACTACCCTAACCCTAACGCGTGCCCTAACGCTAACCCCAACCCTAACACGTACCCTAATCCTAACCCGTACCCTAAACCGAGCCCTAACCCTAAAACTAACCCTAACCCTAACCCCTATCCTATCCCTAACACATACCCTAATCTTAACCCATACCCTAAACCGAGACCTAACCCTAACACTAACCCTAACCCTAACCCTAACCCATAACCTACGCCGTACCCGAACCGCTCCCCGAACCCGTACCCTAAGCCGTACCCTAAGCCTAACCCTAAGCCTAACCCTAACCCTAGGCTACCCTTGACTGCTTCTGCCTCCAATAGATTTCCTAAGCACTAGTGTTTGAAGGAACAGCTTAAAACGAGAATCCTAATGTGATTTCTTTATAATGGGTGTGTTCCTTATATTATCCTAGTGTCTAAACTCTTCTCCATGGCTGGACCCCCAAATAATATTCCTTTACGTGCTAAGGGGTATCTAGAGAGTGGGATAGGTTTAATAACTACCCTAACCCTAACGCGTACCCTAACCCTAACCCCTACCCTAACCCTAACACGTACCCTAATCCTAACCCATACCCTAAACCGAGGCCTAACCCTAACAATAACCCTAACCCTAACCCTAACCCATACCCTACACCGTACCCGAACCCCTCCCCGAACCCATACCCTAAGCCGTACCCTAAGCCTAACCCTAAGCCTAACCCTAAACCTAGGCTACCTTGACGGCTTCTGCCTCCAATGGATTTCCTAAGCACTAGTGTTTGAAGGAACAGCTTAAAACGAGAATCCTAATGTGATTTCTTTATAATGGGTGTGTTCCTTATATTATCCTAGTGTCTAAACTCTTCTCCATGGCTGGACCCCCAAATAATATTCCTTTACGTGCTAAGGGGTATCTAGAGAGTGGGATAGGTTTAATAACTACCCTAACCCTAACGCGTACCCTAACTCTAAGCCCTACCCTAACCCTAACACGTACCATAATCCTAACCCGTACCCTAAACCGAGCCCTAACCCTAACACTAACCCTAACCCTAACCCTAACCCATACCCTACGCCGTACCCGAACCCCTCCCCGAACCCGTACCCTAAGCCGTACCCTAAGCCTAACCCTAAGCCTAACCCTAACCCTAGGCTACCCTTGACTGCTTCTGCCTCCAATAGATTTCCTAAGCACTAGTGTTTGAAGGAACAGCTTAAAACGAGAATCCTAATGTGATTTCTTTATAATGGGTGTGTTCCTTATATTATCCTAGTGTCTAAACTCTTCTCCATGGCTGGACCCCCAAATAATATTCCTTTACGTGCTAAGGGGTATCTAGAGAGTGGGATAGGTTTAATAACTACACTAACCCTAATGCGTACTCTAATCCTAACCCCTACCCTAACCCTAACACGTATCCTAATCCTAACCCGTACCCTAAACCGAGCCCTAACCCTAACACTAACCCTAACCCTAACCCTAACCCATACCCTACGCCGTACCCGAACCCCTCCCCGAACCCGTACCCTAAGCCGTACCCTAAGCCTAACCCTAAGCCTAACCCTAACCCTAGGCTACCCTTGACTGCTTCTGCCTCCAATAGATTTCCTAAGCACTAGTGTTTTAAGGAACAGCTTAAAAAGAGAATCCTAATGTGATTTCTTTATAATGGGTGTGTTCCTTATCTTATCCTAGTGTCTAAACTCTTCTCCATGGCTGGACCCCCAAATACTATTCCTTTACGTGCTAAGGGGTATCTAGAGAGTGGGATAGGTTTAATAACTACCCTAACCCTAACGCGTACCCTAACCCTAACCCCTACCCTAACCCTAACACGTACCCTAATCCTAACCCGTACCCTAAACCGAGCTCTAAAGCTAAAACTAACCCTAACCCTAACCCTAACCCATACCCTATGCCGTACCCGAAGCCCTCCCCGAACCCGTACCCTAAGCCGTACCCTAACCCTAACCCTAAGCCTAACCCTAACCCTAGGCTACCCTTGACTGCTTCTGCCTCCAATAGATTTCCTAAGCACTAGTGTTTTAAGGAACAGCTTAAAAAGAGAATCCTGATGTGATTTCTTTATAATGGGTGTGTTCCTTATCTTATCCTAGTGTCTAAACTCTTCTCCATGGCTGGACCCCCAAATAATATTCCTTTACGTGCTAAGGGGTATCTAGAGAGTGGGATAGGTTTAATAACTACCCTAACCCTAACGCGTACCCTAACCCTAACCCCTACCCTAACCCTAACACGTACCCTAATCCTAACCCGTACCCTAAACCGAGGCCTAACCCTAACAATAACCCTAACCCTAACCCTAACCCATACCCTACACCGTACCCGAACCCCTCCCCGAACCCGTACCCTAAGCCGTACCCTAAGCCTAACCCTAAGCCTAACCCTAAACCTAGGCTACCTTGACTGCTTCTGCCTCCAATGGATTTCCTAAGCACTAGTGTTTGAAGGAACAGCTTAAAACGAGAATCCTAATGTGATTTCTTTATAATGGGTGTGTTCCTTATATTATCCTAGTGTCTAAACTCTTCTCCATGGCTGGACCCCCAAATAATATTCCTTTACGTGCTAAGGGGTATCTAGAGAGTGGGATAGGTTTAATAACTACCCTAACCCTAACGCGTACCCTAACTCTAAGCCCTACCCTAACCCTAACACGTACCATAATCCTAACCCGTACCCTAAACCGAGGCCTAACCCTAACACTAACCCTAACCCTAACCCTAACCCATACCCTACGCCGTACCCGAACCCCTCCCCGAACCCGTACCCTAAGCCGTACCTTAAGCCTAACCCTAAGCCTAACCCTAACCCTAGGCTACCCTTTACTGCTTCTGCCTCCAATAGATTTCCTAAGCACTAGTGTTTTAAGGAACAGCTTAAAAAGAGAATCCTAATGTGATTTCTTTATAATGGGTGTGTTCCTTATCTTATCCTAGTGTCTAAACTCTTATCCATGGCTGGACCCCCAAATAATATTCCTTTACGTGCTAATGGGTATCTAGAGAGTGGGATAGGTTTAATAACTACACTAACCCTAATGCGTACTCTAACCCTAACCCCTACCCTAATCCTAACACTTACCCTAATCCTAACCCGTACCCTATACCGAGCCCTAACCCTAACACTAACCCTAACCCTAACCCTAACCCATACCCTACGCCGTACCCGAACCCCTCCCCGAACCCGTACCCTAAGCCGTACCCTAACCCTAACCCTAAGCCTAACCCTAACCCTAGGCTACCCTTGACTGCTTCTGCCTCCAATAGATTTCCTAAGCACTAGTGTTTTAAGGAACAGCTTAAAAAGAGAATCCTAATGTGATTTCTTTATAATGGGTGTGTTCCTTATCTTATCCTAGTGTCTAAACTCTTCTCCATGGCTGGACCCCCAAATAATATTCCTTTACGTGCTAAGGGGTATCTAGAGAGTGGGATAGGTTTAATAACTACCCTAACCCTAACGCGTACCCTAACCCTAACCCCTACCCTAACCCTAACACGTACCCTAATCCTAACCCGTACCCTAAACCGAGCCCTAACCCTAAAACTAACCCTAACCCTAACCCCTACCCTAACCCTAACACATACCCTAATCTTAACCCATACCCTAAACCGAGCCCTAACCCTAACACTAACCCTAACCCTAACCCTAACCCATACCCTACGCCGTACCCGAACCCCTCCCCGAACCCGTACCCTAAGCCGTACCCTAAGCCTAACCCTAAGCCTAACCCTAACCCTAGGCTTCCCTTGACTGCTTCTGCCTCCAATATATTTCCTAAGCACGAGTGTTTGAAGGAACAGCTTAAAACGAGAATCCTAATGTGATTTCTTTATAATGGGTGTGTTCCTTACCTTACCCTAGTGTCTAAACTCTTATCCATGGCTGGACCCCCAAATAATATTCCTTTACGTGCTAAGGGGTATCTAGAGAGTGGGATAGGTTTAATAACTACCCTAACCCTAACGCGTACCCTAACCCTAACTCCTACCCTAACCCTAACACGTACCCTAATCCTAAACCGTACCTTAAACCGAGCCCTAACCCTAACACTAACCCTAACCCTAACCCATACCCTACGCCGTACCCGAACCCCTCCCCGAACCCGTACCCTAATCTGTACCCTAAGCCTAACCTTAGGGATAACCCTAACCCTACGCTACCCTTGACTGCTTCTGCCTCCAATAGATTTCCTAAGCACTAGTGTTTGAAGGAACAGCTTAAAACGAGAATCCTAATGTGATTTCTTTATAATGGGTGTGTTCCTTATATTATCCTAGTGTCTAAACTCTCCTCCATGGCTGGACCCCCAAATAATATTCCTTTACGTGCTAAGGGGTATCTAGAGAGTGGGATAGGTTTAATAACTACCCTAACCCTAACGAGTACCCTAACTCTAACCCCTACCCTAACCCTAACACGTACCCTAATCCTAACCCGTACCCTAAACCGAGCCCTAACCCTAACACTAACCCTAACCCTAACCCTAACCCATACCCTACGCCGTACCCGAACCCCTCCCCGAACCCGTACCCTAAGCCGTACCCTAAGCCTAACACTAAGGATAACCCTAAACCTAGGCTACCCTTGACTGCTTCTGCCTCCAATAGATTTCCTAAGCACTAGTGTTTGAAGGAACAGCTTAGAAAGAGAATCCTAATGTGATTTCTTTATAATGGGTGTGTTCCTTATCTAATCCTAGTGTCTAAACTCTTCTCCATGGCTGGACCCCCAAATAATATTCCTTTACGTGCTAAGGGGTATCTAGAGAGTGGGATAGGTTTAATAACTACCCTAACCCTAAAACTAACCCTAACCCTAACCCCTACCCTAACCCTAACACATACCCTAATCTTAACCCATACCCTAAACCGAGCCCTAACCCTAACACTCACCCTAACCCTAACCCTAACCCATAACCTACGCCGTACCCGAACCCCTCCCCGAACCCGTACCCTAAGCCGTACCCTAAGCCTAACCCTAAGCCTAACCCTAACCCTAGGCTACCCTTGACTGCTTCTGCCTCCAATAGATTTCCTAAGCACTAGTGTTTGAAGGAACAGCTTAAAACGAGAATCCTAATGTGATTTCTTTATAATGGGTGTGTTCCTTATATTATCCTAGTGTCTAAACTCTTCTCCATGGCTGGACCCCCAAATAATATTCCTTTACGTGCTAAGGGGTATCTAGAGAGTGGGATAGGTTTAATAACTACACTAACCCTAATGCGTACTCTAATCCTAACCCCTACCCTAACCCTAACACGTATCCTAATCCTAACCCGTACCCTAAACCGAGCCCTAACCCTAACACTAACCCTAACCCTAACCCTAACCCATACCCTACGCCGTACCCGAACCCCTCCCCGAACCCGTACCCTAAGCCGTACCCTAAGCCTAACCCTAAGCCTAACCCTAACCCTAGGCTACCCTTGACTGCTTCTGCCTCCAATAGATTTCCTAAGCACTAGTGTTTTAAGGAACAGCTTAAAAAGAGAATCCTAATGTGATTTCTTTATAATGGGTGTGTTCCTTATCTTATCCTAGTGTCTAAACTCTTCTCCATGGCTGGACCCCCAAATAATATTCCTTTACGTGCTAAGGGGTATCTAGAGAGTGGGATAGGTTTAATAACTACCCTAACCCTAACGCGTACCCTAACCCTAACCCCTACCCTAACCCTAACACGTACCCTAATCCTAACCCGTACCCTAAACCGAGCTCTAAAGCTAAAACTAACCCTAACCCTAACCCTAACCCATACCCTACGCCGTACCCGAAGCCCTCCCCGAACCCGTACCCTAAGCCGTACCCTAACCCTAACCCTAAGCCTAACCCTAACCCTAGGCTACCCTTGACTGCTTCTGCCTCCAATAGATTTCCTAAGCACTAGTGTTTGAAGGAACAGCTTAAAACGAGAATCCTAATGTGATTTCTTTATACTGGGTGTGTTCCTTATCTTATCCTAGTGTCTAAACTCTTCTCCATGGCTGGACCCCCAAATAATATTCCTTTACGTGCTAATGGGTATCTAGAGAGTGGGATAGGTTTAATAACTACCCTAACCCTAACGCGTACCCTAACCCTAACCCCTACCCTAACCCTAACACGTACCCTAATCCTAACCCGTACCCTAAACCGAGGCCTAACCCTAACAATAACCCTAACCCTAACCCTAACCCATACCCTACACCGTACCCGAACCCCTCCCCGAACCCGTACCCTAAGCCGTACCGTAAGCCTAACCCTATGCCTAACCCTAAACCTAGGCTACCTTGACTGCTTCTGCCTCCAATGGATTTCCTAAGCACTAGTGTTTGAAGGAACAGCTTAAAACGAGAATCCTAATGTGATTTCTTTATAATGGGTGTGTTCCTTATATTATCCTAGTGTCTAAACTCTTCTCCATGGCTGGACCCCCAAATAATATTCCTTTACGTGCTAAGGGGTATCTAGAGAGTGGGATAGGTTTAATAACTACCCTAACCCTAACGCGTACCCTAACTCTAAGCCCTACCCTAACCCTAACACGTACCATAATCCTAACCCGTACCCTAAACCGAGCCCTAACCCTAACACTAACCCTAACCCTAACCCTAACCCATACCCTACGCCGTACCCGAACCCCTCCCCGAACCCGTACCCTAAGCCGTACCTTAAGCCTAACCCTAAGCCTAACCCTAACCCTAGGCTACCCTTTACTGCTTCTGCCTCCAATAGATTTCCTAAGCACTAGTGTTTTAAGGAACAGCTTAAAAAGAGAATCCTAATGTGATTTCTTTATAATGGGTGTGTTCCTTATCTTATCCTAGTGTCTAAACTCTTATCCATGGCTGGACCCCCAAATAATATTCCTTTACGTGCTAAGGGGTATCTAGAGAGTGGGATAGGTTTAATAACTACACTAACCCTAATGCGTACTCTAACCCTAACCCCTACCCTAACCCTAACACGTACCCTAATCCTAACCCGTACCCTATACCGAGCCCTAACCCTAACACTAACCCTAACCCTAACCCTAACCCATACCCTACGCCGTACCCGAACCCCTCCTCGAACCCGTACCCTAAGCCGTACCCTAAGCCTAACCCTAAGCCTAACCCTAACCCTAGGCTACCCTTGACTGCTTCTGCCTCCAATAGATTTCCTAAGCACTAGTGTTTTAAGGAACAGCTTAAAAAGAGAATCCTAATGTGATTTCTTTATAATGGGTGTGTTCCTTATCTTATCCTAGTGTCTAAACTCTTCTCCATGGCTGGACCCCCAAATAATATTCCTTTACGTGCTAAGGGGTATCTAGAGAGTGGGATAGGTTTAATAACTACCCTAACCCTAACGCGTACCCTAACCCTAACCCCTACCCTAACCCTAACACGTACCCTAATCCTAACCCGTACCCTAAACCGAGCCCTAACCCTAAAACTAACCCTAACCCTAACCCCTACCCTAACCCTAACACATACCCTAATCTTAACCCATACCCTAAACCGAGCCCTAACCCTAACACTAACCCTAACCCTAACCCTAACCCATACCCTACGCCGTACCCGAACCCCTCCCCGAACCCGTACCCTAAGCCGTACCCTAAGCCTAACCCTAAGCCTAACCCTAACCCTAGGCTACCCTTGACTGCTTCTGCCTCCAATATATTTCCTAAGCACGAGTGTTTGAAGGAACAGCTTAAAACGAGAATCCTAATGTGATTTCTTTATAATGGGTGTGTTCCTTACCTTACCCTAGTGTCTAAACTCTTCTCCATGGCTGGACCCCCAAATAATATTCCTTTACGTGCTAAGGGGTATCTAGAGAGTGGGATAGGTTTAATAACTACCCTAACCCTAACGCGTACCCTAACCCTAACTCCTACCCTAACCCTAACACGTACCCTAATCCTAAACCGTACCTTAAACCGAGCCCTAACCCTAACACTAACCCTAACCCTAACCCATACCCTACGCCGTACCCGAACCCCTCCCCGAACCCGTACCCTAATCTGTACCCTAAGCCTAACCTTAGGGATAACCCTAACCCTAGGCTACCCTTGACTGCTTCTGCCTCCAATAGATTTCCTAAGCACTAGTGTTTGAAGGAACAGCTTAAAACGAGAATCCTAATGTGATTTCTTTATAATGGGTGTGTTCCTTATATTATCCTAGTGTCTAAACTCTCCTCCATGGCTGGACCCCCAAATAATATTCCTTTACGTGCTAAGGGGTATCTAGAGAGTGGGATAGGTTTAATAACTACCCTAACCCTAACGCGTACCCTAACTCTAACCCCTACTCTAACCCTAACACGTACCCTAATCCTAACCCGTACCCTAAACCGAGCCCTAACCCTAACACTAACCCTAACCCTAACCCTAACCCATACCCTACGCCGTACCCGAACCCCTCCCCGAACCCGTACCCTAAGCCGTACCCTAAGCCTAACACTAAGGATAACCCTAAACCTAGGCTACCCTTGACTGCTTCTGCCTCCAATAGATTTCCTAAGCACTAGTGTTTGAAGGAACAGCTTAAAAAGAGAATCCTAATGTGATTTCTTTATAATGGGTGTGTTCCTTATCTTATCCTAGTGTCTAAACTCTTCTCCATGGCTGGACCCCCAAATAATATTCCTTTACGTGCTAAGGGGTATCTAGAGAGTGGGATAGGTTTAATAACTACCCTAACCCTAACGCGTACCCTAACCCTAACCCCAACCCTAACACGTACCCTAATCCTAACCCGTACCCTAAACCGAGCCCTAACCCTAAAACTAACCCTAACCCTAACCCCTACCCTAACCCTAACACATACCCTAATCTTAACCCATACCCTAAACCGAGCCCTAACCCTAACACTAACCCTAACCCTAACCCTAACCCATAACCTACGCCGTACCCGAACCCCTCCCCGAACCCGTACCCTAAGCCGTACCCTAAGCCTAACCCTAAGCCTAACCCTAACCCTAGGCTACCCTTGACTGCTTCTGCCTCCAATAGATTTCCTAAGCACTAGTGTTTGAAGGAACAGCTTAAAACGAGAATCCTAATGTGATTTCTTTATAATGGGTGTGTTCCTTATATTATCCTAGTGTCTAAATTCTTCTCCATGGCTGGACCCCCAAATAATATTTCTTTACGTGCTAAGGGGTATCTAGAGAGTGGGATAGGTTTAATAACTACACTAACCCTAATGCGTACTCTAATCCTAACCCCTACCCTAACCCTAACACGTATCCTAATCCTAACCCGTACCCTAAACCGAGCCCTAACCCTAACACTAACCCTAACCCTAACCCATACCCTACGCCGTACCCGAACCCCTCCCCGAACCCGTACCCTAAGCCGTACCCTAAGCCTAACCCTAAGCCTAAACCTAACCCTAGGCTACCCTTGACTGCTTCTGCCTCCAATAGATTTCCTAAGCACTAGTGTTTTAAGGAACAGCTTAAAAAGAGAATCCTAATGTGATTTCTTTATAATGGGTGTGTTCCTTATCTTATCCTAGTGTCTAAACTCTTCTCCATGGCTGGAACCCCAAATAATATTCCTTTACGTGCTAAGGGGTATCTAGAGAGTGGGATAGGTTTAATAACTACCCTAACCCTAACGCGTACCCTAACCCTAACCCCTACCCTAACCCTAACACGTACCCTAATCCTAACCCGTACCCTAAACCGAGCTCTAAAGCTAAAACTAACCCTAACCCTAACCCTAACCCATACCCTACGCCGTACCCGAAGCCCTCCCCGAACCCGTACCCTAAGCCGTACCCTAACCCTAACCCTAAGCCTAACCCTAACCCTAGGCTACCCTTGACTGCTTCTGCCTCCAATAGATTTCCTAAGCACTAGTGTTTTAAGGAACAGCTTAAAAAGAGAATCCTAATGTGATTTCTTTATAATGGGTGTGTTCCTTATCTTATCCTAGTGTCTAAACTCTTCTCCATGGCTGGACCCCCAAATAATATTCCTTTACGTGCTAAGGGGTATCTAGAGAGTGGGATAGGTTTAATAACTACCCTAACCCTAACGCGTACCCTAACCCTAACCCCTACCCTAACCCTAACACGTACCCTAATCCTAACCCGTACACTAAACCGAGGCCTAACCCTAACAATAACCCTAACCCTAACCCTAACCCATACCCTACACCGTACCCGAACCCCTCCCCGAACCCGTACCCTAACCCGTACCCTAAGCCTAACCCTAAGCCTAACCCTAAACCTAGGCCACCTTGACTGCTTCTGCCTCCAATGGATTTCCTAAGCACTAGTGTTTGAAGGAACAGCTTAAAACGAGAATCCTAATGTGATTTCTTTATAATGGGTGTGTTCCTTATATTATCCTAGTGTCTAAACTCTTCTCCATGGCTGGACCCCCAAATAAAATTCCTTTAAGTGCTAAGGGGTATCTAGAGAGTTGGATAGGTTTAATAACTACCCTAACCCTAACGCGTACCCTAACTCTAAGCCCTACCCTAACCCTAACACGTACCATAATCCTAACCCGTACCCTAAACCGAGCCCTAACCCTAACACTAACCCTAACCCTAACCCTAACCCATACCCTACGCCGTACCCGAACCCCTCCCCGAACCCGTACCCTAAGCCGTACCTTAAGCCTAACCCTAAGCCTAACCCTAACCCTAGGCTACCCTTTACTGCTTCTGCCTCCAATAGATTTCCTAAGCACTAGTGTTTTAAGGAACAGCTTAAAAAGAGAATCCTAATGTGATTTCTTTATAATGGGTGTGTTCCTTATCTTATCCTAGTGTCTAAACTCTTATCCATGGCTGGACCCCCAAATAATATTCCTTTACGTGCTAAGGGGTATCTAGAGAGTGGGATAGGTTTAATAACTACACTAACCCTAATGCGTACCCTAACCCTAACCCCAACCCTAACACGTACCCTAATCCTAACCCGTACCCTAAACCGAGCCCTAACCCTAAAACTAACCCTAACCCTAACCCCTACCCTAACCCTAACACATACCCTAATCTTAACCCATACCCTAAACCGAGCCTTAACCCTAACACTAACCCTAACCCTAACCCTAACCCATAACCTACGCCGTACCCGAACCCCTCCCCGAACCCGTACCCTAAGCCGTACCCTAAGCCTAACCCTAAGCCTAACCCTAACCCTAGGCTACCCTTGACTGCTTCTGCCTCCAATAGATTTCCTAAGCACTAGTGTTTGAAGGAACAGCTTAAAACGAGAATCCTAATGTGATTTCTTTATAATGGGTGTGTTCCTTATATTATCCTAGTGTCTAAATTCTTCTCCATGGCTGGACCCCCAAATAATATTTCTTTACGTGCTAAGGGGTATCTAGAGAGTGGGATAGGTTTAATAACTACACTAACCCTAATGCGTACTCTAATCCTAACCCCTACCCTAACCCTAACACGTATCCTAATCCTAACCCGTACCCTAAACCGAGCCCTAACCCTAACACTAACCCTAACCCTAACCCATACCCTACGCCGTACCCGAACCCCTCCCCGAACCCGTACCCTAAGCCGTACCCTAAGCCTAACCCTAAGCCTAAACCTAACCCTAGGCTACCCTTGACTGCTTCTGCCTCCAATAGATTTCCTAAGCACTAGTGTTTTAAGGAACAGCTTAAAAAGAGAATCCTAATGTGATTTCTTTATAATGGGTGTGTTCCTTATCTTATCCTAGTGTCTAAACTCTTCTCCATGGCTGGAACCCCAAATAATATTCCTTTACGTGCTAAGGGGTATCTAGAGAGTGGGATAGGTTTAATAACTACCCTAACCCTAACGCGTACCCTAACCCTAACCCCTACCCTAACCCTAACACGTACCCTAATCCTAACCCGTACCCTAAACCGAGCTCTAAAGCTAAAACTAACCCTAACCCTAACCCTAACCCATACCCTACGCCGTACCCGAAGCACTCCCCGAACCCGTACCCTAAGCCGTACCCTAACCCTAACCCTAAGCCTAACCCTAACCCTAGGCTACCCTTGACTGCTTCTGCCTCCAATAGATTTCCTAAGCACTAGTGTTTTAAGGAACAGCTTAAAAAGAGAATCCTAATGTGATTTCTTTATAATGGGTGTGTTCCTTATCTTATCCTAGTGTCTAAACTCTTCTCCATGGCTGGACCCCCAAATAATATTCCTTTACGTGCTAAGGGGTATCTAGAGAGTGGGATAGGTTTAATAACTACCCTAACCCTAACGCGTACCCTAACCCAACCCCTACCCTAACCCTAACACGTACCCTAATCCTAACCCGTACCCTAAACCGAGGCCTAACCCTAACAATAACCCTAACCCTAACCCTAACCCATACCCTACACCGTACCCGAACCCCTCCCCGAACCCGTACCCTAACCCGTACCCTAAGCCTAACCCTAAGCCTAACCCTAAACCTAGGCCACCTTGACTGCTTCTGCCTCCAATGGATTTCCTAAGCACTAGTGTTTGAAGGAACAGCTTAAAACGAGAATCCTAATGTGATTTCTTTATAATGGGTGCGTTCCTTATATTATCCTAGTGTCTAAACTCTTCTCCATGGCTGGACCCCCAAATAAAATTCCTTTACGTGCTAAGGGGTATCTAGAGAGTTGGATAGGTTTAATAACTACCCTAACCCTAACGCGTACCCTAACTCTAAGCCCTACCCTAACCCTAACACGTACCATAATCCTAACCCGTACCCTAAACCGAGCCCTAACCCTAACACTAACCCTAACCCTAACCCTAACCCATACCCTACGCCGTACCCGAACCCCTCCCCGAACCCGTACCCTAAGCCGTACCTTAAGCCTAACCCTAAGCCTAACCCTAACCCTAGGCTACCCTTTACTGCTTCTGCCTCCAATAGATTTCCTAAGCACTAGTGTTTTAAGGAACAGCTTAAAAAGAGAATCCTAATGTGATTTCTTTATAATGGGTGTGTTCCTTATCTTATCCTAGTGTCTAAACTCTTATCCATGGCTGGACCCCCAAATAATATTCCTTTACGTGCTAAGGGGTATCTAGAGAGTGGGATAGGTTTAATAACTACACTAACCCTAATGCGTACTCTAACCCTAACCCCTACCCTAACCCTAACACGTACCCTAATCCTAACCCGTACCCTATACCGAGCCCTAACCCTAACACTAACCCTAACCCTAACCCTAACCCATACCCTACGCCGTACCCGAACCCCTCCCCGAACCCGTCCCCTAAGCCGTACCCTAACCCTAACCCTAAGCCTAACCCTAACCCTAGGCTACACTTGACTGCTTCTGCCTCCAATAGATTTCTTAAGCACTAGTGTTTTAAGGAACAGCTTAAAAAGAGAATCCTAATGTGATTTCTTTATAATGGGTGTGTTCCTTATCTTACCCTAGTGTCTAAACTCTTCTCCATGGCTGGACCACCAAATAATATTCCTTTACGTGCTAAGGGGTATCTAGAGAGTGGGATAGGTTTAATAACTACCCTAACCCTAACGCGTACCCTAACCCTAACTCCTACCCTAACCCTAACACGTACCCTAATCCTAAACCGTACCCTAAACCGAGCCCTAACCCTAACACTAACCCTAACCCTAACCCATACCCTACGCCGTACCCGAACCCCTCCCCGAACCCGTACCCTAATCTGTACCCTAAGCCTAACCTTAGGGATAACCCTAACCCTAGGCTACCCTTGACTGCTTCTGCCTCCAATAGATTTCCTAAGCACTAGTGTTTGAAGGTACAGCTTAAAACGAGAATCCTAATGTGATTTCTTTATAATGGGTGTGTTCCTTATATTATCCTAGTGTCTAAACTCTCCTCCATGGCTGGACCCCCAAATAATATTCCTTTACGTGCTAAGGGGTATCTAGAGAGTGGGATAGGTTTAATAACTACCCTAACCCTAACGCGTACCCTAACTCTAACCCCTACACTAACCCTAACACGTACCCTAATCCTAACCCGTACCCTAAACCGAGCCCTAACCCTAACACTAACCCTAACCCTAACCCTAACCCATACCCTACGCCGTACCCGAACCCCTCCCCGAACCCGTACCCTAAGCCGTACCCTAAGCCTAACCCTAAGCCTAACCCTAACCCTAGGCTACCCTTGACTGCTTCTGCCTCCAATAGATTTCCTAAGCACTAGTGTTTGAAGGAACAGCTTAAAAAGAGAATCCTAATGTGATTTCTTTATAATGGGTGTGTTCCTTATCTTATCCTAGTGTCTAAACTCTTCTCCATGGCTGGACCCCCAAATAATATTCCTTTACGTGCTAAGGGGTATCTAGAGAGTGGGATAGGTTTAATAACTACCCTAACCCTAACGCGTGCCCTAACGCTAACCCCAACCCTAACACGTACCCTAATCCTAACCCGTACCCTAAACCGAGCCCTAACCCTAAAACTAACCCTAACCCTAACCCCTACCCTATCCCTAACACATACCCTAATCTTAACCCATACCCTAAACCGAGACCTAACCCTAACACTAACCCTAACCCTAACCCTAACCCATAACCTACGCCGTACCCGAACCGCTCCCCGAACCCGTACCCTAAGCCGTACCCTAAGCCTAACCCTAAGCCTAACCCTAACCCTAGGCTACCCTTGACTGCTTCTGCCTCCAATAGATTTCCTAAGCACTAGTGTTTGAAGGAACAGCTTAAAACGAGAATCCTAATGTGATTTCTTTATAATGGGTGTGTTCCTTATATTATCCTAGTGTCTAAACTCTTCTCCATGGCTGGACCCCCAAATAATATTCCTTTACGTGCTAAGGGGTATCTAGAGAGTGGGATAGGTTTAATAACTACCCTAACCCTAACGCGTACCCTAACCCTAACCCCTACCCTAACCCTAACACGTACCCTAATCCTAACCCATACCCTAAACCGAGGCCTAACCCTAACAATAACCCTAACCCTAACCCTAACCCATACCCTACACCGTACCCGAACCCCTCCCCGAACCCGTACCCTAAGCCGTACCCTAAGCCTAACCCTAAGCCTAACCCTAACCCTAGGCTACCCTTGACTGCTTCTGCCTCCAATAGATTTCCTAAGCACTAGTGTTTGAAGGAACAGCTTAAAAAGAGAATCCTAATGTGATTTCTTTATAATGGGTGTGTTCCTTATCTTATCCTAGTGTCTAAACTCTTCTCCATGGCTGGACCCCCAAATAATATTCCTTTACGTGCTAAGGGGTATCTAGAGAGTGGGATAGGTTTAATAACTACCCTAACCCTAACGCGTGCCCTAACGCTAACCCCAACCCTAACACGTACCCTAATCCTAACCCGTACCCTAAACCGAGCCCTAACCCTAAAACTAACCCTAACCCTAACCCCTACCCTATCCCTAACACATACCCTAATCTTAACCCATACCCTAAACCGAGACCTAACCCTAACACTAACCCTAACCCTAACCCTAACCCATAACCTACGCCGTACCCGAACCGCTCCCCGAACCCGTACCCTAAGCCGTACCCTAAGCCTAACCCTAAGCCTAACCCTAACCCTAGGCTACCCTTGACTGCTTCTGCCTCCAATAGATTTCCTAAGCACTAGTGTTTGAAGGAACAGCTTAAAACGAGAATCCTAATGTGATTTCTTTATAATGGGTGTGTTCCTTATATTATCCTAGTGTCTAAACTCTTCTCCATGGCTGGACCCCCAAATAATATTCCTTTACGTGCTAAGGGGTATCTAGAGAGTGGGATAGGTTTAATAACTACCCTAACCCTAACGCGTACCCTAACCCTAACCCCTACCCTAACCCTAACACGTACCCTAATCCTAACCCATACCCTAAACCGAGGCCTAACCCTAACAATAACCCTAACCCTAACCCTAACCCATACCCTACACCGTACCCGAACCCCTCCCCGAACCCATACCCTAAGCCGTACCCTAAGCCTAACCCTAAGCCTAACCCTAAACCTAGGCTACCTTGACTGCTTCTGCCTCCAATGGATTTCCTAAGCACTAGTGTTTGAAGGAACAGCTTAAAACGAGAATCCTAATGTGATTTCTTTATAATGGGTGTGTTCCTTATATTATCCTAGTGTCTAAACTCTTCTCCATGGCTGGACCCCCAAATAATATTCCTTTACGTGCTAAGGGGTATCTAGAGAGTGGGATAGGTTTAATAACTACCCTAACCCTAACGCGTACCCTAACTCTAAGCCCTACCCTAACCCTAACACGTACCATAATCCTAACCCGTACCCTAAACCGAGCCCTAACCCTAACACTAACCCTAACCCTAACCCTAACCCATACCCTACGCCGTACCCGAACCCCTCCCCGAACCCGTACCCTAAGCCGTACCCTAAGCCTAACCCTAAGCCTAACCCTAACCCTAGGCTACCCTTGACTGCTTCTGCCTCCAATAGATTTCCTAAGCACTAGTGTTTGAAGGAACAGCTTAAAACGAGAATCCTAATGTGATTTCTTTATAATGGGTGTGTTCCTTATATTATCCTAGTGTCTAAACTCTTCTCCATGGCTGGACCCCCAAATAATATTCCTTTACGTGCTAAGGGGTATCTAGAGAGTGGGATAGGTTTAATAACTACACTAACCCTAATGCGTACTCTAATCCTAACCCCTACCCTAACCCTAACACGTATCCTAATCCTAACCCGTACCCTAAACCGAGCCCTAACCCTAACACTAACCCTAACCCTAACCCTAACCCATACCCTACGCCGTACCCGAACCCCTCCCCGAACCCGTACCCTAAGCCGTACCCTAAGCCTAACCCTAAGCCTAACCCTAACCCTAGGCTACCCTTGACTGCTTCTGCCTCCAATAGATTTCCTAAGCACTAGTGTTTTAAGGAACAGCTTAAAAAGAGAATCCTAATGTGATTTCTTTATAATGGGTGTGTTCCTTATCTTATCCTAGTGTCTAAACTCTTCTCCATGGCTGGACCCCCAAATACTATTCCTTTACGTGCTAAGGGGTATCTAGAGAGTGGGATAGGTTTAATAACTACCCTAACCCTAACGCGTACCCTAACCCTAACCCCTACCCTAACCCTAACACGTACCCTAATCCTAACCCGTACCCTAAACCGAGCTCTAAAGCTAAAACTAACCCTAACCCTAACCCTAACCCATACCCTACGCCGTACCCGAAGCCCTCCCCGAACCCGTACCCTAAGCCGTACCCTAACCCTAACCCTAAGCCTAACCCTAACCCTAGGCTACCCTTGACTGCTTCTGCCTCCAATAGATTTCCTAAGCACTAGTGTTTTAAGGAACAGCTTAAAAAGAGAATCCTGATGTGATTTCTTTATAATGGGTGTGTTCCTTATCTTATCCTAGTGTCTAAACTCTTCTCCATGGCTGGACCCCCAAATAATATTCCTTTACGTGCTAAGGGGTATCTAGAGAGTGGGATAGGTTTAATAACTACCCTAACCCTAACGCGTACCCTAACCCTAACCCCTACCCTAACCCTAACACGTACCCTAATCCTAACCCGTACCCTAAACCGAGGCCTAACCCTAACAATAACCCTAACCCTAACCCTAACCCATACCCTACACCGTACCCGAACCCCTCCCCGAACCCGTACCCTAAGCCGTACCCTAAGCCTAACCCTAAGCCTAACCCTAAACCTAGGCTACCTTGACTGCTTCTGCCTCCAATGGATTTCCTAAGCACTAGTGTTTGAAGGAACAGCTTAAAACGAGAATCCTAATGTGATTTCTTTATAATGGGTGTGTTCCTTATATTATCCTAGTGTCTAAACTCTTCTCCATGGCTGGACCCCCAAATAATATTCCTTTACGTGCTAAGGGGTATCTAGAGAGTGGGATAGGTTTAATAACTACCCTAACCCTAACGCGTACCCTAACTCTAAGCCCTACCCTAACCCTAACACGTACCATAATCCTAACCCGTACCCTAAACCGAGACCTAACCCTAACACTAACCCTAACCCTAACCCTAACCCATACCCTACGCCGTACCCGAACCCCTCCCCGAACCCGTACCCTAAGCCGTACCTTAAGCCTAACCCTAAGCCTAACCCTAACCCTAGGCTACCCTTTACTGCTTCTGCCTCCAATAGATTTCCTAAGCACTAGTGTTTTAAGGAACAGCTTAAAAAGAGAATCCTAATGTGATTTCTTTATAATGGGTGTGTTCCTTATCTTATCCTAGTGTCTAAACTCTTATCCATGGCTGGACCCCCAAATAATATTCCTTTACGTGCTAAGGGGTATCTAGAGAGTGGGATAGGTTTAATAACTACACTAACCCTAATGCGTACTCTAACCCTAACCCCTACCCTAATCCTAACACTTACCCTAATCCTAACCCGTACCCTATACCGAGCCCTAACCCTAACACTAACCCTAACCCTAACCCTAACCCATACCCTACGCCGTACCCGAACCCCTCCCCGAACCCGTACCCTAAGCCGTACCCTAACCCTAACCCTAAGCCTAACCCTAACCCTAGGCTACCCTTGACTGCTTCTGCCTCCAATAGATTTCCTAAGCACTAGTGTTTTAAGGAACAGCTTAAAAAGAGAATCCTAATGTGATTTCTTTATAATGGGTGTGTTCCTTATCTTATCCTAGTGTCTAAACTATTCTCCATGGCTGGACCCCCAAATAATATTCCTTTACGTGCTAAGGGGTATCTAGAGAGTGGGATAGGTTTAATAACTACCCTAACCCTAACGCGTACCCTAACCCTAACCCCTACCCTAACCCTAACACGTACCCTAATCCTAACCCGTACCCTAAACCGAGCCCTAACCCTAAAACTAACCCTAACCCTAACCCCTACCCTAACCCTAACACATACCCTAATCTTAACCCATACCCTAAACCGAGCCCTAACCCTAACACTAACCCTAACCCTAACCCTAACCCATACCCTACGCCGTACCCGAACCCCTCCCCGAACCCGTACCCTAAGCCGTACCCTAAGCCTAACCCTAAGCCTAACCCTAACCCTAGGCTTCCCTTGACTGCTTCTGCCTCCAATATATTTCCTAAGCACGAGTGTTTGAAGGAACAGCTTAAAACGAGAATCCTAATGTGATTTTTTAAAATGGGTGTGTTCCTTACCTTACCCTAGTGTCTAAACTCTTCTCCATGGCTGGACCCCCAAATAATATTCCTTTACGTGCTAAGGGGTATCTAGAGAGTGGGATAGGTTTAATAACTACCCTAACCCTAACGCGTACCCTAACCCTAACTCCTACCCTAACCCTAACACGTACCCTAATCCTAAACCGTACCTTAAACCGAGCCCTAACCCTAACACTAACCCTAACCCTAACCCATACTCTACGCCGTACCCGAACCCCTCCCCGAACCCGTACCCTAATCTGTACCCTAAGCCTAACCTTAGGGATAACCCTAACCCTAGGCTACCCTTGACTGCTTCTGCCTCCAATAGATTTCCTAAGCACTAGTGTTTGAAGGAACAGCTTAAAAAGAGAATCCTAATGTGATTTCTTTATAATGGGTGTGTTCCTTATCTTATCCTAGTGTCTAAACTCTTCTCCATGGCTGGACCCCCAAATAATATTCCTTTACGTGCTAAGGGGTATCTAGAGAGTGGGATAGGTTTAATAACTACCCTAACCCTAACGCGTACCCTAACCCTAACCCCAACCCTAACACGTACCCTAATCCTAACCCGTACCCTAAACCGAGCCCTAACCCTAAAACTAACCCTAACCCTAACCCCTACCCTAACCCTAACACATACCCTAATCTTAACCCATACCCTAAACCGAGCCCTAACCCTAACACTAACCCTAACCCTAACCCTAACCCATAACCTACGCCGTACCCGAACCCCTCCCCGAACCCGTACCCTAAGCCGTACCCTAAGCCTAACCCTAAGCCTAACCCTAACCCTAGGCTACCCTTGACTGCTTCTGCCTCCAATAGATTTCCTAAGCACTAGTGTTTGAAGGAACAGCTTAAAACGAGAATCCTAATGTGATTTCTTTATAATGGGTGTGTTCCTTATATTATCCTAGTGTCTAAATTCTTCTCCATGGCTGGACCCCCAAATAATATTCCTTTACGTGCTAAGGGGTATCTAGAGAGTGGGATAGGTTTAATAACTACACTAACCCTAATGCGTACTCTAATCCTAACCCCTACCCTAACCCTAACACGTATCCTAATCCTAACCCGTACCCTAAACCGAGCCCTAACCCTAACACTAACCCTAACCCTAACCCTAACCCATACCCTACGCCGTACCCGAACCCCTCCCCGAACCCGTACCCTAAGCCGTACCCTAAGCCTAACCCTAAGCCTAAACCTAACCCTAGGCTACCCTTGACTGCTTCTGCCTCCAATAGATTTCCTAAGCACTAGTGTTTTAAGGAACAGCTTAAAAAGAGAATCCTAATGTGATTTCTTTATAATGGGTGTGTTCCTTATCTTATCCTAGTGTCTAAACTCTTCTCCATGGCTGGACCCCCAAATAATATTCCTTTACGTGCTAAGGGGTATCTAGAGAGTGGGATAGGTTTAATAACTACCCTAACCCTAACGCGTACCCTAACCCTAACCCCCACCCTAACCCTAACACGTACCCTAATCCTAACCCGTACCCTAAACCGAGCTCTAAAGCTAAAACTAACCCTAACCCTAACCCTAACCCATACCCTACGCCGTACCCGAAGCCCTCCCCGAACCCGTTCCCTAAGCCGTACCCTAAGCCTAACCCTAAGCCTAACCCTAACCCTAGGCTACCCTTGACTGCTTCTGCCTCCAATAGATTTCCTAAGCACTAGTGTTTTAAGGAACAGCTTAAAAAGAGAATCCTAATGTGATTTCTTTATAATGGGTGTGTTCCTTATCTTATCCTAGTGTCTAAACTCTTCTCCATGGCTGGACCCCCAAATAATATTCCTTTACGTGCTAAGGGGTATCTAGAGAGTGGGATAGGTTTAATAACTACCCTAACCCTAACGCGTACCCTAACCCTAACCCCTACCCTAACCCTAACACGTACCCTAATCCTAACCCGTACCCTAAACCGAGGCCTAACACTAACAATAACCCTAACCCTAACCCTAACCCATACCCTACACCGTACCCGAACCCCTCCCCGAACCCGTACACTAAGCCGTACCCTAAGCCTAACCCTAAGCCTAACCCTAAACCTAGGCCACCTTGACTGCTTCTGCCTCCAATGGATTTCCTAAGCACTAGTGTTTGAAGGAACAGCTTAAAACGAGAATCCTAATGTGATTTCTTTATAATGGGTGTGTTCCTTATATTATCCTAGTGTCTAAACTCTTCTCCATGGCTGGACCCCCAAATAAAATTCCTTTACGTGCTAAGGGGTATCTAGAGAGTGGGATAGGTTTAATAACTACCCTAACCCTAACGCGTACCCTAACTCTAAGCCCTACCCTAACCCTAACACGTACCATAATCCTAACCCGTACCCTAAACCGAGCCCTAACCCTAACACTAACCCTAACCCTAACCCTAACCCATACCCTACGCCGTACCCGAACCCCTCCCCGAACCCGTACCCTAAGCCGTACCTTAAGCCTAACCCTAAGCCTAACCCTAACCCTAGGCTACCCTTTACTGCTTCTGCCTCCAATAGATTTCCTAAGCACTAATGTTTTAAGGAACAGCTTAAAAAGAGAATCCTAATGTGATTTCTTTATAATGGGTGTGTTCCTTATCTTATCCTAGTGTCTAAACTCTTATCCATGGCTGGACCCCCAAATAATATTCCTTTACGTGCTAAGGGGTATCTAGAGAGTGGGATAGGTTTAATAACTACACTAACCCTAATGCGTACTCTAACCCTAACCCCTACCCTAACCCTAACACGTACCCTAATCCTAACCCGTACCCTATACCGAGCCCTAACCCTAACACTAACCCTAACCCTAACCCTAACCCATACCCTACGCCGTACCCGAACCCCTCCCCGAACCCGTCCCCTAAGCCGTACCCTAACCCTAACCCTAAGCCTAACCCTAACCCTAGGCTACCCTTGACTGCTTCTGCCTCCAATAGATTTCTTAAGCACTAGTGTTTTAAGGAACAGCTTAAAAAGAGAATCCTAATGTGATTTCTTTATAATGGGTGTGTTCCTTATCTTACCCTAGTGTCTAAACTCTTCTCCATGGCTGGACCCCCAAATAATATTCCTTTACGTGCTAAGGGGTATCTAGAGAGTGGGATAGGTTTAATAACTACCCTAACCCTAACGCGTACCCTAACCCTAACTCCTACCCTAACCCTAACACGTACCCTAATCCTAAACCGTACCCTAAACCGAGCCCTAACCCTAACACTAACCCTAACCCTAACCCATACCCTACGCCGTACCCGAACCCCTCCCCGAACCCGTACCCTAATCTGTACCCTAAGCCTAACCTTAGGGATAACCCTAACCCTAGGCTACCCTTGACTGCTTCTGCCTCCAATAGATTTCCTAAGCACTAGTGTTTGAAGGAACAGCTTAAAACGAGAATCCTAATGTGATTTCTTTATAATGGGTGTGTTCCTTATATTATCCTAGTGTCTAAACTCTCCTCCATGGCTGGACCCCCAAATAATATTCCTTTACGTGCTAAGGGGTATCTAGAGAGTGGGATAGGTTTAATAACTACCCTAACCCTAAAGCGTACCCTAACTCTAACCCCTACCCTAACCCTAACACGTACCCTAATCCTAACCCGTACCCTAAACCGAGCCCTAACCCTAACACTAACCCTAACCCTAACCCTAACCCATACCCTACGCCGTACCCGAACCCCTCCCCGAACCCGTACCCTAAGCCGTACCCTAAGCCTAACCCTAAGCCTAACCCTAACCCTAGGATACCCTTGACTGCTTCTGCCTCCAATAGATTTCCTAAGCACTAGTGTTTGAAGGAACAGCTTAAAAAGAGAATCCTAATGTGATTTCTTTATAACGGGTGTGTTCCTTATCTTATCCTAGTGTCTAAACTCTTCTCCATGGCTGGACCCCCAAATAATATTCCTTTACGTGCTAAGGGGTATCTAGAGAGTGGGATAGGTTTAATAACTACCCTAACCCTAACGCGTACCCTAACGCTAACCCCAACCCTAACACGTACCCTAATCCTAACCCGTACCCTAAACCGAGCCCTAACCCTAAAACTAACCCTAACCCTAACCCCTACCCTATCCCTAACACATACCCTAATCTTAACCCATACCCTAAACCGAGCCCTAACCCTAACACTAACCCTAACCCTAACCCTAACCCATAACCTACGCCGTACCCGAACCGCTCCCCGAACCCGTACCCTAAGCCGTACCCTAAGCCTAACCCTAAGCCTAACCCTAACCCTAGGCTACCCTTGACTGCTTCTGCCTCCAATAGATTTCCTAAGCACTAGTGTTTGAAGGAACAGCTTAAAACGAGAATCCTAATGTGATTTCTTTATAATGGGTGTGTTCCTTATATTATCCTAGTGTCTAAACTCTTCTCCATGGCTGGACCCCCAAATAATATTCCTTTACGTGCTAAGGGGTATCTAGAGAGTGGGATAGGTTTAATAACTACACTAACCCTAATGCGTACTCTAATCCTAACCCCTACCCTAACCCTAACACGTATCCTAATCCTAACCCGTACCCTAAACCGAGCCCTAACCCTAACACTAACCCTAACCCTAACCCTAACCCATACCCTACGCCGTACCCGAACCCCTCCCCGAACCCGAACCCTAAGCCGTACCCTAACCCTAACCCTAAGCCTAACCCTAACCCTAGGCTACCCTTGACTGCTTCTGCCTCCAATAGATTTCCTAAGCACTAGTGTTTGAAGGAACAGCTTAAAAAGAGAATCCTAATGTGATTTCTTTATAATGGGTGTGTTCCTTATCTTATCCTAGTGTCTAAACTCTTCTCCATGGCTGGACCCCCAAATAATATTCCTTTACGTGCTAAGGGGTATCTAGAGAGTGGGATAGGTTTAATAACTACCCTAACCCTAACGCGTACCCTAACCCTAACCCCTACCCTAACCCTAACACGTACCCTAATCCTAACCCGTACCCTAAACCGAGCCCTAACCCTAAAACTAACCCTAACCCTAACCCCTACCCTAACCCTAACACATACCCTAATCTTAACCCATACCCTAAACCGAGCCCTAACCCTAACACTAACCCTAACCCTAACCCTAACCCATACCCTACGCCGTACCCGAACCCCTCCCTGAACCCGTACCCAAAGCCGTACCCTAAGCCTAACCCTAAGCCTAACCCTAACCCTAGGCTACCCTTGACTGCTTCTGCCTCCAATATATTTCCTAAGCACGAGTGTTTGAAGGAACAGCTTAAAACGAGAATCCTAATGTGATTTCTTTATAATGGGTGTGTTCCTTATCTTACCCTAGTGTCTAAACTCTTCTCCATGGCTGGACCCCCAAATAATATTCCTTTACGTGCTAAGGGGTATCTAGAGAGTGGGATAGGTTTAATAACTACCCTAACCCTAACGCGTACCCTAACCCTAACTCCTACCCTAACCCTAACACGTACCCTAATCCTAAACCGTACCCTAAACCGAGCCCTAACCCTAACACTAACCCTAACCCTAACCCATACCCTACGCCGTACCCGAACCCCTCCCCGAACCCGTACCCTAATCTGTACCCTAAGCCTAACCTTAGGGATAACCCTAACCCTAGGCTACCCTTGACTGCTTCTGCCTCCAATAGATTTCCTAAGCACTAGTGTTTTAAGGAACAGCTTAAAACGAGAATCCTAATGTGATTTCTTTATAATGGGTGTGTTCCTTATATTATCCTAGTGTCTAAACTCTCCTCCATGGCTGGACCCCCAAATAATATACCTTTACGTGCTAAGGGGTATCTAGAGAGTGGGATAGGTTTAATAACTACCCTAAACCTAACGCGTACCCTAACTCTAACCCCTACCCTAACCCTAACACGTACCCTAATCCTAACCCGTACCCTAAACCGAGCCCTAACCCTAACACTAACCCTAACCCTAACCCTAACCCATACCCTACGCCGTACCCGAACCCCGCCCCGAACCCGTACCCTAAGCCCTACCCTAAGCCTAACACTAAGGATAACCCTAAACCTAGGCTACCCTTGACTGCTTCTGCCTCCAATAGATTTCCTAAGCACTAGTGTTTGAAGGAACAGCTTAAAAAGAGAATCCTAAAGTGATTTCTTTATAATGGGTGTGTTCCTTATCTTATCCTAGTGTTTAAACTCTTCTCCATGGCTGGACCCCCAAATAATATTCCTTTACGTGCTAAGGGGTATCTAGAGAGTGGGATAGGTTTAATAACTACCCTAACCCTAACGCGTACCCTAACCCTAACCCCAACCCTAACACGTACCCTAATCCTAACCCGTACCCTAAACCGAGCCCTAACCCTAAAACTAACCCTAACCCTAACCCCTACCCTAACCCTAACACATACCCTAATCTTAACCCATACCCTAAACCGAGCCCTAACCCTAACACTAACCCTAAGCCTAACCCTAACCCATAACCTACGCCGTACCCGAACCCCTCCCCGAACCCGTACCCTAAGCCGTACCCTAAGCCTAACCCTAAGCCTAACCCTAACCCTAGGCTACCCTTGACTGCTTCTGCCTCCAATAGATTTCCTAAGCACTAGTGTTTGAAGGAACAGCTTAAAACGAGAATCCTAATGTGATTTCTTTATAATGGGTGTGTTCCTTATATTATCCTAGTGTCTAAACTCTTCTCCATGGCTGGACCCCCAAATAATATTCCTTTACGTGCTAAGGGGTATCTAGAGAGTGGGATAGGTTTAATAACTACATTAACCCTAATGCGTACTCTAATCCTAACCCCTACCCTAACCCTAACACGTATCCTAATCCTAACCCGTACCCTAAACCGAGCCCTAACCCTAACACTAACCCTAACCCTAACCCTAACCCATACCCTACGCCGTACCCGAACCCCTCCCCGAACCCGTACCCTAAGCCGTACCCTAAGCCTAACCCTAAGCCTAACCCTAACCCTAGGCTACCCTTGACTGCTTCTGCCTCCAATAGATTTCCTAAGCACTAGTGTTTTAAGGAACAGCTTAAAAAGAGAATCCTAATGTGATTTCTTTATAATGGGTGTGTTCCTTATCTTATCCTAGTGTCTAAACTCTTCTCCATGGCTGGACCCCCAAATAATATTCCTTTACGTGCTAAGGGGTATCTAGAGAGTGGGATAGGTTTAATAACTACCCTAACCCTAGCGCGTACCCTAACCCTAACCCCTACCCTAACCCTAACACGTACCCTAATCATAACCCGTACCCTAAACCGAGCTCTAAAGCTAAAACTAACCCTAACCCTAACCCTAACCCATACCCTACGCCGTACCCGAAGCCCTCCCCGAACCCGTACCCTAAGCCGTACCCTAACCCTAACCCTAAGCCTAACCCTAACCCTAGGCTACCCTTGACTGCTTCTGCCTCCAATAGATTTCCTAAGCACTAGTGTTTTAAGGAACAGCTTAAAAAGAGAATCCTAATGTGATTTCTTTATAATGGGTGTGTTCCTTATGTTATCCTAGTGTCTAAACTCTTCTCCATGGCTGGACCCCCAAATAATATTCCTTTACGTGCTAAGGGGTATCTAGAGAGTGGGATAGGTTTAATAACTACCCTAACCCTAACGCGTACCCTAACCCTAACCCCTACCCTAACCCTAACACGTACCCTAATCCTAACCCGTACCCTAAACCGAGGCCTAACCCTAACAATAACCCTAACCCTAACCCATACCCTACACCGTACCCGAACCCCTCCCCGAACCCGTACCCTAAGCCGTACCCTAAGCCTAACCCTAAGCCTAACCCTAACCCTAGGCTACCCTTGAATGATTCTGCCTCCAATAGATTTCCTAAGCACTAGTGTTTGAAGGAACAGCTTAAAACGAGAATCCTAATGTGATTTCTTTATAATGGGTGTGCTCCTTATATTATCCTAGTGTCTAAACTCTTCTCCATGGCTGGACCCCCAAATAATATTCCTTTACGTGCTAAGGGGTATCTAGAGAGTGGGATAGGTTTAATAACTACACTAACCCTAATGCGTACTCTAACCCTAACCCCTACCCTAACCCTAACACGTACCCTAATCCTAACCCGTACCCTAAACCGAGCCCTAACCCTAACACTAACCCTAACGCTAACCCTAACCCATACCCTACGCCGTACCCGAACCCCTCCCCGAACCCGTACCCTAAGCCGTACCCTAACCCTAACCCTAAGCCTAACCCTAACCCTAGGCTCCCCTTGACTGCTTCTGCCTCCAATAGATTTCTTAAGCACTAGTGTTTTAAGGAACAGCTTAAAAAGAGAATCCTAATGTGATTTCTTGATAATGGGTGTGTTCCTTATCTTACCCTAGTGTCTAAACTCTTCTCCATGGCTGGACCCCCAAATAATATTCCTTTACGTGCTAAGGGGTATCTAGAGAGTGGGATAGGTTTAATAACTACCCTAACCCTAACGCGTACCCTAACCCTAACTCCTACCCTAACCCTAACACGTACCCTAATCCTAACCCGTACCCTAAACCGAGCCCTAACCCTAACACTAACCCTAACCCTAACCCATACCCTACGCCGTACCCGAACCCCTCCCCGAACCCGTACCCTAATCTGTACCCTAAGCCTAACCTTAGGGATAACCCTAACCCTAGGCTACCCTTGACTGCTTCTGCCTCCAATAGATTTCCTAAGCACTAGTGTTTGAAGGAACAGCTTAAAACGAGAATCCTAATGTGATTTCTTTATAATGGGTGTGTTCCTTATATTATCCTAGTGTCTAAACTCTCCTCCATGGCTGGACCCCCAAATAATATTCCTTTACGTGATAAGGGGTATCTAGAGAGTGGGATAGGTTTAATAACTACCCTAACCCTAACGCGTACCCTAACTCTAACCCCTACCCTAACCCTAACACGTACCCTAATCCTAACCCGTACCCTAAACCGAGCCCTAACCCTAACACTAACCCTAACCCTAACCCTAAACCATACCCTACGCCGTACCCGAACCCCTCCCCGAACCCGTACCCTAAGCCGTACCCTAAGCCTAACACTAAGGATAACCCTAAACCTAGGCTACCCTTGACTGCTTCTGCCTCCAATAGATTTCCTAAGCACTAGTGTTTGAAGGAACAGCTTAAAACGAGAATCCTAATGTGATTTCTTTATAATGGGTGTGTTCCTTATATTATCCTAGTCTCTAAACTCTTCTCCATGGCTGGACCCCCAAATAATATTCCTTTACGTGCTAAGGGGTATCTAGAGAGTGGAATAGGTTTAATAACTACCCTAACCCTAACGCGTACCCTAACTCTAACCCATACCCTAACCCTAACATGTACCCTAATCCTAACACGTACCCTAAACCGAGCCCTAACCCTAACACTAACCCTAACCCTAACCCTAACCCATACCCTACGCCGTACCCGAACCCCTCCCCGAACCCGTACCCTAAGCCGTACCCTAAGCCTAACCCTAAGCCTAACCCTAACCCTAGGCTACCCTTTACTGCTTCTGCCTCCAATACATTTCCTAAGCACTAGTGTTTTAAGGAACAGCTTAAAAAGAGAATCCTAATGTGATTTCTTTATAATGGGTGTGTTCCTTATCTTATCCTAGTGTCTAAACTCTTCTCCATGGCTGGACCCCCAAATAATATTCCTTTACGTGCTAAGGGGTATCTAGAGAGTGGGATAGGTTTAATAACTACCCTAAACCTAACGCATAACCTAACCCTAACCCCTATCCTAACCCTAACACGTACCCTAATCCTAACCCGTACCCTAAACCGAGCCCTAACCCTAAAACTAACCCTAACCCTAAACCCTACCCTAACCCTAACACATACCCTAATCTTAACCCATACCCTAAACCGAGCCCTAACCCTAACACTAACCCTAACCCTAACCCTAACCCATACCCTACGCCGTACCCGAACCCCTCCCCGAACCCGTACCCTAAGCCGTACCCTAAGCCTAACCCTAAGCCTAACCCTAACCCTAGGCTACCCTTGACTGCTTCTGCCTCCAATGGATTTCCTAAGCACTAGTGTTTGAAGGAACAGCTTAAAACGAGAATCCTAATGTGATTTCTTTATAATGGGTGTGTTCCTTATATTATCCTAGTGTCTAAACTCTTCTCCATGGCTGGACCCCCAAATAAAATTCCTTTACGTGCTAAGGGGTATCTAGAGAGTGGGATAGGTTTAATAACTACCCTAACCCTAACGCGTACCCTAACTCTAAGCCCTACCCTAACCCTAACACGTACCATAATCCTAACCCGTACCCTAAACCGAGCCCTAACCCTAACACTAACCCTAACCCTAACCCTAACCCATACCCTACGCCGTACCCGAACCCCTCCCCGAACCCGTACCCTAAGCCGTACCTTAAGCCTAACCCTAAGCCTAACCCTAACCCTAGGCTACCCTTTACTGCTTCTGCCTCCAATAGATTTCCTAAGCACTAATGTTTTAAGGAACAGCTTAAAAAGAGAATCCTAATGTGATTTCTTTATAATGGGTGTGTTCCTTATCTTATCCTAGTGTCTAAACTCTTATCCATGGCTGGACCCCCAAATAATATTCCTTTACGTGCTAAGGGGTATCTAGAGAGTGGGATAGGTTTAATAACTACACTAACCCTAATGCGTACTCTAACCCTAACCCCTACCCTAACCCTAACACGTACCCTAATCCTAACCCGTACCCTATACCGAGCCCTAACCCTAACACTAACCCTAACCCTAACCCTAACCCATACCCTACGCCGTACCCGAACCCCTCCCCGAACCCGTCCCCTAAGCCGTACCCTAACCCTAACCCTAAGCCTAACCCTAACCCTAGGCTACCCTTGACTGCTTCTGCCTCCAATAGATTTCTTAAGCACTAGTGTTTTAAGGAACAGCTTAAAAAGAGAATCCTAATGTGATTTCTTTATAATGGGTGTGTTCCTTATCTTACCCTAGTGTCTAAACTCTTCTCCATGGCTGGACCCCCAAATAATATTCCTTTACGTGCTAAGGGGTATCTAGAGAGTGGGATAGGTTTAATAACTACCCTAACCCTAACGCGTACCCTAACCCTAACTCCTACCCTAACCCTAACACGTACCCTAATCCTAAACCGTACCCTAAACCGAGCCCTAACCCTAACACTAACCCTAACCCTAACCCATACCCTACGCCGTACCCGAACCCCTCCCCGAACCCGTACCCTAATCTGTACCCTAAGCCTAACCTTAGGGATAACCCTAACCCTAGGCTACCCTTGACTGCTTCTGCCTCCAATAGATTTCCTAAGCACTAGTGTTTGAAGGAACAGCTTAAAACGAGAATCCTAATGTGATTTCTTTATAATGGGTGTGTTCCTTATATTATCCTAGTGTCTAAACTCTCCTCCATGGCTGGACCCCCAAATAATATTCCTTTACGTGCTAAGGGGTATCTAGAGAGTGGGATAGGTTTAATAACTACCCTAACCCTAAAGCGTACCCTAACTCTAACCCCTACCCTAACCCTAACACGTACCCTAATCCTAACCCGTACCCTAAACCGAGCCCTAACCCTAACACTAACCCTAACCCTAACCCTAACCCATACCCTACGCCGTACCCGAACCCCTCCCCGAACCCGTACCCTAAGCCGTACCCTAAGCCTAACCCTAAGCCTAACCCTAACCCTAGGATACCCTTGACTGCTTCTGCCTCCAATAGATTTCCTAAGCACTAGTGTTTGAAGGAACAGCTTAAAAAGAGAATCCTAATGTGATTTCTTTATAACGGGTGTGTTCCTTATCTTATCCTAGTGTCTAAACTCTTCTCCATGGCTGGACCCCCAAATAATATTCCTTTACGTGCTAAGGGGTATCTAGAGAGTGGGATAGGTTTAATAACTACCCTAACCCTAACGCGTACCCTAACGCTAACCCCAACCCTAACACGTACCCTAATCCTAACCCGTACCCTAAACCGAGCCCTAACCCTAAAACTAACCCTAACCCTAACCCCTACCCTATCCCTAACACATACCCTAATCTTAACCCATACCCTAAACCGAGCCCTAACCCTAACACTAACCCTAACCCTAACCCTAACCCATAACCTACGCCGTACCCGAACCGCTCCCCGAACCCGTACCCTAAGCCGTACCCTAAGCCTAACCCTAAGCCTAACCCTAACCCTAGGCTACCCTTGACTGCTTCTGCCTCCAATAGATTTCCTAAGCACTAGTGTTTGAAGGAACAGCTTAAAACGAGAATCCTAATGTGATTTCTTTATAATGGGTGTGTTCCTTATATTATCCTAGTGTCTAAACTCTTCTCCATGGCTGGACCCCCAAATAATATTCCTTTACGTGCTAAGGGGTATCTAGAGAGTGGGATAGGTTTAATAACTACACTAACCCTAATGCGTACTCTAATCCTAACCCCTACCCTAACCCTAACACGTATCCTAATCCTAACCCGTACCCTAAACCGAGCCCTAACCCTAACACTAACCCTAACCCTAACCCTAACCCATACCCTACGCCGTACCCGAACCCCTCCCCGAACCCGAACCCTAAGCCGTACCCTAACCCTAACCCTAAGCCTAACCCTAACCCTAGGCTACCCTTGACTGCTTCTGCCTCCAATAGATTTCCTAAGCACTAGTGTTTGAAGGAACAGCTTAAAAAGAGAATCCTAATGTGATTTCTTTATAATGGGTGTGTTCCTTATCTTATCCTAGTGTCTAAACTCTTCTCCATGGCTGGACCCCCAAATAATATTCCTTTACGTGCTAAGGGGTATCTAGAGAGTGGGATAGGTTTAATAACTACCCTAACCCTAACGCGTACCCTAACCCTAACCCCTACCCTAACCCTAACACGTACCCTAATCCTAACCCGTACCCTAAACCGAGCCCTAACCCTAAAACTAACCCTAACCCTAACCCCTACCCTAACCCTAACACATACCCTAATCTTAACCCATACCCTAAACCGAGCCCTAACCCTAACACTAACCCTAACCCTAACCCTAACCCATACCCTACGCCGTACCCGAACCCCTCCCTGAACCCGTACCCAAAGCCGTACCCTAAGCCTAACCCTAAGCCTAACCCTAACCCTAGGCTACCCTTGACTGCTTCTGCCTCCAATATATTTCCTAAGCACGAGTGTTTGAAGGAACAGCTTAAAACGAGAATCCTAATGTGATTTCTTTATAATGGGTGTGTTCCTTATCTTACCCTAGTGTCTAAACTCTTCTCCATGGCTGGACCCCCAAATAATATTCCTTTACGTGCTAAGGGGTATCTAGAGAGTGGGATAGGTTTAATAACTACCCTAACCCTAACGCGTACCCTAACCCTAACTCCTACCCTAACCCTAACACGTACCCTAATCCTAAACCGTACCCTAAACCGAGCCCTAACCCTAACACTAACCCTAACCCTAACCCATACCCTACGCCGTACCCGAACCCCTCCCCGAACCCGTACCCTAATCTGTACCCTAAGCCTAACCTTAGGGATAACCCTAACCCTAGGCTACCCTTGACTGCTTCTGCCTCCAATAGATTTCCTAAGCACTAGTGTTTTAAGGAACAGCTTAAAACGAGAATCCTAATGTGATTTCTTTATAATGGGTGTGTTCCTTATATTATCCTAGTGTCTAAACTCTCCTCCATGGCTGGACCCCCAAATAATATACCTTTACGTGCTAAGGGGTATCTAGAGAGTGGGATAGGTTTAATAACTACCCTAAACCTAACGCGTACCCTAACTCTAACCCCTACCCTAACCCTAACACGTACCCTAATCCTAACCCGTACCCTAAACCGAGCCCTAACCCTAACACTAACCCTAACCCTAACCCTAACCCATACCCTACGCCGTACCCGAACCCCGCCCCGAACCCGTACCCTAAGCCCTACCCTAAGCCTAACACTAAGGATAACCCTAAACCTAGGCTACCCTTGACTGCTTCTGCCTCCAATAGATTTCCTAAGCACTAGTGTTTGAAGGAACAGCTTAAAAAGAGAATCCTAAAGTGATTTCTTTATAATGGGTGTGTTCCTTATCTTATCCTAGTGTTTAAACTCTTCTCCATGGCTGGACCCCCAAATAATATTCCTTTACGTGCTAAGGGGTATCTAGAGAGTGGGATAGGTTTAATAACTACCCTAACCCTAACGCGTACCCTAACCCTAACCCCAACCCTAACACGTACCCTAATCCTAACCCGTACCCTAAACCGAGCCCTAACCCTAAAACTAACCCTAACCCTAACCCCTACCCTAACCCTAACACATACCCTAATCTTAACCCATACCCTAAACCGAGCCCTAACCCTAACACTAACCCTAAGCCTAACCCTAACCCATAACCTACGCCGTACCCGAACCCCTCCCCGAACCCGTACCCTAAGCCGTACCCTAAGCCTAACCCTAAGCCTAACCCTAACCCTAGGCTACCCTTGACTGCTTCTGCCTCCAATAGATTTCCTAAGCACTAGTGTTTGAAGGAACAGCTTAAAACGAGAATCCTAATGTGATTTCTTTATAATGGGTGTGTTCCTTATATTATCCTAGTGTCTAAACTCTTCTCCATGGCTGGACCCCCAAATAATATTCCTTTACGTGCTAAGGGGTATCTAGAGAGTGGGATAGGTTTAATAACTACATTAACCCTAATGCGTACTCTAATCCTAACCCCTACCCTAACCCTAACACGTATCCTAATCCTAACCCGTACCCTAAACCGAGCCCTAACCCTAACACTAACCCTAACCCTAACCCTAACCCATACCCTACGCCGTACCCGAACCCCTCCCCGAACCCGTACCCTAAGCCGTACCCTAAGCCTAACCCTAAGCCTAACCCTAACCCTAGGCTACCCTTGACTGCTTCTGCCTCCAATAGATTTCCTAAGCACTAGTGTTTTAAGGAACAGCTTAAAAAGAGAATCCTAATGTGATTTCTTTATAATGGGTGTGTTCCTTATCTTATCCTAGTGTCTAAACTCTTCTCCATGGCTGGACCCCCAAATAATATTCCTTTACGTGCTAAGGGGTATCTAGAGAGTGGGATAGGTTTAATAACTACCCTAACCCTAGCGCGTACCCTAACCCTAACCCCTACCCTAACCCTAACACGTACCCTAATCATAACCCGTACCCTAAACCGAGCTCTAAAGCTAAAACTAACCCTAACCCTAACCCTAACCCATACCCTACGCCGTACCCGAAGCCCTCCCCGAACCCGTACCCTAAGCCGTACCCTAACCCTAACCCTAAGCCTAACCCTAACCCTAGGCTACCCTTGACTGCTTCTGCCTCCAATAGATTTCCTAAGCACTAGTGTTTTAAGGAACAGCTTAAAAAGAGAATCCTAATGTGATTTCTTTATAATGGGTGTGTTCCTTATGTTATCCTAGTGTCTAAACTCTTCTCCATGGCTGGACCCCCAAATAATATTCCTTTACGTGCTAAGGGGTATCTAGAGAGTGGGATAGGTTTAATAACTACCCTAACCCTAACGCGTACCCTAACCCTAACCCCTACCCTAACCCTAACACGTACCCTAATCCTAACCCGTACCCTAAACCGAGGCCTAACCCTAACAATAACCCTAACCCTAACCCATACCCTACACCGTACCCGAACCCCTCCCCGAACCCGTACCCTAAGCCGTACCCTAAGCCTAACCCTAAGCCTAACCCTAACCCTAGGCTACCCTTGAATGATTCTGCCTCCAATAGATTTCCTAAGCACTAGTGTTTGAAGGAACAGCTTAAAACGAGAATCCTAATGTGATTTCTTTATAATGGGTGTGCTCCTTATATTATCCTAGTGTCTAAACTCTTCTCCATGGCTGGACCCCCAAATAATATTCCTTTACGTGCTAAGGGGTATCTAGAGAGTGGGATAGGTTTAATAACTACACTAACCCTAATGCGTACTCTAACCCTAACCCCTACCCTAACCCTAACACGTACCCTAATCCTAACCCGTACCCTAAACCGAGCCCTAACCCTAACACTAACCCTAACCCTAACCCTAACCCATACCCTACGCCGTACCCGAACCCCTCCCCGAACCCGTACCCTAAGCCGTACCCTAACCCTAACCCTAAGCCTAACCCTAACCCTAGGCTCCCCTTGACTGCTTCTGCCTCCAATAGATTTCTTAAGCACTAGTGTTTTAAGGAACAGCTTAAAAAGAGAATCCTAATGTGATTTCTTGATAATGGGTGTGTTCCTTATCTTACCCTAGTGTCTAAACTCTTCTCCATGGCTGGACCCCCAAATAATATTCCTTTACGTGCTAAGGGGTATCTAGAGAGTGGGATAGGTTTAATAACTACCCTAACCCTAACGCGTACCCTAACCCTAACTCCTACCCTAACCCTAACACGTACCCTAATCCTAACCCGTACCCTAAACCGAGCCCTAACCCTAACACTAACCCTAACCCTAACCCATACCCTACGCCGTACCCGAACCCCTCCCCGAACCCGTACCCTAATCTGTACCCTAAGCCTAACCTTAGGGATAACCCTAACCCTAGGCTACCCTTGACTGCTTCTGCCTCCAATAGATTTCCTAAGCACTAGTGTTTGAAGGAACAGCTTAAAACGAGAATCCTAATGTGATTTCTTTATAATGGGTGTGTTCCTTATATTATCCTAGTGTCTAAACTCTCCTCCATGGCTGGACCCCCAAATAATATTCCTTTACGTGATAAGGGGTATCTAGAGAGTGGGATAGGTTTAATAACTACCCTAACCCTAACGCGTACCCTAACTCTAACCCCTACCCTAACCCTAACACGTACCCTAATCCTAACCCGTACCCTAAACCGAGCCCTAACCCTAACACTAACCCTAACCCTAACCCTAAACCATACCCTACGCCGTACCCGAACCCCTCCCCGAACCCGTACCCTAAGCCGTACCCTAAGCCTAACACTAAGGATAACCCTAAACCTAGGCTACCCTTGACTGCTTCTGCCTCCAATAGATTTCCTAAGCACTAGTGTTTGAAGGAACAGCTTAAAACGAGAATCCTAATGTGATTTCTTTATAATGGGTGTGTTCCTTATATTATCCTAGTCTCTAAACTCTTCTCCATGGCTGGACACCCAAATAATATTCCTTTACGTGCTAAGGGGTATCTAGAGAGTGGGATAGGTTTAATAACTACCCTAACCCTAACGCGTACCCTAACTCTAACCCATACCCTAACCCTAACATGTACCCTAATCCTAACACGTACCCTAAACCGAGCCCTAACCCTAACACTAACCCTAACCCTAACCCTAACCCATACCCTACGCCGTACCCGAACCCCTCCCCGAACCCGTACCCTAAGCCGTACCCTAAGCCTAACCCTAAGCCTAACCCTAACCCTAGGCTACCCTTTACTGCTTCTGCCTCCAATACATTTCCTAAGCACTAGTGTTTTAAGGAACAGCTTAAAAAGAGAATCCTAATGTGATTTCTTTATAATGGGTGTGTTCCTTATCTTATCCTAGTGTCTAAACTCTTCTCCATGGCTGGACCCCCAAATAATATTCCTTTACGTGCTAAGGGGTATCTAGAGAGTGGGATAGGTTTAATAACTACCCTAAACCTAACGCATAACCTAACCCTAACCCCTATCCTAACCCTAACACGTACCCTAATCCTAACCCGTACCCTAAACCGAGCCCTAACCCTAAAACTAACCCTAACCCTAAACCCTACCCTAACCCTAACACATACCCTAATCTTAACCCATACCCTAAACCGAGCCCTAACCCTAACACTAACCCTAACCCTAACCCTAACCCATACCCTACGCCGTACCCGAACCCCTCCCCGAACCCGTACCCTAAGCCGTACCCTAAGCCTAACCCTAAGCCTAACCCTAACCCTAGGCTACCCTTGACTGCTTCTGCCTCCAATAGATTTCCTAAGCACTAGTGTTTGAAGGAACAGCTTAAAACGAGAATCCTAATGTGATTTCTTTATAATGGGTGTGTTCCTTATATTATCCTAGTGTCTAAACTCTTCTCCATGGCTGGACCCCCAAATAATATTACTTTACGTGCTAAGGGGTATCTAGAGAGTGGGATAGGTTTAATAACTACACTACCCCTAATGCGTACTCTAACCCTAACCCCTACCCTAACCCTAACACGTACCCTAATCCTAACCCGTACCCTAAACCGAGCCCTAACCCTAACACTAACCCTAACCCTAACCCTAACCCATACCCTACGCCGTACCCGAACCCCTCCCCGAACCAGTATCCTAAGCCGTACCCTAACCCTAACCCTAAGCCTAACCCTTACACTAGGCTACCCTTGACTGCTTCTGCCTCCAATAGATTTCCTAAGCACTAGTGTTTTAAGGAACAGCTTAAAAAGAGAATCCTAATGTGATTTCTTTATAATGGGTGTGTTCCTTATTTTATCCTAGTGTCTAAACTCTTCTCCATGGCTGGACCCCCAAATAATATTCCTTTACGTGCTAAGGGGTATCTAGAGAGTGGAATAGGTTTAATAACTACCCTAACCCTAACGCGTACCCTAACCCTAACCCCTACCCTAACCCTAACACGTACCCTAATCCTAACCGGTACCCTAAACCGAGCCCTAACCCTAACAATAACCCTAACCCTAACCCTAACCCATACCCTACACCGTACCCGAACCCCTCCCCGAACCCGTACCCTAAGCCGTTCCCTAAGCCTAACCCTAAGCCTAACCCTAAACCTAGGCTACCTTGACTGCTTCTGCCTCCAATGGATTTCCTAAGCACTAGTGTTTGAAGGAACAGCTTAAAACGAGAATCCTAATGTGATTTCTTTATAATGGGTGTGTTCCTTATATTATCCTAGTGTCTAAACTCTTCTCCATGGCTGGACCCCCAAATAATATTCCTTTACGTGCTAAGGGGTATCTAGAGAGTGGGATAGGTTTAATAACTACCCTAACCCTAACGCGTACCCTAACTCTAACCCCTACCCTAACCCTAACACGTACCATAATCCTAACCCGTACCCTAAACCGAGCCCTAACCCTAACACTAACCCTAACCCTAACCCTAACCCTAACCCATACCCTACGCCGTACCCGAACCCCTCCCCGAACCCGAACCCTAAGCCGTACCCTAAGCCTAACCCTAAGCCTAACCCTAACCCTAGGCTACCCTTTACTGCTTCTGCCTCCAATAGATTTCCTAAGCACTAGTGTTTTAAGGAACAGCTTAAAAAGAGAATCCTAATGTGATTTCTTTATAATGGGTGTGTTCCTTATCTTATCCTAGTGTCTAAACTCTTCTCCATGGCTGGACCCCCAAATAATATTCCTTTACGTGCTAAGGGGTATCTAGAGAGTGGGATAGGTTTAATAACTACACTAACCCTAATGCGTACTCTAACCCTAACCCCTACCCTAACCCTAACACGTACCCTAATCCTAACCCGTACCCTATACCGAGCCCTAACCCTAACACTAACCCTAACCCTAACCCTAACCCATACCCTACGCCGTACCCGAACCCCTCCCCGAACCCGTACCCTAAGCCGTACCCTAAGCCTAACCCTAAGCCTAACCCTAAACCTAGGCTACCTTGACTGCTTCTGCCTCCAATGGATTTCCTAAGCACTAGTGTTTGAAGGAACAGCTTAAAACGAGAATCCTAATGTGATTTCTTTATAATGGGTGTGTTCCTTATATTATCCTAGTGTCTAAACTCTTCTCAATGGCTGGACCCCCAAATAATATTCCTTTACGTGCTAAGGGGTATCTAGAGAGTGGGATAGGTTTAATAACTACCCTAACCCTAACGCGTACCCTAACTCTAACCCCTACCCTAACCCTAACACGTACCATAATCCTAACCCGTACCCTAAACCGAGCCCTAATCCTAACACTAACCCTAACCCTAACCCTAACCCATACCCTACGCCGTACCCGAACCCCTCCCCGAACCCGTACCCTAAGCCGTACACTAAGCCTAACCCTAAGCCTAATCCTAACCCTAACCCTAGGCTACCCTTGACTGCTTCTGCCTCCAATAGATTTCCTAAGCACTAGTGTTTTAAGGAACAGCTTAAAAAGAGAATCCTAATGTGATTTCTTTATAATGGGTGTGTTCCTTATCTTATCCTAGTGTCTAAACTCTTCTCCATGGCTGGACCCCCAAATAATATTCCTTTACGTGCTAAGGGGTATCTAGAGAGTGGGATAGGTTTAATAACTACCCTAACCCTAACGCGTACCCTAACCCTAACCCCAACCCTAACACGTACCCTAATCCTAACCCGTACCCTAAACCGAACCCTAACCCTAAAACTAACCCAAACCCTAACCCCTACCCTAACCCTAACACATACCCTAATCTTAACCCATACCCTAAACCGAGCCCTAACCCTAACACTAACCCTAACCCTAACCCTAACCCATACCCTACGCCGTACCCGAACCCCTCCCCAAACCCGTACCCTAAGCCGTACCCTAAGCCTAACCCTAAGCCTAACCCTAACCCTAGGCTACCCTTGACTGATTCTGCCTCCAATAGATTTCCTAAGCACTAGTGTTTGAAGGAACAGCTTAAAATGAGAATCCTAATGTGATTTCTTTATAATGGGTGTGCTCCTTATATTATCCTAGTGTCTAAACTCTTCTCCATGGCTGGACCCCCAAATAATATTCCTTTACGTGCTAAGGGGTATCTAGAGAGTGGGATAGGTTTAATAACTACACTAACCCTAATGCGTACTCTAACCCTAACCCCTACCCTAACCCTAACACGTACCCTAATCCTAACCCGTACCCTAAACCGAGCCCTAACCCTAACACTAACCCTAAACCTAACCCTAACCCATACCCTACGCCGTACCCGAACCTCTCCCCGAACCCGTACCCTAAGCCGTACCCTAACCCTAACCCTAAGCCTAACCCTAACCCTAGGCTCCCCTTGACTGCTTCTGCCTCCAATAGATTTCTTAAGCACTAGTGTTTTAAGGAACAGCTTAAAAAGAGAATCCTAATGTGATTTCTTGATAATGGGTGTGTTCCTTATCTTACCCTAGTGTCTAAACTCTTCTCCATGGCTGGACCCCCAAATAATATTCCTTTACGTGATAAGGGGTATCTAGAGAGTGGGATAGGTTTAATAACTACCCTAACCCTAACGCGTACCCTAACCCTAACTCCTACCCTAACCCTAACACGTACCCTAATCCTAACCCGTACCCTAAACCGAGCCCTAACCCTAACACTAACCCTAACCCTAACCCATACCCTACGCCGTACCCGAACCCCTCCCCGAACCCGTACCCTAATCTGTACCCTAAGCCTAACCTTAGGGATAACCCTAACCCTAGGCTACCCTTGACTGCTTCTGCTTCCAATAGATTTCCTAAGCACTAGTGTTTGAAGGAACAGCTTAAAACGAGAATCCTAATGTGATTTCTTTATAATGGGTGTGTTCCTTATATTATCCTAGTGTCTAAACTCTCCTCCATGGCTGGACCCCCAAATAATATTCCTTTACGTGATAAGGGGTATCTAGAGAGTGGGATAGGTTTAATAACTACCCTAACCCTAACGCGTACCCTAACTCTAACCCCTACCCTAACCCTAACACGTACCCTAATCCTAACCCGTACCCTAAACCGAGCCCTAACCCTAACACTAACCCTAACCCTAACCCTAAACCATACCCTACGCCGTACCCGAACCCCTCCCCGAACCCGTACCCTAAGCCGTACCCTAAGCCTAACACTAAGGATAACCCTAAACCTAGGCTACCCTTGACTGCTTCTGCCTCCAATAGATTTCCTAAGCACTAGTGTTTGAAGGAACAGCTTAAAACGAGAATCCTAATGTGATTTCTTTATAATGGGTGTCTTCCTTATATTATCCTTGTCTCTAAACTCTTCTCCATGGCTGGACACCCAAATAATATTCCTTTACGTGCTAAGGGGTATCTAGAGAGTGGGATAGGTTTAATAACTACCCTAACCCTAACGCGTACCCTAACTCTAACCCATACCCTAACCCTAACATGTACCCTAATCCTAACACGTACCCTAAACCGAGCCCTAACCCTAACACTAACCCTAACACTAACCCTAACCCATTCCCTACGCAGTACCCGAACCCCTCCCCGAACCCGTACCCTAAACCGTACCCTAAGCCTAACCCTAAGCCTAACCCTAACCCTAGGCTACCCTTTACTGCTTCTGCCTCCAATACATTTCCTAAGCACTAGTGTTTTAAGGAACAGCTTAAAAAGAGAATCCTAATGTGATTTCTTTATAATGGGTGTGTTCCTTATCTTATCCTAGTGTCTAAACTCTTCTCCATGGCTGGACCCCCAAATAATATTCCTTTACGTGCTAAGGGGTATCTAGAGAGTGGGATAGGTTTAATAACTACCCTAAACCTAACGCATAACCTAACCCTAACCCCTATCCTAACCCTAACACGTACCCTAATCCTAACCCGTACCCTAAACCGAGCCCTAACCCTAAAACTAACCCTAACCCTAAACCCTACCCTAACCCTAACACATACCCTAATCTTAACCCATACCCTAAACCGAGCCCTAACCCTAACACTAACCCTAACCCTAACCCTAACCCATACCCTACGCCCTACCCGAACCCCTCCCCGAACCCGTACCCTAAGCCGTACCCTAAGCCTAACCCTAAGCCTAACCCTAACCCTAGGCTACCCTTGACTGCTTCTGCCTCCAATAGATTTCCTAAGCACTAGTGTTTGAAGGAACAGCTTAAAAAGAGAATCCTAATGTGATTTCTTTATAATGGGTGTGTTCCTTATTTTATCCTAGTGTCTAAACTCTTCTCCATGGCTGGACCCCCAAATAATATTCCTTTACGTGCTAAGGGGTATCTAGAGAGTGGAATAGGTTTAATAACTACCCTAACCCTAACGCGTACCCTAACCCTAACCCCTACCCTAACCCTAACACGTACCCTAATCCTAACCCGTACCCTAAACCGAGCCCTAACCCTAACAATAACCCTAACCTTAACCCTAACCCATACCCTACACCGTACCCGAACCCCTCCCCGAACCCGTACCCTAAGCCGTTCCCTAAGCCTAACCCTAAGCCTAACCCTAAACCTAGGCTACCTTGACTGCTTCTGCCTCCAATGGATTTCCTAAGCACTAGTGTTTGAAGGAACAGCTTAAAACGAGAATCCTAATGTGATTTCTTTATAATGGGTGTGTTCCTTATATTATCCTAGTGTCTAAACTCTTCTCCATGGCTGGACCCCCAAATAATATTCCTTTACGTGCTAAGGGGTATCTAGAGAGTGGGATAGGTTTAATAACTACCCTAACCCTAACGCGTACCCTAACTCTAACCCCTACCCTAACCCTAACACGTACCATAATCCTAACCCGTACCCTAAACCGAGCCCTAACCCTAACACTAACCCTAACCCTAACCCTAACCCTAACCTATACCCTACGCCGTACCCGAACCCCTCCCCGAACTCGTACCCTAAGCCGTACCCTAAGCCTAACCCTAAGCCTAACCCTAACCCTAGGCTACCCTTTACTGCTTCTGCCTCCAATAGATTTCCTAAGCACTAGTGTTTTAAGGAACAGCTTAAAAAGAGAATCCTAATGTGATTTCTTTATAATGGGTGTGTTCCTTATCTTATCCTAGTGTCTAAACTCTTCTCCATGGCTGGACCCCCAAATAATATTCCTTTACGTGCTAAGGGGTATCTAGAGAGTGGGATAGGTTTAATAACTACCCTAACCCTAACGCGTACCCTAACCCTAACCCCAACCCTAACACGTACCCTAATCCTAACCCGTACCCTAAACCGAACCCTAACCCTAAAACTAACCCTAACCCTAACCCTAACCCATACCCTACACCATACCCGAACCCCTCCCCGAACCCGTACCCTAAGCCGTACCCTAAGCCTAACCCTAAGCCTAACCCTAACCCTAGGCTACCCTTGACTGCTTCTGCCTCCAAAAGATTTCCTAAGCACTAGTGTTTGAAGGAACAGCTTAAAAAGAGAATCCTAATGTGATTTCTTTATAATGGGTGTGTTCCTTATCTTATCCTAGTGTCTAAACTCTTCTCCATGGCTGGACCCCCAAATAATATTACTTTACGTGCTAAGGGGTATCTAGAGAGTGGGATAGGTTTAATAACTACCCTAACCCTAACGCGTACCCTAACCCTAACCCCTACCCTAACCCTAACACGTACCCTAATCCTAACCCGTACCCTAAACCGAGCTCTAAAGCTAAAACTAACCCTAACCCTAACCCTAACCCATACCCTACGCCGTACCCGAAGCCCTCCCCGAACCCGTACCCTAAGCCGTACCCTAACCCTAACCCTAAGCCTAACCCTAACCCTAGGCTACCCTTGACTGCTTCTGCCTCCAATAGATTTCCTAAGCACTAGTGTTTTAAGGAACAGCTTAAAAAGAGAATCCTAATGTGATTTCTTTATAATGGGTGTGTTCCTTATCTTATCCTAGTGTCTAAACTCTTCTCCATGGCTGGACCCCCAAATAATATTCCTTTACGTGCTAAGGGGTATCTAGAGAGTGGGATAGGTTTAATAACTACCCTAACCCTAACGCGTACCCTAACCCTAACACCTACCCTAACCCTCACACGTACCCTAATCCTAACCCGTACCCTAAAACGAGCCCTAACCCTAACAATAACCCTAACCCTAACCCTAACCCATACCCTACACCGTACCTGAACCCCTCCCCGAACCCGTACCGTAAGCCGTACCCTAAGCCTAACCCTAAGCCTAACCCTAAACCTAGGCTACCTTGACTGCTTCTGCCTCCAATGGATTTCCTAAGCACTAGTGTTTGAAGGAACAGCTTAAAACGAGAATCCTAATATGATTTCTTTATAATGGGTGTGCTCCTTATATTATCCTAGTGTCTAAACTCTTCTCCATGGCTGGACCCCCAAATAATATTCCTTTACGTGCTAAAGGGTATCTAGAGAGTGGGATAGGTTTAATAACTACACTAACCCTAATGCGTACTCTAACCCTAACCCCTACCCTAACCCTAACACGTACCCTAATCCTAACCCGTACCCTAAACCGAGCCCTAACCCTAACACTAACCCTAACCCTAACCCTAACCCATACCCTACGCCGTACCCGAACCCCTCCCCGAACCCGTACCCTAAGCCGTACCCTAACCCTAACCCTAAGCCTAACCCTAACCCTAGGCTCCCCTTGACTGCTTCTGCCTCCAATAGATTTCTTAAGCACTAGTGTTTTAAGGAACAGCTTAAAAAGAGAATCCTAATGTGATTTCTTTATAATGGGTGTGTTCCTTATCTTACCCTAGTGTCTAAACTCTTCTCCATGGCTGGACCCCCAAATAATATTCCTTTACGTGCTAAGGGGTATCTAGAGAGTGGGATAGGTTTAATAACTACCCTAACCCTAACGCGTACCCTAACCCTAACTCCTACCCTAACCCTAACACGTACCCTAATCCTAACCCGTACCCTAAACCGAGCCCTAACCCTAACACTAACCCTAACCCTAACCCATACCCTACGCCGTACCCGAACCCCTCCCCGAACCCGTACCCTAAGCTGTACCCTAAGCCTAACCTTAGGGATAACCCTAACCCTAGGCTACCCTTGACTGCTTCTGCCTCCAATAGATTTCCTAAGCACTAGTGTTTGAAGGAACAGCTTAAAACGAGAATCCTAATGTGATTTCTTTATAATGGGTGTGTTCCTTATCTTATCCTAGTGTCTAAACTCTTCTCCATGGCTGGACCCCCAAATAATATTCCTTTACGTGCTAAGGGGTATCTAGAGAGTGGGATAGGTTTAATAACTACCCTAACCCTAACGCGTACCCTAACTCTAACCCCTACCCTAACCCTAACACGTACCATAATCCTAACCCGTACCCTAAACCGAGCCCTAACCCTAACACTAACCTTAACCCTAACCCTAACCCATACCCTACGCCGTACCCGAACCCCTCCCCGAACCCGTCCCCTAAGCCGTACCCTAAGCCTAACCCTAAGCCTAACCCTAACCCTAGGCTACCCTTGACTGCTTCTGCCTCCAATAGATTTCCTAAGCACTAGTGTTTTAAGGAACAGCTTAAAAAGAGAATCCTAATGTGATTTCTTTATAATGGGTGTGTTCCTTATCTTATCCTAGTGTCTAAACTCTTCTCCATGGCTGGACCCCCAAATAATATTCCTTTACGTGCTAAGGGGTATCTAGAGAGTGGGATAGGTTTAATAACTACCCTAACCCTAACGCGTACCCTAACCCTAACCCCAACCCTAACACGTACCCTAATCCTAACCCGTACCCTAAACCGAACCCTAACCCTAAAACTAACCCAAACCCTAACCCCTACCCTAACCCTAACATATACCCTAATCTTAACCCATACCCTAAACCGAGCCCTAACCCTAACACTAACCCTAACCCTAACCCTAACCCATACCCTACGCCGTACCCGAACCCCTCCCCGAACCCGTACCCTAAGCCGTACCCTAAGCCTAACCCTAAGCCTAACCCTAACCCTAGGCTACCCTTGACTGATTCTGCCTCCAATAGATTTCCTAAACACTAGTGTTTGAAGGAACAGCTTAAAACGAGAATCCTAATGTGATTTCTTTATAATGGGTGTGCTCCTTATATTATCCTAGTGTCTAAACTCTTCTCCATGGCTGGACCCCCAAATAATATTCCTTTACGTGCTAAGGGGTATCTAGAGAGTGGGATAGGTTTAATAACTACACTAACCCTAATGCGTACTCTAACCCTAACCCCTACCCTAACCCTAACACGTACCCTAATCCTAACCCGTACCCTAAACCGAGCCCTAACCCTAACACTAACCCTAACCCTAACCCTAACCCATAACCTACGCCATACCCGAACCCCTCCCCGAACCCGTACCCTAAGCCGTACCCTATCCCTAACCCTAAGCCTAACCCTAACCCTAGGCTACCCTTGACTGCTTCTGCCTCCAATAGATTTCTTAAGCACTATTGTTTTAAGGAACAGCTTAAAAAGAGAATCCTAATGTGATTTCTTTATAATGGGTGTGTTCCTTATCTTACCCTAGTGTCTAAACTCTTCTCCATGGCTGGACCCCCAAATAATATTCCTTTACGTGCTAAGGGGTATCTAGAGAGTGGGATAGGTTTAATAACTACCCTAACCCTAACGCGTACCCTAACCCTAACTCCTACCCTAACCCTAACACGTACCCTAATCCTAACCCGAACCCTAAACCGAGCCCTAACCCTAACACTAACCCTAACCCATACCCTACACCGTACACGGACCCCTCCCCGAACCCGTACCCTAAGCCGTACCCTAACCCTAACCCTAAGCCTAACCCTAACCCTAGGCTACCCTTGACTGCTTCTGCCTCCAATAGATTTCCTAAGCACTAGTGTTTTAAGGAACAGCTTAAAAACAGAATCCTAATGTGATTTCTTTATACTGGGTGTGTTCCTTATCTTATCCTAGTGTCTAAACTCTTCTCCATGGCTGGACCCCCAAATAATATTCCTTTACGTGCTAAGGGGTATCTAGAGAGTGGGATAGGTTGAATAACTACCCTAACCCTAACGCGTACCCTAACCCTAACCCCTACCCTAACCCTAACACGTACCCTAATCCTAACCCTTAAACTAAACCGAGCCCTAACCCTAACACTAACCCTAACCCTATCCCTAACCTATACCCTACGCCATACACGGACCCCTCTCTGAACCCGTACCCTAAGCCGTACCCTAAACCTAACCCTAAGCCTAACCCTAACCCTCGGCTACCCTTGACTGCTTCTGCCTCCAATACATTTCCTAAGGACTATTGTTTTAAGAAACAGCTTAAAAAGAGAATCCTAATGTGATTTCTTTATAATGGGTGTGTTCCTTATCTTATCCTAGTGTCTAAACTCTTCTCCATGGCTGGACCCCCAAATAATATTCCTTTTCGTGCTAAGGGGTATCCAGAGAATGGGATAGGTTTAATAACAACCCTAACCCTAACGCGTACCCTAACCCTAACCCCTACCCTAACCCTAACATGTACCCTAATCCTAACCCGTACCCTAAACCGAGCCGTAACCCTAACACTAACCCTAACCCTAACCCTAACCCATACCCTACACGGTACACGGACCCCTCCCCGAACCCGTACCCTAAGCCGTACCCTAACCCTAACCCTAAGCCTAACCCTAACCCTAGGCTACCCTTGACTGCTTCTGCCTCCAATAGATTTCCTAAGCACTAGTGTTTTAAGGAACAGCTTAAAAAGAGAATCCTAATGTGATTTCTTTATAATGGGTGTGTTCCTTATCTTATCCTAGTGTCTAAACTCTTCTCCATGGCTGGAACCCCAAATAATATTCCTTTACGTGCTAAGGGGTATCTAGAGAGTGGGATAGGTTTAATAACTACCCTAACCCTAACGCGTACGCTAACCCTAACCCCTACCCTAACCCTAACACGTACCCTAATCCTAACCCGTACCCTAAACCGAGCCCTAACCCTAACACTAACCCTAACCCTAACCCTAACCCATACCCTACACCGTACTCGGACCCCTCCCCAAACACGTACCCTAAGCCGTACCCTAACACTAACCCTCACCCTAACCCTAACCCTAAGCTACCCTTCACTGCTTCTGCCTCCAATAGATTTCCTAAGCACTAGTGTTTTAAGGAACAGCTTAAAAACAGAATCCTAATGTAATTTCTTTATAATGGGTGTGTTCCTTATCTTATCCTAGTGTCTAAACTCTTCTCCATGGCTGGACCCCCAAATAATATTCCTTTACGTGCTAAGGGATATCTAGAGAGTGGGATAGGTTTAATAACTACCCTAACCCTAACGCGTACCCTAACCCTAACCCCTACCCTAACCCTAACACGTACCCTAATCCTAACCCGTACCCTAAACCGAGCCCTAACCCTAACACTAACCCTAACCCTTACCCTACACCGTACACGGACCCCTCCCCGAACCCGTACCCTAAGCCGTACCCTAACCCTAACCCTAAGCCTAACCCTAACCCTAGGCTACCCTTGACTGCTTCTGCCTCCAATAGATTTCCTAAGCACTAGTGTTTTAAGGAACAGCTTAAAAAGAGAATCCTAATGTGATTTCTTTATAATGGGTGTGTTCCTTATCTTATCCTAGTGTCTAAACTCTTCTCCATGGCTGGACCCCCAAATAATATTCCTTTACGTGCTAAGGGGTATCTACAGAGAGGGATAGGTTTAATAACTACCCTAACCCTAACGCGTACCCTAACCCTAACCCCTACCCTAACGCTAACACGTACCCTAATCCTAACCCGTACCCTAAACCGAGCTCTAAAGCTAAAACTAACCCTAACCCTAACCCTAACCCATACCCTACGCCGTACCCGAAGCCCTCCCCGAACCCGTACCCTAAGCCGTACCCTAACCCTAACCCTAAGCCTAACCCTAACCCTAGGCTACCCTTGACTGCTTCTGCCTCCAATAGATTTCCTAAGCACTAGTGTTTTAAGGAACAGCTTAAAAAGAGAATCCTAATGTGATTTCTTTATAATGGGTGTGTTCCTTATCTTATCCTAGTGTCTAAACTCTTCTCCATGGCTGGACCCCCAAATAATATTCCTTTACGTGCTAAGGGGTATCTAGAGAGTGGGATAGGTTTAATAACTACCCTAACCCTAACGCGTACCCTAACCCTAACACCTACCCTAACCCTCACACGTACCCTAATCCTAACCCGTACCCTAAAACGAGCCCTAACCCTAACAATAACCCTAACCCATACCCTACACCGTACCCGAACCACTCCCCGAACCCGTACCCTAAGCCGTACCCTAAGCCTAACCCTAAGCCTAACCCTAAACCTAGGCTACCTTGACTGCTTCTGCCTCCAATGGATTTCCTAAGCACTAGTGTTTGAAGGAACAGCTTAAAACGAGAATCCTAATGTGATTTCTTTATAATGGGTGTGTTCCTTATATTATCCTAGTGTCTAAACTCTTCTCCATGGCTGGACCCCCAAATAATATTCCTTTACGTGCTAAAGGGTATCTAGAGAGTGGGATAGGTTTAATAACTACCCTAACCCTAACGCGTACCCTAACTCTAACCCCTACCCTAACCCTAACACGTACCATAATCCTAACCCGTACCCTAAACCGAGCCCTAACCCTAACACTAACCCTAACCCTAACCCTAACCCATACCCTACGCCGTACCCGAACCCCTCCCCGAACCCGTACCCTAAGCCGTACCCTAATCCTAACCCTAAGCCTAACCCTAACCCTAGGCTACCCTTGACTGCTTCTGCCTCCAATAGATTTCCTAAGCACTAGTGTTTTAAGGAACAGCTTAAAAAGAGAATCCTAATGTGATTTCTTTATAATGGGTGTGTTCCTTATCTTATCCTAGTGTCTAAACTCTTCTCCATGGCTGGACCCCCAAATAATATTCCTTTACGTGCTAAGGGGTATCTAGAGAGTGGGATAGGTTTAATAACTACCCTAACCCTAACGCGTACCCTAACCCTAACCCCAACCCTAACACGTACCCTAATCCTAACCCGTACCCTAAACCGAACCCTAACCCTAAAACTAACCCAAACCCTAACCCCTACCCTAACCCTAACACATACCCTAATCTTAACCCATACCCTAAACCGAGCTCTAACCCTAACACTAACCCTAACCCTAACCCTAACCCATACCCTACGCCGTACCCGAACCCCTCCCCGAACCCGTACCCTAAGCCGTACCCTAAGCCTAACCCTAAGCCTAACCCTAACCCTAGGCTACCCTTGACTGATTCTGCCTCCAATAGATTTCCTAAGCACTAGTGTTTGAAGGAACAGCTTAAAACGAGAATCCTAATGTGATTTCTTTATAATGGGTGTGCTCCTTATATTATCCTAGTGTCTAAACTCTTCTCCATGGCTGGACCCCCAAATAATATTCCTTTACGTGCTAAGGGGTATCTAGAGAGTGGGATAGGTTTAATAACTACACTAACCCTAATGCGTACTCTAACCCTAACCCCTACCCTAACCCTAACACGTACCCTAATCCTAACCCGTACCCTAAACCGAGCCCTAACCCTAACACTAACCCTAACCCTAACCCTAACCCATACCCTACGCCGTACCCGAACCCCTCCCCGAACCCGTACCCTAAGCCGTACCCTAACCCTAACCCTAAGCCTAACCCTAACCCTAGGCTCCCCTTGACTGCTTCTGCCTCCAATAGATTTCTTAAGCACTAGTGTTTTAAGGAACAGCTTAAAAAGAGAATCCTAATGTGATTTCTTGATAATGGGTGTGTTCCTTATCTTACCCTAGTGTCTAAACTCTTCTCCATGGCTGGACCCCCAAATAATATTCCTTTACGTGCTAAGGGGTATCTAGAGAGTGGGATAGGTTTAATAACTACCCTAACCCTAACGCGTACCCTAACCCTAACTCCTACCCTAACCCTAACACGTACCCTAATCCTAACCCGTACCCTAAACCGAGCCCTAACCCTAACACTAACCCTAACCCTAACCCATACCCTACGCCGTACCCGAACCCCTCCCCGAACCCGTACCCTAATCTGTACCCTAAGCCTAACCTTAGGGATAACCCTAACCCTAGGCTACCCTTGACTGCTTCTGCCTCCAATAGATTTCCTAAGCACTAGTGTTTGAAGGAACAGCTTAAAACGAGAATCCTAATGTGATTTCTTTATAATGGGTGTGTTCCTTATATTATCCTAGTGTCTAAACTCTCCTCCATGGCTGGACCCCCAAATAATATTCCTTTACGTGATAAGGGGTATCTAGAGAGTGGGATAGGTTTAATAACTACCCTAACCCTAACGCGTACCCTAACTCTAACCCCTACCCTAACCCTAACACGTACCCTAATCCTAACCCGTACCCTAAACCGAGCCCTAACCCTAACACTAACCCTAACCCTAACCCTAAACCATACCCTACGCCGTACCCGAACCCCTCCCCGAACCCGTACCCTAAGCCGTACCCTAAGCCTAACACTAAGGATAACCCTAAACCTAGGCTACCCTTGACTGCTTCTGCCTCCAATAGATTTCCTAAGCACTAGTGTTTGAAGGAACAGCTTAAAACGAGAATCCTAATGTGATTTCTTTATAATGGGTGTGTTCCTTATATTATCCTAGTCTCTAAACTCTTCTCCATGGCTGGACACCCAAATAATATTCCTTTACGTGCTAAGGGGTATCTAGAGAGTGGGATAGGTTTAATAACTACCCTAACCCTAACGCGTACCCTAACTCTAACCCATACCCTAACCCTAACATGTACCCTAATCCTAACACGTACCCTAAACCGAGCCCTAACCCTAACACTAACCCTAACCCTAACCCTAACCCATACCCTACGCCGTACCCGAACCCCTCCCCGAACCCGTACCCTAAGCCGTACCCTAAGCCTAACCCTAAGCCTAACCCTAACCCTAGGCTACCCTTTACTGCTTCTGCCTCCAATACATTTCCTAAGCACTAGTGTTTTAAGGAACAGCTTAAAAAGAGAATCCTAATGTGATTTCTTTATAATGGGTGTGTTCCTTATCTTATCCTAGTGTCTAAACTCTTCTCCATGGCTGGACCCCCAAATAATATTCCTTTACGTGCTAAGGGGTATCTAGAGAGTGGGATAGGTTTAATAACTACCCTAAACCTAACGCATAACCTAACCCTAACCCCTATCCTAACCCTAACACGTACCCTAATCCTAACCCGTACCCTAAACCGAGCCCTAACCCTAAAACTAACCCTAACCCTAAACCCTACCCTAACCCTAACACATACCCTAATCTTAACCCATACCCTAAACCGAGCCCTAACCCTAACACTAACCCTAACCCTAACCCTAACCCATACCCTACGCCGTACCCGAACCCCTCCCCGAACCCGTACCCTAAGCCGTACCCTAAGCCTAACCCTAAGCCTAACCCTAACCCTAGGCTACCCTTGACTGCTTCTGCCTCCAATAGATTTCCTAAGCACTAGTGTTTGAAGGAACAGCTTAAAACGAGAATCCTAATGTGATTTCTTTATAATGGGTGTGTTCCTTATATTATCCTAGTGTCTAAACTCTTCTCCATGGCTGGACCCCCAAATAATATTACTTTACGTGCTAAGGGGTATCTAGAGAGTGGGATAGGTTTAATAACTACACTACCCCTAATGCGTACTCTAACCCTAACCCCTACCCTAACCCTAACACGTACCCTAATCCTAACCCGTACCCTAAACCGAGCCCTAACCCTAACACTAACCCTAACCCTAACCCTAACCCATACCCTACGCCGTACCCGAACCCCTCCCCGAACCAGTATCCTAAGCCGTACCCTAACCCTAACCCTAAGCCTAACCCTAACACTAGGCTACCCTTGACTGCTTCTGCCTCCAATAGATTTCCTAAGCACTAGTGTTTTAAGGAACAGCTTAAAAAGAGAATCCTAATGTGATTTCTTTATAATGGGTGTGTTCCTTATTTTATCCTAGTGTCTAAACTCTTCTCCATGGCTGGACCCCCAAATAATATTCCTTTACGTGCTAAGGGGTATCTAGAGAGTGGAATAGATTTAATAACTACCCTAACCCTAACTGTACCCTAACCCTAACCCCTACCCTAACCCTAACACGTACCCTAATCCTAACCCGTACCCTAAACCGAGCCCTAACCCTAACAATAACCCTAACCCTAACCCTAACCCATACCCTACACCGTACCCGAACCCCTCCCCGAACCCGTACCCTAAGCCGTTCCCTAAGCCTAACCCTAAGCCTAACCCTAAACCTAGGCTACCTTGACTGCTTCTGCCTCCAATGGATTTCCTAAGCACTAGTGATTGAAGGAACAGCTTAAAACGAGAATCCTAATGTGATTTCTTTATAATGGGTGTGTTCCTTATATTATCCTAGTGTCTAAACTCTTCTCCATGGCTGGACCCCCAAATAATATTCCTTTACGTGCTAAGGGGTATCTAGAGAGTGGGATAGGTTTAATAACTACCCTAACCCTAACGCGTACCCTAACTCTAACCCCTACCCTAACCCTAACACGTACCATAATCCTAACCCGTACCCTAAACCGAGCCCTAACCCTAACACTAACCCTAACCCTAACCCTAACCCTAACCCATACCCTACGCCGTACCCGAACCCCTCCCCGAACCCGTACCCTAAGCCGTACCCTAAGCCTAACCCTAAGCCTAACCCTAACCCTAGGCTACCCTTTACTGCTTCTGCCTCCAATAGATTTCCTAAGCACTAGTGTTTTAAGGAACAGCTTAAAAAGAGAATCCTAATGTGATTTCTTTATAATGGGTGTGTTCCTTATCTTATCCTAGTGTCTAAACTCTTCTCCATGGCTGGACCCCCAAATAATATTCCTTTACGTGCTAAGGGGTATCTAGAGAGTGGGATAGGTTTAATAACTACACTAACCCTAATGCGTACTCTAACCCTAACCCCTACCCTAACCCTAACACGTACCCTAATCCTAACCCGTACCCTATACCGAGCCCTAACCCTAACACTAACCCTAACCCTAACCCTAACCCATACCCTACGCCGTACCCGAACCCCTCCCCGAACCCGTACCCTAAGCCGTACCCTAAGCCTAACCCTAAGCCTAACCCTAAACCTAGGCTACCTTGACTGCTTCTGCCTCCAATGGATTTCCTAAGCACTAGTGTTTGAAGGAACAGCTTAAAACGAGAATCCTAATGTGATTTCTTTATAATGGGTGTGTTCCTTATATTATCCTAGTGTCTAAACTCTTCTCCATGGCTGGACCCCCAAATAATATTCCTTTACGTGCTAAGGGGTATCTAGAGAGTGGGATAGGTTTAATAACTACCCTAACCCTAACGCGTACCCTAACTCTAACCCCTACCCTAACCCTAACACGTACCATAATCCTAACCCGTACCCTAAACCGAGCCCTAACCCTAACACTAACCCTAACCCTAACCCTAACCCATACCCTACGCCGTACCCGAACCCCTCCCCGAATCCGTACCCTAAGCCGTACCCTAAGCCTAACCCTAAGCCTAACCCTAACCCTAGGCTACCCTTGACTGCTTCTGCCTCCAATAGATTTCCTAAGCACTAGTGTTTGAAGGAACAGCTTAAAAAGAGAATCCTAATGTGATTTCTTTATAATGGGTGTGTTCCTTATCTTATCCTAGTGTCTAAACTCTTCTCCATGGCTGGACCCCCAAATAATATTCCTTTACGTGCTAAGGGGTATCTAGAGAGTGGGATAGGTTTAATAACTACCCTAACCCTAACGCGTACCCTAACCCTAACCCCAACCCTAACACGTACCCTAATCCTAACCCGTACCCTAAACCGAACCCTAACCCTAAAACTAACCCAAACCCTAACCCCTACCCTAACCCTAACACATACCCTAATCTTAACCCATACCCTAAACCGAGCCCTAACCCTAACACTAACCCTAACCCTAACCCTAACCCATACCCTACGCCGTACCCGAACCCCTCCCCGAACCCGTACCCTAAGCCGTACCCTAAGCCTAACCCTAAGCCTAACCCTAACCCTAGGCTACCCTTGACTGCTTCTGCCTCCAATAGATTTCCTAAGCACTAGTGTTTGAAGGAACAGCTTAAAACGAGAATCCTAATGTGATTTCTTTATAATGGGTGTGTTCCTTATATTATCCTTGTCTCTAAACTCTTCTCCATGGCTGGACACCCAAATAATATTCCTTTACGTGCTAAGGGGTATCTAGAGAGTGGGATAGGTTTAATAACTACCCTAACCCTAACGCGTACCCTAACTCTAACCCATACCCTAACCCTAACATGTACCCTAATCCTAACACGTACCCTAAACCGAGCCCTAACCCTAACACTAACCCTAACCCTAACCCTAACCCATTCCCTACGCCGTACCCGAACCCCTCCCCGAACCCGTACCCTAAGCCGTACCCTAAGCCTAACCCTAAGCCTAACCCTAACCCTAGGCTACCCTTTACTGCTTCTGCCTCCAATACATTTCCTAAGCACTAGTGTTTTAAGGAACAGCTTAAAAAGAGAATCCTAATGTGATTTCTTTATAATGGGTGTGTTCCTTATCTTATCCTAGTGTCTAAACTCTTCTCCATGGCTGGACCCCCAAATAATATTCCTTTACGTGCTAAGGGGTATCTAGAGAGTGGGATAGGTTTAATAACTACCCTAAACCTAACGCATAACCTAACCCTAACCCCTATCCTAACCCTAACACGTACCCTAATCCTAACCCGTACCCTAAACCGAGCCCTAACCCTAAAACTAACCCTAACCCTAAACCCTACCCTAACCCTAACACATACCCTAATCTTAACCCATACCCTAAACCGAGCCCTAACCCTAACACTAACCCTAACCCTAACCCTAACCCATACCCTACGCCCTACCCGAACCCCTCCCCGAACCCGTACCCTAAGCCGTACCCTAAGCCTAACCCTAAGCCTAACCCTAACCCTAGGCTACCCTTGACTGCTTCTGCCTCCAATAGATTTCCTAAGCACTAGTGTTTTAAGGAACAGCTTAAAAAAAAGAGAATCCTAATGTGATTTCTTTATAATGGGTGTGTTCCTTATTTTATCCTAGTGTCTAAACTCTTCTCCATGGCTGGACCCCCAAATAATATTCCTTTACGTGCTAAGGGGTATCTAGAGAGTGGAATAGGTTTAATAACTACCCTAACCCTAACGCGTACCCTAACCCTAACCCCTACCCTAACCCTAACACGTACCCTAATCCTAACCCGTACCCTAAACCGAGCCCTAACCCTAACAATAACCCTAACCCTAACCCTAACCCATACCCTACACCGTACCCGAACCCCTCCCCGAACCCGTACCCTAAGCCGTTCCCTAAGCCTAACCCTAAGCCTAACCCTAAACCTAGGCTACCTTGACTGCTTCTGCCTCCAATGGATTTCCTAAGCACTAGTGTTTGAAGGAACAGCTTAAAACGAGAATCCTAATGTGATTTCTTTATAATGGGTGTGTTCCTTATATTATCCTAGTGTCTAAACTCTTCTCCATGGCTGGACCCCCAAATAATATTCCTTTACGTGCTAAGGGGTATCTAGAGAGTGGGATAGGTTTAATAACTACCCTAACCCTAACGCGTACCCTAACTCTAACCCCTACCCTAACCCTAACACGTACCATAATCCTAACCCGTACCCTAAACCGAGCCCTAACCCTAACACTAACCCTAACCCTAACCCTAACCCTAACCCATACCCTACGCCGTACCCGAACCCCTCCCCGAACCCGTACCCTAAGCCGTACCCTAAGCCTAACCCTAAGCCTAACCCTAACCCTAGGCTACCCTTTACTGCTTCTGCCTCCAAAAGATTTCCTAAGCACTAGTGTTTGAAGGAACAGCTTAAAAAGAGAATCCTAATGTGATTTCTTTATAATGGGTGTGTTCCTTATCTTATCCTAGTGTCTAAACTCTTCTCCATGGCTGGACCCCCAAATAATATTACTTTACGTGCTAAGGGGTATCTAGAGAGTGGGATAGGTTTAATAACTACCCTAACCCTAACGCGTACCCTAACCCTAACCCCTACCCTAACCCTAACACGTACCCTAATCCTAACCCGTACCCTAAACCGAGCTCTAAAGCTAAAACTAACCCTAACCCTAACCCTAACCCATACCCTACGCCGTACCCGAAGCCCTCCCCGAACCCGTACCCTAAGCCGTACCCTAACCCTAACCCTAAGCCTAACCCTAACCCTAGGCTACCCTTGACTGCTTCTGCCTCCAATAGATTTCCTAAGCACTAGTGTTTTAAGGAACAGCTTAAAAAGAGAATCCTAATGTGATTTCTTTATAATGGGTGTGTTCCTTATCTTATCCTAGTGTCTAAACTCTTCTCCATGGCTGGACCCCCAAATAATATTCCTTTACGTGCTAAGGGGTATCTAGAGAGTGGGATAGGTTTAATAACTACCCTAACCCTAACGCGTACCCTAACCCTAACACCTACCCTAACCCTCACACGTACCCTAATCCTAACCCGTACCCTAAAACGAGCCCTAACCCTAACAATAACCCTAACCCTAACCCTAACCCATACCCTACACCGTACCTGAACCCCTCCCCGAACCCGTACTGTAAGCCGTACCCTAAGCCTAACCCTAAGCCTAAACCTAAACCTAGGCTACCTTGACTGCTTCTGCCTCCAATGGATTTCCTAAGCACTAGTGTTTGAAGGAACAGCTTAAAACGAGAATCCTAATGTGATTTCTTTATAATGGGTGTGCTCCTTATATTATCCTAGTGTCTAAACTCTTCTCCATGGCTGGACACCCAAATAATATTCCTTTACGTGCTAAAGGGTATCTAGAGAGTGGGATAGGTTTAATAACTACACTAACCCTAATGCGTACTCTAACCCTAACCCCTACCCTAACCCTAACACGTACCCTAATCCTAACCCGTACCCTAAACCGAGCCCTAACCCTAACACTAACCCTAACCCTAACCCTAACCCATACCCTACGCCGTACCCGAACCCCTCCCCGAACCCGTACCCTAAGCCGTACCCTAACCCTAACCCTAAGCCTAACCCTAACCCTAGGCTCCCCTTGACTGCTTCTGCCTCCAATAGATTTCTTAAGCACTAGTGTTTTAAGGAACAGCTTAAAAAGAGAATCCTAATGTGATTTCTTTATAATGGGTGTGTTCCTTATCTTACCCTAGTGTCTAAACTCTTCTCCATGGCTGGACCCCCAAATAATATTCCTTTACGTGCTAAGGGGTATCTAGAGAGTGGGATAGGTTTAATAACTACCCTAACCCTAATGCGTACTCTAACCCTAACCCCTACCCTAACCCTAACACGTACCCTAATCCTAACCCGTACCCTAAACCGAGCCCTAACCCTAACACTAACCCTAACCCTAACCCTAACCCATACCCTACGCCGTACCCGAACCCCTCCCCGAACCAGTATCCTAAGCCGTACCCTAACCCTAACCCTAAGCCTAACCCTAACACTAGGCTACCCTTGACTGCTTCTGCCTCCAATAGATTTCCTAAGCACTAGTGTTTTAAGGAACAGCTTAAAAAGAGAATCCTAATGTGATTTCTTTATAATGGGTGTGTTCCTTATTTTATCCTAGTGTCTAAACTCTTCTCCATGGCTGGACCCCCAAATAATATTCCTTTACGTGCTAAGGGGTATCTAGAGAGTGGAATAGATTTAATAACTACCCTAACCCTAACGCGTACCCTAACCCTAACCCCTACCCTAACCCTAACACGTACCCTAATCCTAACCCGTACCCTAAACCGAGCCCTAACCCTAACAATAACCCTAACCCTAACCCTAACCCATACCCTACACCGTACCCGAACCCCTCCCCGAACCCGTACCCTAAGCCGTTCCCTAAGCCTAACCCTAAGCCTAACCCTAAACCTAGGCTACCTTGACTGCTTCTGCCTCCAATGGATTTCCTAAGCACTAGTGATTGAAGGAACAGCTTAAAACGAGAATCCTAATGTGATTTCTTTATAATGGGTGTGTTCCTTATATTATCCTAGTGTCTAAACTCTTCTCCATGGCTGGACCCCCAAATAATATTCCTTTACGTGCTAAGGGGTATCTAGAGAGTGGGATAGGTTTAATAACTACCCTAACCCTAACGCGTACCCTAACTCTAACCCCTACCCTAACCCTAACACGTACCATAATCCTAACCCGTACCCTAAACCGAGCCCTAACCCTAACACTAACCCTAACCCTAACCCTAACCCTAACCCATACCCTACGCCGTACCCGAACCCCTCCCCGAACCCGTACCCTAAGCCGTACCCTAAGCCTAACCCTAAGCCTAACCCTAACCCTAGGCTACCCTTTACTGCTTCTGCCTCCAATAGATTTCCTAAGCACTAGTGTTTTAAGGAACAGCTTAAAAAGAGAATCCTAATGTGATTTCTTTATAATGGGTGTGTTCCTTATCTTATCCTAGTGTCTAAACTCTTCTCCATGGCTGGACCCCCAAATAATATTCCTTTACGTGCTAAGGGGTATCTAGAGAGTGGGATAGGTTTAATAACTACACTAACCCTAATGCGTACTCTAACCCTAACCCCTACCCTAACCCTAACACGTACCCTAATCCTAACCCGTACCCTATACCGAGCCCTAACCCTAACACTAACCCTAACCCTAACCCTAACCCATACCCTACGCCGTACCCGAACCCCTCCCCGAACCCGTACCCTAAGCCGTACCCTAAGCCTAACCCTAAGCCTAACCCTAAACCTAGGCTACCTTGACTGCTTCTGCCTCCAATGGATTTCCTAAGCACTAGTGTTTGAAGGAACAGCTTAAAACGAGAATCCTAATGTGATTTCTTTATAATGGGTGTGTTCCTTATATTATCCTAGTGTCTAAACTCTTCTCCATGGCTGGACCCCCAAATAATATTCCTTTACGTGCTAAGGGGTATCTAGAGAGTGGGATAGGTTTAATAACTACACTAACCCTAATGCGTACTCTAACCCTAACCCCTACCCTAACCCTAACACGTACCCTAATCCTAACCCGTACCCTAAACCGAGCCCTAACCCTAACACTAACCCTAACCCTAACCCTAACCCATACCCTACGCCGTACCCGAACCCCTCCCCGAACCCGTACCCTAAGCCGTACCCTAAGCCTAACCCTAAGCCTAACCCTAACCCTAGGCTCCCCTTGACTGCTTCTGCCTCCAATAGATTTCTTAAGCACTAGTGTTTTAAGGAACAGCTTAAAAAGAGAATCCTAATGTGATTTCTTGATAATGGGTGTGTTCCTTATCTTACCCTAGTGTCTAAACTCTTCTCCATGGCTGGACCCCCAAATAATATTCCTTTACGTGCTAAGGGGTATCTAGAGAGTGGGATAGGTTTAATAACTACCCTAACCCTAACGCGTACCCTAACCCTAACTCCTACCCTAACCCTAACACGTACCCTAATCCTAACCCGTACCCTAAACCGAGCCCTAACCCTAACACTAACCCTAACCCTAACCCATACCCTACGCCGTACCCGAACCCCTCCCCGAACCCGTACCCTAATCTGTACCCTAAGCCTAACCTTAGGGATAACCCTAACCCTAGGCTACCCTTGACTGCTTCTGCCTCCAATAGATTTCCTAAGCACTAGTGTTTGAAGGAACAGCTTAAAACGAGAATCCTAATGTGATTTCTTTATAATGGGTGTGTTCCTTATATTATCCTAGTGTCTAAACTCTCCTCCATGGCTGGACCCCCAAATAATATTCCTTTACGTGATAAGGGGTATCTAGAGAGTGGGATAGGTTTAATAACTACCCTAACCCTAACGCGTACCCTAACTCTAACCCCTACCCTAACCCTAACACGTACCCTAATCCTAACCCGTACCCTAAACCGAGCCCTAACCCTAACACTAACCCTAACCCTAACCCTAAACCATACCCTACGCCGTACCCGAACCCCTCCCCGAACCCGTACCCTAAGCCGTACCCTAAGCCTAACACTAAGGATAACCCTAAACCTAGGCTACCCTTGACTGCTTCTGCCTCCAATAGATTTCCTAAGCACTAGTGTTTGAAGGAACAGCTTAAAACGAGAATCCTAATGTGATTTCTTTATAATGGGTGTGTTCCTTATATTATCCTAGTCTCTAAACTCTTCTCCATGGCTGGACACCCAAATAATATTCCTTTACGTGCTAAGGGGTATCTAGAGAGTGGGATAGGTTTAATAACTACCCTAACCCTAACGCGTACCGTAACTCTAACCCATACCCTAACCCTAACATGTACCCTAATCCTAACACGTACCCTAAACCGAGCCCTAACCCTAACACTAACCCTAACCCTAACCCTAACCCATACCCTACGCCGTACCCGAACCCCTCCCCGAACCCGTACCCTAAGCCGTACCCTAAGCCTAACCCTAAGCCTAACCCTAACCCTAGGCTACCCTTTACTGCTTCTGCCTCCAATACATTTCCTAAGCACTAGTGTTTTAAGGAACAGCTTAAAAAGAGAATCCTAATGTGATTTCTTTATAATGGGTGTGTTCCTTATCTTATCCTAGTGTCTAAACTCTTCTCCATGGCTGGACCCCCAAATAATATTCCTTTACGTGCTAAGGGGTATCTAGAGAGTGGGATAGGTTTAATAACTACCCTAAACCTAACGCATAACCTAACCCTAACCCCTATCCTAACCCTAACACGTACCCTAATCCTAACCCGTACCCTAAACCGAGCCCTAACCCTAAAACTAACCCTAACCCTAAACCCTACCCTAACCCTAACACATACCCTAATCTTAACCCATACCCTAAACCGAGCCCTAACCCTAACACTAACCCTAACCCTAACCCTAACCCATACCCTACGCCGTACCCGAACCCCTCCCCGAACCAGTACCCTAAGCCGTACCCTAAGCCTAACCCTAAGCCTAACCCTAACCCTAGGCTACCCTTGACTGCTTCTGCCTCCAATAGATTTCCTAAGCACTAGTGTTTGAAGGAACAGCTTAAAACGAGAATCCTAATGTGATTTCTTTATAATGGGTGTGTTCCTTATATTATCCTAGTGTCTAAACTCTTCTCCATGGCTGGACCCCCAAATAATATTACTTTACGTGCTAAGGGGTATCTAGAGAGTGGGATAGGTTTAATAACTACACTACCCCTAATGCGTACTCTAACCCTAACCCCTACCCTAACCCTAACACGTACCCTAATCCTAACCCGTACCCTAAACCGAGCCCTAACCCTAACACTAACCCTAACCCTAACCCTAACCCATACCCTACGCCGTACCCGAACCCCTCCCCGAACCAGTATCCTAAGCCGTACCCTAACCCTAACCCTAAGCCTAACCCTAACACTAGGCTACCCTTGACTGCTTCTGCCTCCAATAGATTTCCTAAGCACTAGTGTTTTAAGGAACAGCTTAAAAAGAGAATCCTAATGTGATTTCTTTATAATGGGTGTGTTCCTTATTTTATCCTAGTGTCTAAACTCTTCTCCATGGCTGGACCCCCAAATAATATTCCTTTACGTGCTAAGGGGTATCTAGAGAGTGGAATAGATTTAATAACTACCCTAACCCTAACGCGTACCCTAACCCTAACCCCTACCCTAACCCTAACACGTACCCTAATCCTAACCCGTACCCTAAACCGAGCCCTAACCCTAACAATAACCCTAACCCTAACCCTAACCCATACCCTACACCGTACCCGAACCCCTCCCCGAACCCGTACCCTAAGCCGTTCCCTAAGCCTAACCCTAAGCCTAACCCTAAACCTAGGCTACCTTGACTGCTTCTGCCTCCAATGGATTTCCTAAGCACTAGTGATTGAAGGAACAGCTTAAAACGAGAATCCTAATGTGATTTCTTTATAATGGGTGTGTTCCTTATATTATCCTAGTGTCTAAACTCTTCTCCATGGCTGGACCCCCAAATAATATTCCTTTACGTGCTAAGGGGTATCTAGAGAGTGGGATAGGTTTAATAACTACCCTAACCCTAACGCGTACCCTAACTCTAACCCCTACCCTAACCCTAACACGTACCATAATCCTAACCCGTACCCTAAACCGAGCCCTAACCCTAACACTAACCCTAACCCTAACCCTAACCCTAACCCATACCCTACGCCGTACCCGAACCCCTCCCCGAACCCGTACCCTAAGCCGTACCCTAAGCCTAACCCTAAGCCTAACCCTAACCCTAGGCTACCCTTTACTGCTTCTGCCTCCAATAGATTTCCTAAGCACTAGTGTTTTAAGGAACAGCTTAAAAAGAGAATCCTAATGTGATTTCTTTATAATGGGTGTGTTCCTTATCTTATCCTAGTGTCTAAACTCTTCTCCATGGCTGGACCCCCAAATAATATTCCTTTACGTGCTAAGGGGTATCTAGAGAGTGGGATAGGTTTAATAACTACACTAACCCTAATGCGTACTCTAACCCTAACCCCTACCCTAACCCTAACACGTACCCTAATCCTAACCCGTACCCTATACCGAGCCCTAACCCTAACACTAACCCTAACCCTAACCCTAACCCATACCCTACGCCGTACCCGAACCCCTCCCCGAACCCGTACCCTAAGCCGTACCCTAAGCCTAACCCTAAGCCTAACCCTAAACCTAGGCTACCTTGACTGCTTCTGCCTCCAATGGATTTCCTAAGCACTAGTGTTTGAAGGAACAGCTTAAAACGAGAATCCTAATGTGATTTCTTTATAATGGGTGTGTTCCTTATATTATCCTAGTGTCTAAACTCTTCTCCATGGCTGGACCCCCAAATAATATTCCTTTACGTGCTAAGGGGTATCTAGAGAGTGGGATAGGTTTAATAACTACCCTAACCCTAACGCGTACCCTAACTCTAACCCCTACCCTAACCCTAACACGTACCATAATCCTAACCCGTACCCTAAACCGAGCCCTAACCCTAACACTAACCCTAACCCTAACCCTAACCCATACCCTACGCCGTACCCGAACCCCTCCCCGAATCCGTACCCTAAGCCGTACCCTAAGCCTAACCCTAAGCCTAACCCTAACCCTAGGCTACCCTTGACTGCTTCTGCCTCCAATAGATTTCCTAAGCACTAGTGTTTGAAGGAACAGCTTAAAAAGAGAATCCTAATGTGATTTCTTTATAATGGGTGTGTTCCTTATCTTATCCTAGTGTCTAAACTCTTCTCCATGGCTGGACCCCCAAATAATATTCCTTTACGTGCTAAGGGGTATCTAGAGAGTGGGATAGGTTTAATAACTACCCTAACCCTAACGCGTACCCTAACCCTAACCCCAACCCTAACACGTACCCTAATCCTAACCCGTACCCTAAACCGAACCCTAACCCTAAAACTAACCCAAACCCTAACCCCTACCCTAACCCTAACACATACCCTAATCTTAACCCATACCCTAAACCGAGCCCTAACCCTAACACTAACCCTAACCCTAACCCTAACCCATACCCTACGCCGTACCCGAACCCCTCCCCGAACCCGTACCCTAAGCCGTACCCTAAGCCTAACCCTAAGCCTAACCCTAACCCTAGGCTACCCTTGACTGCTTCTGCCTCCAATAGATTTCCTAAGCACTAGTGTTTGAAGGAACAGCTTAAAACGAGAATCCTAATGTGATTTCTTTATAATGGGTGTGTTCCTTATATTATCCTTGTCTCTAAACTCTTCTCCATGGCTGGACACCCAAATAATATTCCTTTACGTGCTAAGGGGTATCTAGAGAGTGGGATAGGTTTAATAACTACCCTAACCCTAACGCGTACCGTAACTCTAACCCATACCCTAACCCTAACATGTACCCTAATCCTAACACGTACCCTAAACCGAGCCCTAACCCTAACACTAACCCTAACCCTAACCCTAACCCATTCCCTACGCCGTACCCGAACCCCTCCCCGAACCCGTACCCTAAGCCGTACCCTAAGCCTAACCCTAAGCCTAACCCTAACCCTAGGCTACCCTTTACTGCTTCTGCCTCCAATACATTTCCTAAGCACTAGTGTTTTAAGGAACAGCTTAAAAAGAGAATCCTAATGTGATTTCTTTATAATGGGTGTGTTCCTTATCTTATCCTAGTGTCTAAACTCTTCTCCATGGCTGGACCCCCAAATAATATTCCTTTACGTGCTAAGGGGTATCTAGAGAGTGGGATAGGTTTAATAACTACCCTAAACCTAACGCATAACCTAACCCTAACCCCTATCCTAACCCTAACACGTACCCTAATCCTAACCCGTACCCTAAACCGAGCCCTAACCCTAAAACTAACCCTAACCCTAAACCCTACCCTAACCCTAACACATACCCTAATCTTAACCCATACCCTAAACCGAGCCCTAACCCTAACACTAACCCTAACCCTAACCCTAACCCATACCCTACGCCCTACCCGAACCCCTCCCCGAACCCGTACCCTAAGCCGTACCCTAAGCCTAACCCTAAGCCTAACCCTAACCCTAGGCTACCCTTGACTGCTTCTGCCTCCAATAGATTTCCTAAGCACTAGTGTTTTAAGGAACAGCTTAAAAAAAAGAGAATCCTAATGTGATTTCTTTATAATGGGTGTGTTCCTTATTTTATCCTAGTGTCTAAACTCTTCTCCATGGCTGGACCCCCAAATAATATTCCTTTACGTGCTAAGGGGTATCTAGAGAGTGGAATAGGTTTAATAACTACCCTAACCCTAACGCGTACCCTAACCCTAACCCCTACCCTAACCCTAACACGTACCCTAATCCTAACCCGTACCCTAAACCGAGCCCTAACCCTAACAATAACCCTAACCCTAACCCTAACCCATACCCTACACCGTACCCGAACCCCTCCCCGAACCCGTACCCTAAGCCGTTCCCTAAGCCTAACCCTAAGCCTAACCCTAAACCTAGGCTACCTTGACTGCTTCTGCCTCCAATGGATTTCCTAAGCACTAGTGTTTGAAGGAACAGCTTAAAACGAGAATCCTAATGTGATTTCTTTATAATGGGTGTGTTCCTTATATTATCCTAGTGTCTAAACTCTTCTCCATGGCTGGACCCCCAAATAATATTCCTTTACGTGCTAAGGGGTATCTAGAGAGTGGGATAGGTTTAATAACTACCCTAACCCTAACGCGTACCCTAACTCTAACCCCTACCCTAACCCTAACACGTACCATAATCCTAACCCGTACCCTAAACCGAGCCCTAACCCTAACACTAACCCTAACCCTAACCCTAACCCTAACCCATACCCTACGCCGTACCCGAACCCCTCCCCGAACCCGTACCCTAAGCCGTACCCTAAGCCTAACCCTAAGCCTAACCCTAACCCTAGGCTACCCTTTACTGCTTCTGCCTCCAAAAGATTTCCTAAGCACTAGTGTTTGAAGGAACAGCTTAAAAAGAGAATCCTAATGTGATTTCTTTATAATGGGTGTGTTCCTTATCTTATCCTAGTGTCTAAACTCTTCTCCATGGCTGGACCCCCAAATAATATTACTTTACGTGCTAAGGGGTATCTAGAGAGTGGGATAGGTTTAATAACTACCCTAACCCTAACGCGTACCCTAACCCTAACCCCTACCCTAACCCTAACACGTACCCTAATCCTAACCCGTACCCTAAACCGAGCTCTAAAGCTAAAACTAACCCTAACCCTAACCCTAACCCATACCCTACGCCGTACCCGAAGCCCTCCCCGAACCCGTACCCTAAGCCGTACCCTAACCCTAACCCTAAGCCTAACCCTAACCCTAGGCTACCCTTGACTGCTTCTGCCTCCAATAGATTTCCTAAGCACTAGTGTTTTAAGGAACAGCTTAAAAAGAGAATCCTAATGTGATTTCTTTATAATGGGTGTGTTCCTTATCTTATCCTAGTGTCTAAACTCTTCTCCATGGCTGGACCCCCAAATAATATTCCTTTACGTGCTAAGGGGTATCTAGAGAGTGGGATAAGTTTAATAACTACCCTAACCCTAACGCGTACCCTAACCCTAACACCTACCCTAACCCTCACACGTACCCTAATCCTAACCCGTACCCTAAAACGAGCCCTAACCCTAACAATAACCCTAACCCTAACCCTAACCCATACCCTACACCGTACCTGAACCCCTCCCCGAACCCGTACCGTAAGCCGTACCCTAAGCCTAACCCTAAGCCTAAACCTAAACCTAGGCTACCTTGACTGCTTCTGCCTCCAATGGATTTCCTAAGCACTAGTGTTTGAAGGAACAGCTTAAAACGAGAATCCTAATGTGATTTCTTTATAATGGGTGTGCTCCTTATATTATCCTAGTGTCTAAACTCTTCTCCATGGCTGGACACCCAAATAATATTCCTTTACGTGCTAAAGGGTATCTAGAGAGTGGGATAGGTTTAATAACTACACTAACCCTAATGCGTACTCTAACCCTAACCCCTACCCTAACCCTAACACGTACCCTAATCCTAACCCGTACCCTAAACCGAGCCCTAACCCTAACACTAACCCTAACCCTAACCCTAACCCTAACCCATACCCTACGCCGTACCCGAACCCCTCCCCGAACCCGTACCCTAAGCCGTACCCTAACCCTAACCCTAAGCCTAACCCTAACCCTAGGCTCCCCTTGACTGCTTCTGCCTCCAATAGATTTCTTAAGCACTAGTGTTTTAAGGAACAGCTTAAAAAGAGAATCCTAATGTGATTTCTTTATAATGGGTGTGTTCCTTATCTTACCCTAGTGTCTAAACTCTTCTCCATGGCTGGACCCCCAAATAATATTCCTTTACGTGCTAAGGGGTATCTAGAGAGTGGGATAGGTTTAATAACTACCCTAACCCTAATGCGTACTCTAACCCTAACCCCTACCCTAACCCTAACACGTACCCTAATCCTAACCCGTACCCTAAACCGAGCCCTAACCCTAACACTAACCCTAACCCTAACCCTAACCCATACCCTACGCCGTACCCGAACCCCTCCCCGAACCAGTATCCTAAGCCGTACCCTAACCCTAACCCTAAGCCTAACCCTAACACTAGGCTACCCTTGACTGCTTCTGCCTCCAATAGATTTCCTAAGCACTAGTGTTTTAAGGAACAGCTTAAAAAGAGAATCCTAATGTGATTTCTTTATAATGGGTGTGTTCCTTATTTTATCCTAGTGTCTAAACTCTTCTCCATGGCTGGACCCCCAAATAATATTCCTTTACGTGCTAAGGGGTATCTAGAGAGTGGAATAGATTTAATAACTACCCTAACCCTAACGCGTACCCTAACCCTAACCCCTACCCTAACCCTAACACGTACCCTAATCCTAACCCGTACCCTAAACCGAGCCCTAACCCTAACAATAACCCTAACCCTAACCCTAACCCATACCCTACACCGTACCCGAACCCCTCCCCGAACCCGTACCCTAAGCCGTTCCCTAAGCCTAACCCTAAGCCTAACCCTAAACCTAGGCTACCTTGACTGCTTCTGCCTCCAATGGATTTCCTAAGCACTAGTGATTGAAGGAACAGCTTAAAACGAGAATCCTAATGTGATTTCTTTATAATGGGTGTGTTCCTTATATTATCCTAGTGTCTAAACTCTTCTCCATGGCTGGACCCCCAAATAATATTCCTTTACGTGCTAAGGGGTATCTAGAGAGTGGGATAGGTTTAATAACTACCCTAACCCTAACGCGTACCCTAACTCTAACCCCTACCCTAACCCTAACACGTACCATAATCCTAACCCGTACCCTAAACCGAGCCCTAACCCTAACACTAACCCTAACCCTAACCCTAACCCTAACCCATACCCTACGCCGTACCCGAACCCCTCCCCGAACCCGTACCCTAAGCCGTACCCTAAGCCTAACCCTAAGCCTAACCCTAACCCTAGGCTACCCTTTACTGCTTCTGCCTCCAATAGATTTCCTAAGCACTAGTGTTTTAAGGAACAGCTTAAAAAGAGAATCCTAATGTGATTTCTTTATAATGGGTGTGTTCCTTATCTTATCCTAGTGTCTAAACTCTTCTCCATGGCTGGACCCCCAAATAATATTCCTTTACGTGCTAAGGGGTATCTAGAGAGTGGGATAGGTTTAATAACTACACTAACCCTAATGCGTACTCTAACCCTAACCCCTACCCTAACCCTAACACGTACCCTAATCCTAACCCGTACCCTATACCGAGCCCTAACCCTAACACTAACCCTAACCCTAACCCTAACCCATACCCTACGCCGTACCCGAACCCCTCCCCGAACCCGTACCCTAAGCCGTACCCTAAGCCTAACCCTAAGCCTAACCCTAAACCTAGGCTACCTTGACTGCTTCTGCCTCCAATGGATTTCCTAAGCACTAGTGTTTGAAGGAACAGCTTAAAACGAGAATCCTAATGTGATTTCTTTATAATGGGTGTGTTCCTTATATTATCCTAGTGTCTAAACTCTTCTCCATGGCTGGACCCCCAAATAATATTCCTTTACGTGCTAAGGGGTATCTAGAGAGTGGGATAGGTTTAATAACTACCCTAACCCTAACGCGTACCCTAACTCTAACCCCTACCCTAACCCTAACACGTACCATAATCCTAACCCGTACCCTAAACCGAGCCCTAACCCTAACACTAACCCTAACCCTAACCCTAACCCATACCCTACGCCGTACCCGAACCCCTCCCCGAATCCGTACCCTAAGCCGTACCCTAAGCCTAACCCTAAGCCTAACCCTAACCCTAGGCTACCCTTGACTGCTTCTGCCTCCAATAGATTTCCTAAGCACTAGTGTTTGAAGGAACAGCTTAAAAAGAGAATCCTAATGTGATTTCTTTATAATGGGTGTGTTCCTTATCTTATCCTAGTGTCTAAACTCTTCTCCATGGCTGGACCCCCAAATAATATTCCTTTACGTGCTAAGGGCTATCTAGAGAGTGGGATAGGTTTAATAACTACCCTAACCCTAACGCGTACCCTAACCCTAACCCCAACCCTAACACGTACCCTAATCCTAACCCGTACCCTAAACCGAACCCTAACCCTAAAACTAACCCAAACCCTAACCCCTACCCTAACCCGAACACATACCCTAATCTTAACCCATACCCTAAACCGAGCCCTAACCCTAACACTAACCCTAACCCTAACCCTAACCCATACCCTACGCCGTACCCGAACCCCTCCCCGAACCCGTACCCTAAGCCGTACCCTAAGCCTAACCCTAAGCCTAACCCTAACCCTAGGCTACCCTTGACTGCTTCTGCCTCCAATAGATTTCCTAAGCACTAGTGTTTGAAGGAACAGCTTAAAACGAGAATCCTAATGTGATTTCTTTATAATGGGTGTGTTCCTTATATTATCCTTGTCTCTAAACTCTTCTCCATGGCTGGACACCCAAATAATATTCCTTTACGTGCTAAGGGGTATCTAGAGAGTGGGATAGGTTTAATAACTACCCTAACCCTAACGCGTACCCTAACTCTAACCCATACCCTAACCCTAACATGTACCCTAATCCTAACACGTACCCTAAACCGAGCCCTAACCCTAACACTAACCCTAACCCTAACCCTAACCCATTCCCTACGCCGTACCCGAACCCCTCCCCGAACCCGTACCCTAAGCCGTACCCTAAGCCTAACCCTAAGCCTAACCCTAACCCTAGGCTACCCTTTACTGCTTCTGCCTCCAATACATTTCCTAAGCACTAGTGTTTTAAGGAACAGCTTAAAAAGAGAATCCTAATGTGATTTCTTTATAATGGGTGTGTTCCTTATCTTATCCTAGTGTCTAAACTCTTCTCCATGGCTGGACCCCCAAATAATATTCCTTTACGTGCTAAGGGGTATCTAGAGAGTGGGATAGGTTTAATAACTACCCTAAACCTAACGCATAACCTAACCCTAACCCCTATCCTAACCCTAACACGTAACCTAATCCTAACCCGTACCCTAAACCGAGCCCTAACCCTAAAACTAACCCTAACCCTAAACCCTACCCTAACCCTAACACATACCCTAATCTTAACCCATACCCTAAACCGAGCCCTAACCCTAACACTAACCCTAACCCTAACCCTAACCCATACCCTACGCCCTACCCGAACCCCTCCCCGAACCCGTACCCTAAGCCGTACCCTAAGCCTAACCCTAAGCCTAACCCTAACCCTAGGCTACCCTTGACTGCTTCTGCCTCCAATAGATTTCCTAAGCACTAGTGTTTTAAGGAACAGCTTAAAAAAAAGAGAATCCTAATGTGATTTCTTTATAATGGGTGTGTTCCTTATTTTATCCTAGTGTCTAAACTCTTCTCCATGGCTGGACCCCCAAATAATATTCCTTTACGTGCTAAGGGGTATCTAGAGAGTGGAATAGGTTTAATAACTACCCTAACCCTAACGCGTACCCTAACCCTAACCCCTACCCTAACCCTAACACGTACCCTAATCCTAACCCGTACCCTAAACCGAGCCCTAACCCTAACAATAACCCTAACCCTAACCCTAACCCATACCCTACACCGTACCCGAACCCCTCCCCGAACCCGTACCCTAAGCCGTTCCCTAAGCCTAACCCTAAGCCTAACCCTAAACCTAGGCTACCTTGACTGCTTCTGCCTCCAATGGATTTCCTAAGCACTAGTGTTTGAAGGAACAGCTTAAAACGAGAATCCTAATGTGATTTCTTTATAATGGGTGTGTTCCTTATATTATCCTAGTGTCTAAACTCTTCTCCATGGCTGGACCCCCAAATAATATTCCTTTACGTGCTAAGGGGTATCTAGAGAGTGGGATAGGTTTAATAACTACCCTAACCCTAACGCGTACCCTAACTCTAACCCCTACCCTAACCCTAACACGTACCATAATCCTAACCCGTACCCTAAACCGAGCCCTAACCCTAACACTAACCCTAACCCTAACCCTAACCCTAACCCATACCCTACGCCGTACCCGAACCCCTCCCCGAACCCGTACCCTAAGCCGTACCCTAAGCCTAACCCTAAGCCTAACCCTAACCCTAGGCTACCCTTTACTGCTTCTGCCTCCAAAAGATTTCCTAAGCACTAGTGTTTGAAGGAACAGCTTAAAAAGAGAATCCTAATGTGATTTCTTTATAATGGGTGTGTTCCTTATCTTATCCTAGTGTCTAAACTCTTCTCCATGGCTGGACCCCCAAATAATATTACTTTACGTGCTAAGGGGTATCTAGAGAGTGGGATAGGTTTAATAACTACCCTAACCCTAACGCGTACCCTAACCCTAACCCCTACCCTAACCCTAACACGTACCCTAATCCTAACCCGTACCCTAAACCGAGCTCTAAAGCTAAAACTAACCCTAACCCTAACCCTAACCCATACCCTACGCCGTACCCGAAGCCCTCCCCGAACCCGTACCCTAAGCCGTACCCTAACCCTAACCCTAAGCCTAACCCTAACCCTAGGCTACCCTTGACTGCTTCTGCCTCCAATAGATTTCCTAAGCACTAGTGTTTTAAGGAACAGCTTAAAAAGAGAATCCTAATGTGATTTCTTTATAATGGGTGTGTTCCTTATCTTATCCTAGTGTCTAAACTCTTCTCCATGGCTGGACCCCCAAATAATATTCCTTTACGTGCTAAGGGGTATCTAGAGAGTGGGATAGGTTTAATAACTACCCTAACCCTAACGCGTACCCTAACCCTAACACCTACCCTAACCCTCACACGTACCCTAATCCTAACCCGTACCCTAAAACGAGCCCTAACCCTAACAATAACCCTAACCCTAACCCTAACCCATACCCTACACCGTACCTGAACCCCTCCCCGAACCCGTACCGTAAGCCGTACCCTAAGCCTAACCCTAAGCCTAAACCTAAACCTAGGCTACCTTGACTGCTTCTGCCTCCAATGGATTTCCTAAGCACTAGTGTTTGAAGGAACAGCTTAAAACGAGAATCCTAATGTGATTTCTTTATAATGGGTGTGCTCCTTATATTATCCTAGTGTCTAAACTCTTCTCCATGGCTGGACACCCAAATAATATTCCTTTACCTGCTAAAGGGTATCTAGAGAGTGGGATAGGTTTAATAACTACACTAACCCTAATGCGTACTCTAACCCTAACCCCTACCCTAACCCTAACACGTACCCTAATCCTAACCCGTACCCTAAACCGAGCCCTAACCCTAACACTAACCCTAACCCTAACCCTAACCCATACCCTACGCCGTACCCGAACCCCTCCCCGAACCCGTACCCTAAGCCGTACCCTAACCCTAACCCTAAGCCTAACCCTAACCCTAGGCTCCCCTTGACTGCTTCTGCCTCCAATAGATTTCTTAAGCACTAGTGTTTTAAGGAACAGCTTAAAAAGAGAATCCTAATGTGATTTCTTTATAATGGGTGTGTTCCTTATCTTACCCTAGTGTCTAAACTCTTCTCCATGGCTGGACCCCCAAATAATATTCCTTTACGTGCTAAGGGGTATCTAGAGAGTGGGATAGGTTTAATAACTACCCTAACCCTAACGCGTACCCTAACCCTAACTCCTACCCTAACCCTAACACGTACCCTAATCCTAACCCGTACCCTAAACCGAGCCCTAACCCTAACACTAACCCTAACCCTAACCCATACCCTACGCCGTACCCGAACCCCTCCCCGAACCCGTACCCTAAGCTGTACCCTAAGCCTAACCTTAGGGATAACCCTAACCCTAGGCTACCCTTGACTGCTTCTGCCTCCAATAGATTTCCTAAGCACTAGTGTTTGAAGGAACAGCTTAAAACGAGAATCCTAATGTGATTTCTTTATAATGGGTGTGTTCCTTATCTTATCCTAGTGTCTAAACTCTTCTCCATGGCTGGACCCCCAAATAATATTCCTTTACGTGCTAAGGGGTATCTAGAGAGTGGGATAGGTTTAATAACTACCCTAACCCTAACGCGTACCCTAACTCTAACCCCTACCCTAACCCTAACACGTACCATAATCCTAACCCGTACCCTAAACCGAGCCCTAACCCTAACACTAACCTTAACCCTAACCCTAACCCATACCCTACGCCGTACCCGAACCCCTCCCCGAACCCGTACCCTAAGCCGTACCCTAAGCCTAACCCTAAGCCTAACCCTAACCCTAGGCTACCCTTGACTGCTTCTGCCTCCAATAGATTTCCTAAGCACTAGTGTTTTAAGGAACAGCTTAAAAAGAGAATCCTAATGTGATTTCTTTATAATGGGTGTGTTCCTTATCTTATCCTAGTGTCTAAACTCTTCTCCATGGCTGGACCCCCAAATAATATTCCTTTACGTGCTAAGGGGTATCTAGAGAGTGGGATAGGTTTAATAACTACCCTAACCCTAACGCGTACCCTAACCCTAACCCCAACCCTAACACGTACCCTAATCCTAACCCGTACCCTAAACCGAACCCTAACCCTAAAACTAACCCAAACCCTAACCCCTACCCTAACCCTAACACATACCCTAATCTTAACCCATACCCTAAACCGAGCCCTAACCCTAACACTAACCCTAACCCTAACCCTAACCCATACCCTACGCCGTACCCGAACCCCTCCCCGAACCCGTACCCTAAGCCGTACCCTAAGCCTAACCCTAAGCCTAACCATAACCCTAGGCTACCCTTGACTGATTCTGCCTCCAATAGATTTCCTAAGCACTAGTGTTTGAAGGAACAGCTTAAAACGAGAATCCTAATGTGATTTCTTTATAATGGGTGTGCTCCTTATATTATCCTAGTGTCTAAACTCTTCTCCATGGCTGGACCCCCAAATAATATTCCTTTACGTGCTAAGGGGTATCTATAGAGTGGGATAGGTTTAATAACTACACTAACCCTAATGCGTACTCTAACCCTAACCCCTACCCTAACCCTAACACGTACACTAATCCTAACACGTACCCTAAACCGAGCCCTAACCCTAACACTAACCCTAACCCTAACCCTAACCCATACCCTACGCCGTACCCGAACCCCTCCCCGAACCCGTACCCTAAGCCGTACCCTAACCCTAACCCTAAGCCTAACCCTAACCCTAGGCTCCCCTTGACTGCTTCTGCCTCCAATAGATTTCTTAAGCACTAGTGTTTTAAAGAACAGCTTAAAAAGAGAATCCTAATGTGATTTCTTTATAATGGGTGTGTTCCTTATCTTACCCTAGTGTCTAAACTCTTCTCCATGGCTGGACCCCCAAATAATATTCCTTTACGTGCTAAGGGGTATCTAGAGAGTGGGATAGGTTTAATAACTACCCTAAACCTAATGCATAACCTAACCCTAACCCCTATCCTAACCCTAACACGTACCCTAATCCTAACCCGTACCCTAAACCGAGCCCTAATCCTAAAACTAACCCTAACCCTAAACCCTACCCTAACCCTAACACATACCCTAATCTTAACCCATACCCTAAACCGAGCCCTAACCCTAACACTAACCCTAACCCTAACCCTAACCCATACCCTACGCCGTACCCGAACCCCTCCCCGAACCCGTACCCTAAGCCGTACCCTAAGCCTAACCCTAAGCCTAACCCTAACCCTAGGCTACCCTTGACTGCTTCTGCCTCCAATAGATTTCCTAAGCACTAGTGTTTGAAGGAACAGCTTAAAACGAGAATCCTAATGTGATTTCTTTATAATGGGTGTGTTCCTTATATTATCCTAGTGTCTAAACTCTTCTCCATGGCTGGACCCCCAAATAATATTCCTTTACGTGCTAAGGGGTATCTAGAGAGTGGGATAGGTTTAATAACTACACTAACCCTAATGCGTACTCTAACCCTAACCCCTACCCTAACCCTAACACGTACCCTAATCCTAACCCGTACCCTAAACCGAGCCCTAACCCTAACACTAACCCTAACCCTAACCCTAACCCATACCCTACGCCGTACCCGAACCCCTCCCCGAACCCGTATCCTAAGCCGTACCCTAACCCTAACCCTAAGCCTAACCCTAATACTAGGCTACCCTTGACTGCTTCTGCCTCCAATAGATTTCCTAAGCACTAGTGTTTTAAGGAACAGCTTAAAAAGAGAATCCTAATGTGATTTCTTTATAATGGGTGTGTTCCTTATCTTATCCTAGTGTCTAAACTCTTCTCCATGGCTGGACCCCCAAATAATATTCCTTTACTTGCTAAGGGGTATCTAGAGAGTGGAATAGGTTTAATAACTACCCTAACCCTAACGCGTACCCTAACCCTAACCCCTACCCTAACCCTAACACGTACCCTAATCCTAACCCGTACCCTAAACCGAGCCCTAACCCTAACAATAACCCTAACCCTAACCCTAACCCATACCCTACGCCGTACCCGAACCCCTCCCCGAACCCGTAACCTAAGCCGTACCCTAAGCCTAACCCTAAGCCTCACACTAAACCTAGGCTACCCTTGACTGCTTCTGCCTCCAATAGATTTCCTAAGCACTATTGTTTTAAGGAACGGCTTAAAAAGAGAATCCTAATGTGATTTCTTTATAATGGGTGTGTTCCTTATCTTATCCTAGTGTCTAAATTCTTCTCCATGGCTGGACCCCCAAATAATATTCCTTTACGTGCTAAGGGGTATCTAGAGAGTGGGATAGGTTTAATAACTACCCTAACCCTAATGCGTACCCTAACGCTAAACCCTACCCTAATCCTAACAAGTACCCTAATCCTAACCCGTACCCTAAACCGAGCCCTAACCCTAACACTAACCCTAACCTAACCCTAAACCATACCCTACACCAGACCCGAACCCCTCCCCGAACCCGTACCCTAAGCCGTACCCTAAGCCTAACCCTAAGCCTAACCCTAACCCTAGGCTACCCTTGACTGCTTCTGCCTCCAAAAGATTTCCTAAGCACTAGTGTTTGAAGGAACAGCTTAAAAAGAGAATCATAATGTGATTTCTTTATAATGGGTGTGTTCCTTATCTTATCCTAGTGTCTAAACTCTTCTCCATGGCTGGACCCCCAAATAATATTACTTTACGTGCTAAGGGGTATCTAGAGAGTGGGATAGGTTTAATAACTACCCTAACCCTAACGCGTACCCTAACCCTAACCCCTACCCTAACCCTAACACGTACCCTAATCCTAACCCGTACCCTAAACCGAGCTCTAAAGCTAAAACTAACCCTAACCCTAACCCTAACCCATACCCTACGCCGTACCCGAAGCCCTCCCCGAACCCGTACCCTAAGCCGTACCCTAAGCCTAACCCTAAGCCTAACCCTAACCCTAGGCTACCCTTGACTGCTTCTGCCTCCAATAGATTTCCTAAGCACTAGTGTTTTAAGGAACAGCTTAAAAAGACAATCCTAATGTGATTTCTTTATAATGGGTGTGTTCCTTATCTTATCCTAGTGTCTAAACTCTTCTCCATGGCTGGACCCCCAAATAATATTCCTTTACGTGCTAAGGGGTATCTAGAGAGTGGGATAGGTTTAATAACTTCCCTAACCCTAACGCGTACCCTAACCCTAACCCCAACCCTAACACGTACCCTAATCCTAACCCGTACCCTAAACCGAACCCTAACCCTAAAACTAACCCAAACCCTAACCCCTACCCTAACCCTAACACATACCCTAATCTTAACCCATACCCTAAACCGAGCCCTAACCCTAACACTAACCCTAACCCTAACCCTAACCCATACCCTACGCCGTACCCGAACCCCTCCCCGAACCCGTACCCTAAGCCGTACCCTAAGCCTAACCCTAAGCCTAACCCTAACCCTAGGCTACCCTTGACTGATTCTGCCTCCAATAGATTTCCTAAGCACTAGTGTTTGAAGGAACAGCTTAAAACGAGAATCCTAATGAGATTTCTTTATAATGGGTGTGCTCCTTATATTATCCTAGTGTCTAAACTCTTCTCCATGGCTGGACCCCCAAATAATATTCCTTTACGTGCTAAGGGGTATCTAGAGAGTGGGATAGGTTTAATAACTACACTAACCCTAATGCGTACTCTAACCCTAACCCCTACCCTAACCCTAACACGTACCCTAATCCTAACCCGTACCCTAAACCGAGCCCTAACCCTAACACTAACCCTAACCCTAACCCTAACCCATACCCTACGCCGTACCCGAACCCCTCCCCGAACCCGTACCCTAAGCCGTACCCTATCCCTAACCCTAAGCCTAACCCTAACCCTAGGCTCCCCTTGACTGCTTCTGCCTCCAATAGATTTCTTAAGCACTAGTGTTTTAAGGAACAGCTTAAAAAGAGAATCCTAATGTGATTTCTTTATAATGGGTGTGTTCCTTATCTTACCCTAGTGTCTAAACACTTCTCCATGGCTGGACCCCCAAATAATATTCCTTTACGTGCTAAGGGGTATCTAGAGAGTGGGATAGGTTTAATAACTACCCTAACCCTAACGCGTACCCTAACCCTAACTCCTACCCTAACCCTAACACGTACCCTAATCCTAACCCGTACCCTAAACCGAGCCCTAACCCTAACACTAACCCTAACCCTAACCCATACCCTACGCCGTACCCGAACCCCTCCCCGAACCCGTACCCTAAGCTGTACCCTAAGCCTAACCTTAGGGATAACCCTAACCCTAGGCTACCCTTGACTGCTTCTGCCTCCAATATATTTCCTAAGCACTAGTGTTTGAAGGAACAGCTTAAAACGAGAATCCTAATGTGATTTCTTTATAATGGGTGTGTTCCTTATCTTATCCTAGTGTCTAAACTCTTCTCCATGGCTGGACCCCCAAATAATATTCCTTTACGTGCTAAGGGGTAACTAGAGAGTGGGATAGGTTTAATAACTACCCTAACCCTAACGTGTACCCTAACTCTAACCCCTACCCTAACCCTAACACGTACCATAATCCTAACCCGTACCCTAAACCGAGCCCTAACCCTAACACTAACCCTAACCCTAACCCTAACCCATACCCTACGCCGTACCAGAACCCCTCCCCGAACCCGTACCCTAAGCCGTACCCTAAGCCTAACCCTAAGCCTAACCCTAACCCTAGGCTACCCTTGACTGCTTCTGCCTCCAATAGATTTCCTAATCACTAGTGTTTTAAGGAACAGCTTAAAAAGGGAATCCTAATGTGATTTCTTTATAATGGGTGTGTTCCTTATCTTATCCTAGTGTCTAAACTCTTCTCCATGGCTGGACCCCCAAATAATATTCCTTTACGTGCTAAGGGGTATGTAGAGAGTGGGATAGGTTTAATAACTACCCTAACCCTAACGCGTACCCTAACCCTAACCCCAACCCTAACACGTACCCTAATCCTAACCCGTACCCTAAACCGAACCCTAACCCTAAAACTAACCCAAACCCAAACCCCTACCCTAACCCTAACACATACCCTAATCTTAACCCATACCCTAAACCGAGCCCTAACCCTAACACTAACCCTAACCCTAACCCTAACCCATACCCTACGCCGTACCCGAACCCCTCCCCGAACCCGTACCCTAAGCCGTACCCTAAGCCTAACCCTAAGCCTAACCCTAACCCTAGGCTACCCTTGACTGATTCTGCCTCCAATAGATTTCCTAAACACTAGTGTTTGAAGGAACAGCTTAAAACGAGAATCCTAATGTGATTTCTTTATAATGGGTGTGCTCCTTATATTATCCTAGTGTCTAAACTCTTCTCCATGGCTGGACCCCCAAATAATATTCCTTTACGTGCTAAGGGGTATCTAGAGAGTGGGATAGGTTTAATAACTACACTAACCCTAATGCGTACTCTAACCCTAACCCCTACCCTAACCCTAACACGTACCCTAATCCTAACCCGTACCCTAAACCGAGCCCTAACCCTAACACTAACCCTAACCCTAACCCTAACCCATACCCTACGCCGTACCCGAACCCCTCCCCGAACCCGTACCCTAAGCCGTACCCTATCCCTAACCCTAAGCCTAACCCTAACCCTAGGCTACCCTTGACTGCTTCTGCCTCCAATAGATTTCTTAAGCACTAGTGTTTTAAGGAACAGCTTAAAAAGAGAATCCTAATGTGATTTCTTTATAATGGGTGTGTTCCTTATCTTACCCTAGTGTCTAAACTCTTCTCCATGGCTGGACCCCCAAATAATATTCCTTTACGTGCTAAGGGGTATCTAGAGAGTGGGATAGGTTTAATAACTACCCTAACCCTAACGCGTACCCTAACCCTAACTCCTACCCTAACCCTAACACGTACCCTAATCCTAACCCGAACCCTAAACCGAGCCCTAACCCTAACACTAACCCTAACCCATACCCTACACCGTACACGGACCCCTCCCCGAACCCGTACCCTAAGCCGTACCCTAACCCTAACCCTAAGCCTAACCCTAACCCTATGCTACCCTTGACTGCTTCTGCCTCCAATAGATTTCCTAAGCACTAGTGTTTTAAGGAACAGCTTAAAAAGAGAATCCTAATGTGATTTCTTTATACTGGGTGTGTTCCTTATCTTATCCTAGTGTCTAAACTCTTCTCCATGGCTGGACCCCCAAATAATATTCCTTTACGTGCTAAGGGGTATCTAGAGAGTGGGATAGGTTGAATAACTACCCTAACCCTAACGCGTACCCTAACCCTAACCCCTACCCTAACCCTAACACGTACCCTAATCCTAACCCTTAAACTAAACCGAGCCCTAACCCTAACACTAACCCTAACCCTATCCCTAACCTATACCCTACGCCATACACGGACCCCTCTCCGAACCCGTACCCTAAGCCGTACCCTAAACCTAACCCTAAGCCTAACCCTAACCCTCGGCTACCCTTGACTGCTTCTGCCTCCAATACATTTCCTAAGGACTAGTGTTTTAAGGAACAGCTTAAAAAGAGAATCCTAATGTGATTTCTTTATAATGGGTGTGTTCCTTATCTTATCCTAGTGTCTAAACTCTTCTCCATGGCTGGACCCCCAAATAATATTCCTTTTCGTGCTAAGGGGTATCCAGAGAATGGGATAGGTTTAATAACAACCCTAACCCTAACGCGTACCCTAACCCTAACCCCTACCCTAACCCTAACATGTACCCTAATCCTAACCCGTACCCTAAACCGAGCCGTAACCCTAACACTAACCCTAACCCTAACCCTAACCCATACCCTACACGGTACACGGACCCCTCCCCGAACCCGTACCCTAAGCCGTACCCTAACCCTAACCCTAAGCCTAACCCTAACCCTAGGCTACCCTTGACTGCTTCTGCCTCCAATAGATTTCCTAAGCACTAGTGTTTTAAGGAACAGCTTAAAAAGAGAATCCTAATGTGATTTCTTTATAATGGGTGTGTTCCTTATCTTATCCTAGTGTCTAAACTCTTCTCCATGGCTGGACCCCCAAATAATATTCCTTTACGTGCTAAGGGGTATCTAGAGAGTGGGATAGGTTTAATAACTACCCTAACCCTAACGCGTACGCTAACCCTAACCCCTACCCTAACCCTAACACGTACCCTAATCCTAACCCGTACCCTAAACCGAGCCCTAACCCTAACACTAACCCTAACCCTAACCCTAACCCATACCCTACACCGTACTCGGACCCCTCCCCAAGCACGTACCCTAAGCCGTACCCTAACACTAACCCTCACCCTAACCCTAACCCTAAGCTACCCTTCACTGCTTCTGCCTCCAATAGATTTCCTAAGCACTAGTGTTTTAAGGAACAGCTTAAAAACAGAATCCTAATGTAATTTCTTTATAATGGGTGTGTTCCTTATCTTATCCTAGTGTCTAAACTCTTCTCCATGGCTGGACCCCCAAATAATATTCCTTTACGTGCTAAGGGATATCTAGAGAGTGGGATAGGTTTAATAACTACCCTAACCCTAACGCGTACCCTAACCCTAACCCCTACCCTAACCCTAACACGTACCCTAATCCTAACCCGTACCCTAAACCGAGCCCTAACCCTAACACTAACCCTAAGCCTTACCCTACACCGTACACGGACCCCTCCCCGAACCCGTACCCTAAGCCGTACCCTAACCCTAACCCTAAGCCTAACCCTAACCCTAGGCTACCCTTGACTGCTTCTGCCTCCAATAGATTTCCTAAGCACTAGTGCTTTAAGGAACAGCTTAAAAAGAGAATCCTAATGTGATTTCTTTATAATGGGTGTGTTCCTTATCTTATCCTAGTGTCTAAACTCTTCTCCATGGCTGGACCCCCAAATAATATTCCTTTACGTGCTAAGGGGTATCTAGAGAGAGGGATAGGTTTAATAACTACCCTAACCCTAACGCGTACCCTAACCCTAACCCCTACCCTAACGCTAACACGTACCCTAATCCTAACCCATACCCTAAACCGAGCCCTAACCCTAACACTAACCCTAACCCTAACCCTAACCCATACCCTGCACCGTACACGGACCCCTCCCCGAACCCGTAACCTAAGCCGTACAGTAACCCTAACCCTAAGCCTAACCCTAACCCTAGGCTACCCTTGACTGCTTTTGCCTCCAATAGATTTCCTAAGCACTAGTGTTTTAAGGAACAGGATAAAAAGAGAATCCTAATGTGATTTCTTTATAATGGGTGTGTTCCTTATCTTACCCTAGTGTCTAAACTCTTCTCCATGGCTGGACCCCCAAATAATATTCCTTTACGTGCTAAAGGGTATCTAGAGAGTGGGATAGGTTTAATAACTACCCTAATCCTAACGCGTACCCTAACCCTAACCCCTACCCTAACACTAACACGTACCCTAATCCTAACCCGTACCCTAAACCGAGCCCAAACCCTAACCCTAACCCTAACCCTAACCCATACCCTACACCGTACACGGACCCCTCCCCAAACACGTACCCTAAGCCGTACCCTAACACTAACCCTCACCCTAACCCTAACCCTAAGCTACCCTTCACTGCTTCTGCCTCCAATAGATTTCCTAAGCACTAGTGTTTTAAGGAACAGCTTAAAAAGAGAATCCTAATGTGATTTCTTTATAATGGGTGTGTTCCTTATCTTATCCTAGTGTCTAAACTCTTCTCCATGGCTGGACCCCCAAATAATATTCCTTTACGTGCTAAGGGCTATCTAGAGAGTGGGATAGGTTTAATAATTACCCTAACCCTAATGCGTACCCTAACCCTAACCCCTACCCTAACCCTAACACGAACCCTAATCCTAACCCGTACCCTAAACCGAGCCCTAACCCTAACACTAACCCTAACCCTAACCCATACCCTACACCGTACACGGACCCCTCCCCGAACCCGTACCCTAAGCCGTACCCTAACCGTAACCCTAAGCCTAACCCTAACCCTAGGCTACCCTTGACTGCTTCTGCCTCCAATAGATTTCCTAAGCACTAGTGTTTTAAGGAACAGCTTAAAAAGAGAATCCTAATGTGATTTCTTTATACTGGGTGTGTTCCTTATCTTATCCTAGTGTCTAAACTCTTCTCCATGGCTGGACCCCCAAATAATATTCCTTTACGTGCTAAGGGGTATCTAGAGAGTGGGATAGGTTTAAAAACTACCCTAACCCTAACGCGTACCCTAACCCTAACCCCTACCCTAACCCTAACACGTACCCTAATCCTAACCCTTAAACTAAACCGAGCCCTAACCCTAACACTAACCCTAACCCTATCCCTAACCTATACCCTACGCCATACACGGACCCCTCTCCGAACCCGTACCCTAAGCCGTACCCTAACCCTAACCCTAAGCCTAACCCTAACCCTCGGCTACCCTTGACTGCTTCTGCCTCCAATACATTTCCTAAGGACTAGTGTTTTAAGGAACAGCTTAAAAAGAGAATCCTAATGTGATTTCTTTATAATGGGTGTGTTCCTTATCTTATCCTAGTGTCTAAACTCTTCTCCATGGCTGGACCCCCAAATAATATTCCTTTTCGTGCTAAGGGGTATCCAGAGAATGGGATAGGTTTAATAACAACCCTAACCCTAACGCGTACCCTAACCCTAACCCCTACCCTAACCCTAACATGTACCCTAATCCTAACCCGTACCCTAAACCGAGCCGTAACCCTAACACTAACCCTAACCCTAACCCTAACCCATACCCTACACGGTACACGGACCCCTCCCCGAACCCGTACCCTAAGCCGTACCCTAACCCTAACCCTAAGCCTAACCCTAACCCTAGGCTACCCTTGACTGCTTCTGCCTCCAATAGATTTCCTAAGCACTAGTGTTTTAAGGAACAGCTTAAAAAGAGAATCCTAATGTGATTTCTTTATAATGGGTGTGTTCCTTATCTTATCCTAGTGTCTAAACTCTTCTCCATGGCTGGACCCCCAAATAATATTCCTTTACGTGCTAAGGGGTATCTAGAGAGAGGGATAGGTTTAATAACTACCCTAACCCTAACGCGTACCCTAACCCTAACCCCTACCCTAACGCTAACACGTACCCTAATCCTAACCCATACCCTAAACCGAGCCCTAACCCTAACACTAACCCTAACCCTAACCCTAACCCATACCCTGCACCGTACACGGACCCCTCCCCGAACCCGTAACCTAAGCCGTACAGTAACCCTAACCCTAAGCCTAACCCTAACCCTAGGCTACCCTTGACTGCTTTTGCCTCCAATAGATTTCCTAAGCACTAGTGTTTTAAGGAACAGGATAAAAAGAGAATCCTAATGTGATTTCTTTATAATGGGTGTGTTCCTTATCTTACCCTAGTGTCTAAACTCTTCTCCATGGCTGGACCCCCAAATAATATTCCTTTACGTGCTAAAGGGTATCTAGAGAGTGGGATAGGTTTAATAACTACCCTAATCCTAACGCGTACCCTAACCCTAACCCCTACCCTAACACTAACACGTACCCTAATCCTAACCCGTACCCTAAACCGAGCCCAAACCCTAACCCTAACCCTAACCCTAACCCATACCCTACACCGTACACGGACCCCTCCCCAAACACGTACCCTAAGCCGTACCCTAACACTAACCCTCACCCTAACCCTAACCCTAAGCTACCCTTCACTGCTTCTGCCTCCAATAGATTTCCTAAGCACTAGTGTTTTAAGGAACAGCTTAAAAAGAGAATCCTAATGTGATTTCTTTATAATGGGTGTGTTCCTTATCTTATCCTAGTGTCTAAACTCTTCTCCAGGGCTGGACCCCCAAATAATATTCCTTTACGTGCTAAGGGCTATCTAGAGAGTGGGATAGGTTTAATAATTACCCTAACCCTAATGCGTACCCTAACCCTAACCCCTACCCTAACCCTAACACGAACCCTAATCCTAACCCGTACCCTAAACCGAGCCCTAACCCTAACACTAACCCTAACCCTAACCCATACCCTACACCGTACACGGACCCCTCCCCGAACCCGTACCCTAAGCCGTACCCTAACCGTAACCCTAAGCCTAACCCTAACCCTAGGCTACCCTTGACTGCTTCTGCCTCCAATAGATTTCCTAAGCACTAGTGTTTTAAGGAACAGCTTAAAAAGAGAATCCTAATGTGATTTCTTTATACTGGGTGTGTTCCTTATCTTATCCTAGTGTCTAAACTCTTCTCCATGGCTGGACCCCCAAATAATATTCCTTTACGTGCTAAGGGGTATCTAGAGAGTGGGATAGGTTTAAAAACTACCCTAACCCTAACGCGTACCCTAACCCTAACCCCTACCCTAACCCTAACACGTACACTAATCCTAACACGTACCCTAAACCGAGCCCTAACCCTAACACTAACCCTAACCCTAACCCTAACCCATACCCTACGCCGTACCCGAACCCCTCCCCGAACCCGTACCCTAAGCCGTACCCTAACCCTAACCCTAAGCCTAACCCTAACCCTAGGCTCCCCTTGACTGCTTCTGCCTCCAATAGATTTCTTAAGCACTAGTGTTTTAAAGAACAGCTTAAAAAGAGAATCCTAATGTGATTTCTTTATAATGGGTGTGTTCCTTATCTTACCCTAGTGTCTAAACTCTTCTCCATGGCTGGACCCCCAAATAATATTCCTTTACGTGCTAAGGGGTATCTAGAGAGTGGGATAGGTTTAATAACTACCCTAAACCTAATGCATAACCTAACCCTAACCCCTATCCTAACCCTAACACGTACCCTAATCCTAACCCGTACCCTAAACCGAGCCCTAATCCTAAAACTAACCCTAACCCTAAACCCTACCCTAACCCTAACACATACCCTAATCTTAACCCATACCCTAAACCGAGCCCTAACCCTAACACTAACCCTAACCCTAACCCTAACCCATACCCTACGCCGTACCCGAACCCCTCCCCGAACCCGTACCCTAAGCCGTACCCTAAGCCTAACCCTAAGCCTAACCCTAACCCTAGGCTACCCTTGACTGCTTCTGCCTCCAATAGATTTCCTAAGCACTAGTGTTTGAAGGAACAGCTTAAAACGAGAATCCTAATGTGATTTCTTTATAATGGGTGTGTTCCTTATATTATCCTAGTGTCTAAACTCTTCTCCATGGCTGGACCCCCAAATAATATTCCTTTACGTGCTAAGGGGTATCTAGAGAGTGGGATAGGTTTAATAACTACACTAACCCTAATGCGTACTCTAACCCTAACCCCTACCCTAACCCTAACACGTACCCTAATCCTAACCCGTACCCTAAACCGAGCCCTAACCCTAACACTAACCCTAACCCTAACCCTAACCCATACCCTACGCCGTACCCGAACCCCTCCCCGAACCCGTATCCTAAGCCGTACCCTAACCCTAACCCTAAGCCTAACCCTAATACTAGGCTACCCTTGACTGCTTCTGCCTCCAATAGATTTCCTAAGCACTAGTGTTTTAAGGAACAGCTTAAAAAGAGAATCCTAATGTGATTTCTTTATAATGGGTGTGTTCCTTATCTTATCCTAGTGTCTAAACTCTTCTCCATGGCTGGACCCCCAAATAATATTCCTTTACTTGCTAAGGGGTATCTAGAGAGTGGAATAGGTTTAATAACTACCCTAACCCTAACGCGTACCCTAACCCTAACCCCTACCCTAACCCTAACACGTACCCTAATCCTAACCCGTACCCTAAACCGAGCCCTAACCCTAACAATAACCCTAACCCTAACCCTAACCCATACCCTACGCCGTACCCGAACCCCTCCCCGAACCCGTAACCTAAGCCGTACCCTAAGCCTAACCCTAAGCCTCACACTAAACCTAGGCTACCCTTGACTGCTTCTGCCTCCAATAGATTTCCTAAGCACTATTGTTTTAAGGAACGGCTTAAAAAGAGAATCCTAATGTGATTTCTTTATAATGGGTGTGTTCCTTATCTTATCCTAGTGTCTAAATTCTTCTCCATGGCTGGACCCCCAAATAATATTCCTTTACGTGCTAAGGGGTATCTAGAGAGTGGGATAGGTTTAATAACTACCCTAACCCTAATGCGTACCCTAACGCTAAACCCTACCCTAATCCTAACAAGTACCCTAATCCTAACCCGTACCCTAAACCGAGCCCTAACCCTAACACTAACCCTAACCTAACCCTAAACCATACCCTACACCAGACCCGAACCCCTCCCCGAACCCGTACCCTAAGCCGTACCCTAAGCCTAACCCTAAGCCTAACCCTAACCCTAGGCTACCCTTGACTGCTTCTGCCTCCAAAAGATTTCCTAAGCACTAGTGTTTGAAGGAACAGCTTAAAAAGAGAATCATAATGTGATTTCTTTATAATGGGTGTGTTCCTTATCTTATCCTAGTGTCTAAACTCTTCTCCATGGCTGGACCCCCAAATAATATTACTTTACGTGCTAAGGGGTATCTAGAGAGTGGGATAGGTTTAATAACTACCCTAACCCTAACGCGTACCCTAACCCTAACCCCTACCCTAACCCTAACACGTACCCTAATCCTAACCCGTACCCTAAACCGAGCTCTAAAGCTAAAACTAACCCTAACCCTAACCCTAACCCATACCCTACGCCGTACCCGAAGCCCTCCCCGAACCCGTACCCTAAGCCGTACCCTAAGCCTAACCCTAAGCCTAACCCTAACCCTAGGCTACCCTTGACTGCTTCTGCCTCCAATAGATTTCCTAAGCACTAGTGTTTTAAGGAACAGCTTAAAAAGACAATCCTAATGTGATTTCTTTATAATGGGTGTGTTCCTTATCTTATCCTAGTGTCTAAACTCTTCTCCATGGCTGGACCCCCAAATAATATTCCTTTACGTGCTAAGGGGTATCTAGAGAGTGGGATAGGTTTAATAACTTCCCTAACCCTAACGCGTACCCTAACCCTAACCCCAACCCTAACACGTACCCTAATCCTAACCCGTACCCTAAACCGAACCCTAACCCTAAAACTAACCCAAACCCTAACCCCTACCCTAACCCTAACACATACCCTAATCTTAACCCATACCCTAAACCGAGCCCTAACCCTAACACTAACCCTAACCCTAACCCTAACCCATACCCTACGCCGTACCCGAACCCCTCCCCGAACCCGTACCCTAAGCCGTACCCTAAGCCTAACCCTAAGCCTAACCCTAACCCTAGGCTACCCTTGACTGATTCTGCCTCCAATAGATTTCCTAAGCACTAGTGTTTGAAGGAACAGCTTAAAACGAGAATCCTAATGAGATTTCTTTATAATGGGTGTGCTCCTTATATTATCCTAGTGTCTAAACTCTTCTCCATGGCTGGACCCCCAAATAATATTCCTTTACGTGCTAAGGGGTATCTAGAGAGTGGGATAGGTTTAATAACTACACTAACCCTAATGCGTACTCTAACCCTAACCCCTACCCTAACCCTAACACGTACCCTAATCCTAACCCGTACCCTAAACCGAGCCCTAACCCTAACACTAACCCTAACCCTAACCCTAACCCATACCCTACGCCGTACCCGAACCCCTCCCCGAACCCGTACCCTAAGCCGTACCCTATCCCTAACCCTAAGCCTAACCCTAACCCTAGGCTCCCCTTGACTGCTTCTGCCTCCAATAGATTTCTTAAGCACTAGTGTTTTAAGGAACAGCTTAAAAAGAGAATCCTAATGTGATTTCTTTATAATGGGTGTGTTCCTTATCTTACCCTAGTGTCTAAACACTTCTCCATGGCTGGACCCCCAAATAATATTCCTTTACGTGCTAAGGGGTATCTAGAGAGTGGGATAGGTTTAATAACTACCCTAACCCTAACGCGTACCCTAACCCTAACTCCTACCCTAACCCTAACACGTACCCTAATCCTAACCCGTACCCTAAACCGAGCCCTAACCCTAACACTAACCCTAACCCTAACCCATACCCTACGCCGTACCCGAACCCCTCCCCGAACCCGTACCCTAAGCTGTACCCTAAGCCTAACCTTAGGGATAACCCTAACCCTAGGCTACCCTTGACTGCTTCTGCCTCCAATATATTTCCTAAGCACTAGTGTTTGAAGGAACAGCTTAAAACGAGAATCCTAATGTGATTTCTTTATAATGGGTGTGTTCCTTATCTTATCCTAGTGTCTAAACTCTTCTCCATGGCTGGACCCCCAAATAATATTCCTTTACGTGCTAAGGGGTAACTAGAGAGTGGGATAGGTTTAATAACTACCCTAACCCTAACGTGTACCCTAACTCTAACCCCTACCCTAACCCTAACACGTACCATAATCCTAACCCGTACCCTAAACCGAGCCCTAACCCTAACACTAACCCTAACCCTAACCCTAACCCATACCCTACGCCGTACCAGAACCCCTCCCCGAACCCGTACCCTAAGCCGTACCCTAAGCCTAACCCTAAGCCTAACCCTAACCCTAGGCTACCCTTGACTGCTTCTGCCTCCAATAGATTTCCTAATCACTAGTGTTTTAAGGAACAGCTTAAAAAGGGAATCCTAATGTGATTTCTTTATAATGGGTGTGTTCCTTATCTTATCCTAGTGTCTAAACTCTTCTCCATGGCTGGACCCCCAAATAATATTCCTTTACGTGCTAAGGGGTATGTAGAGAGTGGGATAGGTTTAATAACTACCCTAACCCTAACGCGTACCCTAACCCTAACCCCAACCCTAACACGTACCCTAATCCTAACCCGTACCCTAAACCGAACCCTAACCCTAAAACTAACCCAAACCCAAACCCCTACCCTAACCCTAACACATACCCTAATCTTAACCCATACCCTAAACCGAGCCCTAACCCTAACACTAACCCTAACCCTAACCCTAACCCATACCCTACGCCGTACCCGAACCCCTCCCCGAACCCGTACCCTAAGCCGTACCCTAAGCCTAACCCTAAGCCTAACCCTAACCCTAGGCTACCCTTGACTGATTCTGCCTCCAATAGATTTCCTAAACACTAGTGTTTGAAGGAACAGCTTAAAACGAGAATCCTAATGTGATTTCTTTATAATGGGTGTGCTCCTTATATTATCCTAGTGTCTAAACTCTTCTCCATGGCTGGACCCCCAAATAATATTCCTTTACGTGCTAAGGGGTATCTAGAGAGTGGGATAGGTTTAATAACTACACTAACCCTAATGCGTACTCTAACCCTAACCCCTACCCTAACCCTAACACGTACCCTAATCCTAACCCGTACCCTAAACCGAGCCCTAACCCTAACACTAACCCTAACCCTAACCCTAACCCATACCCTACGCCGTACCCGAACCCCTCCCCGAACCCGTACCCTAAGCCGTACCCTATCCCTAACCCTAAGCCTAACCCTAACCCTAGGCTACCCTTGACTGCTTCTGCCTCCAATAGATTTCTTAAGCACTAGTGTTTTAAGGAACAGCTTAAAAAGAGAATCCTAATGTGATTTCTTTATAATGGGTGTGTTCCTTATCTTACCCTAGTGTCTAAACTCTTCTCCATGGCTGGACCCCCAAATAATATTCCTTTACGTGCTAAGGGGTATCTAGAGAGTGGGATAGGTTTAATAACTACCCTAACCCTAACGCGTACCCTAACCCTAACTCCTACCCTAACCCTAACACGTACCCTAATCCTAACCCGAACCCTAAACCGAGCCCTAACCCTAACACTAACCCTAACCCATACCCTACACCGTACACGGACCCCTCCCCGAACCCGTACCCTAAGCCGTACCCTAACCCTAACCCTAAGCCTAACCCTAACCCTATGCTACCCTTGACTGCTTCTGCCTCCAATAGATTTCCTAAGCACTAGTGTTTTAAGGAACAGCTTAAAAAGAGAATCCTAATGTGATTTCTTTATACTGGGTGTGTTCCTTATCTTATCCTAGTGTCTAAACTCTTCTCCATGGCTGGACCCCCAAATAATATTCCTTTACGTGCTAAGGGGTATCTAGAGAGTGGGATAGGTTGAATAACTACCCTAACCCTAACGCGTACCCTAACCCTAACCCCTACCCTAACCCTAACACGTACCCTAATCCTAACCCTTAAACTAAACCGAGCCCTAACCCTAACACTAACCCTAACCCTATCCCTAACCTATACCCTACGCCATACACGGACCCCTCTCCGAACCCGTACCCTAAGCCGTACCCTAAACCTAACCCTAAGCCTAACCCTAACCCTCGGCTACCCTTGACTGCTTCTGCCTCCAATACATTTCCTAAGGACTAGTGTTTTAAGGAACAGCTTAAAAAGAGAATCCTAATGTGATTTCTTTATAATGGGTGTGTTCCTTATCTTATCCTAGTGTCTAAACTCTTCTCCATGGCTGGACCCCCAAATAATATTCCTTTTCGTGCTAAGGGGTATCCAGAGAATGGGATAGGTTTAATAACAACCCTAACCCTAACGCGTACCCTAACCCTAACCCCTACCCTAACCCTAACATGTACCCTAATCCTAACCCGTACCCTAAACCGAGCCGTAACCCTAACACTAACCCTAACCCTAACCCTAACCCATACCCTACACGGTACACGGACCCCTCCCCGAACCCGTACCCTAAGCCGTACCCTAACCCTAACCCTAAGCCTAACCCTAACCCTAGGCTACCCTTGACTGCTTCTGCCTCCAATAGATTTCCTAAGCACTAGTGTTTTAAGGAACAGCTTAAAAAGAGAATCCTAATGTGATTTCTTTATAATGGGTGTGTTCCTTATCTTATCCTAGTGTCTAAACTCTTCTCCATGGCTGGACCCCCAAATAATATTCCTTTACGTGCTAAGGGGTATCTAGAGAGTGGGATAGGTTTAATAACTACCCTAACCCTAACGCGTACGCTAACCCTAACCCCTACCCTAACCCTAACACGTACCCTAATCCTAACCCGTACCCTAAACCGAGCCCTAACCCTAACACTAACCCTAACCCTAACCCTAACCCATACCCTACACCGTACTCGGACCCCTCCCCAAGCACGTACCCTAAGCCGTACCCTAACACTAACCCTCACCCTAACCCTAACCCTAAGCTACCCTTCACTGCTTCTGCCTCCAATAGATTTCCTAAGCACTAGTGTTTTAAGGAACAGCTTAAAAACAGAATCCTAATGTAATTTCTTTATAATGGGTGTGTTCCTTATCTTATCCTAGTGTCTAAACTCTTCTCCATGGCTGGACCCCCAAATAATATTCCTTTACGTGCTAAGGGATATCTAGAGAGTGGGATAGGTTTAATAACTACCCTAACCCTAACGCGTACCCTAACCCTAACCCCTACCCTAACCCTAACACGTACCCTAATCCTAACCCGTACCCTAAACCGAGCCCTAACCCTAACACTAACCCTAAGCCTTACCCTACACCGTACACGGACCCCTCCCCGAACCCGTACCCTAAGCCGTACCCTAACCCTAACCCTAAGCCTAACCCTAACCCTAGGCTACCCTTGACTGCTTCTGCCTCCAATAGATTTCCTAAGCACTAGTGCTTTAAGGAACAGCTTAAAAAGAGAATCCTAATGTGATTTCTTTATAATGGGTGTGTTCCTTATCTTATCCTAGTGTCTAAACTCTTCTCCATGGCTGGACCCCCAAATAATATTCCTTTACGTGCTAAGGGGTATCTAGAGAGAGGGATAGGTTTAATAACTACCCTAACCCTAACGCGTACCCTAACCCTAACCCCTACCCTAACGCTAACACGTACCCTAATCCTAACCCATACCCTAAACCGAGCCCTAACCCTAACACTAACCCTAACCCTAACCCTAACCCATACCCTGCACCGTACACGGACCCCTCCCCGAACCCGTAACCTAAGCCGTACAGTAACCCTAACCCTAAGCCTAACCCTAACCCTAGGCTACCCTTGACTGCTTTTGCCTCCAATAGATTTCCTAAGCACTAGTGTTTTAAGGAACAGGATAAAAAGAGAATCCTAATGTGATTTCTTTATAATGGGTGTGTTCCTTATCTTACCCTAGTGTCTAAACTCTTCTCCATGGCTGGACCCCCAAATAATATTCCTTTACGTGCTAAAGGGTATCTAGAGAGTGGGATAGGTTTAATAACTACCCTAATCCTAACGCGTACCCTAACCCTAACCCCTACCCTAACACTAACACGTACCCTAATCCTAACCCGTACCCTAAACCGAGCCCAAACCCTAACCCTAACCCTAACCCTAACCCATACCCTACACCGTACACGGACCCCTCCCCAAACACGTACCCTAAGCCGTACCCTAACACTAACCCTCACCCTAACCCTAACCCTAAGCTACCCTTCACTGCTTCTGCCTCCAATAGATTTCCTAAGCACTAGTGTTTTAAGGAACAGCTTAAAAAGAGAATCCTAATGTGATTTCTTTATAATGGGTGTGTTCCTTATCTTATCCTAGTGTCTAAACTCTTCTCCATGGCTGGACCCCCAAATAATATTCCTTTACGTGCTAAGGGCTATCTAGAGAGTGGGATAGGTTTAATAATTACCCTAACCCTAATGCGTACCCTAACCCTAACCCCTACCCTAACCCTAACACGAACCCTAATCCTAACCCGTACCCTAAACCGAGCCCTAACCCTAACACTAACCCTAACCCTAACCCATACCCTACACCGTACACGGACCCCTCCCCGAACCCGTACCCTAAGCCGTACCCTAACCGTAACCCTAAGCCTAACCCTAACCCTAGGCTACCCTTGACTGCTTCTGCCTCCAATAGATTTCCTAAGCACTAGTGTTTTAAGGAACAGCTTAAAAAGAGAATCCTAATGTGATTTCTTTATACTGGGTGTGTTCCTTATCTTATCCTAGTGTCTAAACTCTTCTCCATGGCTGGACCCCCAAATAATATTCCTTTACGTGCTAAGGGGTATCTAGAGAGTGGGATAGGTTTAAAAACTACCCTAACCCTAACGCGTACCCTAACCCTAACCCCTACCCTAACCCTAACACGTACCCTAATCCTAACCCTTAAACTAAACCGAGCCCTAACCCTAACACTAACCCTAACCCTATCCCTAACCTATACCCTACGCCATACACGGACCCCTCTCCGAACCCGTACCCTAAGCCGTACCCTAACCCTAACCCTAAGCCTAACCCTAACCCTCGGCTACCCTTGACTGCTTCTGCCTCCAATACATTTCCTAAGGACTAGTGTTTTAAGGAACAGCTTAAAAAGAGAATCCTAATGTGATTTCTTTATAATGGGTGTGTTCCTTATCTTATCCTAGTGTCTAAACTCTTCTCCATGGCTGGACCCCCAAATAATATTCCTTTTCGTGCTAAGGGGTATCCAGAGAATGGGATAGGTTTAATAACAACCCTAACCCTAACGCGTACCCTAACCCTAACCCCTACCCTAACCCTAACATGTACCCTAATCCTAACCCGTACCCTAAACCGAGCCGTAACCCTAACACTAACCCTAACCCTAACCCTAACCCATACCCTACACGGTACACGGACCCCTCCCCGAACCCGTACCCTAAGCCGTACCCTAACCCTAACCCTAAGCCTAACCCTAACCCTAGGCTACCCTTGACTGCTTCTGCCTCCAATAGATTTCCTAAGCACTAGTGTTTTAAGGAACAGCTTAAAAAGAGAATCCTAATGTGATTTCTTTATAATGGGTGTGTTCCTTATCTTATCCTAGTGTCTAAACTCTTCTCCATGGCTGGACCCCCAAATAATATTCCTTTACGTGCTAAGGGGTATCTAGAGAGAGGGATAGGTTTAATAACTACCCTAACCCTAACGCGTACCCTAACCCTAACCCCTACCCTAACGCTAACACGTACCCTAATCCTAACCCATACCCTAAACCGAGCCCTAACCCTAACACTAACCCTAACCCTAACCCTAACCCATACCCTGCACCGTACACGGACCCCTCCCCGAACCCGTAACCTAAGCCGTACAGTAACCCTAACCCTAAGCCTAACCCTAACCCTAGGCTACCCTTGACTGCTTTTGCCTCCAATAGATTTCCTAAGCACTAGTGTTTTAAGGAACAGGATAAAAAGAGAATCCTAATGTGATTTCTTTATAATGGGTGTGTTCCTTATCTTACCCTAGTGTCTAAACTCTTCTCCATGGCTGGACCCCCAAATAATATTCCTTTACGTGCTAAAGGGTATCTAGAGAGTGGGATAGGTTTAATAACTACCCTAATCCTAACGCGTACCCTAACCCTAACCCCTACCCTAACACTAACACGTACCCTAATCCTAACCCGTACCCTAAACCGAGCCCAAACCCTAACCCTAACCCTAACCCTAACCCATACCCTACACCGTACACGGACCCCTCCCCAAACACGTACCCTAAGCCGTACCCTAACACTAACCCTCACCCTAACCCTAACCCTAAGCTACCCTTCACTGCTTCTGCCTCCAATAGATTTCCTAAGCACTAGTGTTTTAAGGAACAGCTTAAAAAGAGAATCCTAATGTGATTTCTTTATAATGGGTGTGTTCCTTATCTTATCCTAGTGTCTAAACTCTTCTCCAGGGCTGGACCCCCAAATAATATTCCTTTACGTGCTAAGGGCTATCTAGAGAGTGGGATAGGTTTAATAATTACCCTAACCCTAATGCGTACCCTAACCCTAACCCCTACCCTAACCCTAACACGTACCCTAATCCTAACCCTTAAACTAAACCGAGCCCTAACCCTAACACTAACCCTAACCCTATCCCTAACCTATACCCTACGCCATACACGGACCCCTCTCCGAACCCGTACCCTAAGCCGTACCCTAACCCTAACCCTAAGCCTAACCCTAACCCTCGGCTACCCTTGACTGCTTCTGCCTCCAATACATTTCCTAAGGACTAGTGTTTTAAGGAACAGCTTAAAAAGAGAATCCTAATGTGATTTCTTTATAATGGGTGTGTTCCTTATCTTATCCTAGTGTCTAAACTCTTCTCCATGGCTGGACCCCCAAATAATATTCCTTTTCGTGCTAAGGGGTATCCAGAGAATGGGATAGGTTTAATAACAACCCTAACCCTAACGCGTACCCTAACCCTAACCCCTACCCTAACCCTAACATGTACCCTAATCCTAACCCGTACCCTAAACCGAGCCGTAACCCTAACACTAAACCTAACCCTAACCCTAACCCATACCCTACACGGTACACGGACCCCTCCCCGAACCCGTACCCTAAGCCGTACCCTAACCCTAACCCTAAGCCTAACCCTAACCCTAGGCTTCCCTTGACTGCTTCTGCCTCCAATAGATTTCCTAAGCACTAGTGTTTTAAGGAACAGCTTAAAAAGAGAATCCTAATGTGATTTCTTTATAATGGGTGTGTTCCTTATCTAATCCTAGTGTCTAAACTCTTCTCCATGGCTGGACCCCCAAATAATATTCCTTTACGTGCTAAGGGGTATCTAGAGAGTGGGATAGGTTTAATAACTACCCTAACCCTAACGCGTACGCTAACCCTAACCCCTACCCTAACCCTAACACGTACCCTAATCCTAACCCGTACCCTAAACCGAGCCCTAACCCTAACACTAACCCTAACCCTAACCCTAACCCATACCCTACACCGTACTCGGACCCCTCCCCAAACACGTACCCTAAGCCGTACCCTAACACTAACCCTCACCCTAACCCTAACCCTAAGCTACCCTTCACTGCTTCTGCCTCCAATAGATTTCCTAAGCACTAGTGTTTTAAGGAACAGCTTAAAAAGAGAATCCTAATGTAATTTCTTTTTAATGGGTGTGTTCCTTATCTTATCCTAGTGTCTAAACTCTTCTCCATGGCTGGACCCCCAAATAATATTCCTTTACGTGCTAAGGGATATCTAGAGAGTGGGATAGGTTTAATAATTACCCTAACCCTAATGCGTACCCTAACCCTAACCCCTACCCTAACCCTAACACGAACCCTAATCCTAACCCGTACCCTAAACCGAGCCCTAACCCTAACACTAACCCTAACCCTAACCCATACCCTACACCGTACACGGACCCTTCCCCGAACCCGTACCCTAAGCCGGACCCTAACCGTAACCCTAAGCCTAACCCTAACCCTAGGCTACCCTTGACTGCTTCTGCCTCCAATAGATTTCCTAAGCACTAGTGTTTTAAGGAACAGCTTAAAAACAGAATCCTAATGTGATTTCTTTATACTGGGTGTGTTCCTTATCTTATCCTAGTGTCTAAACTCTTCTCCATGGCTGGACCCCCAAACAATATTCCTTTACGTGCTAAGGGGTATCTAGAGAGTGGGATAGGTTTAATAACTACCCTAACCCTAACGCGTACCCTAACCCTAACCCCTACCCTCACCCTAACACGTACCCTAATCCTAACCCTTAAACTACACCGAGCCCTAACCCTAACACTAACCCTAACCCTATCCCTAACCTATACCCTACGCCATACACGGACCCCTCTCCGAACCCGTACCCTAAGCCGTACCCTAACCCTAACCCTAAGCCTAACCCTAACCCTAGGCTACCCTTGACTGCTTCTGCCTCCAATAGATTTCCTAAGCACTAGTGTTTTAAGGAACAGCTTAAAAAGAGAATCCTAATGTGTTTTTTTATAATGGGTGTGTTCCTTATCTTATCCTAGTGTCTAAACTCTTCTGCATGGCTGGACCCCCAAATAATATTCCTTTACGTGCTAAGGGGTATCTAGAGAGTGGGATAGGTTGAATAACTACCCTAACCCTAACGCGTACCCTAACCCTAACCCATACCCTAACCCTAAAACGTACCCTAATCCTAACCCGAACTCTAAACCGAGCCCTAACCCTAACACTAACCCAAACCCTAACCCATATCCTACTCTGTACACGAACCCCTCCCCGAACCCGTACCCTAAGCCGTACCCTAACCCTAACCCTAAGCCTAACCCTAACCCTAGGCTACCCTTGACTGCTTCTGCCTCCAATAGATTTCCTAAACACTAGTGTTTTAAGAAACAGCTTAAAAACAGAATCCTAATGTGATTTCTTTATACTGGGTGTGTTCCTTATCTTATCCTAGTGTCTAAACTCTTCTCCATGGCTGAACCCCCAAATAATATTCCTTTACGTGCTAAGGGGTATCTAGAGAGTGGGATAGATTTAATAACTACCCTAACCCTAATGCGTACCCTAACCCTAACACCTACCCTAACCCTAACTCGTACCCTAATCCTAACCCTTAAACTAAACCGAGCCCTAACCCTAACACTAACCCTAACCCTATCCCTAACCTATACCCTACGCCATACACGGACCCCTCTCCGAACCCGTACCCTAAGCCGTACCCTAACCCTAACCCTAAGCCTAACACTAACCCTAGGCTACCCTTGACTGCTTCTGCCTCCAGTAGATTTCCTAAGCACTAGTGTTTTAAGGAACAGCTTAAAAAGAGAATCCTAATGTGTTTTTTTATAATGGGTGTGTTCCTTATCTTATCCTAGTGTCTAAACTCTTCTGCATGGCTGGACCCCCAAATAATATTCCTTTACGTGCTAAGGGGTATCTAGAGAGTGGGATAGTTTGAATAACTACCCTAACCCTAACGCGTACCCTAAACCTAACCCCTACCCTAACCCTAACACGTACCCTAATCCTAACCCGTACCCTAAACCGAGCCCTAACCCTAACACTAACCATAACCCTAACCGATACCCTACTCCGTACACGAACCCCTCCCCGAACCCGTACCCTAACCCTAACCCTCACCCTAACCCTAACCCTAAGCTACCCTTGACTGCTTCTGCCTCCAATAGATTTCCTAAGCACTAGTGTTTTAAGGAACAGCTTAAAAAGAGAATCCTAATGTGATTTCTTTATAATGGGTGTGTTCCTTATCTTATCCTAGTGTCTAAACTCTTCTCAAGGGCTGGACCCCCAAATAATATTCCTTTACGTGCTAAGGGGTATCTAGAGAGTGGGATAGGTTTAATAACTACCCTAACCCTAACGCGTACACTAACCCTAACCCCTACCCTAACACTAACACGTACCCTAATCCTAACCCGTACCCTAAGCCGAGCCCTAACCCTAGCACTAACCCTAACCCATAGCCTACACCGTACACGGACCCCTCCCCGAACACGTACCCTAAGCCGTACCCTAACCCTAACCCTAAGCCTAACCCTAACCCTAGGCTACCCTTGACTGCTTCTGCCTCCAATAGATTTCCTAAGCACTAGTGTTTTAAGGAACAGCTTAAAAAGAGAATCCTAATGTGATTTCTTTATACTGGGTGTGTTCCTTATCTTATCCTAGTGTCTAAACTCTTCTCCATGGCTGGACCCCCAAATAATATTCCTTTAAGTGCTAAGGGGTATCTAGAGAGTGGGATAGGTTGAATAACTACCCTAACCCTAACGCGTACCCTAACCCTAACCCCTACCCTAACCCTAAAACGTACCCTAATCCTAACCCGAACCCTAAACCGAGCCCTAACCCTAACACTAACCCTAACCCTAACCCATACCCTACTCCGTACACGAACCCCTCCCCGAACCCGTACCCTAACCCTAACCCTCACCCTAACCCTAACCCTAAGCTACCCTTGACTGCTTTTGCCTCCAATAGATTTCCTAAGCACTAGTGTTTTAAGGAACAGCTTAAAAAGAGAATCCTAATGTGATTTCTTTATAATGGGTGTGTTCTTATCTTATCCTAGTGTCTTAACTCTTCTCCATGGCTGGACCCCCAAATAATATTCCTTTACGTGCTAAGGGGTATCCAGAGAATGGGATAGGTTTAATAACTACCCTAACCCTAACGCGTACCCTTACCCTAACCCCTACCCTAACCCTAACATGTACCCTAATCCTAACCCGTACCCTAAACCGAGCCCTAACCCTAACACTAACCCTAACCCTAACCCATACCCTACGCCGAACCCGAACCCCTCCCCGAACCCGTACCCTCAGTCGTACCCTAACCCTAACCCTAAGCCTAACCCTAACCCTAGGCTACCCTTGACTGCTTCTGCCTCCAATAGATTTCCTAAGCACTAGTGTTTTAAGGAACAGCTTAAAAAGAGAATCCTAATGTGATTTCTTTATAATGGGTGTGTTCCTTGTCTTATCCTAATGTCTAAACTCTTCTCCATGGCTGGACCCCCAAATAATATTCCTTTACGTGCTAAGGGGTATCTAGAGAGTGGGATAGGTTTAATAACTACCCTAACCCTAACGCGTACCCTAACCCTAACCCCTACCCTAACCCTAACACGTACCGTAGTCCTAACCCGTACCCTAAACCGAGCGCTAACCCTAACACTAACCCTAACCCTAACCCTAACCCATACCCTACGCCGTACCCGAACCCCTCCCCGAATCCGTACCCTAAGCCGTACCTTAACCCTAACCCTAAGCCTAACACTAACCCTAGGCTACCCTTGACTGCTTCTGCCTCCAATAGATTTCCTAAGCACTAGTGTTTTAAGGAACAGCTTAAAAAGAGAATCCTAATGTGATTTCTTTATAATGGGTGTGTTCCTTATCTTATCCTAGTGTCTAAACTCTTCTTAATGGCTGGACCCCCAAATAATATTCCTTTACGTGCTAATGGGTATCTAGAGAGTGGGATAGATTTAATAACTACCCTAACCCTAACGCGTACCCTAACCCTAACCCCTACCCTAACCCTAACATGTACCCTAATTCTAACCCGTACCCTAAACCGAGCCCTAACCCTAACCCTTACCCTAATCCTAACCCTAACCCATACCCTATGCCGTAGCCGAACCCCTCCCCGAACCCGTACCCTAAGCCGTACCCTAACCCTAACCCTAAGCCTAACCCTAACCCTAGGCTACCCTTGACTGCTTCTGCCTCAAATAGATTTCCTAAGCACTAGTGTTTTAAGGAACAGCTTAAAAAGAGAATCCTAATGTGTTTTTTTATAATGGGTGTGTTCCTTATCTTATCCTAGTGTCTAAACTCTTCTCCATGGCTGGACCCCCAAATAATATTCCTTTACGTGCAAAGGGGTATCTGGAGAGTGGGATAGGTTGAATAACTACCCTAACCCTAACGCGTACCCTAACCCTAACCCCTACCCTAACCCAAAAACGTACCCTAATCCTAACCCGAACCCTAAACCGAGCCCTAACCCTAACACTAACCCTAACCCTAACCCGTACCCTACTCCGTACACGAACCCCTCTCCGAACCCGTACCCTAACCCTAACCCTCACCCTAACCCTAACCCTAAGCTACCCTTGACTGTTTCTGCCTCTAATAGATTTCCTATGCACTAGTGTTTTAAGGAACAGCTTAAAAAGAGAATCCTAATGTGATTTCTTTATAATGGGTGTGTTCCTTATCTTATCCTAGTGTCTAAACTCTTCTCCAGGGCTGGACTCCCAAATAATATTCCTTTACGTGCTAAGGGGTATCTAGAGAGTGGGATAGGTTTAATAACTACCCTAACCCTAACGCATACCCTAACCCTAACCCCTACCCTAACCCTAACACGTACCCTAATCCTAACCCGTACCCTAAACCGAGCCCTAAGCCTAACACTAACCCTAACCCTAACCCTACACCGTACACGGACCCCTCCCCGAACCCGTACCCTAAGCCGTACCCTAACCCTAACCCTAAGCCTAACCCTAACCCTAGGCTACCCTTGACTGCTTCTGCCTCCAATAGATTTCCTAAGCACTAGTGTTTTAAGGAACAGCTTAAAAAGAGAATCCTAATGTGATTTCTTTATAATGGGTGTGTTCCTTATCTTATCCTAGTGTCTAAACTCTTCTCCATGGCTGGACCCCCAAATAATATTCCTTTACGTGCTAAGGGGTATCTAGAGAGTGGGATAGGTTTAATAACTACCCTAACCCTAACGCGTACCCTAACCCTAACCCCTACCCTAACACGTACCCTAATCCTAACCCGTACCCTAAACCGAGCCCTAACCCTAACACTAACCCTAACCCTAACCCTAACCCATATCCTACACCGTACACGGACCCCTCCCCGAACCCGTAACCTAAGCCGTACAGTAACCCTAACCCTAAGCCTAACCCTAACCCTAGGCTACCCTTGACTGCTTCTGCCTCCAATAGGTTTCCTAAGCACTAGTGTTTTAAGGAACAGCTTAAAAAGAGAATCCTAATGTGATTTCTTTATAATGGGTGTGTTCCTTATCTTATCCTAGTGTCTAAACTCTTCTCCATGGCTGGACCCCCAAATAATATTCCTTTACGTGCTAAGGGGTATCCAGAGAATGGGATAGGTTTAATAACAACCCTAACCCTAACGCGTACCCTTACCCTAACCCCTACCCTAACCCTAACATGTACCCTAATCCTAACCTGTACCCTAAACCGAGCCCTAACCCTAACACTAACCCTAACCCTAACCCTAACCCATACCCTACACCGTACACGGACCCCTCCCCGAACCCGTACCCTAAGCCGTACCCTAACCCTAACCCTAAGCCTAACCCTAACCCTAGGCTACCCTTGGCTGCTTCTGCCTCCAATAGATTTCCTAAGCACTAGTGTTTTAAGGAACAGCTTAAAAAGAGAATCCTAATGTGATTTCTTTATAATGGGTGTGTTCCTTATCTTATCCTAGTGTCTAAACTCTTCTCCATGGCTGGACCCCCAAATAATATTCCTTTACGTGCTAAGGGGTATGTAGAGAGTGGGATAGGTTTAATAACTACCCTAACCCTAACGCGTACCCTAACCCTAACCCCTACCCTCACCCTAACACGTACCCTAATCCTAACCCTTAAACTAAACCGAGCCCTAACCCTAACACTAACCCTAACCCTATCCCTAACCTATACCCTACGCCATACACGGACCCCTCTCCGAACCCGTACCCTAAGCCGTACCCTAACCCTAACCCTAAGCCTAACCCTAACCCTAGGCTACCCTTGACTGCTTCTGCCTCCAATACATTTCCTAAGCACTAGTGTTTTAAGGAACAGCTTAAAAACAGAATCCTAATGTGTTTTTTTTTAATGGGTGTGTTCCTTATCTTATCCTAGTGTCTAAACTCTTCTGCATGGCTGGACCCCCAAATAATATTCCTTTACGTGCTAAGGGGTATCTAGAGAGTGGGATAGGTTGAATAACTACCCTAACCCTAACGCGTACCCTAACCCTAACCCATACCCTAACCCTAAAACGTACCCTAATCCTAACCCGAACTCTAAACCGAGCCCTAACCCTAACACTAACCCTAACCCTAACCCATACCCTACTCCGTACACGAACCCCTCCCCGAACCCGTACCCTAAGCCGTACCCTAACCCTAACCCTAAGCCTAACCCTAACCCTAGGCTACCCTTGACTGCTTCTGCCTCCAATAGATTTCCTAAACACTAGTGTTTTAAGGAACAGCTTAAAAACAGAATCCTAATGTGATTTCTTTATACTGGGTGTGTTCCTTATCTTATCCTAGTGTCTAAACTCTTCTCCATGGCTGGACCCCCAAATAATATTCCTTTACGTGCTAAGGGGTATCTAGAGAGTGGGATAGGTTTAATAACTACCCTAACCCTAATGCGTACCCTAACCCTAACACCTACCCTAACCCTAACTCGTACCCTAATCCTAACCCTTAAACTAAACCGAGCCCTAACCCTAACACTAACCCTAACCCTATCCCTAACCTATAACCTACGCCATACACGGACCCCTCTCCGAACCCGTACCCTAAGCCGTACCCTAACCCTAACCCTAAGCCTAACCCTAACCCTAGGCTACCCTTGACTGCTTCTGCCTCCAGTAGATTTCCTAAGCACTAGTGTTTTAAGGAACAGCTTAAAAAGAGAATCCTAATGTGTTTTTTTATAATGGGTGTGTTCCTTATCTTATCCTAGTGTCTAAACTCTTCTGCATGGCTGGACCCCCAAATAATATTCCTTTACGTGCTAAGGGGTATCTAGAGAGTGGGATAGGTTGAATAACTACCCTAACCCTAACGCGTACCCTAAACCTAACCCCTACCCTAACTCTAACACGTACCCTAATCCTAACCCGTACCCTAAACCGAGCCCTAACCCTAACACTAACCCTAACCCTAACCGATACACTACTCCGTACACGAACCCCTCCCCGAACCCGTACCCTAACCCTAACCCTCACCCTAACCCTAACCCTAAGCTACCCTTGACTGCTTCTGCCTCCAATAGATTTCCTAAGCACTAGTGTTTTAAGGAACAGCTTAAAAAGAGAATCCTAATGTGATTTCTTGATAATGGGTGTGTTCCTTATCTTATCCTAGTGTCTAAACTCTTCTCCATGGCTGGACCCCCAAATAATATTCCTTTACGTGCTAAGGGGTATCTAGAGAGTGGGATAGGTTTAATAACTACCCTAACCCTAACGCGTACGCTAACCCTAACCCCTACCCTAACCCTAACACGTACCCTAATCCTAACCCGTACCCTAAACCGAGCCCTAACCCTAACACTAACCCTAACCCTAACCCTAACCCTTACCCTACACCGTACTCGGACCCCTCCCCAAACACGTACCCTAAGCCGTACCCTAACACTAACCCTCACCCTAACCCTAACCCTAAGCTACCCTTCACTGCTTCTGCCTCCAATAGATTTCCTAAGCACTAGTGTTTTAAGGAACAGCTTAAAAAGAGAATCCTAATGTAATTTCTTTTTAATGGGTGTGTTCCTTATCTTATCCTAGTGTCTAAACTCTTCTCCATGGCTGGACCCCCAAATAATATTCCTTTACGTGCTAAGGGATATCTAGAGAGTGGGATAGGTTTAATAATTACCCTAACCCTAATGCGTACCCTAACCCTAACCCCTACCCTAACCCTAACACGAACCCTAATCCTAACCCGTACCCTAACCCTAAAACGTACCCTAATCCTAACCCGAACTCTAAACCGAGCCCTAACCCTAACACTAACCCAAACCCTAACCCATATCCTACTCCGTACACGAACCCCTCCCCGAACCCGTACCCTAAGCCGTACCCTAACCCTAACCCTAAGCCTAACCCTAACCCTAGGCTACCCTTGACTGCTTCTGCCTCCAATAGATTTCCTAAACACTAGTGTTTTAAGAAACAGCTTAAAAACAGAATCCTAATGTGATTTCTTTATACTGGGTGTGTTCCTTATCTTATCCTAGTGTCTAAACTCTTCTCCATGGCTGAACCCCCAAATAATATTCCTTTACGTGCTAAGGGGTATCTAGAGAGTGGGATAGATTTAATAACTACCCTAACCCTAATGCGTACCCTAACCCTAACACCTACCCTAACCCTAACTCGTACCCTAATCCTAACCCTTAAACTAAACCGAGCCCTAACCCTAACACTAACCCTAACCCTATCACTAACCTATACCCTACGCCATACACGAACCCCTCTCCGAACCCGTACCCTAAGCCGTACCCTAACCCTAACCCTAAGCCTAACACTAACCCTAGGCTACCCTTGACTGCTTCTGCCTCCAGTAGATTTCCTAAGCACTAGTGTTTTAAGGAACAGCTTAAAAAGAGAATCCTAATGTGTTTTTTTATAATGGGTGTGTTCCTTATCTTATCCTAGTGTCTAAACTCTTCTGCATGGCTGGACCCCCAAATAATATTCCTTTACGTGCTAAGGGGTATCTAGAGAGTGGGATAGGTTGAATAACTACCCTAACCCTAACGCGTACCCTAAACCTAACCCCTACCCTAACCCTAACACGTACCCTAATCCTAACCCGTACCCTAAACCGAGCCCTAACCCTAACACTAACCATAACCCTAACCGATACCCTACTCCGTACACGAACCCCTCCCCGAACCCGTACCCTAACCCTAACCCTCACCCTAACCCTAACCCTAAGCTACCCTTGACTGCTTCTGCCTCCAATAGATTTCCTAAACACTAGTGTTTTAAGGAACAGCTTAAAAAGAGAATCCTAATGTGATTTCTTTATAATGGGTGTGTTCCTTATCTTATCCTAGTGTCTAAACTCTTCTCAAGGGCTGGACCCCCAAATAATATTCCTTTACGTGCTAAGGGGTATCTAGAGAGTGGGATAGGTTTAATAACTACCCTAACCCTAACGCGTACACTAACCCTAACCCCTACCCTAACACTAACACGTACCCTAATCCTAACCCGTACCCTAAGCCGAGCCCTAACCCTAGCACTAACCCTAACCCATAGCCTACACCGTACACGGACCCCTCCCCGAACACGTACCCTAAGCCGTACCCTAACCCTAACACTAAGCCTAACCCTAACCCTAGGCTACCCTTGACTGCTTCTGCCTCCAATAGATTTCCTAAGCACTAGTGTTTTAAGGAACAGCTTAAAAAGAGAATCCTAATGTGATTTCTTTATACTGGGTGTGTTCCTTATCTTATCCTAGTGTCTAAACTCTTCTCCATGGCTGGACCCCCAAATAATATTCCTTTAAGTGCTAAGGGGTATCTAGAGAGTGGGATAGGTTGAATAACTACCCTAACCCTAACGCGTACCCTAACCCTAACCCCTACCCTAACCCTAAAACGTACCCTAATCCTAACCCGAACCCTAAACCGAGCCCTAACCCTAACACTAACCCTAACCCTAACCCATACCCTACTCCGTACACGAACCCCTCCCCGAACCCGTACCCTAACCCTAACCCTCACCCTAACCCTAACCCTAAGCTACCCTTGACTGCTTTTGCCTCCAATAGATTTCCTAAGCACTAGTGTTTTAAGGAACAGCTTAAAAAGAGAATCCTAATGTGATTTCTTTATAATGGGTGTGTTCTTATCTTATCCTAGTGTCTAAACTCTTCTCCATGGCTGGACCCCCAAATAATATTCCTTTACGTGCTAAGGGGTATCTAGAGAATGGGATAGGTTTAATAACTACCCTAACCCTAACGCGTACCCTTACCCTAACCCCTACCCTAACCCTAACATGTACCCTAATCCTAACCCGTACCCTAAACCGAGCCCTAACCCTAACACTAACCCTAACCCTAACCCATACCCTACGCCGAACCCGAGCCCCTCCCCGAACCCGTACCCTCAGTCGTACCCTAACCCTAACCCTAAGCCTAACCCTAACCCTAGGCTACCCTTGACTGCTTCTGCCTCCAATAGATTTCCTAAGCACTAGTGTTTTAAGGAACAGCTTAAAAAGAGAATCCTAATGTGATTTCTTTATAATGGGTGTGTTCCTTGTCTTATCCTAATGTCTAAACTCTTCTCCATGGCTGGACCCCCAAATAATATTCCTTTACGTGCTAAGGGGTATCCAGAGAGTGGGATAGGTTTAATAACTACCCTAACCCTAACGCGTACCCTAACCCTAACCCCTACCCTAACCCTAACACGTACCGTAGTCCTAACCCGTACCCTAAACCGAGCCCTAACCCTAACACTAACCCTAACCCTAACCCTAACCCATACCCTACGCCGTACCCGAACCCCTCCCCGAACCCGTACCCTAAGCCGTACCTTAACCCTAACCCTAAGCCTAACCCTAACCCTAGGCTACCCTTGACTGCTTCTGCCTCCAATAGATTTCCTAAGCACTAGTGTTTTAAGGAACAGCTTAAAAAGAGAATCCTAATGTGATTTCTTTATAATGGGTGTGTTCCTTATCTTATCCTAGTGTCTAAACTCTTCTTCATGGCTGGACCCCCAAATAATATTCCTTTACGTGCTAATGGGTATCTAGAGAGTGGGATAGATTTAATAACTACCCTAACCCTAACGCGTACCCTAACCCTAACCCCTACCCTAACCCTAACATGTACCCTAATTCTAACCCGTACCCTAAACCGAGCCCTAACCCTAACCCTTACCCTAATCCTAACCCTAACCCATACCCTATGCCGTAGCCGAACCCCTCCCCGAACCCGTACCCTAAGCCGTACCCTAACCCTAACCCTAAGCCTAACCCTAACCCTAGGCTACCCTTGACTGCTTCTGCCTCAAATAGATTTCCTAAGCACTAGTGTTTTAAGGAACAGCTTAAAAAGAGAATCCTAATGTGTTTTTTTATAACGGGTGTGTTCCTTATCTTATCCTAGTGTCTAAACTCTTCTCCATGGCTGGACCCCCAAATAATATTCCTTTACGTGCAAAGGGGTATCTGGAGAGTGGGATAGGTTGAATAACTACCCTAACCCTAACGCGTACCCTAACCCTAACCCCTACCCTAACCCAAAAACGTACCCTAATCCTAACCCGAACCCTAAACCGAGCCCTAACCCTAACACTAACCCTAACCCTAACCCGTACCCTACTCCGTACACGAACCCCTCTCCGAACCCGTACCCTAACCCTAACCCTCACCCTAACCCTAACCCTAAGCTACCCTTGACTGTTTCTGCCTCTAATAGATTTCCTAAGCACTAGTGTTTTAAGGAACAGCTTAAAAAGAGAATCCTAATGTGATTTCTTTATAATGGGTGTGTTCCTTATCTTATCCTAGTGTCTAAACTCTTCTCCAGGGCTGGACTCCCAAATAATATTCCTTTACGTGCTAAGGGGTATCTAGAGAGTGGGATAGGTTTAATAACTACCCTAACCCTAACGCATACCCTAACCCTAACCCCTACCCTAACCCTAACACGTACCCTAATCCTAACCCGTACCCTAAACCGAGCCCTAAGCCTAACACTAACCCTAACCCTAACCCTACACCGTACACGGACCCCTCCCCGAACCCGTACCCTAAGCCGTACCCTAACCCTAACCCTAAGCCTAACCCTAACCCTAGGCTACCCTTGACTGCTTCTGCCTCCAATAGATTTCCTAAGCACTAGTGTTTTAAGGAACAGCTTAAAAAGAGAATCCTAATGTGATTTCTTTATAATGGGTGTGTTCCTTATCTTATCCTAGTGTCTAAACTCTTCTCCATGGCTGGACCCCCAAATAATATTCCTTTACGTGCTAAGGGGTATCTAGAGAGTGGGATAGGTTTAATAACTACCCTAACCCTAACGCGTACCCTAACCCTAACCCCTACCCTAACACGTACCCTAAACCTAACCCGTACCCTAAACCGAGCCCTAACCCTAACACTAACCCTAACCCTAACCCTAACCCATATCCTACACCGTACACGGACCCCTCCCCGAACCCGTAACCTAAGCCGTACAGTAACCCTAACCCTAAGCCTAACCCTAACCCTAGGCTACCCTTGACTGCTTCTGCCTCCAATAGGTTTCCTAAGCACTAGTGTTTTAAGGAACAGCTTAAAAAGAGAATCCTAATGTGATTTCTTTATAATGGGTGTGTTCCTTATCTTATCCTAGTGTCTAAACTCTTCTCCATGGCTGGACCCCCAAATAATATTCCTTTACGTGCTAAGGGGTATCCAGAGAATGGGATAGGTTTAATAACAACCCTAACCCTAACGCGTACCCTTACCCTAACCCCTACCCTAACCCTAACATGTACCCTAATCCTAACCCGTACCCTAAACCGAGCCCTAACCCTAACACTAACCCTAACCCTAACCCTAACCCATACCCTACACCGTACACGGACCCCTCCCCGAACCCGTACCCTAAGCCGTACCCTAACCCTAACCCTAAGCCTAACCCTAACCCTAGGCTACCCTTGGCTGCTTCTGCCTCCAATAGATTTCCTAAGCACTAGTGTTTTAAGGAACAACTTAAAAAGAGAATCCTAATGTGATTTCTTTATAATGGGTGTGTTCCTTATCTTATCCTAGTGTCTAAACTCTTCTCCATGGCTGGACCCCCAAATAATATTCCTTTACGTGCTAAGGGGTATCTAGAGAGTGGGATAGGTTGAATAACTACCCTAACCCTAACGCGTACCCTAACCCTAACCCATACCCTAACCCTAAAACGTACCCTAATCCTAACCCGAACTCTAAACCGAGCCCTAACCCTAACACTAACCCTAACCCTAACCCATACCCTACTCCATACACGAACCCCTCCCCGAACCCGTACCCTAAGCCGTACCCTAACCCTAACCCTAACCCTAACCCTAACCCTAGGCTACCCTTGACTGCTTCTGCCTCCAATAGATTTCCTAAACACTAGTGTTTTAAGGAACAGCTTAAAAACAGAATCCTAATGTGATTTCTTTATACTGGGTGTGTTCCTTATCTTATCCTAGTGTCTAAACTCTTCTCCATGGCTGGACCCCCAAATAATATTCCTTTACGTGCTAAGGGGTATCTAGAGAGTGGGATAGGTTTAATAACTACCCTAACCCTAATGCGTACCCTAACCCTAACACCTACCCTAACCCTAACTCGTACCCTAATCCTAACCCTTAAACTAAACCGAGCCCTAACCCTAACACTAACCCTAACCCTATCCCTAACCTATAACCTACGCCATACACGGACCCCTCTCCGAACCCGTACCCTAAGCCGTACCCTAACCCTAACCCTAAGCCTAACCCTAACCCTAGGCTACCCTTGACTGCTTCTGCCTCCAGTAGATTTCCTAAGCACTAGTGTTTTAAGGAACAGCTTAAAAAGAGAATCCTAATGTGTTTTTTTATAATGGGTGTGTTCCTTATCTTATCCTAGTGTCTAAACTCTTCTGCATGGCTGGACCCCCAAATAATATTCCTTTACGTGCTAAGGGGTATCTAGAGAGTGGGATAGGTTGAATAACTACCCTAACCCTAACGCGTACCCTAAACCTAACCCCTACCCTAACCCTAACACGTACCCTAATCCTAACCCGTACCCTAAACCGAGCCCTAACCCTAACACTAACCCTAACCCTAACCGATACCCTACTCCGTACACGAACCCCTCCCCGAACCCGTACCCTAACCCTAACCCTCACCCTAACCCTAACCCTAAGCTACCCTTGACTGCTTCTGCCTCCAATAGATTTCCTAAGCACTAGTGTTTTAAGGAACAGCTTAAAAAGAGAATCCTAATGTGATTTCTTTATAATGGGTGTGTTCCTTATCTTATCCTAGTGTCTAAACTCTTCACAAGGGCTGGACCCCCAAATAATATTCCTTTACGTGCTAAGGGGTATCTAGAGAGTGGGATAGGTTTAATAACTACCCTAACCCTAACGCGTACGCTAACCCTAACCCCTACCCTAACCCTAACACGTACCCTAATCCTAACCCGTACCCTAAGCCGAGCCCTAACCCTAGCACTAACCCTAACCCATAGCCTACACCGTACACGGACCCCTCCCCGAACCCGTACCCTAAGCCGTACCCTAACCCTAACCCTAAGCCTAACCCTAACCCTAGGCTACCCTTGACTGCTTCTGCCTCCAATAGATTTCCTAAGCACTAGTGTTTTAAGGAACAGCTTAAAAAGAGAATCCTAATGTGTTTTTTTATAATGGGTGTGTTCCTTATCTTATCCTAGTGTCTAAACTCTTCTCCATGGCTGGACCCCCAAATAATATTCCTTTAAGTGCTAAGGGGTATCTAGAGAGTGGGATAGGTTGAATAACTACCCTAACCCTAACGCGTACCCTAACCCTAACCCCTACCCTAACCCTAAAACGTACCCTAATCCTAACCCGAACCCTAAACCGAGCCCTAACCCTAACACTAACCCTAACCCTAACCCATACCCTACTCCGTACACGAACCCCTCCCCGAACCCGTACCCTAAGCCGTACCCTAACCCTAACCCTAAGCCTAACCCTAACCCTAGGCTACCCTTGACTGCTTCTGCCTCCAATAGATTTCCTAAACACTAGTGTTTTAAGGAACAGCTTAAAAAGAGAATCCTAATGTGATTTCTTTATACTGGGTGTGTTCCTTATCTTATCCTAGTGTCTAAACTCTTCTCCATGGCTGGACCCCCAAATAATATTCCTTTACGTGCTAAGGGGTATCTAGAGAGTGGGATAGGTTTAATAACTACCCTAACCCTAATGCGTACCCTAACCCTAACACCTACCCTAACCCTAACTCGTACCCTAATCCTAACCCTTAAACTAAACCGAGCCCTAACCCTAACACTAACCCTAACCCTATCCCTAACCTATACCCTACGCCATACACGGACCCCTCTCCGAACCCGTACCCTAAGCCGTACCCTAACCCTAACCCTAAGCCTAACCCTAACCCTAGGCTACCCTTGACTGCTTCTGCCTCCAGTAGATTTCCTAAGCACTAGTGTTTTAAGGAACAGCTTAAAAAGAGAATCCTAATGTGTTTTTTTATAATGGGTGTGTTCCTTATCTTATCCTAGTGTCTAAACTCTTCTGCATGGCTGGACCCCCAAATAATATTCCTTTACGTGCTAAGGGGTATCTAGAGAGTGGGATAGGTTGAATAACTACCCTAACCCTAACGCGTACCCTAAACCTAACCCCTACCCTAACCCTAACACGTACCCTAATCCTAACCCGTACCCTAAACCGAGCCCTAACCCTAACACTAACCATAACCCTAACCGATACCCTACTCCGTACACGAACCCCTCCCCGAACCCGTACCCTAACCCTAACCCTCACCCTAACCCTAACCCTAAGCTACCCTTGACTGCTTCTGCCTCCAATAGATTTCCTAAGCACTAGTGTTTTAAGGAACAGCTTAAAAAGAGAATCCTAATGTGATTTCTTTATAATGGGTGTGTTCCTTATCTTATCCTAGTGTCTAAACTCTTCTCAAGGGCTGGACCCCCAAATAATATTCCTTTACGTGCTAAGGGGTATCTAGAGAGTGGGATAGGTTTAATAACTACCCTAACCCTAACGCGTACACTAACCCTAACCCCTACCCTAACCCTAACACGTACCCTAATCCTAACCCGTACCCTAAGCCGAGCCCTAACCCTAGCACTAACCCTAACCCATAGCCTACACCGTACACGGACCCCTCCCCGAACACGTACCCTAAGCCGTACCCTAACCCTAACCCTAAGCCTAACCCTAACCCTAGGCTACCCTTGACTGCTTCTGCCTCCAATAGATTTCCTAAGCACTAGTGTTTTAAGGAACAGCTTAAAAAGAGAATCCTAATGTGTTTTTTTATAATGGGTGTGTTCCTTATCTTATCCTAGTGTCTAAACTCATCTCCATGGCTGGACCCCCAAATAATATTCCTTTAAGTGCTAACGGGTATCTAGAGAGTGGGATAGGTTGAATAACTACCCTAACCCTAACGCGTACCCTAACCCTAACCCTTACCCTAACCCTAAAACGTACCCTAATCCTAACCCGAACCCTAAACCGAGCCCTAACCCTAACACTAACCCTAACCCTAACCCATACCCTACTCCGTACACGAACCCCTCCCCGAACCCGTACCCTAACCCTAACCCTCACCCTAACCCTAACCCTAAGCTACCCTTGACTGCTTTTGCCTCCAATAGATTTCCTAAGCACTAGTGTTTTAAGGAACAGCTTAAAAAGAGAATCCTAATGTGATTTCTTTATAATGGGTGTGTTCCTTATCTTATCCTAGTGTCTAAACTCTTCTCCATGGCTGGACCCCCAAATAATATTCCTTTACGTGCTAAGGGGTATCTAGAGAGTGGGATAGGTTTAATAACTACCCTAACCCTAACGCGTACCCTAACCCTAACCCCTACCCTAACCCTAACACGTACCCTAATCCTAACCCGTAACCTAAACCGAGCCCTAACCCTAACACTAACCCTAACCCTAACCCTAACCCATATCCTACACCGTACACAGACCCCTCCCCGAACCCGTAACCTAAGCCGTACAGTAACCCTAACCCTAAGCCTAACCCTAACCCTAGGCTACCCTTGACTGCTTCTGCCTCCAATAGATTTCCTAAGCACTAGTGTTTTAAGGAACAGCTTAAAAAGAGAATCCTAATGTGATTTCTTTATAATGGGTGTGTTCCTTATCTTATCCTAGTGTCTAAACTCTTCTCCATGGCTGGACCCCCAAATAATATTCCTTTAAGTGCTAAGTGGTATCCAGAGAATGGGATAGGTTTAATAACAACCCTAACCCTAACGCGTACCCTTACCCTAACCCCTACCCTAACCCTAACATGTACCCTAATCCTAACCCGTACCCTAAACCGAGCCCTAACCCTAACACTAACCCTAACCCTAACCCATACCCTACGCCGAACCCGAACCCCTCCCCGAACCCGTACCCTCAGTCGTACCCTAACCCTAACCCTAAGCCTAACCCTAACCCTAGGCTACCCTTGACTGCTTCTGCCTCCAATAGATTTCCTAAGCACTAGTGTTTTAAGGAACAGCTTAAAAAGAGAATCCTAATGTGATTTCTTTATAATGGGTGTGTTCCTTGTCTTATCCTAATGTCTAAACTCTTCTCCATGGCTGGACCCCCAAATAATATTCCTTTACGTGCTAAGGGGTATCTAGAGAGTGGGATACGTTTAATAACTACCCTAACCCTAACGCATACCCTAACCCTAACCCCTACCCTAACCCTAACACGTACCGTAGTCCTAACCTGTACCCTAAACCGAGCCCTAACCCTAACACTAACCCTAACCCTAACCCTAACCCATACCCTACGCCGTACCCGAACCCCTCCCCGAACCCGTACCCTAAGCCGTACCTTAAACCTAACCCTAAGCCTAACCCTAACCCTAGGCTACCCTCGACTGCTTCTGCCTCCAATAGATTTCCTAAGCACTAGTGTTTTAAGGAACAGCTTAAAAAGAGAATCCTAATGTGATTTCTTTATAATGGGTGTGTTCCTTATCTTATCCTAGTGTCTAAACTCTTCTTCATGGCTGGACCCCCAAATAATATTCCTTTACGTGCTAATGGGTATCTAGAGAGTGGGATAGATTTAATAACTACCCTAACCCTAACGCGTACCCTAACCCTAACCCCTACCCTAACCCTAACACGTACCCTAATTCTAACCCGTACCCTAAACCGAGCCCTAACCCTAACCCTTACCCTAATCCTAACCCTAAGCCATACCCTACGCCGTACCCGAACCCCTCCCCGAACCCGTACCCTAAGCCGTACCCTAACCCTAACCCTAAGCCTAACCCTAACCCTAGGCTACCCTTGACTGCTTCTGCCTCCAATAGATTTCCTAAGCACTAGTGTTTTAAGGAACAGCTTAAAAAGAGAATCCTAATGTGTTTTTTTATAATGGGTGTGTTCCTTATCTTATCCTAGTGTCTAAACTCTTCTCCATGGCTGGACCCCCAAATAATATTCCTTTACGTGCGAAGGGGTATCTGGAGAGTGGGATAGGTTGAATAACTACCCTAACACTAACGCGTACCCTAACCCTAACCCCTACACTAACCCTAAAACGTACCCTAATCCTAACCCGAACCCTAAACCGAGCCCTAACCCTAACACTAACCCTAACCCTAACCCATACCCTACTCCGTACACGAACCCCTCTCCGAACCCGTACCCTAACCCTAACCCTCACCCTAACCCTAACCCTAAGCTACCCTTGACTGCTTCTGCCTCCAATAGATTTCCTAAGCACTAGTGTTTTAAGGAACAGCTTAAAAAGAGAACCCTAATGTGATTTCTTTATAATGGGTGTGTTCCTTATCTTATCCTAGTGTCTAAACTCTTCTCCAGGGCTGGACTCCCAAATAATATTCCTTTACATGCTAAGGGGTATCTAGAGAGTGGGATAGGTTTAATAACTACCCTAACCCTAACGCGTACCCTAACCCTAACCCCTACCCTAACCCTAACACGTACCCTAATCCTAACCCGTACCCTAAACCGAGCCCTAACCCTAACACTAACCCTAACCCTAACCCTAACCCATACCCTACACCGTACACGGACCCCTCCCCGAACACGTAACCTAAGCCGTACCCTAACACTAACCCTCACCCTAACCCTAACCCTATGCTACCCTTCACTGCTTCTGCCTCCAATAGATTTCCTAAGCACTAGTGTTTTAAGGAACAGCTTAAAAAGAGAATCCTAATGTGATTTCTTTATAATGGGTGTGTTCCTTATCTTATCCTAGTGTCTAAACTCTTCTCCATGGCTGGACCCCCAAATAATATTCCTTTACGTGCTAAGGGGTATCTAGAGAGTGGGATAGTTTGAATAACTACCCTAACCCTAACGCGTACCCTAACCCTAACCCCAACCCTAACACGTACCCTAATCCTAACCCGTACCCTAAACCGAACCCTAACCCTAAAACTAACCCAAACCCTAACCCCTACCCTAACCCTAACACATACCCTAATCTTAACCCATACCCTAAACCGAGCCCTAACCCTAACACTAACCCTAACCCTAACCCTAACCCATAACCTACGCCGTACCCAAACCGCTCCCCGAACCCGTACCCTAAGCCGTACAGTAACCCTAACCCTAACCCTAACCCTAACCCTAACCCTAACCCTAACCCCCAAATCATATTCCTTTACGTGCTAAGGGATATCTAGAGAGTGGGATAGGTTTAATAACTGCCCTAACCCTAATGCGTACCCTAACCCTAACCCCTACCCTGACCCTAACACGTACCCTAATCCTAACCCTTAACCTAAACCGAGCCCTAACCCTAACACTAACCCTAACCCTATCCCTAACCTATACCCTACGCCATACACGGACCCCTCTCCGAACCCGTACCCTAAGCCGTACCCTAACCCTAACCCTAAGCCTAACCCTAACCCTAGGCTTCCCTTGACTGCTTCTGCCTCCAATAGATTTCCTAAGCACTAGTGTTTTAAGTAACAGCTTAGGAAGAGAATCCTAATGTGTTTTTTTATAATGGGTGTGTTCCTTATCTTATCCTAGTGTCTAAACTCTTCTCCATGGCTGGACCCCCAAATAATATTCCTTTACGTGCTAAGGGGTATCTAGAGAGTGGGATAGGTTGAATAACTACCCTAACCCTAACGCGTACCCTAACCCTAACCCCTACCCTAACCCTAAAACGTACCCTAATCCTAACCTGTACCCTAAACCGAGCCCTAACCCTAACACTAACCCTAACCCATACCCTACACCGTACACGGACCCCTCCCCGAACCCGTACCCTAAGCCGTACCCTAACCCTAACCCTAAGCCTAACCCTAACCCTAGGCTACCCTTGACTGCTTCTGCCTCCAATAGGTTTCCTAAGCACTAGTGTTTTAAGGAACAGCTTAAAAAGAGAATCCTAATGTGATTTCTTTATAATGGGTGTGTTCCTTATCTTATCCTAGTGTCTAAACTCTTCTCCATGGCTGGACCCCCAAATAATATTCCTTTACGTGCTAAGGGGTATCTAGAGAGTGGGATAGGTTTAATAACTACCCTAACCCTAATGCGTACCCTAACCCTAACCCTAACACGTACCCTAATCCTAACCCGTACCCTAAACCGAAACCCTAACCCTAACACTAACCCTAACCCTAACCCTAACCCATACCCTACACCATACACGGACCCCTCCCCGAACCCGTAACCTAAGCCGTACAGTAACCCTAACCCTAAGCCTAACCCTAACCCTAGGCTACCCTTGACTGCTTCTGCCTCCAATAGATTTCCTAAGCACTAGTGTTTTAAGGAACAGCTTAAAAAGAGAATCCTAATGTGATTTCTTTATAATGGGTGTGTTCCTTATCTTATCCTAGTGTCTAAACTCTTCTCCATGGCTGGACCCCCAAATAATATTCCTTTACGTGCTAAGGGGTATCCAGAGAATGGGATAGGTTTAATAACAACCCTAACCCTAACGCGTACCCTAACCCTAACCCCTACCCTAACCCTAACATGTACCCTAATCCTAACCCGTACCCTAAACCGAGCCCTAACCCTAACACTAACCCTAACCCTAACCCAAACCCATACCCTACACCGTACACAGACCCCTCCCCGAACCCGTACCCTAAGCCGTACCCTAACCGTAACCCTAAGCCTAACCCTAACCCTTCGCTACCCTTGACTGCTTCTGCCTCCAATAGATTTCCTAAGCACCAGTGTTTTAAGGAACAGCTTAAAAAGAGAATCCTAATGTGATTTCTTTATAATGGCTGTGTTCCTTATCTTATCTTTGTGTCTAAACTCTTCTCCAGGGCTAGACCCCCAAATAATATTCCTTTACGTGCTAAGGGGTATCTAGAGAGTGGGATAGGTTTAATAACTACCCTAACCCTAACGCGTACCCTAACCCTAACCCCTACCCTAACCCTAACACGTACCCTAATCCTAACCCGTACCCTAAACCGAGCCCTAAGCCTAACACTAACCCTAACCCATACCCTACACCGTACACGGACCCCTCCCCGAACCCGTACCCTAAGCCGTACCCTAACCCTAACCCTAAGCCTAACCCTAACCCTAGGCTACCCTTGACTGCTCCTGCCTCCAATAGATTTCCTAACACTAGTGTTTTAAGGAACAGCTTAAAAAGAGAATCCTAATGTGATTTCTTTATAATGGGTGTGTTCCTTATCTTATCCTAGTGTCTAAACACTTCTCCATGGCTGGACCCCCAAATAATATTCCTTTACGTGCTAAGGGGTATCTAGAGAGTGGGATAGGTTTAATAACTACCCTAACCCTAACGCGTACCCTAACCCTAACCCCTACCCTAACCCTAACACGTACCCTAATCCTAACGCGTACCCTAAACCGAGCCCTAACCCTAACCCTAACCCTAACCCTAACCCTAACCCTAACACTAACCCTAACCCTAACCCTAACCCTAACCCTAACCCTAACCCTAACCCTAACCCTAACCCTAACCCTAACCCTAACCCTAACCCATACCCTACACCATACACGGACCCCTCCCCGAACCCGTAACCTAAGCCGTACAGTAACCCTAACCCTAAGCCTAACCCTAACCCTAGGCTACCCTTGACTGCTTCTGCCTCCAATAGATTTCCTAAGCACTAGTGTTTTAAGGAACAGCTTAAAAAGAGAACCCTAATGTGATTTCTTTATAATGGGTGTGTTCCTTATCTTATCCTAGTGTCTAAACTCTTCTCCAGGGCTGGACTCCCAAATAATATTCCTTTACATGCTAAGGGGTATCTAGAGAGTGGGATAGGTTTAATAACTACCCTAACCCTAACGCGTACCCTAACCCTAACCCCTACCCTAACCCTAACACGTACCCTAATCCTAACCCGTACCCTAAACCGAGCCCTAACCCTAACACTAACCCTAACCCTAACCCTAACCCATACCCTACACCGTACACGGACCCCTCCCCGAACACGTAACCTAAGCCGTACCCTAACACTAACCCTCACCCTAACCCTAACCCTATGCTACCCTTCACTGCTTCTGCCTCCAATAGATTTCCTAAGCACTAGTGTTTTAAGGAACAGCTTAAAAAGAGAATCCTAATGTGATTTCTTTATAATGGGTGTGTTCCTTATCTTATCCTAGTGTCTAAACTCTTCTCCATGGCTGGACCCCCAAATAATATTCCTTTACGTGCTAAGGGGTATCTAGAGAGTGGGATAGGTTGAATAACTACCCTAACCCTAACGCGTACCCTAACCCTAACCCCAACCCTAACACGTACCCTAATCCTAACCCGTACCCTAAACCGAACCCTAACCCTAAAACTAACCCAAACCCTAACCCCTACCCTAACCCTAACACATACCCTAATCTTAACCCATACCCTAAACCGAGCCCTAACCCTAACACTAACCCTAACCCTAACCCTAACCCATAACCTACGCCGTACCCAAACCGCTCCCCGAACCCGTACCCTAAGCCGTACAGTAACCCAAACCCTAACCCTAACCCTAACCCTAACCCTAACCCTAACCCCCAAATAATATTCCTTTACGTGCTAAGGGATATCTAGAGAGTGGGATAGGTTTAATAACTGCCCTAACCCTAATGCGTACCCTAACCCTAACCCCTACCCTGACCCTAACACGTACCCTAATCCTAACCCTTAACCTAAACCGAGCCCTAACCCTAACACTAACCCTAACCCTATCCCTAACCTATACCCTACGCCATACACGGACCCCTCTCCGAACCCGTACCCTAAGCCGTACCCTAACCCTAACCCTAAGCCTAACCCTAACCCTAGGCTTCCCTTGACTGCTTCTGCCTCCAATAGATTTCCTAAGCACTAGTGTTTTAAGTAACAGCTTAGGAAGAGAATCCTAATGTGTTTTTTTATAATGGGTGTGTTCCTTATCTTATCCTAGTGTCTAAACTCTTCTCCATGGCTGGACCCCCAAATAATATTCCTTTACGTGCTAAGGGGTATCTAGAGAGTGGGATAGGTTGAATAACTACCCTAACCCTAACGCGTACCCTAACCCTAACCCCTACCCTAACCCTAAAACGTACCCTAATCCTAACCTGTACCCTAAACCGAGCCCTAACCCTAACACTAACCCTAACCCATACCCTACACCGTACACGGACCCCTCCCCGAACCCGTACCCTAAGCCGTACCCTAACCCTAACCCTAAGCCTAACCCTAACCCTAGGCTACCCTTGACTGCTTCTGCCTCCAATAGGTTTCCTAAGCACTAGTGTTTTAAGGAACAGCTTAAAAAGAGAATCCTAATGTGATTTCTTTATAATGGGTGTGTTCCTTATCTTATCCTAGTGTCTAAACTCTTCTCCATGGCTGGACCCCCAAATAATATTCCTTTACGTGCTAAGGGGTATCTAGAGAGTGGGATAGGTTTAATAACTACCCTAACCCTAATGCGTACCCTAACCCTAACCCTAACACGTACCCTAATCCTAACCCGTACCCTAAACCGAAACCCTAACCCTAACACTAACCCTAACCCTAACCCTAACCCATACCCTACACCATACACGGACCCCTCCCCGAACCCGTAACCTAAGCCGTACAGTAACCCTAACCCTAAGCCTAACCCTAACCCTAGGCTACCCTTGACTGCTTCTGCCTCCAATAGATTTCCTAAGCACTAGTGTTTTAAGGAACAGCTTAAAAAGAGAATCCTAATGTGATTTCTTTATAATGGGTGTGTTCCTTATCTTATCCTAGTGTCTAAACTCTTCTCCATGGCTGGACCCCCAAATAATATTCCTTTACGTGCTAAGGGGTATCCAGAGAATGGGATAGGTTTAATAACAACCCTAACCCTAACGCGTACCCTAACCCTAACCCCTACCCTAACCCTAACATGTACCCTAATCCTAACCCGTACCCTAAACCGAGCCCTAACCCTAACACTAACCCTAACCCTAACCCAAACCCATACCCTACACCGTACACAGACCCCTCCCCGAACCCGTACCCTAAGCCGTACCCTAACCGTAACCCTAAGCCTAACCCTAACCCTTCGCTACCCTTGACTGCTTCTGCCTCCAATAGATTTCCTAAGCACCAGTGTTTTAAGGAACAGCTTAAAAAGAGAATCCTAATGTGATTTCTTTATAATGGCTGTGTTCCTTATCTTATCTTTGTGTCTAAACTCTTCTCCAGGGCTAGACCCCCAAATAATATTCCTTTACGTGCTAAGGGGTATCTAGAGAGTGGGATAGGTTTAATAACTACCCTAACCCTAACGCGTACCCTAACCCTAACCCCTACCCTAACCCTAACACGTACCCTAATCCTAACCCGTACCCTAAACCGAGCCCTAAGCCTAACACTAACCCTAACCCATACCCTACACCGTACACGGACCCCTCCCCGAACCCGTACCCTAAGCCGTACCCTAACCCTAACCCTAAGCCTAACCCTAACCCTAGGCTACCCTTGACTTCTCCTGCCTCCAATAGATTTCCTAACACTAGTGTTTTAAGGAACAGCTTAAAAAGAGAATCCTAATGTGATTTCTTTATAATGGGTGTGTTCCTTATCTTATCCTAGTGTCTAAACTCTTCTCCATGGCTGGACCCCCAAATAATATTCCTTTACGTGCTAAGGGGTATCCAGAGAATGGGATAGGTTTAATAACAACCCTAACCCTAACGCGTACCCTAACCCTAACCCCTACCCTATCCCTAACATGTACCCTAATCCTAACCCGTACCCTAAACCAAGCCCTAACCCTAACACTAACCCTAACACTAACTCAAACCCATACCCTACACCGTACACAGACCCCTCCCCGAACCCGTACCCTAAGCCGTACCCTAACCCTAACCCTAAGCCTAAGCCTAACCCTAGGCTACCCTTGACTGCTTCTGCCTCCAATAGATTTCCTAAGCACCAGTGTTTTAAGGAACAGCTTAAAAAGAGAATCCTAATGTGATTTCTTTATAATGGGTGTGTTCCTTATCTTATCCTAGTGTCTAAACTCTTCTCCATGGCTGGACCCCCAAATAATATTCCTTTACGTGCTAAGGGGTATCTAGAGAGTGGGATAGGTTTAATAACCACGCTAACCCTAACGCGTACGCTAACCCTAACCCCTACCCTAACCCTAACACGTACCCTAATCCTAACCCGTACCCTAAACCGAGCCCTAACCCTAACACTAACCCTAACCCTAACCCTAACCCATACCCTACAGCGTACACGGACCCCTCCCCGAACACGTACCCTAAACCGTACCCTAACACTAACCCTCACCCTAACCCTAACCCTAAGCTACCCTTCACTGCTTCTGCCTCCAATAGATTTCCTAAGCACTAGTGTTTTAAGGAACAGCTTAAAAAGAGAATCCTAATGTGATTTCTTTATAATGGGTGTGTTCCTTATCTTATCCTAGTGTCTAAACTCTTCTCCATGGCTGGACCCCCAAATAATATTCCTTTACGTGCTAAGGGATATCTAGAGAGTGGGATAGGTTTAATAACTACGCTAGCCCTAACGCGTACCCTAACCCTAACCCCTACCCTAACCCTAACACGTACCCTAATCCTAACCCGTACCCTAAACCGAGCCCTAACCCTAACACTAACCCTAACCCTATCCCTACACCGTACACGGACCCCTCTCCGAACCCGTACCCTAAGCCGTACCCTAACCCTAACCCTAATCCTAACCCTAACCCTAGGCTACCCTTGACTGCTTCTGCCTCCAATAGATTTCCTAAGCACTAGTGTTTTAAGGAACAGCTTAAAAAGAGAATCCTAATGGGTTTTTTTATAATGGGTGTGTTCCTTATCTTATCCTAGTGTCTAAACTCTTCTCCAGGGCTGGACCCCCAAATAATATTCCTTTACGTGCTACGGGGTGTCTAGAGATTGGGATAGGTTTAATAACTACCCTAACCCTAACGCGTACCCTAACCCTAACCCCTACCCTAACCCTAACACGTACCCTAATCGTAACCCGTACCCTAAACCGAGCCCTAACCCTAACACTAACCCTAACCCTTACCCTACACCGTACACGGACCCCTCCCCGAACCCGTACCCTAAGCCGTACCCTAACCCTAATCCTAAGCCTAACCCTAACCCTAGGCTACCCTTGACTGCTTCTGCCTCCAATAGATTTCCTAAGCACTAGTGTTTTAAGGAACAGCTTAAAAAGAGAATCCTAATGTGATTTCTTTATAATGGGTGTGTTCCTTATCTTATCCTAGTGTCTAAACTCTTCTCCATGGCTGGACCCCCAAATAATATTCCTTTACGTGCTAAGGGGTATCTAGAGAGTGGGATAGGTTTAATAACTACCCTAACCCTAACGCGTACCCTAACCCTAACCCCTACCCTAACCCTAACACGTACCCTAATCCTAACCCGTACCCTAAACCGAGCCCTAACCCTAACACTAACCCTAACCCTAACCCTAACCCATACCCTACACCGTACACGGACCCCTCCCCGAACCCGTAACCTAAGCCGTACAGTAACCCTAACCCTAAGCCTAACCCTAACCCTAGGCTACCCTTGACTGCTTCTGCCTCCAATAGATTTCCTAAGCACTAGTGTTTTAAGGAACAGGTTAAAAAGAGAATCCTAATGTGATTTCTTTATAATGGGTGTGTTCCTTATCTTACCCTAGTGTCTAAACTCTTCTCCATGGCTGGACCCCCAAATAATATTCCTTTACGTGCTAAGGGGTATCCAGAGAATGGGATAGGTTTAATAACAACCCTAACCCTAACGCGTACCCTAACCCTAACCCCTACCCTAACCCTAACATGTACCCTAATCCTAACCCGTACCCTAAACCGAGCCCTAACCATAACACTAACCCTAACCCTAACCCTAACCCATACCCTACACCGTACACAGACCCCTCCCTGAACCCGTACCCTAAGCCGTACCCTAACCCTAACCCTAAGCCTAACACTAACCCTAGGCTACCCTTGACTGCTTCTGCCTCCAATAGATTTCCTAAGCACCAGTGTTTTAAGGAACAGCTTAAAAAGAGAATCCTAATGTGATTTCTTTATAATGGGTGTGTTCCTTATCTTATCCTAGTGTCTAAACTCTTCTCCATGGCTGGACCCCCAAATAATATTCCTTTACGTGCTAAGGGATATCTAGAGAGTGGGATAGGTTTAATAACTGCCCTAACCCTAATGCGTACCCTAACCCTAACCCCTACCCTAACCCTAACACGAACCCTAATCCTAACCCGTACCCTAAACCGAGCCCTAACCCTAACACTAACCCTAACCCTAACCCATACCGTACACCGTACACGGACCCCTCCCCGAACCCGTAACCTAAGCCGTACCCTAACCCTAACCCTAAGCCTAACCCTAACCCTAGGCTACCCTTGACTGCTATTTCCTAAGCACTAGTGTTTTAAGGAACAGCTTAAAAAGAGATCCTAATGTGATTTCTTTATACTGGGTGTGTTCCATATCTTATCCTAGTGTCTAAACACTTCTCCATGGCTGGACCCCCAAATAATATTCCTTTACGTGCTAAGGGGTATCTAGAGAGTGGGATAGTTTGAATAACTACCCTAACCCTAATGCGTACCCTAACCCTAACCCCTACCCTATCCCTAACACGAACCCTAATCCTAACCCGTACCCTAAACCGAGCCCTAACCCTAACACTAACCCTAACCCATACCCTACACCGTACACGGACCCCTCCCCGAACCCGTACCCTAAGCCGTACTCTAACCCTAACCCTAAGCCTAACCCTAACCCTAGGCTACCCTTGACTGCTTCTGCCTCCAATAGATTTCCTAAGCACTAGTGTTTTAAGGAACAGCTTAAAAAGAGATCCTAATGTGATTTCTTTATACTGGGTGTGTTCCATATCTTATCCTAGTGTCTAAACTCTTCTCCATGGCTGGACCCCCAAATAATATTCCTTTACGTGCTAAGGGGTATCTAGAGAGTGGGATAGTTTGAATAACTACCCTAACCCTAATGCGTACCCTAACCCTAACCCCTACCCTATCCCTAACACGAACCCTAATCCTAACCCGTACCCTAAACCGAGCCCTAACCCTAACACTAACCCTAACTCATACCCTACACCGTACACGGACCCCTCCCCGAACCCGTACCCTAAGCCGTACCCTAACCCTAACCCTAAGCCTAACCCTAACCCTAGGCTACCCTTGACTGCTCCTGCCTCCAATAGATTTCCTAAGCACTAGTGTTTTAAGGAACAGCTTAAAAAGAGAATCCTAATGTGATTTCTTTATAATGGGTGTGTTCCTTATCTTATCCTAGTGTCTAAACTCTTCTCCATGGCTGGACCCCCAAATAATATTCCTTTACGTGCTAAGGGGTATCTAGAGAGTGGGATAGGTTTAATAACTACCCTAACCCTAACGCGTACCCTAACCCTAACCCCTACCCTAACCCTAACACGTACCCTAATCCTAACCCGTACCCTAAACCGAGCCCTAACCCTAACACTAACCCTAACCCTAACCCTAACCCTAACCCTAACCCTAACCCTAACCCTAACCCTAACCCGAACCCTAACCCGAACCCTAAACCGAGCCCTAACCCTAACCCTAACCCTAACCCTAACTCTAACCCTAACCCCTCCCCGAACCCGTACCCTAAGCCGTACCCTAACCCTAACCCTAAGCCTAACCCTAACCCTAGGCTACCCTTGACTGCTTCTGCCTCCAATAGATTTCCTAAGCACTAGTGTTTTAAGGAACAGCTTAAAAAGAGAATCCTAATGTGATTTCTTTATAATGGGTGTGTTCCTTATCTTATCCTAGTGTCTAAACTCTTCTCCATGGCTGGACCCCCAAATAATATTCCTTTACGTGCTAAGGGGTATCTAGAGAGTGGGATAGGTTTAATAACTACCCTAACCCTAACGCGTACCCTAACCCTAACCCCTACCCTAACACGTACCCTAATCCTAACCCGTGCCCTAAACCGAGCCCTAACCCTAACACTAACCCTAACCCTAACCCTAACCCATATCCTACACTGTACACGGACCCCTCCCCGAACCCGTAACCTAAGCCGTACAGTAACCCTAACCCTAAGCCTAACCCTAACCCTAGGCTACCCTTGACTGCTTCTGCCTCCAATAGATTTCCTAAGCACTAGTGTTTTAAGGAACAGCTTAAAAAGAGAATCCTAATGTGATTTCTTTATAATGGGTGTGTTCCTTATCTTATCCTAGTGTCTAAACTCTTCTCCATGGCTGGACCCCCAAATAATATTCCTTTACGTGCTAAGGGGTATCCAGAGAATGGGATAGGTTTAATAACAACCCTAACCCTAACGCGTACCCTTACCCTAACCCCTACCCTAACCCTAACATGTACCCTAATCCTAACCCATACCCTAAACCGAGCCCTAACCCAAACACTAACCCTAACCCTAACCCTAACCCATACCCTACACCGTACACGGACCCCTCCCCGAACCCGTACCCTAAGCCGTACCCTAACCCTAACCCTAAGCCTAACCCTAACCCTAGGCTACCCTTGGCTGCTTCTGCCTCCAATAGATTTCCTAAGCACTAGTGTTTTAAGGAACAGCTTAAAAAGAGAATCCTAATGTGATTTCTTTATAATGGGTGTGTTCCTTATCTTATCCTAGTGTCTAAACTCTTCTCCATGGCTGGACCCCCAAATAATATTCCTTTACGTGCTAAGGGATATCTAGAGAGTGGGATAGGTTTAATAACTACCCTAACCCTAACGCGTACCCTAACCCTAACCCCTACCCTAACCCTAACACGTACCCTAATCCTAACCCGTACCCTAAACCGAGCCCTAACCCTAACACTAACCCTAACCCTAACCCTAACCCATACCCTACACCGTACACGGACCCCTCCCCGAACACGTAACCTAAGCCGTACCCTAACACTAACCCTCACCCTAACCCTAACCCTAAGCTACCCTTCACTGCTTCTGCCTCCAATAGATTTCCTAAGCACTAGTGTTTTAAGGAACAGCTTAAAAAGAGAATCCTAATGTGATTTCTTTATAATGGGTGTGTTCCTTATCTTATCCTAGTGTCTAAACTCTTCTCCATGGCTGGACCCCCAAATAATATTCCTTTACGTGCTAAGGGATATCTAGAGAGTGGGATAGGTTTAATAACTGCCCTAACCCTAATGCGTACCCTAACCCTAACCCCTACCCTAACCCTAACACGTACCCTAATCCTAACCCTTAACCTAAACCGAGCCCTAACCCTAACACTAACCCTAACCCTATCCCTAACCTATACCCTACGCCATACACGGACCCCTCTCCGAACCCGTACCCTAAGCCGTACCCTAACCCTAACCCTAAGCCTAACCCTAACCCTAGGCTTCCCTTGACTGCTTCTGCCTCCAATAGATTTCCTAAGCACTAGTGTTTTAAGTAACAGCTTAAAAAGAGAATCCTAATGTGATTTCTTTATAATGGGTGTGTTCCTTATCTTATCCTAGTGTCTAAACTCTTCTCCATGGCTGGACCCCCAAATAATATTCCTTTACGTGCTAAGGGGTATCTAGAGAGTGGGATAGGTTTAATAACTACCCTAACCCTAACGCGTACCCTAACCCTAACCCCTACCCTAACACGTCCCCTAATCCTAACCCGTACCCTAAACCGAAACCCTAACCCTAACACTAACCCTAACCCTAACCCTAACCCATACCCTACACCATACACGGACCCCTCCCCGAACCCGTAACCTAAGCCGTACAGTAACCCTAACCCTAAGCCTAACCCTAACCCTAGGCTACCCTTGACTGCTTCTGCCTCCAATAGATTTCCTAAGCACTAGTGTTTTAAGGAACAGCTTAAAAAGAGAATCCTAATGTGATTTCTTTATAATGGGTGTGTTCCTTATCTTATCCTAGTGTCTAAACTCTTCTCCATGGCTGGACCCCCAAATAATATTCCTTTACGTGCTAAGGGGTATCCAGAGAATGGGATAGGTTTAATAACAACCCTAACCCTAACGCGTACCCTAACCCTAACCCCTACCCTAACCCTAACATGTACCCTAATCCTAACCCGTACCCTAAACCGAGCCCTAACCCTAACACTAACCCTAACCCTAACCCAAACCCATACCCTACACCGTACACAGACCCCTCCCCGAACCCGTACCCTAAGCCGTACCCTAACCGTAACCCTAAGCCTAACCCTAACCCTTCGCTACCCTTGACTGCTTCTGCCTCCAATAGATTTCCTAAGCACCAGTGTTTTAAGGAACAGCTTAAAAAGAGAATCCTAATGTGATTTCTTTATAATGGCTGTGTTCCTTATCTTATCTTTGTGTCTAAACTCTTCTCCAGGGCTAGACCCCCAAATAATATTCCTTTACGTGCTAAGGGGTATCTAGAGAGTGGGATAGGTTTAATAACTACCCTAACCCTAACGCGTACCCTAACCCTAACCCCTACCCTAACCCTAACACGTACCCTAATCCTAACCCGTACCCTAAACCGAGCCCTAAGCCTAACACTAACCCTAACCCATACCCTACACCGTACACGGACCCCTCCCCGAACCCGTACCCTAAGCCGTACCCTAACCCTAACCCTAAGCCTAACCCTAACCCTAGGCTACCCTTGACTGCTCCTGCCTCCAATAGATTTCCTAACACTAGTGTTTTAAGGAACAGCTTAAAAAGAGAATCCTAATGTGATTTCTTTATAATGGGTGTGTTCCTTATCTTATCCTAGTGTCTAAACACTTCTCCATGGCTGGACCCCCAAATAATATTCCTTTACGTGCTATGGGGTATCTAGAGAGTGGGATAGGTTTAATAACTACCCTAACCCTAACGCGTACCCTAACCCTAACCCCTACCCTAACCCTAACACGTACCCTAATCCTAACCCGTACCCTAAACCGAGCCCTAACCCTAACACTAACCCTAACCCTAACCCTAACCCATACCCTACACCATACACGGACCCCTCCCCGAACCCGTAACCTAAGCCGTACAGTAACCCTAACCCTAAGCCTAACCCTAACCCTAGGCTACCCTTGACTGCTTATGCCTCCAATAGATTTCCTAAGCACTAGTGTTTTAAGGAACAGCTTAAAAAGAGAATCCTAATGTGATTTCTTTATAATGGGTTTGTTCCTTATCTTATCCTAGTGTCTAAACTCTTCTCCATGGCTGGACCCCCAAATAATATTCCTTTAAGTGCTAAGGGGTATCCAGAGAATGGGATAGGTTTAATAACAACCCTAACCCTAACGCGTACCCTAACCCTAACCCCTACCCTATCCCTAACATGTACCCTAATCCTAACCCGTACCCTAAACCAAGCCCTAACCCTAACACTAACCCTAACACTAACTCAAACCCATACCCTACACCGTACACAGACCCCTCCCCGAACCCGTACCCTAAGCCGTACCCTAACCCTAACCCTAAGCCTAAGCCTAACCCTAGGCTACCCTTGACTGCTTCTGCCTCCAATAGATTTCCTAAGCACCAGTGTTTTAAGGAACAGCTTAAAAAGAGAATCCTAATGTGATTTCTTTATAATGGGTGTGTTCCTTATCTTATCCTAGTGTCTAAACTCTTCTCCATGGCTGGACCCCCAAATAATATTCCTTTACGTGCTAAGGGGTATCTAGAGAGTGGGATAGGTTTAATAACCACGCTAACCCTAACGCGTACGCTAACCCTAACCCCTACCCTAACCCTAACACGTACCCTAATCCTAACCCGTACCCTAAACCGAGCCCTAACCCTAACACTAACCCTAACCCTAACCCTAACCCATACCCTACAGCGTACACGGACCCCTCCCCGAACACGTACCCTAAACCGTACCCTAACACTAACCCTCACCCTAACCCTAACCCTAAGCTACCCTTCACTGCTTCTGCCTCCAATAGATTTCCTAAGCACTAGTGTTTTAAGGAACAGCTTAAAAAGAGAATCCTAATGTGATTTCTTTATAATGGGTGTGTTCCTTATCTTATCCTAGTGTCTAAACTCTTCTCCATGGCTGGACCCCCAAATAATATTCCTTTACGTGCTAAGGGATATCTAGAGAGTGGGATAGGTTTAATAACTACGCTAGCCCTAACGCGTACCCTAACCCTAACCCCTACCCTAACCCTAACACGTACCCTAATCCTAACCCTTAACCTAAACCGAGCCCTAACCCTAACACTAACCCTAACCCTATCCCTACACCGTACACGGACCCCTCTCCGAACCCGTACCCTAAGCCGTACCCTAACCCTAACCCTAAGCCTAACCCTAACCCTAGGCTACCCTTGACTGCTTCTGCCTCCAATAGATTTCCTAAGCACTAGTGTTTTAAGGAACAGCTTAAAAAGAGAATCCTAATGGGTTTTTTTATAATGGGTGTGTTCCTTATCTTATCCTAGTGTCTAAACTCTTCTCCAGGGCTGGACCCCCAAATAATATTCCTTTACGTGCTACGGGGTGTCTAGAGATTGGGATAGGTTTAATAACTACCCTAACCCTAACGCGTACCCTAACCCTAACCCCTACCCTAACCCTAACACGTACCCTAATCGTAACCCGTACCCTAAACCGAGCCCTAACCCTAACACTAACCCTAACCCTTACCCTACACCGTACACGGACCCCTCCCCGAACCCGTACCCTAAGCCGTACCCTAACCCTAACCCTAAGCCTAACCCTAACCCTAGGCTACCCTTGACTGCTTCTGCCTCCAATAGATTTCCTAAGCACTAGTGTTTTAAGGAACAGCTTAAAAAGAGAATCCTAATGTGATTTCTTTATAATGGGTGTGTTCCTTATCTTATCCTAGTGTCTAAACTCTTCTCCATGGCTGGACCCCCAAATAATATTCCTTTACGTGCTAAGGGGTATCTAGAGAGTGGGATAGGTTTAATAACTACCCTAACCCTAACGCGTACCCTAACCCTAACCCCTACCCTAACCCTAACACGTACCCTAATCCTAACCCGTACCCTAAACCGAGCCCTAACCCTAACACTAACCCTAACCCTAACCCTAACCCATACCCTACACCGTACACGGACCCCTCCCCGAACCCGTAACCTAAGCCGTACAGTAACCCTAACCCTAAGCCTAACCCTAACCCTAGGCTACCCTTGACTGCTTCTGCCTCCAATAGATTTCCTAAGCACTAGTGTTTTAAGGAACAGGTTAAAAAGAGAATCCTAATGTGATTTCTTTATAATGGGTGTGTTCCTTATCTTACCCTAGTGTCTAAACTCTTCTCCATGGCTGGACCCCCAAATAATATTCCTTTACGTGCTAAGGGGTATCCAGAGAATGGGATAGGTTTAATAACAACCCTAACCCTAACGCGTACCCTAACCCTAACCCCTACCCTAACCCTAACATGTACCCTAATCCTAACCCGTACCCTAAACCGAGCCCTAACCATAACACTAACCCTAACCCTAACCCTAACCCATACCCTACACCGTACACAGACCCCTCCCTGAACCCGTACCCTAAGCCGTACCCTAACCCTAACCCTAAGCCTAACACTAACCCTAGGCTACCCTTGACTGCTTCTGCCTCCAATAGATTTCCTAAGCACCAGTGTTTTAAGGAACAGCTTAAAAAGAGAATCCTAATGTGATTTCTTTATAATGGGTGTGTTCCTTATCTTATCCTAGTGTCTAAACTCTTCTCCATGGCTGGACCCCCAAATAATATTCCTTTACGTGCTAAGGGATATCTAGAGAGTGGGATAGGTTTAATAACTGCCCTAACCCTAATGCGTACCCTAACCCTAACCCCTACCCTAACCCTAACACGAACCCTAATCCTAACCCGTACCCTAAACCGAGCCCTAACCCTAACACTAACCCTAACCCTAACCCATACCGTACACCGTACACGGACCCCTCCCCGAACCCGTAACCTAAGCCGTACCCTAACCCTAACCCTAAGCCTAACCCTAACCCTAGGCTACCCTTGACTGCTATTTCCTAAGCACTAGTGTTTTAAGGAACAGCTTAAAAAGAGATCCTAATGTGATTTCTTTATACTGGGTGTGTTCCATATCTTATCCTAGTGTCTAAACACTTCTCCATGGCTGGACCCCCAAATAATATTCCTTTACGTGCTAAGGGGTATCTAGAGAGTGGGATAGTTTGAATAACTACCCTAACCCTAATGCGTACCCTAACCCTAACCCCTACCCTATCCCTAACACGAACCCTAATCCTAACCCGTACCCTAAACCGAGCCCTAACCCTAACACTAACCCTAACCCATACCCTACACCGTACACGGACCCCTCCCCGAACCCGTACCCTAAGCCGTACTCTAACCCTAACCCTAAGCCTAACCCTAACCCTAGGCTACCCTTGACTGCTTCTGCCTCCAATAGATTTCCTAAGCACTAGTGTTTTAAGGAACAGCTTAAAAAGAGATCCTAATGTGATTTCTTTATACTGGGTGTGTTCCATATCTTATCCTAGTGTCTAAACTCTTCTCCATGGCTGGACCCCCAAATAATATTCCTTTACGTGCTAAGGGGTATCTAGAGAGTGGGATAGTTTGAATAACTACCCTAACCCTAATGCGTACCCTAACCCTAACCCCTACCCTATCCCTAACACGAACCCTAATCCTAACCCGTACCCTAAACCGAGCCCTAACCCTAACACTAACCCTAACTCATACCCTACACCGTACACGGACCCCTCCCCGAACCCGTACCCTAAGCCGTACCCTAACCCTAACCCTAAGCCTAACCCTAACCCCAGGCTACCCTTGACTGCTCCTGCCTCCAATAGATTTCCTAAGCACTAGTGTTTTAAGGAACAGCTTAAAAAGAGAATCCTAATGTGATTTCTTTATAATGGGTGTGTTCCTTATCTTATCCTAGTGTCTAAACTCTTCTCCATGGCTGGACCCCCAAATAATATTCCTTTACGTGCTAAGGGGTATCTAGAGAGTGGGATAGGTTTAATAACTACCCTAACCCTAACGCGTACCCTAACCCTAACCCCTACCCTAACCCTAACACGTACCCTAATCCTAACCCGTACCCTAAACCGAGCCCTAACCCTAACACTAACCCTAACCCTAACCCTAACCCTAACCCTAACCCTAACCCTAACCCTAACCCTAACCCGAACCCTAACCCGAACCCTAAACCGAGCCCTAACCCTAACCCTAACCCTAACCCTAACTCTAACCCTAACCCCTCCCCGAACCCGTACCCTAAGCCGTACCCTAACCCTAACCCTAAGCCTAACCCTAACCCTAGGCTACCCTTGACTGCTTCTGCCTCCAATAGATTTCCTAAGCACTAGTGTTTTAAGGAACAGCTTAAAAAGAGAATCCTAATGTGATTTCTTTATAATGGGTGTGTTCCTTATCTTATCCTAGTGTCTAAACTCTTCTCCATGGCTGGACCCCCAAATAATATTCCTTTACGTGCTAAGGGGTATCTAGAGAGTGGGATAGGTTTAATAACTACCCTAACCCTAACGCGTACCCTAACCCTAACCCCTACCCTAACACGTACCCTAATCCTAACCCGTACCCTAAACCGAGCCCTAACCCTAACACTAACCCTAACCCTAACCCTAACCCATATCCTACACCGTACACGGACCCCTCCCCGAACCCGTAACCTAAGCCGTACAGTAACCCTAACCCTAAGCCTAACCCTAACCCTAGGCTACCCTTGACTGCTTCTGCCTCCAATAGATTTCCTAAGCACTAGTGTTTTAAGGAACAGCTTAAAAAGAGAATCCTAATGTGATTTCTTTATAATGGGTGTGTTCCTTATCTTATCCTAGTGTCTAAACTCTTCTCCATGGCTGGACCCCCAAATAATATTCCTTTACGTGCTAAGGGGTATCCAGAGAATGGGATAGGTTTAATAACAACCCTAACCCTAACGCGTACCCTTACCCTAACCCCTACCCTAACCCTAACATGTACCCTAATCCTAACCCATACCCTAAACCGAGCCCTAACCCAAACACTAACCCTAACCCTAACCCTAACCCATACCCTACACCGTACACGGACCCCTCCCCGAACCCGTACCCTAAGCCGTACCCTAACCCTAACCCTAAGCCTAACCCTAACCCTAGGCTACCCTTGGCTGCTTCTGCCTCCAATAGATTTCCTAAGCACTAGTGTTTTAAGGAACAGCTTAAAAAGAGAATCCTAATGTGATTTCTTTATAATGGGTGTGTTCCTTATCTTATCCTAGTGTCTAAACTCTTCTCCATGGCTGGACCCCCAAATAATATTACTTTACGTGCTAAGGGATATCTAGAGAGTGGGATAGGTTTAATAACTACCCTAACCCTAACGCGTACCCTAACCCTAACCCCTACCCTAACCCTAACACGTACCCTAATCCTAACCCGTACCCTAAACCGAGCCCTAACCCTAACACTAACCCTAACCCTAACCCTAACCCATACCCTACACCGTACACGGACCCCTCCCCGAACACGTAACCTAAGCCGTACCCTAACACTAACCCTCACCCTAACCCTAACCCTAAGCTACCCTTCACTGCTTCTGCCTCCAATAGATTTCCTAAGCACTAGTGTTTTAAGGAACAGCTTAAAAAGAGAATCCTAATGTGATTTCTTTATAATGGGTGTGTTCCTTATCTTATCCTAGTGTCTAAACTCTTCTCCATGGCTGGACCCCCAAATAATATTCCTTTACGTGCTAAGGGATATCTAGAGAGTGGGATAGGTTTAATAACTGCCCTAACCCTAATGCGTACCCTAACCCTAACCCCTACCCTAACCCTAACACGTACCCTAATCCTAACCCTTAACCTAAACCGAGCCCTAACCCTAACACTAACCCTAACCCTATCCCTAACCTATACCCTACGCCATACACGGACCCCTCTCCGAACCCGTACCCTAAGCCGTACCCTAACCCTAACCCTAAGCCTAACCCTAACCCTAGGCTTCCCTTGACTGCTTCTGCCTCCAATAGATTTCCTAAGCACTAGTGTTTTAAGTAACAGCTTAAAAAGAGAATCCTAATGTGATTTCTTTATAATGGGTGTGTTCCTTATCTTATCCTAGTGTCTAAACTCTTCTCCATGGCTGGACCCCCAAATAATATTCCTTTACGTGCTAAGGGGTATCTAGAGAGTGGGATAGGTTTAATAACTACCCTAACCCTAACGCGTACCCTAACCCTAACCCCTACCCTAACACGTACCCTAATCCTAACCCGTACCCTAAACCGAGCCCTAACCCTAACACTAACCCTAACCCTAACCCTAACCCATATCCTACACCGTACACGGACCCCTCCCCGAACCCGTAACCTAAGCCGTACAGTAACCCTAACCCTAAGCCTAACCCTAACCCTAGGCTACCCTTGACTGCTTCTGCCTCCAATAGATTTCCTAAGCACTAGTGTTTTAAGGAACAGCTTAAAAAGAGAATCCTAATGTGATTTCTTTATAATGGGTGTGTTCCTTATCTTATCCTAGTGTCTAAACTCTTCTCCATGGCTGGACCCCCAAATAATATTCCTTTACGTGCTAAGGGGTATCCAGAGAATGGGATAGGTTTAATAACAACCCTAACCCTAACGCGTACCCTTACCCTAACCCCTACCCTAACCCTAACATGTACCCTAATCCTAACCCATACCCTAAACCGAGCCCTAACCCAAACACTAACCCTAACCCTAAACCTAACCCATACCCTACACCGTACACGGACCCCTCCCCGAACCCGTACCCTAAGCCGTACCCTAACCCTAACCCTAAGCCTAACCCTAACCCTAGGCTACCCTTGGCTGCTTCTGCCTCCAATAGATTTCCTAAGCACTAGTGTTTTAAGGAACAGCTTAAAAAGAGAATCCTAATGTGATTTCTTTATAATGGGTGTGTTCCTTATCTTATCCTAGTGTCTAAACTCTTCTCCATGGCTGGACCCCCAAATAATATTCCTTTACGTGCTAAGGGATATCTAGAGAGTGGGATAGGTTTAATAACTACCCTAACCCTAACGCGTACCCTAACCCTAACCCCTACCCTAACCCTAACACGTACCCTAATCCTAACCCGTACCCTAAACCGAGCCCTAACCCTAACACTAACCCTAACCCTAACCCTAACCCATACCCTACACCGTACACGGACCCCTCCCCGAACACGTAACCTAAGCCGTACCCTAACACTAACCCTCACCCTAACCCTAACCCTAAGCTACCCTTCACTGCTTCTGCCTCCAATAGATTTCCTAAGCACTAGTGTTTTAAGAAACAGCTTAAAAAGAGAATCCTAATGTGATTTCTTTATAATGGGTGTGTTCCTTATCTTATCCTAGTGTCTAAACTCTTCTCCATGGCTGGACCCCCAAATAATATTCCTTTACGTGCTAAGGGATATCTAGAGAGTGGGATAGGTTTAATAACTGCCCTAACCCTAATGCGTACCCTAACCCTAACCCCTACCCTAACCCTAACACGTACCCTAATCCTAACCCTTAACCTAAACCGAGCCCTAACCCTAACACTAACCCTAACCCTATCCCTAACCTATACCCTACGCCATACACGGACCCCTCTCCGAACCCGTACCCTAAGCCGTACCCTAACCCTAACCCTAAGCCTAACCCTAACCCTAGGCTTCCCTTGACTGCTTCTGCCTCCAATAGATTTCCTAAGCACTAGTGTTTTAAGTAACAGCTTAGGAAGAGAATCCTAATGTGTTTTTTTACAATGGGTGTGTTCCTTATCTTATCCTAGTGTCTAAACTCTTCTCCATGGCTGGACCCCCAAATAATATTCCTTTACGTGCTAAGGGGTATCTAGAGAGTGGGATAGGTTGAATAACTACCCTAACCCTAACGCGTACCCTAACCCTAACCCCTACCCTAACCCTAACACGTACCCTAATCCTAACCCGTACCCTAAACCGAAACCCTAACCCTAACACTAACCCTAACCCTAACCCTAACCCATACCCTACACCATACACGGACCCCTCTCCGAACCCGTAACCTAAGCCGTACAGTAACCCTAACCCTAAGCCTAACCCTAACCCTAGGCTACCCTTGACTGCTTCTGCCTCCAATAGATTTCCTAAGCACTAGTGTTTTAAGGAACAGCTTAAAAAGAGAATCCTAATGTGATTTCTTTATAATGGGTGTGTTCCTTATCTTATCCTAGTGTCTAAACTCTTCTCCATGGCTGGACCCCCAAATAATATTCCTTTACGTGCTAAGGGGTATCCAGAGAATGGGATAGGTTTAATAACAACCCTAACCCTAACGCGTACCCTAACCCTAACCCCTACCCTAACCCTAACATGTACCCTAATCCTAACCCGTACCCTAAACCGAGCCCTAACCCTAACACTAACCCTAACCCTAACCCAAACCTATACCCTACACCGTACACAGACCCCTCCCCGAACCCATACCCTAAGCCGTACCCTAACCCTAACCCTAAGCCTAACCCTAACCCTACGCTACCCTTGACTGCTTCTGCCTCCAATACATTTCCTAAGCACTAGTGTTTTAAGGAACAGCTTAAAAAGAGAATCCTAATGTGATTTCTTGATAATGGGTGTGTTCCTTATCTTACCCTAGTGTCTAAACTCTTCTCCATGGCTGGACCCCCAAATAATATTCCTTTACGTGCTAAGGGGTATCTAGAGAGTGGGATAGGTTTAATAACTACCCTAACCCTAACGCGTACCCTAACCCTAACTCCTACCCTAACCCTAACACGTACCCTAATCCTAACCCGTACCCTAAACCGAGCCCTAACCCTAACACTAACCCTAACCCTAACCCATACCCTACACCGTACCCGAACCCCTCCCCGAACCCGTACCCTAATCTGTACCCTAAGCCTAACCTTAGGGATAACCCTAACCCTAGGCTACCCTTGACTGCTTCTGCCTCCAATAGATTTCCTAAGCACTAGTGTTTGAAGGAACAGCTTAAAACGAGAATCCTAATGTGATTTCTTTATAATGGGTGTGTTCCTTATATTATCCTAGTGTCTAAACTCTCCTCCATGGCTGGACCCCCAAATAATATTCCTTTACGTGATAAGGGGTATCTAGAGAGTGGGATAGGTTTAATAACTACCCTAACCCTAACGCGTACCCTAACTCTAACCCCTACCCTAACCCTAACACGTACCCTAATCCTAACCCGTACCCTAAACCGAGCCCTAACCCTAACACTAACCCTAACCCTAACCCTAAACCATACCCTACGCCGTACCCGAACCCCTCCCCGAACCCGTACCCTAAGCCGTACCCTAAGCCTAACACTAAGGATAACCCTAAACCTAGGCTACCCTTGACTGCTTCTGCCTCCAATAGATTTCCTAAGCACTAGTGTTTGAAGGAACAGCTTAAAACGAGAATCCTAATGTGATTTCTTTATAATGGGTGTGTTCCTTATATTATCCTAGTCTCTAAACTCTTCTCCATGGCTGGACACCCAAATAATATTCCTTTACGTGCTAAGGGGTATCTAGAGAGTGGGATAGGTTTAATAACTACCCTAACCCTAACGCGTACCCTAACTCTAACCCATACCCTAACCCTAACATGTACCCTAATCCTAACACGTACCCTAAACCGAGCCCTAACCCTAACAATAACCCTAACCCTAACCCTAACCCATACCCTACGCCGTACCCGAACCCCTCCCCGAACCCGTACCCTAAGCCGTACCCTAAGCCTAACCCTAAGCCTAACCCTAACCCTAGGCTACCCTTTACTGCTTCTGCCTCCAATACATTTCCTAAGCACTAGTGTTTTAAGGAACAGCTTAAAAAGAGAATCCTAATGTGATTTCTTTATAATGGGTGTGTTCCTTATCTTATCCTAGTGTCTAAACTCTTCTCCATGGCTGGACCCCCAAATAATATTCCTTTACGTGCTAAGGGGTATCTAGAGAGTGGGATAGGTTTAATAACTACCCTAAACCTAACGCATAACCTAACCCTAACCCCTATCCTAACCCTAACACGTACCCTAATCCTAACCCGTACCCTAAACCGAGCCCTAACCCTAAAACTAACCCTAACCCTAAACCCTACCCTAACCCTAACACATACCCTAATCTTAACCCATACCCTAAACCGAGCCCTAACCCTAACACTAACCCTAACCCTAACCCTAACCCATACCCTACGCCGTACCCGAACCCCTCCCCGAACCCGTACCCTAAGCCGTACCCTAAGCCTAACCCTAAGCCTAACCCTAACCCTAGGCTACCCTTGACTGCTTCTGCCTCCAATAGATTTCCTAAGCACTAGTGTTTGAAGGAACAGCTTAAAACGAGAATCCTAATGTGATTTCTTTATAATGGGTGTGTTCCTTATATTATCCTAGTGTCTAAACTCTTCTCCATGGCTGGACCCCCAAATAATATTACTTTACGTGCTAAGGGGTATCTAGAGAGTGGGATAGGTTTAATAACTACACTACCCCTAATGCGTACTCTAACCCTAACCCCTACCCTAACCCTAACACGTACCCTAATCCTAACCCGTACCCTAAACCGAGCCCTAACCCTAACACTAACCCTAACCCTAACCCTAACCCATACCCTACGCCGTACCCGAACCCCTCCCCGAACCAGTATCCTAAGCCGTACCCTAACCCTAACCCTAAGCCTAACCCTAACACTAGGCTACCCTTGACTGCTTCTGCCTCCAATAGATTTCCTAAGCACTAGTGTTTTAAGGAACAGCTTAAAAAGAGAATCCTAATGTGATTTCTTTATAATGGGTGTGTTCCTTATTTTATCCTAGTGTCTAAACTCTTCTCCATGGCTGGACCCCCAAATAATATTCCTTTACGTGCTAAGGGGTATCTAGAGAGTGGAATAGGTTTAATAACTACCCTAACCCTAACGCGTACCCTAACCCTAACCCCTACCCTAACCCTAACACGTACCCTAATCCTAACCCGTACCCTAAACCGAGCCCTAACCCTAACAATAACCCTAACCCTAACCCTAACCCATACCCTACACCGTACCCGAACCCCTCCCCGAACCCGTACCCTAAGCCGTTCCCTAAGCCTAACCCTAAGCCTAACCCTAAACCTAGGCTACCTTGACTGCTTCTGCCTCCAATGGATTTCCTAAGCACTAGTGTTTGAAGGAACAGCTTAAAACGAGAATCCTAATGTGATTTCTTTATAATGGGTGTGTTCCTTATATTATCCTAGTGTCTAAACTCTTCTCCATGGCTGGACCCCCAAATAATATTCCTTTACGTGCTAAGGGGTATCTAGAGAGTGGGATAGGTTTAATAACTACCCTAACCCTAACGCGTACCCTAACTCTAACCCCTACCCTAACCCTAACACGTACCATAATCCTAACCCGTACCCTAAACCGAGCCCTAACCCTAACACTAACCCTAACCCTAACCCTAACCCTAACCCATACCCTACGCCGTACCCGAACCCCTCCCCGAACCCGTACCCTAAGCCGTACCCTAAGCCTAACCCTAAGCCTAACCCTAACCCTAGGCTACCCTTTACTGCTTCTGCCTCCAATAGATTTCCTAAGCACTAGTGTTTTAAGGAACAGCTTAAAAAGAGAATCCTAATGTGATTTCTTTATAATGGGTGTGTTCCTTATCTTATCCTAGTGTCTAAACTCTTCTCCATGGCTGGACCCCCAAATAATATTCCTTTACGTGCTAAGGGGTATCTAGAGAGTGGGATAGGTTTAATAACTACCCTAACCCTAACGCGTACCCTAACCCTAACCCCAACCCTAACACGTACCCTAATCCTAACCCGTACCCTAAACCGAACCCTAACCCTAAAACTAACCCAAACCCTAACCCCTACCCTAACCCTAACACATACCCTAATCTTAACCCATACCCTAAACCGAGCCCTAACCCTAACACTAACCCTAACCCTAACCCTAACCCATACCCTACGCCGTACCCGAACCCCTCCCCGAACCCGTACCCTAAGCCGTACCCTAAGCCTAACCCTAAGCCTACCCCTAACCCTAGGCTACCCTTGACTGATTCTGCCTCCAATAGATTTCCTAAGCACTAGTGTTTGAAGGAACAGCTTAAAACGAGAATCCTAATGTGATTTCTTTATAATGGGTGTGCTCCTTATATTATCCTAGTGTCTAAACTCTTCTCCATGGCTGGACCCCCAAATAATATTCCTTTACGTGCTAAGGGGTATCTAGAGAGTGGGATAGGTTTAATAACTACCCTAACCCTAATGCGTACTCTAACCCTAACCCCTACCCTAACCCTAACACGTACCCTAATCCTAACCCGTACCCTATACCGAGCCCTAACCCTAACACTAACCCTAACCCTAACCCTAACCCATACCCTACGCCGTACCCGAACCCCTCCCCGAACCCGTACCCTAAGCCGTACCCTAAGCCTAACCCTAAGCCTAACCCTAAACCTAGGCTACCTTGACTGCTTCTGCCTCCAATGGATTTCCTAAGCACTAGTGTTTGAAGGAACAGCTTAAAACGAGAATCCTAATGTGATTTCTTTATAATGGGTGTGTTCCTTATATTATCCTAGTGTCTAAACTCTTCTCCATGGCTGGACCCCCAAATAATATTCCTTTACGTGCTAAGGGGTATCTAGAGAGTGGGATAGGTTTAATAACTCCCCTAACCCTAACGCGTACCCTAACTCTAACCCCTACCCTAACCCTAACACGTACCATAATCCTAACCCGTACCCTAAACCGAGCCCTAACCCTAACACTAACCCTAACCCTAACCCTACCCCATACCCTACGCCGTACCCGAACCCCTCCCCGAACCCGTACCCTAAGCCGTACCCTAAGCCTAACCCTAAGCCTAACCCTAACCCTAGGCTACCCTTGACTGCTTCTGCCTCCAATAGATTTCCTAAGCACTAGTGTTTTAAGGAACAGCTTAAAAAGAGAATCCTAATGTGATTTCTTTATAATGGGTGTGTTCCTTATCTTATCCTAGTGTCTAAACTCTTCTCCATGGCTGGACCCCCAAATAATATTCCTTTACGTGCTAAGGGGTATCTAGAGAGTGGGATAGGTTTAATAACTACCCTAACCCTAACGCGTACCCTAACCCTAACCCCAACCCTAACACGTACCCTAATCCTAACCCGTACCCTAAACCGAACCCTAACCCTAAAACTAACCCAAACCCTAACCCCTACCCTAACCCTAACACATACCCTAATCTTAACCCATACCCTAAACCGAGCCCTAACCCTAACACTAACCCTAACCCTAACCCTAACCCATACCCTACGCCGTACCCGAACCCCTCACCGAACCCGTACCCTAAGCCGTACCCTAAGCCTAACCCTAAGCCTACCCCTAACCCTAGGCTACCCTTGACTGATTCTGCCTCCAATAGATTTCCTAAGCACTAGTGTTTGAAGGAACAGCTTAAAACGAGAATCCTAATGTGATTTCTTTATAATGGGTGTGCTCCTTATATTATCCTAGTGTCTAAACTCTTCTCCATGGCTGGACCCCCAAATAATATTCCTTTACGTGCTAAGGGGTATCTAGAGAGTGGGATAGGTTTAATAACTACACTAACCCTAATGCGTACTCTAACCCTAACCCCTACCCTAACCCTAACACGTACCCTAATCCTAACCCGTACCCTAAACCGAGCCCTAACCCTAACACTAACCCTAAACCTAACCCTAACCCATACCCTACGCCGTACCCGAACCCCTCCCCGAACCCGTACCCTAAGCCGTACCCTAACCCTAACCCTAAGCCTAACCCTAACCCTAGGCTCCCCTTGACTGCTTCTGCCTCCAATAGATTTCTTAAGCACTAGTGTTTTAAGGAACAGCTTAAAAAGAGAATCCTAATGTGATTTCTTGATAATGGGTGTGTTCCTTATCTTACCCTAGTGTCTAAACTCTTCTCCATGGCTGGACCCCCAAATAATATTCCTTTACGTGCTAAGGGGTATCTAGAGAGTGGGATAGGTTTAATAACTACCCTAACCCTAACGCGTACCCTAACCCTAACTCCTACCCTAACCCTAACACGTACCCTAATCCTAACCCGTACCCTAAACCGAGCCCTAACCCTAACACTAACCCTAACCCTAACCCATACCCTACGCCGTACCCGAACCCCTCCCCGAACCCGTACCCTAATCTGTACCCTAAGCCTAACCTTAGGGATAACCCTAACCCTAGGCTACCCTTGACTGCTTCTGCTTCCAATAGATTTCCTAAGCACTAGTGTTTGAAGGAACAGCTTAAAACGAGAATCCTAATGTGATTTCTTTATAATGGGTGTGTTCCTTATATTATCCTAGTGTCTAAACTCTCCTCCATGGCTGGACCCCCAAATAATATTCCTTTACGTGATAAGGGGTATCTAGAGAGTGGGATAGGTTTAATAACTACCCTAACCCTAACGCGTACCCTAACTCTAACCCCTACCCTAACCCTAACACGTACCCTAATCCTAACCCGTACCCTAAACCGAGCCCTAACCCTAACACTAACCCTAACCCTAACCCTAAACCATACCCTACGCCGTACCCGAACCCCTCCCCGAACCCGTACCCTAAGCCGTACCCTAAGCCTAACACTAAGGATAACCCTAAACCTAGGCTACCCTTGACTGCTTCTGCCTCCAATAGATTTCCTAAGCACTAGTGTTTGAAGGAACAGCTTAAAACGAGAATCCTAATGTGATTTCTTTATAATGGGTGTGTTCCTTATATTATCCTTGTCTCTAAACTCTTCTCCATGGCTGGACACCCAAATAATATTCCTTTACGTGCTAAGGGGTATCTAGAGAGTGGGATAGGTTTAATAACTACCCTAACCCTAACGCGTACCCTAACTCTAACCCATACCCTAACCCTAACATGTACCCTAATCCTAACACGTACCCTAAACCGAGCCCTAACCCTAACACTAACCCTAACCCTAACCCTAACCCATTCCCTACGCCGTACCTGAACCCCTCCCCGAACCCGTACCCTAAGCCGTACCCTAAGCCTAACCCTAAGCCTAACCCTAACCCTAGGCTACCCTTTACTGCTTCTGCCTCCAATACATTTCCTAAGCACTAGTGTTTTAAGGAACAGCTTAAAAAGAGAATCCTAATGTGATTTCTTTATAATGGGTGTGTTCCTTATCTTATCCTAGTGTCTAAACTCTTCTCCATGGCTGGACCCCCAAATAATATTCCTTTACGTGCTAAGGGGTATCTAGAGAGTGGGATAGGTTTAATAACTACCCTAAACCTAACGCATAACCTAACCCTAACCCCTATCCTAACCCTAACACGTACCCTAATCCTAACCCGTACCCTAAACCGAGCCCTAACCCTAAAACTAACCCTAACCCTAAACCCTACCCTAACCCTAACACATACCCTAATCTTAACCCATACCCTAAACCGAGCCCTAACCCTAACACTAACCCTAACCCTAACCCTAACCCATACACTACGCCCTACCCGAACCCCTCCCCGAACCCGTACCCTAAGCCGTACCCTAAGCCTAACCCTAAGCCTAACCCTAACCCTAGGCTACCCTTGACTGCTTCTGCCTCCAATAGATTTCCTAAGCACTAGTGTTTTAAGGAACAGCTTAAAAAGAGAATCCTAATGTGATTTCTTTATAATGGGTGTGTTCCTTATTTTATCCTAGTGTCTAAACTCTTCTCCATGGCTGGACCCCCAAATAATATTCCTTTACGTGCTAAGGGGTATCTAGAGAGTGGAATAGGTTTAATAACTACCCTAACCCTAACGCGTACCCTAACCCTAACCCCTACCCTAACCCTAACACGTACCCTAATCCTAACCCGTACCCTAAACCGAGCCCTAACCCTAACAATAACCCTAACCCTAACCCTAACCCATACCCTACACCGTACCCGAACCCCTCCCCGAACCCGTACCCTAAGCCGTTCCCTAAGCCTAACCCTAAGCCTAACCCTAAACCTAGGCTACCTTGACTGCTTCTGCCTCCAATGGATTTCCTAAGCACTAGTGTTTGAAGGAACAGCTTAAAACGAGAATCCTAATGTGATTTCTTTATAATGGGTGTGTTCCTTATATTATCCTAGTGTCTAAACTCTTCTCCATGGCTGGACCCCCAAATAATATTCCTTTACGTGCTAAGGGGTATCTAGAGAGTGGGATAGGTTTAATAACTACCCTAACCCTAACGCGTACCCTAACTCTAACCCCTACCCTAACCCTAACACGTACCATAATCCTAACCCGTACCCTAAACCGAGCCCTAACCCTAACACTAACCCTAACCCTAACCCTAACCCTAACCCATACCCTACGCCGTACCCGAACCCCTCCCCGAACCCGTACCCTAAGCCGTACCCTAAGCCTAACCCTAAGCCTAACCCTAACCCTAGGCTACCCTTTACTGCTTCTGCCTCCAATAGATTTCCTAAGCACTAGTGTTTTAAGGAACAGCTTAAAAAGAGAATCCTAATGTGATTTCTTTATAATGGGTGTGTTCCTTATCTTATCCTAGTGTCTAAACTCTTCTCCATGGCTGGACCCCCAAATAATATTCCTTTACGTGCTAAGGGGTATCTAGAGAGTGGGATAGGTTTAATAACTACCCTAACCCTAACGCGTACCCTAACCCTAACCCCAACCCTAACACGTACCCTAATCCTAACCCGTACCCTAAACCGAACCCTAACCCTAAAACTAACCCAAACCCTAACCCCTACCCTAACCCTAACACATACCCTAATCTTAACCCATACCCTAAACCGAGCCCTAACCCTAACACTAACCCTAACCCTAACCCTAACCCATACCCTACGCCGTACCCGAACCCCTCCCCGAACCCGTACCCTAAGCCGTACCCTAAGCCTAACCCTAAGCCTACCCCTAACCCTAGGCTACCCTTGACTGATTCTGCCTCCAATAGATTTCCTAAGCACTAGTGTTTGAAGGAACAGCTTAAAACGAGAATCCTAATGTGATTTCTTTATAATGGGTGTGCTCCTTATATTATCCTAGTGTCTAAACTCTTCTCCATGGCTGGACCCCCAAATAATATTCCTTTACGTGCTAAGGGGTATCTAGAGAGTGGGATAGGTTTAATAACTACACTAACCCTAATGCGTACTCTAACCCTAACCCCTACCCTAACCCTAACACGTACCCTAATCCTAACCCGTACCCTATACCGAGCCCTAACCCTAACACTAACCCTAACCCTAACCCTAACCCATACCCTACGCCGTACCCGAACCCCTCCCCGAACCCGTACCCTAAGCCGTACCCTAAGCCTAACCCTAAGCCTAACCCTAAACCTAGGCTACCTTGACTGCTTCTGCCTCCAATGGATTTCCTAAGCACTAGTGTTTGAAGGAACAGCTTAAAACGAGAATCCTAATGTGATTTCTTTATAATGGGTGTGTTCCTTATATTATCCTAGTGTCTAAACTCTTCTCCATGGCTGGACCCCCAAATAATATTCCTTTACGTGCTAAGGGGTATCTAGAGAGTGGGATAGGTTTAATAACTCCCCTAACCCTAACGCGTACCCTAACTCTAACCCCTACCCTAACCCTAACACGTACCATAATCCTAACCCGTACCCTAAACCGAGCCCTAACCCTAACACTAACCCTAACCCTAACCCTAACCCATACCCTACGCCGTACCCGAACCCCTCCCCGAACCCGTACCCTAAGCCGTACCCTAAGCCTAACCCTAAGCCTAACCCTAACCCTAGGCTACCCTTGACTGCTTCTGCCTCCAATAGATTTCCTAAGCACTAGTGTTTTAAGGAACAGCTTAAAAAGAGAATCCTAATGTGATTTCTTTATAATGGGTGTGTTCCTTATCTTATCCTAGTGTCTAAACTCTTCTCCATGGCTGGACCCCCAAATAATATTCCTTTACGTGCTAAGGGGTATCTAGAGAGTGGGATAGGTTTAATAACTACCCTAACCCTAACGCGTACCCTAACCCTAACCCCAACCCTAACACGTACCCTAATCCTAACCCGTACCCTAAACCGAACCCTAACCCTAAAACTAACCCAAACCCTAACCCCTACCCTAACCCTAACACATACCCTAATCTTAACCCATACCCTAAACCGAGCCCTAACCCTAACACTAACCCTAACCCTAACCCTAACCCATACCCTACGCCGTACCCGAACCCCTCCCCAAACCCGTACCCTAAGCCGTACCCTAAGCCTAACCCTAAGCCTACCCCTAACCCTAGGCTACCCTTGACTGATTCTGCCTCCAATAGATTTCCTAAGCACTAGTGTTTGAAGGAACAGCTTAAAACGAGAATCCTAATGTGATTTCTTTATAATGGGTGTGCTCCTTATATTATCCTAGTGTCTAAACTCTTCTCCATGGCTGGACCCCCAAATAATATTCCTTTACGTGCTAAGGGGTATCTAGAGAGTGGGATAGGTTTAATAACTACACTAACCCTAATGCGTACTCTAACCCTAACCCCTACCCTAACCCTAACACGTACCCTAATCCTAACCCGTACCCTAAACCGAGCCCTAACCCTAACACTAACCCTAAACCTAACCCTAACCCATACCCTACGCCGTACCCGAACCCCTCCCCGAACCCGTACCCTAAGCCGTACCCTAACCCTAACCCTAAGCCTAACCCTAACCCTAGGCTCCCCTTGACTGCTTCTGCCTCCAATAGATTTCTTAAGCACTAGTGTTTTAAGGAACAGCTTAAAAAGAGAATCCTAATGTGATTTCTTGATAATGGGTGTGTTCCTTATCTTACCCTAGTGTCTAAACTCTTCTCCATGGCTGGACCCCCAAATAATATTCCTTTACGTGCTAAGGGGTATCTAGAGAGTGGGATAGGTTTAATAACTACCCTAACCCTAACGCGTACCCTAACCCTAACTCCTACCCTAACCCTAACACGTACCCTAATCCTAACCCGTACCCTAAACCGAGCCCTAACCCTAACACTAACCCTAACCCTAACCCATACCCTACGCCGTACCCGAACCCCTCCCCGAACCCGTACCCTAATCTGTACCCTAAGCCTAACCTTAGGGATAACCCTAACCCTAGGCTACCCTTGACTGCTTCTGCTTCCAATAGATTTCCTAAGCACTAGTGTTTGAAGGAACAGCTTAAAACGAGAATCCTAATGTGATTTCTTTATAATGGGTGTGTTCCTTATATTATCCTAGTGTCTAAACTCTCCTCCATGGCTGGACCCCCAAATAATATTCCTTTACGTGATAAGGGGTATCTAGAGAGTGGGATAGGTTTAATAACTACCCTAACCCTAACGCGTACCCTAACTCTAACCCCTACCCTAACCCTAACACGTACCCTAATCCTAACCCGTACCCTAAACCGAGCCCTAACCCTAACACTAACCCTAACCCTAACCCTAAACCATACCCTACGCCGTACCCGAACCCCTCCCCGAACCCGTACCCTAAGCCGTACCCTAAGCCTAACACTAAGGATAACCCTAAACCTAGGCTACCCTTGACTGCTTCTGCCTCCAATAGATTTCCTAAGCACTAGTGTTTGAAGGAACAGCTTAAAACGAGAATCCTAATGTGATTTCTTTATAATGGGTGTGTTCCTTATATTATCCTTGTCTCTAAACTCTTCTCCATGGCTGGACACCCAAATAATATTCCTTTACGTGCTAAGGGGTATCTAGAGAGTGGGATAGGTTTAATAACTACCCTAACCCTAACGCGTACCCTAACTCTAACCCATACCCTAACCCTAACATGTACCCTAATCCTAACACGTACCCTAAACCGAGCCCTAACCCTAACACTAACCCTAACCCTAACCCTAACCCATTCCCTACGCCGTACCTGAACCCCTCCCCGAACCCGTACCCTAAGCCGTACCCTAAGCCTAACCCTAAGCCTAACCCTAACCCTAGGCTACCCTTTACTGCTTCTGCCTCCAATACATTTCCTAAGCACTAGTGTTTTAAGAAACAGCTTAAAAAGAGAATCCTAATGTGATTTCTTTATAATGGGTGTGTTCCTTATCTTATCCTAGTGTCTAAACTCTTCTCCATGGCTGGACCCCCAAATAATATTCCTTTACGTGCTAAGGGGTATCTAGAGAGTGGGATAGGTTTAATAACTACCCTAAACCTAACGCATAACCTAACCCTAACTCCTATCCTAACCCTAACACGTACCCTAATCCTAACCCGTACCCTAAACCGAGCCCTAACCCTAAAACTAACCCTAACCCTAAACCCTACCCTAACCCTAACACATACCCTAATCTTAACCCATACCCTAAACCGAGCCCTAACCCTAACACTAACCCTAACCCTAACCCTAACCCATACCCTACGCCCTACCCGAACCCCTCCCCGAACCCGTACCCTAAGCCGTACCCTAAGCCTAACCCTAAGCCTAACCCTAACCCTAGGCTACCCTTGACTGCTTCTGCCTCCAATAGATTTCCTAAGCACTAGTGTTTTAAGGAACAGCTTAAAAAGAGAATCCTAATGTGATTTCTTTATAATGGGTGTGTTCCTTATTTTATCCTAGTGTCTAAACTCTTCTCCATGGCTGGACCCCCAAATAATATTCCTTTACGTGCTAAGGGGTATCTAGAGAGTGGAATAGGTTTAATAACTACCCTAACCCTAACGCGTACCCTAACCCTAACCCCTACCCTAACCCTAACACGTACCCTAATCCTAACCCGTACCCTAAACCGAGCCCTAACCCTAACAATAACCCTAACCCTAACCCTAACCCATACCCTACACCGTACCCGAACCCCTCCCCGAACACGTACCCTAAGCCGTTCCCTAAGCCTAACCCTAAGCCTAACCCTAAACCTAGGCTACCTTGACTGCTTCTGCCTCCAATGGATTTCCTAAGCACTAGTGTTTGAAGGAACAGCTTAAAACGAGAATCCTAATGTGATTTCTTTATAATGGGTGTGTTCCTTATATTATCCTAGTGTCTAAACTCTTCTCCATGGCTGGACCCCCAAATAATATTCCTTTACGTGCTAAGGGGTATCTAGAGAGTGGGATAGGTTTAATAACTACCCTAACCCTAACGCGTACCCTAACTCTAACCCCTACCCTAACCCTAACACGTACCATAATCCTAACCCGTACCCTAAACCGAGCCCTAACCCTAACACTAACCCTAACCCTAACCCTAACCCTAACCCATACCCTACGCCGTACCCGAACCCCTCCCCGAACCCGTACCCTAAGCCGTACCCTAAGCCTAACCCTAAGCCTAACCCTAACCCTAGGCTACCCTTTACTGCTTCTGCCTCCAATAGATTTCCTAAGCACTAGTGTTTTAAGGAACAGCTTAAAAAGAGAATCCTAATGTGATTTCTTTATAATGGGTGTGTTCCTTATCTTATCCTAGTGTCTAAACTCTTCTCCATGGCTGGACCCCCAAATAATATTCCTTTACGTGCTAAGGGGTATCTAGAGAGTGGGATAGGTTTAATAACTACACTAACCCTAATGCGTACTCTAACCCTAACCCCTACCCTAACCCTAACACGTACCCTAATCCTAACCCGTACCCTATACCGAGCCCTAACCCTAACACTAACCCTAACCCTAACCCTAACCCATACCCTACGCCGTACCCGAACCCCTCCCCGAACCCGTACCCTAAGCCGTACCCTAAGCCTAACCCTAAGCCTAACCCTAACCCTAGGCTACCCTTGACTGCTTCTGCCTCCAAAAGATTTCCTAAGCACTAGTGTTTGAAGGAACAGCTTAAAAAGAGAATCCTAATGTGATTTCTTTATAATGGGTGTGTTCCTTATCTTATCCTAGTGTCTAAACTCTTCTCCATGGCTGGACCCCCAAATAATATTACTTTACGTGCTAAGGGGTATCTAGAGAGTGGGATAGGTTTAATAACTACCCTAACCCTAACGCGTACCCTAACCCTAACCCCTACCCTAACCCTAACACGTACCCTAATCCTAACCCGTACCCTAAACCGAGCTCTAAAGCTAAAACTAACCCTAACCCTAACCCTAACCCATACCCTACGCCGTACCCGAAGCCCTCCCCGAACCCGTACCCTAAGCCGTACCCTAACCCTAACCCTAAGCCTAACCCTAACCCTAGGCTACCCTTGACTGCTTCTGCCTCCAATAGATTTCCTAAGCACTAGTGTTTTAAGGAACAGCTTAAAAAGAGAATCCTAATGTGATTTCTTTATAATGGGTGTGTTCCTTATCTTATCCTAGTGTCTAAACTCTTCTCCATGGCTGGACCCCCAAATAATATTCCTTTACGTGCTAAGGGGTATCTAGAGAGTGGGATAGGTTTAATAACTACCCTAACCCTAACGCGTACCCTAACCCTAACACCTACCCTAACCCTCACACGTACCCTAATCCTAACCCGTACCCTAAAACGAGCCCTAACCCTAACAATAACCCTAACCCTAACCCTAACCCATACCCTACACCGTACCTGAACCCCTCCCCGAACCCGTACCGTAAGCCGTACCCTAAGCCTAACCCTAAGCCTAACCCTAAACCTAGGCTACCTTGACTGCTTCTGCCTCCAATGGATTTCCTAAGCACTAGTGTTTGAAGGAACAGCTTAAAACGAGAATCCTAATGTGATTTCTTTATAATGGGTGTGCTCCTTATATTATCCTAGTGTCTAAACTCTTCTCCATGGCTGGACCCCCAAATAATATTCCTTTACGTGCTAAAGGGTATCTAGAGAGTGGGATAGGTTTAATAACTACACTAACCCTAATGCGTACTCTAACCCTAACCCCTACCCTAACCCTAACACGTACCCTAATCCTAACCCGTACCCTAAACCGAGCCCTAACCCTAACACTAACCCTAACCCTAACCCTAACCCATACCCTACGCCGTACCCGAACCCCTCCCCGAACCCGTACCCTAAGCCGTACCCTAACCCTAACCCTAAGCCTAACCCTAACCCTAGGCTCCCCTTGACTGCTTCGGCCTCCAATAGATTTCTTAAGCACTAGTGTTTTAAGGAACAGCTTAAAAAGAGAATCCTAATGTGATTTCTTTATAATGGGTGTGTTCCTTATCTTACCCTAGTGTCTAAACTCTTCTCCATGGCTGGACCCCCAAATAATATTCCTTTACGTGCTAAGGGGTATCTAGAGAGTGGGATAGGTTTAATAACTACCCTAACCCTAACGCGTACCCTAACCCTAACTCCTACCCTAACCCTAACACGTACCCTAATCCTAACCCGTACCCTAAACCGAGCCCTAACCCTAACACTAACCCTAACCCTAACCCATACCCTACGCCGTACCCGAACCCCTCCCCGAACCCGTACCCTAAGCTGTACCCTAAGCCTAACCTTAGGGATAACCCTAACCCTAGGCTACCCTTGACTGCTTCTGCCTCCAATAGATTTCCTAAGCACTAGTGTTTGAAGGAACAGCTTAAAACGAGAATCCTAATGTGATTTCTTTATAATGGGTGTGTTCCTTATCTTATCCTAGTGTCTAAACTCTTCTCCATGGCTGGACCCCCAAATAATATTCCTTTACGTGCTAAGGGGTATCTAGAGAGTGGGATAGGTTTAATAACTACCCTAAACCTAACGCATAACCTAACCCTAACTCCTATCCTAACCCTAACACGTACCCTAATCCTAACCCGTACCCTAAACCGAGCCCTAACCCTAAAACTAACCCTAACCCTAAACCCTACCCTAACCCTAACACATACCCTAATCTTAACCCATACCCTAAACCGAGCCCTAACCCTAACACTAACCCTAACCCTAACCCTAACCCATACCCTACGCCCTACCCGAACCCCTCCCCGAACCCGTACCCTAAGCCGTACCCTAAGCCTAACCCTAAGCCTAACCCTAACCCTAGGCTACCCTTGACTGCTTCTGCCTCCAATAGATTTCCTAAGCACTAGTGTTTTAAGGAACAGCTTAAAAAGAGAATCCTAATGTGATTTCTTTATAATGGGTGTGTTCCTTATTTTATCCTAGTGTCTAAACTCTTCTCCATGGCTGGACCCCCAAATAATATTCCTTTACGTGCTAAGGGGTATCTAGAGAGTGGAATAGGTTTAATAACTACCCTAACCCTAACGCGTACCCTAACCCTAACCCCTACCCTAACCCTAACACGTACCCTAATCCTAACCCGTACCCTAAACCGAGCCCTAACCCTAACAATAACCCTAACCCTAACCCTAACCCATACCCTACACCGTACCCGAACCCCTCCCCGAACCCGTACCCTAAGCCGTTCCCTAAGCCTAACCCTAAGCCTAACCCTAAACCTAGGCTACCTTGACTGCTTCTGCCTCCAATGGATTTCCTAAGCACTAGTGTTTGAAGGAACAGCTTAAAACGAGAATCCTAATGTGATTTCTTTATAATGGGTGTGTTCCTTATATTATCCTAGTGTCTAAACTCTTCTCCATGGCTGGACCCCCAAATAATATTCCTTTACGTGCTAAGGGGTATCTAGAGAGTGGGATAGGTTTAATAACTACCCTAACCCTAACGCGTACCCTAACTCTAACCCCTACCCTAACCCTAACACGTACCATAATCCTAACCCGTACCCTAAACCGAGCCCTAACCCTAACACTAACCCTAACCCTAACCCTAACCCTAACCCATACCCTACGCCGTACCCGAACCCCTCCCCGAACCCGTACCCTAAGCCGTACCCTAAGCCTAACCCTAAGCCTAACCCTAACCCTAGGCTACCCTTTACTGCTTCTGCCTCCAATAGATTTCCTAAGCACTAGTGTTTTAAGGAACAGCTTAAAAAGAGAATCCTAATGTGATTTCTTTATAATGGGTGTGTTCCTTATCTTATCCTAGTGTCTAAACTCTTCTCCATGGCTGGACCCCCAAATAATATTCCTTTACGTGCTAAGGGGTATCTAGAGAGTGGGATAGGTTTAATAACTACACTAACCCTAATGCGTACTCTAACCCTAACCCCTACCCTAACCCTAACACGTACCCTAATCCTAACCCGTACCCTATACCGAGCCCTAACCCTAACACTAACCCTAACCCTAACCCTAACCCATACCCTACGCCGTACCCGAACCCCTCCCCGAACCCGTACCCTAAGCCGTACCCTAAGCCTAACCCTAAGCCTAACCCTAACCCTAGGCTACCCTTGACTGCTTCTGCCTCCAAAAGATTTCCTAAGCACTAGTGTTTGAAGGAACAGCTTAAAAAGAGAATCCTAATGTGATTTCTTTATAATGGGTGTGTTCCTTATCTTATCCTAGTGTCTAAACTCTTCTCCATGGCTGGACCCCCAAATAATATTACTTTACGTGCTAAGGGGTATCTAGAGAGTGGGATAGGTTTAATAACTACCCTAACCCTAACGCGTACCCTAACCCTAACCCCTACCCTAACCCTAACACGTACCCTAATCCTAACCCGTACCCTAAACCGAGCTCTAAAGCTAAAACTAACCCTAACCCTAACCCTAACCCATACCCTACGCCGTACCCGAAGCCCTCCCCGAACCCGTACCCTAAGCCGTACCCTAACCCTAACCCTAAGCCTAACCCTAACCCTAGGCTACCCTTGACTGCTTCTGCCTCCAATAGATTTCCTAAGCACTAGTGTTTTAAGGAACAGCTTAAAAAGAGAATCCTAATGTGATTTCTTTATAATGGGTGTGTTCCTTATCTTATCCTAGTGTCTAAATTCTTCTCCATGGCTGGACCCCCAAATAATATTCCTTTATGTGCTAAGGGGTATCTAGAGAGTGGGATAGGTTTAATAACTACCCTAACCCTAACGCGTACCCTAACCCTAACACCTACCCTAACCCTCACACGTACCCTAATCCTAACCCGTACCCTAAAACGAGCCCTAACCCTAACAATAACCCTAACCCTAACCCTAACCCATACCCTACACCGTACCTGAACCCCTCCCCGAACCCGTACCGTAAGCCGTACCCTAAGCCTAACCCTAAGCCTAACCCTAAACCTAGGCTACCTTGACTGCTTCTGCCTCCAATGGATTTCCTAAGCACTAGTGTTTGAAGGAACAGCTTAAAACGAGAATCCTAATGTGATTTCTTTATAATGGGTGTGCTCCTTATATTATCCTAGTGTCTAAACTCTTCTCCATGGCTGGACCCCCAAATAATATTCCTTTACGTGCTAAAGGGTATCTAGAGAGTGGGATAGGTTTAATAACTACACTAACCCTAATGCGTACTCTAACCCTAACCCCTACCCTAACCCTAACACGTACCCTAATCCTAACCCGTACCCTAAACCGAGCCCTAACCCTAACACTAACCCTAACCCTAACCCTAACCCATACCCTACGCCGTACCCGAACCCCTCCCCGAACCCGTACCCTAAGCCGTACCCTAACCCTAACCCTAAGCCTAACCCTAACCCTAGGCTCCCCTTGACTGCTTCTGCCTCCAATAGATTTCTTAAGCACTAGTGTTTTAAGGAACAGCTTAAAAAGAGAATCCTAATGTGATTTCTTTATAATGGGTGTGTTCCTTATCTTACCCTAGTGTCTAAACTCTTCTCCATGGCTGGACCCCCAAATAATATTCCTTTACGTGCTAAGGGGTATCTAGAGAGTGGGATAGGTTTAATAACTACCCTAACCCTAACGCGTACCCTAACCCTAACTCCTACCCTAACCCTAACACGTACCCTAATCCTAACCCGTACCCTAAACCGAGCCCTAACCCTAACACTAACCCTAACCCTAACCCATACCCTACGCCGTACCCGAACCCCTCCCCGAACCCGTACCCTAAGCTGTACCCTAAGCCTAACCTTAGGGATAACCCTAACCCTAGGCTACCCTTGACTGCTTCTGCCTCCAATAGATTTCCTAAGCACTAGTGTTTGAAGGAACAGCTTAAAACGAGAATCCTAATGTGATTTCTTTATAATGGGTGTGTTCCTTATCTTATCCTAGTGTCTAAACTCTTCTCCATGGCTGGACCCCCAAATAATATTCCTTTACGTGCTAAGGGGTATCTAGAGAATGGGATAGGTTTAATAACTACCCTAACCCTAACGCGTACCCTAACTCTAACCCCTACCCTAACCCTAACACGTACCATAATCCTAACCCGTACCCTAAACCGAGCCCTAACCCTAACACTAACCTTAACCCTAACCCTAACCCATACCCTACGCCGTACCCGAACCCCTCCCCGAACCCGTACCCTAAGCCGTACCCTAAGCCTAACCCTAAGCCTAACCCTAACCCTAGGCTACCCTTGACTGCTTCTGCCTCCAATAGATTTCCTAAGCACTAGTGTTTTAAGGAACAGCTTAAAAAGAGAATCCTAATGTGATTTCTTTATAATGGGTGTGTTCCTTATCTTATCCTAGTGTCTAAACTCTTCTCCATGGCTGGACCCCCAAATAATATTCCTTTACGTGCTAAGGGGTATCTAGAGAGTGGGATAGGTTTAATAACTACCCTAACCCTAACGCGTACCCTAACCCTAACCCCAACCCTAACACGTACCCTAATCCTAACCCGTACCCTAAACCGAACCCTAACCCTAAAACTAACCCAAACCCTAACCCCTACCCTAACCCTAACACATACCCTAATCTTAACCCATACCCTAAACCGAGCCCTAACCCTAACACTAACCCTAACCCTAACCCTAACCCATACCCTACGCCGTACCCGAACCCCTCCCCGAACCCGTACCCTAAGCCGTACCCTAAGCCTAACCCTAAGCCTAACCATAACCCTAGGCTACCCTTGACTGATTCTGCCTCCAATAGATTTCCTAAGCACTAGTGTTTGAAGGAACAGCTTAAAACGAGAATCCTAATGTGATTTCTTTATAATGGGTGTGCTCCTTATATTATCCTAGTGTCTAAACTCTTCTCCATGGCTGGACCCCCAAATAATATTCCTTTACGTGCTAAGGGGTATCTAGAGAGTGGGATAGGTTTAATAACTACACTAACCCTAATGCGTACTCTAACCCTAACCCCTACCCTAACCCTAACACGTACCCTAATCCTAACACGTACCCTAAACCGAGCCCTAACCCTAACACTAACCCTAACCCTAACCCTAACCCATACCCTATGCCGTACCCGAACCCCTCCCCGAACCCGTACCCTAAGCCGTACCCTAACCCTAACCCTAAGCCTAACCCTAACCCTAGGCTCCCCTTCACTGCTTCTGCCTCCAATAGATTTCTTAAGCACTAGTGTTTTAAGGAACAGCTTAAAAAGAGAATCCTAATGTGATTTCTTTATAATGGGTGTGTTCCTTATCTTACCCTAGTGTCTAAACTCTTCTCCATGGCTGGACCCCCAAATAATATTCCTTTACGTGCTAAGGGGTATCTAGAGAGTGGGATAGGTTTAATAACTACCCTAAACCTAACGCATAACCTAACCCTAACCCCTATCCTAACCCTAACACGTACCCTAATCCTAACCCGTACCCTAAACCGAGCCCTAATCCTAAAACTAACCCTAACCCTAAACCCTACCCTAACCCTAACACATACCCTAATCTTAACCCATACCCTAAACCGAGCCCTAACCCTAACACTAACCCTAACCCTAACCCTAACCCATACCCTACGCCGTACCCGAACCCCTCCCCGAACCCGTACCCTAAGCCGTACCCTAAGCCTAACCCTAAGCCTAACCCTAACCCTAGGCTACCCTTGACTGCTTCTGCCTCCAATAGATTTCCTAAGCACTAGTGTTTGAAGGAACAGCTTAAAATGAGAATCCTAATGTGATTTCTTTATAATGGGTGTGTTCCTTATATTATCCTAGTGTCTAAACTCTTCTCCATGGCTGGACCCCCAAATAATATTCCTTTACGTGCTAAGGGGTATCTAGAGAGTGGGATAGGTTTAATAACTACACTAACCCTAATGCGTACTCTAACCCTAACCCCTACCCTAACCCTAACACGTACCCTAATCCTAACCCGTACCCTAAACCGAGCCCTAACCCTAACACTAACCCTAACCCTAACCCTAACCCATACCCTACGCCGTACCCGAACCCCTCCCCGAACCCGTATCCTAAGCCGTACCCTAACCCTAACCCTAAGCCTAACCCTAATACTAGGCTACCCTTGACTGCTTCTGCCTCCAATAGATTTCCTAAGCACTAGTGTTTTAAGGAACAGCTTAAAAAGAGAATCCTAATGTGATTTCTTTATAATGGGTGTGTTCCTTATCTTATCCTAGTGTCTAAACTCTTCTCCATGGCTGGACCCCCAAATAATATTCCTTTACTTGCTAAGGGGTATCTAGAGAGTGGAATAGGTTTAATAACTACCCTAACCCTAACGCGTACCCTAACCCTAACCCCTACCCTAACCCTAACACGTACCCTAATCCTAACCCGTACCCTAAACCGAGCCCTAACCCTAACAATAACCCTAACCCTAACCCTAACCCATACCCTACGCCGTACCCGAACCCCTCCCCGAACCCGTAACCTAAGCCGTACCCTAAGCCTAACCCTAAGCCTCACACTAAACCTAGGCTACCCTTGACTGCTTCTGCCTCCAATAGATTTCCTAAGCACTATTGTTTTAAGGAACGGCTTAAAAAGAGAATCCTAATGTGATTTCTTTATAATGGGTGTGTTCCTTATCTTATCCTAGTGTCTAAATTCTTCTCCATGGCTGGACCCCCAAATAATATTCCTTTACGTGCTAAGGGGTATCTAGAGAGTGGGATAGGTTTAATAACTACCCTAACCCTAATGCGTACCCTAACGCTAAACCCTACCCTAATCCTAACAAGTACCCTAATCCTAACCCGTACCCTAAACCGAGCCCTAACCCTAACACTAACCCTAACCTAACCCTAACCCATACCCTACACCAGACCCGAACCCCTCCCCGAACCCGTACCCTAAGCCGTACCCTAAGCCTAACCCTAAGCCTAACCCTAACCCTAGGCTACCCTTGACTGCTTCTGCCTCCAAAAGATTTCCTAAGCACTAGTGTTTGAAGGAACAGCTTAAAAAGAGAATCCTAATGTGATTTCTTTATAATGGGTGTGTTCCTTATCTTATCCTAGTGTCTAAACTCTTCTCCATGGCTGGACCCCCAAATAATATTACTTTACGTGCTAAGGGGTATCTAGAGAGTGGGATAGGTTTAATAACTACCCTAACCCTAACGCGTACCCTAACCCTAACCCCTACCCTAACCCTAACACGTACCCTAATCCTAACCCGTACCCTAAACCGAGCTCTAAAGCTAAAACTAACCCTAACCCTAACCCTAACCCATACCCTACGCCGTACCCGAAGCCCTCCCCGAACCCGTACCCTAAGCCGTACCCTAAGCCTAACCCTAAGCCTAACCCTAACCCTAGGCTACCCTTGACTGCTTCTGCCTCCAATAGATTTCCTAAGCACTAGTGTTTTAAGGAACAGCTTAAAAAGAGAATCCTAATGTGATTTCTTTATAATGGGTGTGTTCCTTATCTTATCCTAGTGTCTAAACTCTTCTCCATGGCTGGACCCCCAAATAATATTCCTTTACGTGCTAAGGGGTATCTAGAGAGTGGGATAGGTTTAATAACTTCCCTAACCCTAACGCGTACCCTAACCCTAACCCCAACCCTAACACGTACCCTAATCCTAACCCGTACCCTAAACCGAACCCTAACCCTAAAACTAACCCAAACCCTAACCCCTACCCTAACCCTAACACATACCCTAATCTTAACCCATACCCTAAACCGAGCCCTAACCCTAACACTAACCCTAACCCTAACCCTAACCCATACCCTACGCCGTACCCGAACCCCTCCCCGAACCCGTACCCTAAGCCGTACCCTAAGCCTAACCCTAAGCCTAACCCTAACCCTAGGCTACCCTTGACTGATTCTGCCTCCAATAGATTTCCTAAGCACTAGTGTTTGAAGGAACAGCTTAAAACGAGAATCCTAATGTGATTTCTTTATAATGGGTGTGCTCCTTATATTATCCTAGTGTCTAAACTCTTCTCCATGGCTGGACCCCCAAATAATATTCCTTTACGTGCTAAGGGGTATCTAGAGAGTGGGATAGGTTTAATAACTACACTAACCCTAATGCGTACTCTAACCCTAACCCCTACCCTAACCCTAACACGTACCCTAATCCTAACCCGTACCCTAAACCGAGCCCTAACCCTAACACTAACCCTAACCCTAACCCTAACCCATACCCTACGCCGTACCCGAACCCCTCCCCGAACCCGTACCCTAAGCCGTACCCTATCCCTAACCCTAAGCCTAACCCTAACCCTAGGCTCCCCTTGACTGCTTCTGCCTCCAATAGATTTCTTAAGCACTAGTGTTTTAAGGAACAGCTTAAAAAGAGAATCCTAATGTGATTTCTTTATAATGGGTGTGTTCCTTATCTTACCCTAGTGTCTAAACACTTCTCCATGGCTGGACCCCCAAATAATATTCCTTTACGTGCTAAGGGGTATCTAGAGAGTGGGATAGGTTTAATAACTACCCTAACCCTAACGCGTACCCTAACCCTAACTCCTACCCTAACCCTAACACGTACCCTAATCCTAACCCGTACCCTAAACCGAGCCCTAACCCTAACACTAACCCTAACCCTAACCCATACCCTACGCCGTACCCGAACCCCTCCCCGAACCCGTACCCTAAGCTGTACCCTAAGCCTAACCTTAGGGATAACCCTAACCCTAGGCTACCCTTGACTGCTTCTGCCTCCAATAGATTTCCTAAGCACTACTGTTTGAAGGAACAGCTTAAAACGAGAATCCTAATGTGATTTCTTTATAATGGGTGTGTTCCTTATCTTATCCTAGTGTCTAAACTCTTCTCCATGGCTGGACCCCCAAATAATATTCCTTTACGTGCTAAGGGGTAACTAGAGAGTGGGATAGGTTTAATAACTACCCTAACCCTAACGCGTACCCTAACTCTAACCCCTACCCTAACCCTAACACGTACCATAATCCTAACCCGTACCCTAAACCGAGCCCTAACCCTAACACTAACCCTAACCCTAACCCTAACCCTAACCCATACCCTACGCCGTACCCGAACCCCTCCCCGAACCCGTACCCTAAGCCGTACCCTAAGCCTAACCCTAAGCCTAACCCTAACCCTAGGCTACCCTTTACTGCTTCTGCCTCCAATAGATTTCCTAAGCACTAGTGTTTTAAGGAACAGCTTAAAAAGAGAATCCTAATGTGATTTCTTTATAATGGGTGTGTTCCTTATCTTATCCTAGTGTCTAAACTCTTCTCCATGGCTGGACCCCCAAATAATATTCCTTTACGTGCTAAGGGGTATCTAGAGAGTGGGATAGGTTTAATAACTACCCTAACCCTAACGCGTACCCTAACCCTAACCCCAACCCTAACACGTACCCTAATCCTAACCCGTACCCTAAACCGAACCCTAACCCTAAAACTAACCCAAACCCTAACCCCTACCCTAACCCTAACACATACCCTAATCTTAACCCATACCCTAAACCGAGCCCTAACCCTAACACTAACCCTAACCCTAACCCTAACCCATACCCTACGCCGTACCCGAACCCCTCCCCGAACCCGTACCCTAAGCCGTACCCTAAGCCTAACCCTAAGCCTACCCCTAACCCTAGGCTACCCTTGACTGATTCTGCCTCCAATAGATTTCCTAAGCACTAGTGTTTGAAGGAACAGCTTAAAACGAGAATCCTAATGTGATTTCTTTATAATGGGTGTGCTCCTTATATTATCCTAGTGTCTAAACTCTTCTCCATGGCTGGACCCCCAAATAATATTCCTTTACGTGCTAAGGGGTATCTAGAGAGTGGGATAGGTTTAATAACTACACTAACCCTAATGCGTACTCTAACCCTAACCCCTACCCTAACCCTAACACGTACCCTAATCCTAACCCGTACCCTATACCGAGCCCTAACCCTAACACTAACCCTAACCCTAACCCTAACCCATACCCTACGCCGTACCCGAACCCCTCCCCGAACCCGTACCCTAAGCCGTACCCTAAGCCTAACCCTAAGCCTAACCCTAAACCTAGGCTACCTTGACTGCTTCTGCCTCCAATGGATTTCCTAAGCACTAGTGTTTGAAGGAACAGCTTAAAACGAGAATCCTAATGTGATTTCTTTATAATGGGTGTGTTCCTTATATTATCCTAGTGTCTAAACTCTTCTCCATGGCTGGACCCCCAAATAATATTCCTTTACGTGCTAAGGGGTATCTAGAGAGTGGGATAGGTTTAATAACTCCCCTAACCCTAACGCGTACCCTAACTCTAACCCCTACCCTAACCCTAACACGTACCATAATCCTAACCCGTACCCTAAACCGAGCCCTAACCCTAACACTAACCCTAACCCTAACCCTAACCCATACCCTACGCCGTACCGGAACCCCTCCCCGAACCCGTACCCTAAGCCGTACCCTAAGCCTAACCCTAAGCCTAACCCTAACCCTAGGCTACCCTTGACTGCTTCTGCCTCCAATAGATTTCCTAAGCACTAGTGTTTTAAGGAACAGCTTAAAAAGAGAATCCTAATGTGATTTCTTTATAATGGGTGTGTTCCTTATCTTATCCTAGTGTCTAAACTCTTCTCCATGGCTGGACCCCCAAATAATATTCCTTTACGTGCTAAGGGGTATCTAGAGAGTGGGATAGGTTTAATAACTACCCTAACCCTAACGCGTACCCTAACCCTAACCCCAACCCTAACACGTACCCTAATCCTAACCCGTACCCTAAACCGAACCCTAACCCTAAAACTAACCCAAACCCTAACCCCTACCCTAACCCTAACACATACCCTAATCTTAACCCATACCCTAAACCGAGCCCTAACCCTAACACTAACCCTAACCCTAACCCTAACCCATACCCTACGCCGTACCCGAACCCCTCCCCAAACCCGTACCCTAAGCCGTACCCTAAGCCTAACCCTAAGCCTACCCCTAACCCTAGGCTACCCTTGACTGATTCTGCCTCCAATAGATTTCCTAAGCACTAGTGTTTGAAGGAACAGCTTAAAACGAGAATCCTAATGTGATTTCTTTATAATGGGTGTGCTCCTTATATTATCCTAGTGTCTAAACTCTTCTCCATGGCTGGACCCCCAAATAATATTCCTTTACGTGCTAAGGGGTATCTAGAGAGTGGGATAGGTTTAATAACTACACTAACCCTAATGCGTACTCTAACCCTAACCCCTACCCTAACCCTAACACGTACCCTAATCCTAACCCGTACCCTAAACCGAGCCCTAACCCTAACACTAACCCTAAACCTAACCCTAACCCATACCCTACGCCGTACCCGAACCCCTCCCCGAACCCGTACCCTAAGCCGTACCCTAACCCTAACCCTAAGCCTAACCCTAACCCTAGGCTCCCCTTGACTGCTTCTGCCTCCAATAGATTTCTTAAGCACTAGTGTTTTAAGGAACAGCTTAAAAAGAGAATCCTAATGTGATTTCTTGATAATGGGTGTGTTCCTTATCTTACCCTAGTGTCTAAACTCTTCTCCATGGCTGGACCCCCAAATAATATTCCTTTACGTGCTAAGGGGTATCTAGAGAGTGGGATAGGTTTAATAACTACCCTAACCCTAACGCGTACCCTAACCCTAACTCCTACCCTAACCCTAACACGTACCCTAATCCTAACCCGTACCCTAAACCGAGCCCTAACCCTAACACTAACCCTAACCCTAACCCATACCCTACGCCGTACCCGAACCCCTCCCCGAACCCGTACCCTAATCTGTACCCTAAGCCTAACCTTAGGGATAACCCTAACCCTAGGCTACCCTTGACTGCTTCTGCTTCCAATAGATTTCCTAAGCACTAGTGTTTGAAGGAACAGCTTAAAACGAGAATCCTAATGTGATTTCTTTATAATGGGTGTGTTCCTTATATTATCCTAGTGTCTAAACTCTCCTCCATGGCTGGACCCCCAAATAATATTCCTTTACGTGATAAGGGGTATCTAGAGAGTGGGATAGGTTTAATAACTACCCTAACCCTAACGCGTACCCTAACTCTAACCCCTACCCTAACCCTAACACGTACCCTAATCCTAACCCGTACCCTAAACCGAGCCCTAACCCTAACACTAACCCTAACCCTAACCCTAAACCATACCCTACGCCGTACCCGAACCCCTCCCCGAACCCGTACCCTAAGCCGTACCCTAAGCCTAACACTAAGGATAACCCTAAACCTAGGCTACCCTTGACTGCTTCTGCCTCCAATAGATTTCCTAAGCACTAGTGTTTGAAGGAACAGCTTAAAACGAGAATCCTAATGTGATTTCTTTATAATGGGTGTGTTCCTTATATTATCCTTGTCTCTAAACTCTTCTCCATGGCTGGACACCCAAATAATATTCCTTTACGTGCTAAGGGGTATCTAGAGAGTGGGATAGGTTTAATAACTACCCTAACCCTAACGCGTACCCTAACTCTAACCCATACCCTAACCCTAACATGTACCCTAATCCTAACACGTACCCTAAACCGAGCCCTAACCCTAACACTAACCCTAACCCTAACCCTAACCCATTCCCTACGCCGTACCTGAACCCCTCCCCGAACCCGTACCCTAAGCCGTACCCTAAGCCTAACCCTAAGCCTAACCCTAACCCTAGGCTACCCTTTACTGCTTCTGCCTCCAATACATTTCCTAAGCACTAGTGTTTTAAGAAACAGCTTAAAAAGAGAATCCTAATGTGATTTCTTTATAATGGGTGTGTTCCTTATCTTATCCTAGTGTCTAAACTCTTCTCCATGGCTGGACCCCCAAATAATATTCCTTTACGTGCTAAGGGGTATCTAGAGAGTGGGATAGGTTTAATAACTACCCTAAACCTAACGCATAACCTAACCCTAACTCCTATCCTAACCCTAACACGTACCCTAATCCTAACCCGTACCCTAAACCGAGCCCTAACCCTAAAACTAACCCTAACCCTAAACCCTACCCTAACCCTAACACATACCCTAATCTTAACCCATACCCTAAACCGAGCCCTAACCCTAACACTAACCCTAACCCTAACCCTAACCCATACCCTACGCCCTACCCGAACCCCTCCCCGAACCCGTACCCTAAGCCGTACCCTAAGCCTAACCCTAAGCCTAACCCTAACCCTAGGCTACCCTTGACTGCTTCTGCCTCCAATAGATTTCCTAAGCACTAGTGTTTTAAGGAACAGCTTAAAAAGAGAATCCTAATGTGATTTCTTTATAATGGGTGTGTTCCTTATTTTATCCTAGTGTCTAAACTCTTCTCCATGGCTGGACCCCCAAATAATATTCCTTTACGTGCTAAGGGGTATCTAGAGAGTGGAATAGGTTTAATAACTACCCTAACCCTAACGCGTACCCTAACCCTAACCCCTACCCTAACCCTAACACGTACCCTAATCCTAACCCGTACCCTAAACCGAGCCCTAACCCTAACAATAACCCTAACCCTAACCCTAACCCATACCCTACACCGTACCCGAACCCCTCCCCGAACCCGTACCCTAAGCCGTTCCCTAAGCCTAACCCTAAGCCTAACCCTAAACCTAGGCTACCTTGACTGCTTCTGCCTCCAATGGATTTCCTAAGCACTAGTGTTTGAAGGAACAGCTTAAAACGAGAATCCTAATGTGATTTCTTTATAATGGGTGTGTTCCTTATATTATCCTAGTGTCTAAACTCTTCTCCATGGCTGGACCCCCAAATAATATTCCTTTACGTGCTAAGGGGTATCTAGAGAGTGGGATAGGTTTAATAACTACCCTAACCCTAACGCGTACCCTAACTCTAACCCCTACCCTAACCCTAACACGTACCATAATCCTAACCCGTACCCTAAACCGAGCCCTAACCCTAACACTAACCCTAACCCTAACCCTAACCCTAACCCATACCCTACGCCGTACCCGAACCCCTCCCCGAACCCGTACCCTAAGCCGTACCCTAAGCCTAACCCTAAGCCTAACCCTAACCCTAGGCTACCCTTTACTGCTTCTGCCTCCAATAGATTTCCTAAGCACTAGTGTTTTAAGGAACAGCTTAAAAAGAGAATCCTAATGTGATTTCTTTATAATGGGTGTGTTCCTTATCTTATCCTAGTGTCTAAACTCTTCTCCATGGCTGGACCCCCAAATAATATTCCTTTACGTGCTAAGGGGTATCTAGAGAGTGGGATAGGTTTAATAACTACACTAACCCTAATGCGTACTCTAACCCTAACCCCTACCCTAACCCTAACACGTACCCTAATCCTAACCCGTACCCTATACCGAGCCCTAACCCTAACACTAACCCTAACCCTAACCCTAACCCATACCCTACGCCGTACCCGAACCCCTCCCCGAACCCGTACCCTAAGCCGTACCCTAAGCCTAACCCTAAGCCTAACCCTAACCCTAGGCTACCCTTGACTGCTTCTGCCTCCAAAAGATTTCCTAAGCACTAGTGTTTGAAGGAACAGCTTAAAAAGAGAATCCTAATGTGATTTCTTTATAATGGGTGTGTTCCTTATCTTATCCTAGTGTCTAAACTCTTCTCCATGGCTGGACCCCCAAATAATATTACTTTACGTGCTAAGGGGTATCTAGAGAGTGGGATAGGTTTAATAACTACCCTAACCCTAACGCGTACCCTAACCCTAACCCCTACCCTAACCCTAACACGTACCCTAATCCTAACCCGTACCCTAAACCGAGCTCTAAAGCTAAAACTAACCCTAACCCTAACCCTAACCCATACCCTACGCCGTACCCGAAGCCCTCCCCGAACCCGTACCCTAAGCCGTACCCTAACCCTAACCCTAAGCCTAACCCTAACCCTAGGCTACCCTTGACTGCTTCTGCCTCCAATAGATTTCCTAAGCACTAGTGTTTTAAGGAACAGCTTAAAAAGAGAATCCTAATGTGATTTCTTTATAATGGGTGTGTTCCTTATCTTATCCTAGTGTCTAAACTCTTCTCCATGGCTGGACCCCCAAATAATATTCCTTTACGTGCTAAGGGGTATCTAGAGAGTGGGATAGGTTTAATAACTACCCTAACCCTAACGCGTACCCTAACCCTAACACCTACCCTAACCCTCACACGTACCCTAATCCTAACCCGTACCCTAAAACGAGCCCTAACCCTAACAATAACCCTAACCCTAACCCTAACCCATACCCTACACCGTACCTGAACCCCTCCCCGAACCCGTACCGTAAGCCGTACCCTAAGCCTAACCCTAAGCCTAACCCTAAACCTAGGCTACCTTGACTGCTTCTGCCTCCAATGGATTTCCTAAGCACTAGTGTTTGAAGGAACAGCTTAAAACGAGAATCCTAATGTGATTTCTTTATAATGGGTGTGCTCCTTATATTATCCTAGTGTCTAAACTCTTCTCCATGGCTGGACCCCCAAATAATATTCCTTTACGTGCTAAAGGGTATCTAGAGAGTGGGATAGGTTTAATAACTACACTAACCCTAATGCGTACTCTAACCCTAACCCCTACCCTAACCCTAACACGTACCCTAATCCTAACCCGTACCCTAAACCGAGCCCTAACCCTAACACTAACCCTAACCCTAACCCTAACCCATACCCTACGCCGTACCCGAACCCCTCCCCGAACCCGTACCCTAAGCCGTACCCTAACCCTAACCCTAAGCCTAACCCTAACCCTAGGCTCCCCTTGACTGCTTCGGCCTCCAATAGATTTCTTAAGCACTAGTGTTTTAAGGAACAGCTTAAAAAGAGAATCCTAATGTGATTTCTTTATAATGGGTGTGTTCCTTATCTTACCCTAGTGTCTAAACTCTTCTCCATGGCTGGACCCCCAAATAATATTCCTTTACGTGCTAAGGGGTATCTAGAGAGTGGGATAGGTTTAATAACTACCCTAACCCTAACGCGTACCCTAACCCTAACTCCTACCCTAACCCTAACACGTACCCTAATCCTAACCCGTACCCTAAACCGAGCCCTAACCCTAACACTAACCCTAACCCTAACCCATACCCTACGCCGTACCCGAACCCCTCCCCGAACCCGTACCCTAAGCTGTACCCTAAGCCTAACCTTAGGGATAACCCTAACCCTAGGCTACCCTTGACTGCTTCTGCCTCCAATAGATTTCCTAAGCACTAGTGTTTGAAGGAACAGCTTAAAACGAGAATCCTAATGTGATTTCTTTATAATGGGTGTGTTCCTTATCTTATCCTAGTGTCTAAACTCTTCTCCATGGCTGGACCCCCAAATAATATTCCTTTACGTGCTAAGGGGTATCTAGAGAGTGGGATAGGTTTAATAACTACCCTAAACCTAACGCATAACCTAACCCTAACTCCTATCCTAACCCTAACACGTACCCTAATCCTAACCCGTACCCTAAACCGAGCCCTAACCCTAAAACTAACCCTAACCCTAAACCCTACCCTAACCCTAACACATACCCTAATCTTAACCCATACCCTAAACCGAGCCCTAACCCTAACACTAACCCTAACCCTAACCCTAACCCATACCCTACGCCCTACCCGAACCCCTCCCCGAACCCGTACCCTAAGCCGTACCCTAAGCCTAACCCTAAGCCTAACCCTAACCCTAGGCTACCCTTGACTGCTTCTGCCTCCAATAGATTTCCTAAGCACTAGTGTTTTAAGGAACAGCTTAAAAAGAGAATCCTAATGTGATTTCTTTATAATGGGTGTGTTCCTTATTTTATCCTAGTGTCTAAACTCTTCTCCATGGCTGGACCCCCAAATAATATTCCTTTACGTGCTAAGGGGTATCTAGAGAGTGGAATAGGTTTAATAACTACCCTAACCCTAACGCGTACCCTAACCCTAACCCCTACCCTAACCCTAACACGTACCCTAATCCTAACCCGTACCCTAAACCGAGCCCTAACCCTAACAATAACCCTAACCCTAACCCTAACCCATACCCTACACCGTACCCGAACCCCTCCCCGAACCCGTACCCTAAGCCGTTCCCTAAGCCTAACCCTAAGCCTAACCCTAAACCTAGGCTACCTTGACTGCTTCTGCCTCCAATGGATTTCCTAAGCACTAGTGTTTGAAGGAACAGCTTAAAACGAGAATCCTAATGTGATTTCTTTATAATGGGTGTGTTCCTTATATTATCCTAGTGTCTAAACTCTTCTCCATGGCTGGACCCCCAAATAATATTCCTTTACGTGCTAAGGGGTATCTAGAGAGTGGGATAGGTTTAATAACTACCCTAACCCTAACGCGTACCCTAACTCTAACCCCTACCCTAACCCTAACACGTACCATAATCCTAACCCGTACCCTAAACCGAGCCCTAACCCTAACACTAACCCTAACCCTAACCCTAACCCTAACCCATACCCTACGCCGTACCCGAACCCCTCCCCGAACCCGTACCCTAAGCCGTACCCTAAGCCTAACCCTAAGCCTAACCCTAACCCTAGGCTACCCTTTACTGCTTCTGCCTCCAATAGATTTCCTAAGCACTAGTGTTTTAAGGAACAGCTTAAAAAGAGAATCCTAATGTGATTTCTTTATAATGGGTGTGTTCCTTATCTTATCCTAGTGTCTAAACTCTTCTCCATGGCTGGACCCCCAAATAATATTCCTTTACGTGCTAAGGGGTATCTAGAGAGTGGGATAGGTTTAATAACTACACTAACCCTAATGCGTACTCTAACCCTAACCCCTACCCTAACCCTAACACGTACCCTAATCCTAACCCGTACCCTATACCGAGCCCTAACCCTAACACTAACCCTAACCCTAACCCTAACCCATACCCTACGCCGTACCCGAACCCCTCCCCGAACCCGTACCCTAAGCCGTACCCTAAGCCTAACCCTAAGCCTAACCCTAACCCTAGGCTACCCTTGACTGCTTCTGCCTCCAAAAGATTTCCTAAGCACTAGTGTTTGAAGGAACAGCTTAAAAAGAGAATCCTAATGTGATTTCTTTATAATGGGTGTGTTCCTTATCTTATCCTAGTGTCTAAACTCTTCTCCATGGCTGGACCCCCAAATAATATTACTTTACGTGCTAAGGGGTATCTAGAGAGTGGGATAGGTTTAATAACTACCCTAACCCTAACGCGTACCCTAACCCTAACCCCTACCCTAACCCTAACACGTACCCTAATCCTAACCCGTACCCTAAACCGAGCTCTAAAGCTAAAACTAACCCTAACCCTAACCCTAACCCATACCCTACGCCGTACCCGAAGCCCTCCCCGAACCCGTACCCTAAGCCGTACCCTAACCCTAACCCTAAGCCTAACCCTAACCCTAGGCTACCCTTGACTGCTTCTGCCTCCAATAGATTTCCTAAGCACTAGTGTTTTAAGGAACAGCTTAAAAAGAGAATCCTAATGTGATTTCTTTATAATGGGTGTGTTCCTTATCTTATCCTAGTGTCTAAACTCTTCTCCATGGCTGGACCCCCAAATAATATTCCTTTACGTGCTAAGGGGTATCTAGAGAGTGGGATAGGTTTAATAACTACCCTAACCCTAACGCGTACCCTAACCCTAACACCTACCCTAACCCTCACACGTACCCTAATCCTAACCCGTACCCTAAAACGAGCCCTAACCCTAACAATAACCCTAACCCTAACCCTAACCCATACCCTACACCGTACCTGAACCCCTCCCCGAACCCGTACCGTAAGCCGTACCCTAAGCCTAACCCTAAGCCTAACCCTAAACCTAGGCTACCTTGACTGCTTCTGCCTCCAATGGATTTCCTAAGCACTAGTGTTTGAAGGAACAGCTTAAAACGAGAATCCTAATGTGATTTCTTTATAATGGGTGTGCTCCTTATATTATCCTAGTGTCTAAACTCTTCTCCATGGCTGGACCCCCAAATAATATTCCTTTACGTGCTAAAGGGTATCTAGAGAGTGGGATAGGTTTAATAACTACACTAACCCTAATGCGTACTCTAACCCTAACCCCTACCCTAACCCTAACACGTACCCTAATCCTAACCCGTACCCTAAACCGAGCCCTAACCCTAACACTAACCCTAACCCTAACCCTAACCCATACCCTACGCCGTACCCGAACCCCTCCCCGAACCCGTACCCTAAGCCGTACCCTAACCCTAACCCTAAGCCTAACCCTAACCCTAGGCTCCCCTTGACTGCTTCTGCCTCCAATAGATTTCTTAAGCACTAGTGTTTTAAGGAACAGCTTAAAAAGAGAATCCTAATGTGATTTCTTTATAATGGGTGTGTTCCTTATCTTACCCTAGTGTCTAAACTCTTCTCCATGGCTGGACCCCCAAATAATATTCCTTTACGTGCTAAGGGGTATCTAGAGAGTGGGATAGGTTTAATAACTACCCTAACCCTAACGCGTACCCTAACCCTAACTCCTACCCTAACCCTAACACGTACCCTAATCCTAACCCGTACCCTAAACCGAGCCCTAACCCTAACACTAACCCTAACCCTAACCCATACCCTACGCCGTACCCGAACCCCTCCCCGAACCCGTACCCTAAGCTGTACCCTAAGCCTAACCTTAGGGATAACCCTAACCCTAGGCTACCCTTGACTGCTTCTGCCTCCAATAGATTTCCTAAGCACTAGTGTTTGAAGGAACAGCTTAAAACGAGAATCCTAATGTGATTTCTTTATAATGGGTGTGTTCCTTATCTTATCCTAGTGTCTAAACTCTTCTCCATGGCTGGACCCCCAAATAATATTCCTTTACGTGCTAAGGGGTATCTAGAGAATGGGATAGGTTTAATAACTACCCTAACCCTAACGCGTACCCTAACTCTAACCCCTACCCTAACCCTAACACGTACCATAATCCTAACCCGTACCCTAAACCGAGCCCTAACCCTAACACTAACCTTAACCCTAACCCTAACCCATACCCTACGCCGTACCCGAACCCCTCCCCGAACCCGTACCCTAAGCCGTACCCTAAGCCTAACCCTAAGCCTAACCCTAACCCTAGGCTACCCTTGACTGCTTCTGCCTCCAATAGATTTCCTAAGCACTAGTGTTTTAAGGAACAGCTTAAAAAGAGAATCCTAATGTGATTTCTTTATAATGGGTGTGTTCCTTATCTTATCCTAGTGTCTAAACTCTTCTCCATGGCTGGACCCCCAAATAATATTCCTTTACGTGCTAAGGGGTATCTAGAGAGTGGGATAGGTTTAATAACTACCCTAACCCTAACGCGTACCCTAACCCTAACCCCAACCCTAACACGTACCCTAATCCTAACCCGTACCCTAAACCGAACCCTAACCCTAAAACTAACCCAAACCCTAACCCCTACCCTAACCCTAACACATACCCTAATCTTAACCCATACCCTAAACCGAGCCCTAACCCTAACACTAACCCTAACCCTAACCCTAACCCATACCCTACGCCGTACCCGAACCCCTCCCCGAACCCGTACCCTAAGCCGTACCCTAAGCCTAACCCTAAGCCTAACCATAACCCTAGGCTACCCTTGACTGATTCTGCCTCCAATAGATTTCCTAAGCACTAGTGTTTGAAGGAACAGCTTAAAACGAGAATCCTAATGTGATTTCTTTATAATGGGTGTGCTCCTTATATTATCCTAGTGTCTAAACTCTTCTCCATGGCTGGACCCCCAAATAATATTCCTTTACGTGCTAAGGGGTATCTAGAGAGTGGGATAGGTTTAATAACTACACTAACCCTAATGCGTACTCTAACCCTAACCCCTACCCTAACCCTAACACGTACCCTAATCCTAACACGTACCCTAAACCGAGCCCTAACCCTAACACTAACCCTAACCCTAACCCTAACCCATACCCTATGCCGTACCCGAACCCCTCCCCGAACCCGTACCCTAAGCCGTACCCTAACCCTAACCCTAAGCCTAACCCTAACCCTAGGCTCCCCTTCACTGCTTCTGCCTCCAATAGATTTCTTAAGCACTAGTGTTTTAAGGAACAGCTTAAAAAGAGAATCCTAATGTGATTTCTTTATAATGGGTGTGTTCCTTATCTTACCCTAGTGTCTAAACTCTTCTCCATGGCTGGACCCCCAAATAATATTCCTTTACGTGCTAAGGGGTATCTAGAGAGTGGGATAGGTTTAATAACTACCCTAAACCTAACGCATAACCTAACCCTAACCCCTATCCTAACCCTAACACGTACCCTAATCCTAACCCGTACCCTAAACCGAGCCCTAATCCTAAAACTAACCCTAACCCTAAACCCTACCCTAACCCTAACACATACCCTAATCTAAACCCATACCCTAAACCGAGCCCTAACCCTAACACTAACCCTAACCCTAACCCTAACCCATACCCTACGCCGTACCCGAACCCCTCCCCGAACCCGTACCCTAAGCCGTACCCTAAGCCTAACCCTAAGCCTAACCCTAACCCTAGGCTACCCTTGACTGCTTCTGCCTCCAATAGATTTCCTAAGCACTAGTGTTTGAAGGAACAGCTTAAAATGAGAATCCTAATGTGATTTCTTTATAATGGGTGTGTTCCTTATATTATCCTAGTGTCTAAACTCTTCTCCATGGCTGGACCCCCAAATAATATTCCTTTACGTGCTAAGGGGTATCTAGAGAGTGGGATAGGTTTAATAACTACACTAACCCTAATGCGTACTCTAACCCTAACCCCTACCCTAACCCTAACACGTACCCTAATCCTAACCCGTACCCTAAACCGAGCCCTAACCCTAACACTAACCCTAACCCTAACCCTAACCCATACCCTACGCCGTACCCGAACCCCTCCCCGAACCCGTATCCTAAGCCGTACCCTAACCCTAACCCTAAGCCTAACCCTAATACTAGGCTACCCTTGACTGCTTCTGCCTCCAATAGATTTCCTAAGCACTAGTGTTTTAAGGAACAGCTTAAAAAGAGAATCCTAATGTGATTTCTTTATAATGGGTGTGTTCCTTATCTTATCCTAGTGTCTAAACTCTTCTCCATGGCTGGACCCCCAAATAATATTCCTTTACTTGCTAAGGGGTATCTAGAGAGTGGAATAGGTTTAATAACTACCCTAACCCTAACGCGTACCCTAACCCTAACCCCTACCCTAACCCTAACACGTACCCTAATCCTAACCCGTACCCTAAACCGAGCCCTAACCCTAACAATAACCCTAACCCTAACCCTAACCCATACCCTACGCCGTACCCGAACCCCTCCCCGAACCCGTAACCTAAGCCGTACCCTAAGCCTAACCCTAAGCCTCACACTAAACCTAGGCTACCCTTGACTGCTTCTGCCTCCAATAGATTTCCTAAGCACTATTGTTTTAAGGAACGGCTTAAAAAGAGAATCCTAATGTGATTTCTTTATAATGGGTGTGTTCCTTATCTTATCCTAGTGTCTAAATTCTTCTCCATGGCTGGACCCCCAAATAATATTCCTTTACGTGCTAAGGGGTATCTAGAGAGTGGGATAGGTTTAATAACTACCCTAACCCTAATGCGTACCCTAACGCTAAACCCTACCCTAATCCTAACAAGTACCCTAATCCTAACCCGTACCCTAAACCGAGCCCTAACCCTAACACTAACCCTAACCTAACCCTAACCCATACCCTACACCAGACCCGAACCCCTCCCCGAACCCGTACCCTAAGCCGTACCCTAAGCCTAACCCTAAGCCTAACCCTAACCCTAGGCTACCCTTGACTGCTTCTGCCTCCAAAAGATTTCCTAAGCACTAGTGTTTGAAGGAACAGCTTAAAAAGAGAATCCTAATGTGATTTCTTTATAATGGGTGTGTTCCTTATCTTATCCTAGTGTCTAAACTCTTCTCCATGGCTGGACCCCCAAATAATATTACTTTACGTGCTAAGGGGTATCTAGAGAGTGGGATAGGTTTAATAACTACCCTAACCCTAACGCGTACCCTAACCCTAACCCCTACCCTAACCCTAACACGTACCCTAATCCTAACCCGTACCCTAAACCGAGCTCTAAAGCTAAAACTAACCCTAACCCTAACCCTAACCCATACCCTACGCCGTACCCGAAGCCCTCCCCGAACCCGTACCCTAAGCCGTACCCTAAGCCTAACCCTAAGCCTAACCCTAACCCTAGGCTACCCTTGACTGCTTCTGCCTCCAATAGATTTCCTAAGCACTAGTGTTTTAAGGAACAGCTTAAAAAGAGAATCCTAATGTGATTTCTTTATAATGGGTGTGTTCCTTATCTTATCCTAGTGTCTAAACTCTTCTCCATGGCTGGACCCCCAAATAATATTCCTTTACGTGCTAAGGGGTATCTAGAGAGTGGGATAGGTTTAATAACTTCCCTAACCCTAACGCGTACCCTAACCCTAACCCCAACCCTAACACGTACCCTAATCCTAACCCGTACCCTAAACCGAACCCTAACCCTAAAACTAACCCAAACCCTAACCCCTACCCTAACCCTAACACATACCCTAATCTTAACCCATACCCTAAACCGAGCCCTAACCCTAACACTAACCCTAACCCTAACCCTAACCCATACCCTACGCCGTACCCGAACCCCTCCCCGAACCCGTACCCTAAGCCGTACCCTAAGCCTAACCCTAAGCCTAACCCTAACCCTAGGCTACCCTTGACTGATTCTGCCTCCAATAGATTTCCTAAGCACTAGTGTTTGAAGGAACAGCTTAAAACGAGAATCCTAATGTGATTTCTTTATAATGGGTGTGCTCCTTATATTATCCTAGTGTCTAAACTCTTCTCCATGGCTGGACCCCCAAATAATATTCCTTTACGTGCTAAGGGGTATCTAGAGAGTGGGATAGGTTTAATAACTACACTAACCCTAATGCGTACTCTAACCCTAACCCCTACCCTAACCCTAACACGTACCCTAATCCTAACCCGTACCCTAAACCGAGCCCTAACCCTAACACTAACCCTAACCCTAACCCTAACCCATACCCTACGCCGTACCCGAACCCCTCCCCGAACCCGTACCCTAAGCCGTACCCTATCCCTAACCCTAAGCCTAACCCTAACCCTAGGCTCCCCTTGACTGCTTCTGCCTCCAATAGATTTCTTAAGCACTAGTGTTTTAAGGAACAGCTTAAAAAGAGAATCCTAATGTGATTTCTTTATAATGGGTGTGTTCCTTATCTTACCCTAGTGTCTAAACACTTCTCCATGGCTGGACCCCCAAATAATATTCCTTTACGTGCTAAGGGGTATCTAGAGAGTGGGATAGGTTTAATAACTACCCTAACCCTAACGCGTACCCTAACCCTAACTCCTACCCTAACCCTAACACGTACCCTAATCCTAACCCGTACCCTAAACCGAGCCCTAACCCTAACACTAACCCTAACCCTAACCCATACCCTACGCCGTACCCGAACCCCTCCCCGAACCCGTACCCTAAGCTGTACCCTAAGCCTAACCTTAGGGATAACCCTAACCCTAGGCTACCCTTGACTGCTTCTGCCTCCAATAGATTTCCTAAGCACTACTGTTTGAAGGAACAGCTTAAAACGAGAATCCTAATGTGATTTCTTTATAATGGGTGTGTTCCTTATCTTATCCTAGTGTCTAAACTCTTCTCCATGGCTGGACCCCCAAATAATATTCCTTTACGTGCTAAGGGGTAACTAGAGAGTGGGATAGGTTTAATAACTACCCTAACCCTAACGCGTACCCTAACTCTAACCCCTACCCTAACCCTAACACGTACCATAATCCTAACCCGTACCCTAAACCGAGCCCTAACCCTAACACTAACCCTAACCCTAACCCTAACCCATACCCTACGCCGTACCCGAACCCCTCCCCGAACCCGTACCCTAAGCCGTACCCTAAGCCTAACCCTAAGCCTAACCCTAACCCTAGGCTACCCTTGACTGCTTCTGCCTCCAATAGATTTCCTAATCACTAGTGTTTTAAGGAACAGCTTAAAAAGGGAATCCTAATGTGATTTCTTTATAATGGGTGTGTTCCTTATCTTATCCTAGTGTCTAAACTCTTCTCCATGGCTGGACCCCCAAATAATATTCCTTTACGTGCTAAGGGGTATGTAGAGAGTGGGATAGGTTTAATAACTACCCTAACCCTAACGCGTACCCTAACCCTAACCCCAACCCTAACACGTACCCTAATCCTAACCCGTACCCTAAACCGAACCCTAACCCTAAAACTAACCCAAACCCTAACCCCTACCCTAACCCTAACACATACCCTAATCTTAACCCATACCCTAAACCGAGCCCTAACCCTAACACTAACCCTAACCCTAACCCTAACCCATACCCTACGCCGTACCCGAACCCCTCCCCGAACCCGTACCCTAAGCCGTACCCTAAGCCTAACCCTAAGCCTAACCCTAACCCTAGGCTACCCTTGACTGATTCTGCCTCCAATAGATTTCCTAAACACTAGTGTTTGAAGGAACAGCTTAAAACGAGAATCCTAATGTGATTTCTTTATAATGGGTGTGCTCCTTATATTATCCTAGTGTCTAAACTCTTCTCCATGGCTGGACCCCCAAATAATATTCCTTTACGTGCTAAGGGGTATCTAGAGAGTGGGATAGGTTTAATAACTACACTAACCCTAATGCGTACTCTAACCCTAACCCCTACCCTAACCCTAACACGTACCCTAATCCTAACCCGTACCCTAAACCGAGCCCTAACCCTAACACTAACCCTAACCCTAACCCTAACCCATACCCTACGCCGTACCCGAACCCCTCCCCGAACCCGTACCCTAAGCCGTACCCTATCCCTAACCCTAAGCCTAACCCTAACCCTAGGCTACCCTTGACTGCTTCTGCCTCCAATAGATTTCTTAAGCACTAGTGTTTTAAGGAACAGCTTAAAAAGAGAATCCTAATGTGATTTCTTTATAATGGGTGTGTTCCTTATCTTACCCTAGTGTCTAAACTCTTCTCCATGGCTGGACCCCCAAATAATATTCCTTTACGTGCTAAGGGGTATCTAGAGAGTGGGATAGGTTTAATAACTACCCTAACCCTAACGCGTACCCTAACCCTAACTCCTACCCTAACCCTAACACGTACCCTAATCCTAACCCGAACCCTAAACCGAGCCCTAACCCTAACACTAACCCTAACCCATACCCTACACCGTACACGGACCCCTCCCCGAACCCGTACCCTAAGCCGTACCCTAACCCTAACCCTAAGCCTAACCCTAACCCTAGGCTACCCTTGACTGCTTCTGCCTCCAATAGATTTCCTAAGCACTAGTGTTTTAAGGAACAGCTTAAAAAGAGAATCCTAATGTGATTTCTTTATACTGGGTGTGTTCCTTATCTTATCCTAGTGTCTAAACTCTTCTCCATGGCTGGACCCCCAAATAATATTCCTTTACGTGCTAAGGGGTATCTAGAGAGTGGGATAGGTTGAATAACTACCCTAACCCTAACGCGTACCCTAACCCTAACCCCTACCCTAACCCTAACACGTACCCTAATCCTAACCCTTAAACTAAACCGAGCCCTAACCCTAACACTAACCCTAACCCTATCCCTAACCTATACCCTACGCCATACACGGACCCCTCTCCGAACCCGTACCCTAAGCCGTACCCTAAACCTAACCCTAAGCCTAACCCTAACCCTCGGCTACCCTTGACTGCTTCTGCCTCCAATACATTTCCTAAGGACTAGTGTTTTAAGGAACAGCTTAAAAAGAGAATCCTAATGTGATTTCTTTATAATGGGTGTGTTCCTTATCTTATCCTAGTGTCTAAACTCTTCTCCATGGCTGGACCCCCAAATAATATTCCTTTACGTGCTAAGGGGTATCTAGAGAGTGGGATAGGTTTAATAACTACCCTAACCCTAACGCGTACGCTAACCCTAACCCCTACCCTAACCCTAACACGTACCCTAATCCTAACCCGTACCCTAAACCGAGCCCTAACCCTAACACTAACCCTAACCCTAACCCTAACCCATACCCTACACCGTACTCGGACCCCTCCCCAAACACGTACCCTAAGCTGTACCCTAACACTAACCCTCACCCTAACCCTAACCCTAAGCTACCCTTCACTGCTTCTGCCTCCAATAGATTTCCTAAGCACTAGTGTTTTAAGGAACAGCTTAAAAACAGAATCCTAATGTAATTTCTTTATAATGGGTGTGTTCCTTATCTTATCCTAGTGTCTAAACTCTTCTCCATGGCTGGACCCCCAAATAATATTCCTTTACGTGCTAAGGGATATCTAGAGAGTGGGATAGGTTTAATAACTACCCTAACCCTAACGCGTACCCTAACCCTAACACGTACCCTAATCCTAACCCGTACCCTAAACCGAGCCCTAACCCTAACACTAACCCTAACCCTTACCCTACACCGTACACGGACCCCTCCCCGAACCCGTACCCTAAGCCGTACCCTAACCCTAACCCTAAGCCTAACCCTAACCCTAGGCTACCCTTGACTGCTTCTGCCTCCAATAGATTTCCTAAGCACTAGTGTTTTAAGGAACAGCTTAAAAAGAGAATCCTAATGTGATTTCTTTATAATGGGTGTGTTCCTTATCTTATCCTAGTGTCTAAACTCTTCTCCATGGCTGGACCCCCAAATAATATTCCTTTACGTGCTAAGGGGTATCTAGAGAGAGGGATAGGTTTAATAACTACCCTAACCCTAACGCGTACCCTAACCGTAACCCCTACCCTAACGCTAACACGTACCCTAATCCTAACCCATACCCTAAACCGAGCCCTAACCCTAACACTAACCCTAACCCTAACCCTAACCCATACCCTGCACCGTACACGGACCCCTCCCCGAACCCGTAACCTAAGCCGTACAGTAACCCTAACCCTAAGCCTAACCCTAACCCTAGGCTACCCTTGACTGCTTTTGCCTCCAATAGATTTCCTAAGCACTAGTGTTTTAAGGAACAGGATAAAAAGAGAATCCTAATGTAATTTCTTTATAATGGGTGTGTTCCTTATCTTACCCTAGTGTCTAAACTCTTCTCCATGGCTGGACCCCCAAATAATATTCCTTTACGCGCTAAAGGGTATCTAGAGAGTGGGATAGGTTTAATAACTACCCTAACCCTAACGCGTACCCTAACCCTAACCCCTACCCTAACACTAACACGTACCCTAATCCTAACCCGTACCCTAAACCGAGCCCAAACCCTAACCCTAACCCTAACCCTAACCCATACCCTACACCGTACACGGACCCCTCCCCAAACACGTACCCTAAGCCGTACCCTAACACTAACCCTCACCCTAACCCTAACCCTAAGCTACCCTTCACTGCTTCTGCCTCCAATAGATTTCCTAAGCACCAGTGTTTTAAGGAACAGCTTAAAAAGAGAATCCTAATGTGATTTCTTTATAATGGGTGTGTTCCTTATCTTATCCTAGTGTCTAAACTCTTCTCCATGGCTGGACCCCCAAATAATATTCCTTTACGTGCTAAGGGCTATCTAGAGAGTGGGATAGGTTTAATAATTACCCTAACCCTAATGCGTACCCTAACCCTAACCCCTACCCTAACCCTAACACGAACCCTAATCCTAACCCGTACCCTAAACCGAGCCCTAACCCTAACACTAACCCTAACCCTAACCCATACCCTACACCGTACACGGACCCCTCCCCGAACCCGTACCCTAAGCCGTACCCTAACCGTAACCCTAAGCCTAACCCTAACCCTAGGCTACCCTTGACTGCTTCTGCCTCCAATAGATTTCCTAAGCACTAGTGTTTTAAGGAACACCTTAAAAAGAGAATCCTAATGTGATTTCTTTATACTGGGTGTGTTCCTTATCTTATCCTAGTGTCTAAACTCTTCTCCATGGCTGGACCCCCAAATAATATTCCTTTACGTGCTAAGGGGTATCTAGAGAGTGGGATAGGTTTAAAAACTACCCTAACCCTAACGCGTACCCTAACCCTAACCCCTACCCTAACCCTAACACGTACCCTAATCCTAACCCTTAAACTAAACCGAGCCCTAACCCTAACACTAACCCTAACCCTATCCCTAACCTATACCCTACGCCATACACGGACCCCTCTCCGAACCCGTACCCTAAGCCGTACCCTAACCCTAACCCTAAGCCTAACCCTAACCCTCGGCTACCCTTGACTGCTTCTGCCTCCAATACATTTCCTAAGGACTAGTGTTTTAAGGAACAGCTTAAAAAGAGAATCCTAATGTGATTTCTTTATAATGGGTGTGTTCCTTATCTTATCCTAGTGTCTAAACTCTTCTCCATGGCTGGACCCCCAAATAATATTCCTTTTCGTGCTAAGGGGTATCCAGAGAATGGGATAGGTTTAATAACAACCCTAACCCTAACGCGTACCCTAACCCTAACCCCTACCCTAACCCTAACATGTACCCTAATCCTAACCCGTACCCTAAACCGAGCCGTAACCCTAACACTAACCCTAACCCTAACCCTAACCCATACCCTACACGGTACACGGACCCCTCCCCGAACCCGTACCCTAAGCCGTACCCTAACCCTAACCCTAAGCCTAACCCTAACCCTAGGCTTCCCTTGACTGCTTCTGCCTCCAATAGATTTCCTAAGCACTAGTGTTTTAAGGAACAGCTTAAAAAGAGAATCCTAATGTGATTTCTTTATAATGGGTGTGTTCCTTATCTAATCCTAGTGTCTAAACTCTTCTCCATGGCTGGACCCCCAAATAATATTCCTTTACGTGCTAAGGGGTATCTAGAGAGTGGGATAGGTTTAATAACTACCCTAACCCTAACGCGTACGCTAACCCTAACCCCTACCCTAACCCTAACACGTACCCTAATCCTAACCCGTACCCTAAACCGAGCCCTAACCCTAACACTAACCCTAACCCTAACCCTAACCCATACCCTACACCGTACTCGGACCCCTCCCCAAACACGTACCCTAAGCCGTACCCTAACACTAACCCTCACCCTAACCCTAACCCTAAGCTACCCTTCACTGCTTCTGCCTCCAATAGATTTCCTAAGCACTAGTGTTTTAAGGAACAGCTTAAAAAGAGAATCCTAATGTAATTTCTTTTTAATGGGTGTGTTCCTTATCTTATCCTAGTGTCTAAACTCTTCTCCATGGCTGGACCCCCAAATAATATTCCTTTACGTGCTAAGGGGTATCTAGAGAGTGGGATAGGTTTAATAACTACCCTAACCCTAACGCGTACCCTAACTCTAACCCATACCCTAACCCTAACATGTACCCTAATCCTAACACGTACCCTAAACCGAGCCCTAACCCTAACACTAACCCTAACCCTAACCCTAACCCATTCCCTACGCCGTACCTGAACCCCTCCCCGAACCCGTACCCTAAGCCGTACCCTAAGCCTAACCCTAAGCCTAACCCTAACCCTAGGCTACCCTTTACTGCTTCTGCCTCCAATACATTTCCTAAGCACTAGTGTTTTAAGGAACAGCTTAAAAAGAGAATCCTAATGTGATTTCTTTATAATGGGTGTGTTCCTTATCTTATCCTAGTGTCTAAACTCTTCTCCATGGCTGGACCCCCAAATAATATTCCTTTACGTGCTAAGGGGTATCTAGAGAGTGGGATAGGTTTAATAACTACCCTAAACCTAACGCATAACCTAACCCTAACCCCTATCCTAACCCTAACACGTACCCTAATCCTAACCCGTACCCTAAACCGAGCCCTAACCCTAAAACTAACCCTAACCCTAAACCCTACCCTAACCCTAACACATACCCTAATCTTAACCCATACCCTAAACCGAGCCCTAACCCTAACACTAACCCTAACCCTAACCCTAACCCATACCCTACGCCCTACCCGAACCCCTCCCCGAACCCGTACCCTAAGCCGTACCCTAAGCCTAACCCTAAGCCTAACCCTAACCCTAGGCTACCCTTGACTGCTTCTGCCTCCAATAGATTTCCTAAGCACTAGTGTTTTAAGGAACAGCTTAAAAAGAGAATCCTAATGTGATTTCTTTATAATGGGTGTGTTCCTTATTTTATCCTAGTGTCTAAACTCTTCTCCATGGCTGGACCCCCAAATAATATTCCTTTACGTGCTAAGGGGTATCTAGAGAGTGGAATAGGTTTAATAACTACCCTAACCCTAACGCGTACCCTAACCCTAACCCCTACCCTAACCCTAACACGTACCCTAATCCTAACCCGTACCCTAAACCGAGCCCTAACCCTAACAATAACCCTAACCCTAACCCTAACCCATACCCTACACCGTACCCGAACCCCTCCCCGAACCCGTACCCTAAGCCGTTCCCTAAGCCTAACCCTAAGCCTAACCCTAAACCTAGGCTACCTTGACTGCTTCTGCCTCCAATGGATTTCCTAAGCACTAGTGTTTGAAGGAACAGCTTAAAACGAGAATCCTAATGTGATTTCTTTATAATGGGTGTGTTCCTTATATTATCCTAGTGTCTAAACTCTTCTCCATGGCTGGACCCCCAAATAATATTCCTTTACGTGCTAAGGGGTATCTAGAGAGTGGGACAGGTTTAATAACTACCCTAACCCTAACGCGTACCCTAACTCTAACCCCTACCCTAACCCTAACACGTACCATAATCCTAACCCGTACCCTAAACCGAGCCCTAACCCTAACACTAACCCTAACCCTAACCCTAACCCTAACCCATACCCTACGCCGTACCCGAACCCCTCCCCGAACCCGTACCCTAAGCCGTACCCTAAGCCTAACCCTAAGCCTAACCCTAACCCTAGGCTACCCTTTACTGCTTCTGCCTCCAATAGATTTCCTAAGCACTAGTGTTTTAAGGAACAGCTTAAAAAGAGAATCCTAATGTGATTTCTTTATAATGGGTGTGTTCCTTATCTTATCCTAGTGTCTAAACTCTTCTCCATGGCTGGACCCCCAAATAATATTCCTTTACGTGCTAAGGGGTATCTAGAGAGTGGGATAGGTTTAATAACTACCCTAACCCTAACGCGTACCCTAACCCTAACCCCAACCCTAACACGTACCCTAATCCTAACCCGTACCCTAAACCGAACCCTAACCCTAAAACTAACCCAAACCCTAACCCCTACCCTAACCCTAACACATACCCTAATCTTAACCCATACCCTAAACCGAGCCCTAACCCTAACACTAACCCTAACCCTAACCCTAACCCATACCCTACGCCGTACCCGAACCCCTCCCCGAACCCGTACCCTAAGCCGTACCCTAAGCCTAACCCTAAGCCTACCCCTAACCCTAGGCTACCCTTGACTGATTCTGCCTCCAATAGATTTCCTAAGCACTAGTGTTTGAAGGAACAGCTTAAAACGAGAATCCTAATGTGATTTCTTTATAATGGGTGTGCTCCTTATATTATCCTAGTGTCTAAACTCTTCTCCATGGCTGGACCCCCAAATAATATTCCTTTACGTGCTAAGGGGTATCTAGAGAGTGGGATAGGTTTAATAACTACACTAACCCTAATGCGTACTCTAACCCTAACCCCTACCCTAACCCTAACACGTACCCTAATCCTAACCCGTACCCTATACCGAGCCCTAACCCTAACACTAACCCTAACCCTAACCCTAACCCATACCCTACGCCGTACCCGAACCCCTCCCCGAACCCGTACCCTAAGCCGTACCCTAAGCCTAACCCTAAGCCTAACCCTAAACCTAGGCTACCTTGACTGCTTCTGCCTCCAATGGATTTCCTAAGCACTAGTGTTTGAAGGAACAGCTTAAAACGAGAATCCTAATGTGATTTCTTTATAATGGGTGTGTTCCTTATATTATCCTAGTGTCTAAACTCTTCTCCATGGCTGGACCCCCAAATAATATTCCTTTACGTGCTAAGGGGTATCTAGAGAGTGGGATAGGTTTAATAACTCCCCTAACCCTAACGCGTACCCTAACTCTAACCCCTACCCTAACCCTAACACGTACCATAATCCTAACCCGTACCCTAAACCGAGCCCTAACCCTAACACTAACCCTAACCCTAACCCTAACCCATACCCTACGCCGTACCCGAACCCCTCCCCGAACCCGTACCCTAAGCCGTACCCTAAGCCTAACCCTAAGCCTAACCCTAACCCTAGGCTACCCTTGACTGCTTCTGCCTCCAATAGATTTCCTAAGCACTAGTGTTTTAAGGAACAGCTTAAAAAGAGAATCCTAATGTGATTTCTTTATAATGGGTGTGTTCCTTATCTTATCCTAGTGTCTAAACTCTTCTCCATGGCTGGACCCCCAAATAATATTCCTTTACGTGCTAAGGGGTATCTAGAGAGTGGGATAGGTTTAATAACTACCCTAACCCTAACGCGTACCCTAACCCTAACCCCAACCCTAACACGTACCCTAATCCTAACCCGTACCCTAAACCGAACCCTAACCCTAAAACTAACCCAAACCCTAACCCCTACCCTAACCCTAACACATACCCTAATCTTAACCCATACCCTAAACCGAGCCCTAACCCTAACACTAACCCTAACCCTAACCCTAACCCATACCCTACGCCGTACCCGAACCCCTCCCCGAACCCGTACCCTAAGCCGTACCCTAAGCCTAACCCTAAGCCTACCCCTAACCCTAGGCTACCCTTGACTGATTCTGCCTCCAATAGATTTCCTAAGCACTAGTGTTTGAAGGAACAGCTTAAAACGAGAATCCTAATGTGATTTCTTTATAATGGGTGTGCTCCTTATATTATCCTAGTGTCTAAACTCTTCTCCATGGCTGAACCCCCAAATAATATTCCTTTACGTGCTAAGGGGTATCTAGAGAGTGGGATAGGTTTAATAACTACACTAACCCTAATGCGTACTCTAACCCTAACCCCTACCCTAACCCTAACACGTACCCTAATCCTAACCCGTACCCTAAACCGAGCCCTAACCCTAACACTAACCCTAAACCTAACCCTAACCCATACCCTACGCCGTACCCGAACCCCTCCCCGAACCCGTACCCTAAGCCGTACCCTAACCCTAACCCTAAGCCTAACCCTAACCCTAGGCTCCCCTTGACTGCTTCTGCCTCCAATAGATTTCTTAAGCACTAGTGTTTTAAGGAACAGCTTAAAAAGAGAATCCTAATGTGATTTCTTGATAATGGGTGTGTTCCTTATCTTACCCTAGTGTCTAAACTCTTCTCCATGGCTGGACCCCCAAATAATATTCCTTTACGTGCTAAGGGGTATCTAGAGAGTGGGATAGGTTTAATAACTACCCTAACCCTAACGCGTACCCTAACCCTAACTCCTACCCTAACCCTAACACGTACCCTAATCCTAACCCGTACCCTAAACCGAGCCCTAACCCTAACACTAACCCTAACCCTAACCCATACCCTACGCCGTACCCGAACCCCTCCCCGAACCCGTACCCTAATCTGTACCCTAAGCCTAACCTTAGGGATAACCCTAACCCTAGGCTACCCTTGACTGCTTCTGCTTCCAATAGATTTCCTAAGCACTAGTGTTTGAAGGAACAGCTTAAAACGAGAATCCTAATGTGATTTCTTTATAATGGGTGTGTTCCTTATATTATCCTAGTGTCTAAACTCTCCTCCATGGCTGGACCCCCAAATAATATTCCTTTACGTGATAAGGGGTATCTAGAGAGTGGGATAGGTTTAATAACTACCCTAACCCTAACGCGTACCCTAACTCTAACCCCTACCCTAACCCTAACACGTACCCTAATCCTAACCCGTACCCTAAACCGAGCCCTAACCCTAACACTAACCCTAACCCTAACCCTAAACCATACCCTACGCCGTACCCGAACCCCTCCCCGAACCCGTACCCTAAGCCGTACCCTAAGCCTAACACTAAGGATAACCCTAAACCTAGGCTACCCTTGACTGCTTCTGCCTCCAATAGATTTCCTAAGCACTAGTGTTTGAAGGAACAGCTTAAAACGAGAATCCTAATGTGATTTCTTTATAATGGGTGTGTTCCTTATATTATCCTTGTCTCTAAACTCTTCTCCATGGCTGGACACCCAAATAATATTCCTTTACGTGCTAAGGGGTATCTAGAGAGTGGGATAGGTTTAATAACTACCCTAACCCTAACGCGTACCCTAACTCTAACCCATACCCTAACCCTAACATGTACCCTAATCCTAACACGTACCCTAAACCGAGCCCTAACCCTAACACTAACCCTAACCCTAACCCTAACCCATTCCCTACGCCGTACCTGAACCCCTCCCCGAACCCGTACCCTAAGCCGTACCCTAAGCCTAACCCTAAGCCTAACCCTAACCCTAGGCTACCCTTTACTGCTTCTGCCTCCAATACATTTCCTAAGCACTAGTGTTTTAAGGAACAGCTTAAAAAGAGAATCCTAATGTGATTTCTTTATAATGGGTGTGTTCCTTATCTTATCCTAGTGTCTAAACTCTTCTCCATGGCTGGACCCCCAAATAATATTCCTTTACGTGCTAAGGGGTATCTAGAGAGTGGGATAGGTTTAATAACTACCCTAAACCTAACGCATAACCTAACCCTAACCCCTATCCTAACCCTAACACGTACCCTAATCCTAACCCGTACCCTAAACCGAGCCCTAACCCTAAAACTAACCCTAACCCTAAACCCTACCCTAACCCTAACACATACCCTAATCTTAACCCATACCCTAAACCGAGCCCTAACCCTAACACTAACCCTAACCCTAACCCTAACCCATACCCTACGCCCTACCCGAACCCCTCCCCGAACCCGTACCCTAAGCCGTACCCTAAGCCTAACCCTAAGCCTAACCCTAACCCTAGGCTACCCTTGACTGCTTCTGCCTCCAATAGATTTCCTAAGCACTAGTGTTTTAAGGAACAGCTTAAAAAGAGAATCCTAATGTGATTTCTTTATAATGGGTGTGTTCCTTATTTTATCCTAGTGTCTAAACTCTTCTCCATGGCTGGACCCCCAAATAATATTCCTTTACGTGCTAAGGGGTATCTAGAGAGTGGAATAGGTTTAATAACTACCCTAACCCTAACGCGTACCCTAACCCTAACCCCTACCCTAACCCTAACACGTACCCTAATCCTAACCCGTACCCTAAACCGAGCCCTAACCCTAACAATAACCCTAACCCTAACCCTAACCCATACCCTACACCGTACCCGAACCCCTCCCCGAACCCGTACCCTAAGCCGTTCCCTAAGCCTAACCCTAAGCCTAACCCTAAACCTAGGCTACCTTGACTGCTTCTGCCTCCAATGGATTTCCTAAGCACTAGTGTTTGAAGGAACAGCTTAAAACGAGAATCCTAATGTGATTTCTTTATAATGGGTGTGTTCCTTATATTATCCTAGTGTCTAAACTCTTCTCCATGGCTGGACCCCCAAATAATATTCCTTTACGTGCTAAGGGGTATCTAGAGAGTGGGATAGGTTTAATAACTACCCTAACCCTAACGCGTACCCTAACTCTAACCCCTACCCTAACCCTAACACGTACCATAATCCTAACCCGTACCCTAAACCGAGCCCTAACCCTAACACTAACCCTAACCCTAACCCTAACCCTAACCCATACCCTACGCCGTACCCGAACCCCTCCCCGAACCCGTACCCTAAGCCGTACCCTAAGCCTAACCCTAAGCCTAACCCTAACCCTAGGCTACCCTTTACTGCTTCTGCCTCCAATAGATTTCCTAAGCACTAGTGTTTTAAGGAACAGCTTAAAAAGAGAATCCTAATGTGATTTCTTTATAATGGGTGTGTTCCTTATCTTATCCTAGTGTCTAAACTCTTCTCCATGGCTGGACCCCCAAATAATATTCCTTTACGTGCTAAGGGGTATCTAGAGAGTGGGATAGGTTTAATAACTACACTAACCCTAATGCGTACTCTAACCCTAACCCCTACCCTAACCCTAACACGTACCCTAATCCTAACCCGTACCCTATACCGAGCCCTAACCCTAACACTAACCCTAACCCTAACCCTAACCCATACCCTACGCCGTACCCGAACCCCTCCCCGAACCCGTACCCTAAGCCGTACCCTAAGCCTAACCCTAAGCCTAACCCTAACCCTAGGCTACCCTTGACTGCTTCTGCCTCCAAAAGATTTCCTAAGCACTAGTGTTTGAAGGAACAGCTTAAAAAGAGAATCCTAATGTGATTTCTTTATAATGGGTGTGTTCCTTATCTTATCCTAGTGTCTAAACTCTTCTCCATGGCTGGACCCCCAAATAATATTACTTTACGTGCTAAGGGGTATCTAGAGAGTGGGATAGGTTTAATAACTACCCTAACCCTAACGCGTACCCTAACCCTAACCCCTACCCTAACCCTAACACGTACCCTAATCCTAACCCGTACACTAAACCGAGCTCTAAAGCTAAAACTAACCCTAACCCTAACCCTAACCCATACCCTACGCCGTACCCGAAGCCCTCCCCGAACCCGTACCCTAAGCCGTACCCTAACCCTAACCCTAAGCCTAACCCTAACCCTAGGCTACCCTTGACTGCTTCTGCCTCCAATAGATTTCCTAAGCACTAGTGTTTTAAGGAACAGCTTAAAAAGAGAATCCTAATGTGATTTCTTTATAATGGGTGTGTTCCTTATCTTATCCTAGTGTCTAAACTCTTCTCCATGGCTGGACCCCCAAATAATATTCCTTTACGTGCTAAGGGGTATCTAGAGAGTGGGATAGGTTTAATAACTACCCTAACCCTAACGCGTACCCTAACCCTAACACCTACCCTAACCCTCACACGTACCCTAATCCTAACCCGTACCCTAAAACGAGCCCTAACCCTAACAATAACCCTAACCCTAACCCTAACCCATACCCTACACCGTACCTGAACCCCTCCCCGAACCCGTACCGTAAGCCGTACCCTAAGCCTAACCCTAAGCCTAACCCTAAACCTAGGCTACCTTGACTGCTTCTGCCTCCAATGGATTTCCTAAGCACTAGTGTTTGAAGGAACAGCTTAAAACGAGAATCCTAATGTGATTTCTTTATAATGGGTGTGCTCCTTATATTATCCTAGTGTCTAAACTCTTCTCCATGGCTGGACCCCCAAATAATATTTCTTTACGTGCTAAAGGGTATCTAGAGAGTGGGATAGGTTTAATAACTACACTAACCCTAATGCGTACTCTAACCCTAACCCCTACCCTAACCCTAACACGTACCCTAATCCTAACCCGTACCCTAAACCGAGCCCTAACCCTAACACTAACCCTAACCCTAACCCTAACCCATACCCTACGCCGTACCCGAACCCCTCCCCGAACCCGTACCCTAAGCCGTACCCTAACCCTAACCCTAAGCCTAACCCTAACCCTAGGCTCCCCTTGACTGCTTCTGCCTCCAATAGATTTCTTAAGCACTAGTGTTTTAAGGAACAGCTTAAAAAGAGAATCCTAATGTGATTTCTTTATAATGGGTGTGTTCCTTATCTTACCCTAGTGTCTAAACTCTTCTCCATGGCTGGACCCCCAAATAATATTCCTTTACGTGCTAAGGGGTATCTAGAGAGTGGGATAGGTTTAATAACTACCCTAACCCTAACGCGTACCCTAACCCTAACTCCTACCCTAACCCTAACACGTACCCTAATCCTAACCCGTACCCTAAACCGAGCCCTAACCCTAACACTAACCCTAACCCTAACCCATACCCTACGCCGTACCCGAACCCCTCCCCGAACCCGTACCCTAAGCTGTACCCTAAGCCTAACCTTAGGGATAACCCTAACCCTAGGCTACCCTTGACTGCTTCTGCCTCCAATAGATTTCCTAAGCACTAGTGTTTGAAGGAACAGCTTAAAACGAGAATCCTAATGTGATTTCTTTATAATGGGTGTGTTCCTTATCTTATCCTAGTGTCTAAACTCTTCTCCATGGCTGGACCCCCAAATAATATTCCTTTACGTGCTAAGGGGTATCTAGAGAATGGGATAGGTTTAATAACTACCCTAACCCTAACGCGTACCCTAACTCTAACCCCTACCCTAACCCTAACACGTACCATAATCCTAACCCGTACCCTAAACCGAGCCCTAACCCTAACACTAACCTTAACCCTAACCCTAACCCATACCCTACGCCGTACCCGAACCCCTCCCCGAACCCGTACCCTAAGCCGTACCCTAAGCCTAACCCTAAGCCTAACCCTAACCCTAGGCTACCCTTGACTGCTTCTGCCTCCAATAGATTTCCTAAGCACTAGTGTTTTAAGGAACAGCTTAAAAAGAGAATCCTAATGTGATTTCTTTATAATGGGTGTGTTCCTTATCTTATCCTAGTGTCTAAACTCTTCTCCATGGCTGGACCCCCAAATAATATTCCTTTACGTGCTAAGGGGTATCTAGAGAGTGGGATAGGTTTAATAACTACCCTAACCCTAACGCGTACCCTAACCCTAACCCCAACCCTAACACGTACCCTAATCCTAACCCGTACCCTAAACCGAACCCTAACCCTAAAACTAACCCAAACCCTAACCCCTACCCTAACCCTAACACATACCCTAATCTTAACCCATACCCTAAACCGAGCCCTAACCCTAACACTAACCCTAACCCTAACCCTAACCCATACCCTACGCCGTACCCGAACCCCTCCCCGAACCCGTACCCTAAGCCGTACCCTAAGCCTAACCCTAAGCCTAACCATAACCCTAGGCTACCCTTGACTGATTCTGCCTCCAATAGATTTCCTAAGCACTAGTGTTTGAAGGAACAGCTTAAAACGAGAATCCTAATGTGATTTCTTTATAATGGGTGTGCTCCTTATATTATCCTAGTGTCTAAACTCTTCTCCATGGCTGGACCCCCAAATAATATTCCTTTACGTGCTAAGGGGTATCTAGAGAGTGGGATAGGTTTAATAACTACACTAACCCTAATGCGTACTCTAACCCTAACCCCTACCCTAACCCTAACACGTACCCTAATCCTAACACGTACCCTAAACCGAGCCCTAACCCTAACACTAACCCTAACCCTAACCCTAACCCATACCCTATGCCGTACCCGAACCCCTCCCCGAACCCGTACCCTAAGCCGTACCCTAACCCTAACCCTAAGCCTAACCCTAACCCTAGGCTCCCCTTCACTGCTTCTGCCTCCAATAGATTTCTTAAGCACTAGTGTTTTAAGGAACAGCTTAAAAAGAGAATCCTAATGTGATTTCTTTATAATGGGTGTGTTCCTTATCTTACCCTAGTGTCTAAACTCTTCTCCATGGCTGGACCCCCAAATAATATTCCTTTACGTGCTAAGGGGTATCTAGAGAGTGGGATAGGTTTAATAACTACCCTAAACCTAACGCATAACCTAACCCTAACCCCTATCCTAACCCTAACACGTACCCTAATCCTAACCCGTACCCTAAACCGAGCCCTAATCCTAAAACTAACCCTAACCCTAAACCCTACCCTAACCCTAACACATACCCTAATCTTAACCCATACCCTAAACCGAGCCCTAACCCTAACACTAACCCTAACCCTAACCCTAACCCATACCCTACGCCGTACCCGAACCCCTCCCCGAACCCGTACCCTAAGCCGTACCCTAAGCCTAACCCTAAGCCTAACCCTAACCCTAGGCTACCCTTGACTGCTTCTGCCTCCAATAGATTTCCTAAGCACTAGTGTTTGAAGGAACAGCTTAAAACGAGAATCCTAATGTGATTTCTTTATAATGGGTGTGTTCCTTATATTATCCTAGTGTCTAAACTCTTCTCCATGGCTGGACCCCCAAATAATATTCCTTTACGTGCTAAGGGGTATCTAGAGAGTGGGATAGGTTTAATAACTACACTAACCCTAATGCGTACTCTAACCCTAACCCCTACCCTAACCCTAACACGTACCCTAATCCTAACCCGTACCCTAAACCGAGCCCTAACCCTAACACTAACCCTAACCCTAACCCTAACCCATACCCTACGCCGTACCCGAACCCCTCCCCGAACCCGTATCCTAAGCCGTACCCTAACCCTAACCCTAAGCCTAACCCTAATACTAGGCTACCCTTGACTGCTTCTGCCTCCAATAGATTTCCTAAGCACTAGTGTTTTAAGGAACAGCTTAAAAAGAGAATCCTAATGTGATTTCTTTATAATGGGTGTGTTCCTTATCTTATCCTAGTGTCTAAACTCTTCTCCATGGCTGGACCCCCAAATAATATTCCTTTACTTGCTAAGGGGTATCTAGAGAGTGGAATAGGTTTAATAACTACCCTAACCCTAACGCGTACCCTAACCCTAACCCCTACCCTAACCCTAACACGTACCCTAATCCTAACCCGTACCCTAAACCGAGCCCTAACCCTAACAATAACCCTAACCCTAACCCTAACCCATACCCTACGCCGTACCCGAACCCCTCCCCGAACCCGTAACCTAAGCCGTACCCTAAGCCTAACCCTAAGCCTCACACTAAACCTAGGCTACCCTTGACTGCTTCTGCCTCCAATAGATTTCCTAAGCACTATTGTTTTAAGGAACGGCTTAAAAAGAGAATCCTAATGTGATTTCTTTATAATGGGTGTGTTCCTTATCTTATCCTAGTGTCTAAATTCTTCTCCATGGCTGGACCCCCAAATAATATTCCTTTACGTGCTAAGGGGTATCTAGAGAGTGGGATAGGTTTAATAACTACCCTAACCCTAATGCGTACCCTAACGCTAAACCCTACCCTAATCCTAACAAGTACCCTAATCCTAACCCGTACCCTAAACCGAGCCCTAACCCTAACACTAACCCTAACCTAACCCTAACCCATACCCTACACCAGACCCGAACCCCTCCCCGAACCCGTACCCTAAGCCGTACCCTAAGCCTAACCCTAAGCCTAACCCTAACCCTAGGCTACCCTTGACTGCTTCTGCCTCCAAAAGATTTCCTAAGCACTAGTGTTTGAAGGAACAGCTTAAAAAGAGAATCCTAATGTGATTTCTTTATAATGGGTGTGTTCCTTATCTTATCCTAGTGTCTAAACTCTTCTCCATGGCTGGACCCCCAAATAATATTACTTTACGTGCTAAGGGGTATCTAGAGAGTGGGATAGGTTTAATAACTACCCTAACCCTAACGCGTACCCTAACCCTAACCCCTACCCTAACCCTAACACGTACCCTAATCCTAACCCATACCCTAAACCGAGCTCTAAAGCTAAAACTAACCCTAACCCTAACCCTAACCCATACCCTACGCCGTACCCGAAGCCCTCCCCGAACCCGTACCCTAAGCCGTACCCTAAGCCTAACCCTAAGCCTAACCCTAACCCTAGGCTACCCTTGACTGCTTCTGCCTCCAATAGATTTCCTAAGCACTAGTGTTTTAAGGAACAGCTTAAAAAGAGAATCCTAATGTGATTTCTTTATAATGGGTGTGTTCCTTATCTTATCCTAGTGTCTAAACTCTTCTCCATGGCTGGACCCCCAAATAATATTCCTTTACGTGCTAAGGGGTATCTAGAGAGTGGGATAGGTTTAATAACTTCCCTAACCCTAACGCGTACCCTAACCCTAACCCCAACCCTAACACGTACCCTAATCCTAACCCGTACCCTAAACCGAACCCTAACCCTAAAACTAACCCAAACCCTAACCCCTACCCTAACCCTAACACATACCCTAATCTTAACCCATACCCTAAACCGAGCCCTAACCCTAACACTAACCCTAACCCTAACCCTAACCCATACCCTACGCCGTACCCGAACCCCTCCCCGAACCCGTACCCTAAGCCGTACCCTAAGCCTAACCCTAAGCCTAACCCTAACCCTAGGCTACCCTTGACTGATTCTGCCTCCAATAGATTTCCTAAGCACTAGTGTTTGAAGGAACAGCTTAAAACGAGAATCCTAATGTGATTTCTTTATAATGGGTGTGCTCCTTATATTATCCTAGTGTCTAAACTCTTCTCCATGGCTGGACCCCCAAATAATATTCCTTTACGTGCTAAGGGGTATCTAGAGAGTGGGATAGGTTTAATAACTACACTAACCCTAATGCGTACTCTAACCCTAACCCCTACCCTAACCCTAACACGTACCCTAATCCTAACCCGTACCCTAAACCGAGCCCTAACCCTAACACTAACCCTAACCCTAACCCTAACCCATACCCTACGCCGTACCCGAACCCCTCCCCGAACCCGTACCCTAAGCCGTACCCTATCCCTAACCCTAAGCCTAACCCTAACCCTAGGCTCCCCTTGACTGCTTCTGCCTCCAATAGATTTCTTAAGCACTAGTGTTTTAAGGAACAGCTTAAAAAGAGAATCCTAATGTGATTTCTTTATAATGGGTGTGTTCCTTATCTTACCCTAGTGTCTAAACACTTCTCCATGGCTGGACCCCCAAATAATATTCCTTTACGTGCTAAGGGGTATCTAGAGAGTGGGATAGGTTTAATAACTACCCTAACCCTAACGCGTACCCTAACCCTAACTCCTACCCTAACCCTAACACGTACCCTAATCCTAACCCGTACCCTAAACCGAGCCCTAACCCTAACACTAACCCTAACCCTAACCCATACCCTACGCCGTACCCGAACCCCTCCCCGAACCCGTACCCTAAGCTGTACCCTAAGCCTAACCTTAGGGATAACCCTAACCCTAGGCTACCCTTGACTGCTTCTGCCTCCAATAGATTTCCTAAGCACTACTGTTTGAAGGAACAGCTTAAAACGAGAATCCTAATGTGATTTCTTTATAATGGGTGTGTTCCTTATCTTATCCTAGTGTCTAAACTCTTCTCCATGGCTGGACCCCCAAATAATATTCCTTTACGTGCTAAGGGGTAACTAGAGAGTGGGATAGGTTTAATAACTACCCTAACCCTAACGCGTACCCTAACTCTAACCCCTACCCTAACCCTAACACGTACCATAATCCTAACCCGTACCCTAAACCGAGCCCTAACCCTAACACTAACCCTAACCCTAACCCTAACCCATACCCTACGCCGTACCCGAACCCCTCCCCGAACCCGTACCCTAAGCCGTACCCTAAGCCTAACCCTAAGCCTAACCCTAACCCTAGGCTACCCTTGACTGCTTCTGCCTCCAATAGATTTCCTAATCACTAGTGTTTTAAGGAACAGCTTAAAAAGGGAATCCTAATGTGATTTCTTTATAATGGGTGTGTTCCTTATCTTATCCTAGTGTCTAAACTCTTCTCCATGGCTGGACCCCCAAATAATATTCCTTTACGTGCTAAGGGGTATGTAGAGAGTGGGATAGGTTTAATAACTACCCTAACCCTAACGCGTACCCTAACCCTAACCCCAACCCTAACACGTACCCTAATCCTAACCCGTACCCTAAACCGAACCCTAACCCTAAAACTAACCCAAACCCTAACCCCTACCCTAACCCTAACACATACCCTAATCTTAACCCATACCCTAAACCGAGCCCTAACCCTAACACTAACCCTAACCCTAACCCTAACCCATACCCTACGCCGTACCCGAACCCCTCCCCGAACCCGTACCCTAAGCCGTAACCTAAGCCTAACCCTAAGCCTAACCCTAACCCTAGGCTACCCTTGACTGATTCTGCCTCCAATAGATTTCCTAAACACTAGTGTTTGAAGGAACAGCTTAAAACGAGAATCCTAATGTGATTTCTTTATAATGGGTGTGCTCCTTATATTATCCTAGTGTCTAAACTCTTCTCCATGGCTGGACCCCCAAATAATATTCCTTTACGTGCTAAGGGGTATCTAGAGAGTGGGATAGGTTTAATAACTACACTAACCCTAATGCGTACTCTAACCCTAACCCCTACCCTAACCCTAACACGTACCCTAATCCTAACCCGTACCCTAAACCGAGCCCTAACCCTAACACTAACCCTAACCCTAACCCTAACCCATACCCTACGCCGTACCCGAACCCCTCCCCGAACCCGTACCCTAAGCCGTACCCTATCCCTAACCCTAAGCCTAACCCTAACCCTAGGCTACCCTTGACTGCTTCTGCCTCCAATAGATTTCTTAAGCACTAGTGTTTTAAGGAACAGCTTAAAAAGAGAATCCTAATGTGATTTCTTTATAATGGGTGTGTTCCTTATCTTACCCTAGTGTCTAAACTCTTCTCCATGGCTGGACCCCCAAATAATATTCCTTTACGTGCTAAGGGGTATCTAGAGAGTGGGATAGGTTTAATAACTACCCTAACCCTAACGCGTACCCTAACCCTAACTCCTACCCTAACCCTAACACGTACCCTAATCCTAACCCGAACCCTAAACCGAGCCCTAACCCTAACACTAACCCTAACCCATACCCTACACCGTACACGGACCCCTCCCCGAACCCGTACCCTAAGCCGTACCCTAACCCTAACCCTAAGCCTAACCCTAACCCTAGGCTACCCTTGACTGCTTCTGCCTCCAATAGATTTCCTAAGCACTAGTGTTTTAAGGAACAGCTTAAAAAGAGAATCCTAATGTGATTTCTTTATACTGGGTGTGTTCCTTATCTTATCCTAGTGTCTAAACTCTTCTCCATGGCTGGACCCCCAAATAATATTCCTTTACGTGCTAAGGGGTATCTAGAGAGTGGGATAGGTTGAATAACTACCCTAACCCTAACGCGTACCCTAACCCTAACCCCTACCCTAACCCTAACACGTACCCTAATCCTAACCCTTAAACTAAACCGAGCCCTAACCCTAACACTAACCCTAACCCTATCCCTAACCTATACCCTACGCCATACACGGACCCCTCTCCGAACCCGTACCCTAAGCCGTACCCTAAACCTAACCCTAAGCCTAACCCTAACCCTCGGCTACCCTTGACTGCTTCTGCCTCCAATACATTTCCTAAGGACTAGTGTTTTAAGGAACAGCTTAAAAAGAGAATCCTAATGTGATTTCTTTATAATGGGTGTGTTCCTTATCTTATCCTAGTGTCTAAACTCTTCTCCATGGCTGGACCCCCAAATAATATTCCTTTTCGTGCTAAGGGGTATCCAGAGAATGGGATAGGTTTAATAACAACCCTAACCCTAACGCGTACCCTAACCCTAACCCCTACCCTAACCCTAACATGTACCCTAATCCTAACCCGTACCCTAAACCGAGCCGTAAGCCTAACACTAACCCTAACCCTAACCCTAACCCATACCCTACACGGTACACGGACCCCTCCCCGAACCCGTACCCTAAGCCGTACCCTAACCCTAACCCTAAGCCTAACCCTAACCCTAGGCTACCCTTGACTGCTTCTGCCTCCAATAGATTTCCTAAGCACTAGTGTTTTAAGGAACAGCTTAAAAAGAGAATCCTAATGTGATTTCTTTATAATGGGTGTGTTCCTTATCTTATCCTAGTGTCTAAACTCTTCTCCATGGCTGGACCCCCAAATAATATTCCTTTACGTGCTAAGGGGTATCTAGAGAGTGGGATAGGTTTAATAACTACCCTAACCCTAACGCGTACGCTAACCCTAACCCCTACCCTAACCCTAACACGTACCCTAATCCTAACCCGTACCCTAAACCGAGCCCTAACCCTAACACTAACCCTAACCCTAACCCTAACCCATACCCTACACCGTACTCGGACCCCTCCCCAAACACGTACCCTAAGCTGTACCCTAACACTAACCCTCACCCTAACCCTAACCCTAAGCTACCCTTCACTGCTTCTGCCTCCAATAGATTTCCTAAGCACTAGTGTTTTAAGGAACAGCTTAAAAACAGAATCCTAATGTAATTTCTTTATAATGGGTGTGTTCCTTATCTTATCCTAGTGTCTAAACTCTTCTCCATGGCTGGACCCCCAAATAATATTCCTTTACGTGCTAAGGGATATCTAGAGAGTGGGATAGGTTTAATAACTACCCTAACCCTAACGCGTACCCTAACCCTAACACGTACCCTAATCCTAACCCGTACCCTAAACCGAGCCCTAACCCTAACACTAACCCTAACCCTTACCCTACACCGTACACGGACCCCTCCCCGAACCCGTACCCTAAGCCGTACCCTAACCCTAACCCTAAGCCTAACCCTAACCCTAGGCTACCCTTGACTGCTTCTGCCTCCAATAGATTTCCTAAGCACTAGTGTTTTAAGGAACAGCTTAAAAAGAGAATCCTAATGTGATTTCTTTATAATGGGTGTGTTCCTTATCTTATCCTAGTGTCTAAACTCTTCTCCATGGCTGGACCCCCAAATAATATTCCTTTACGTGCTAAGGGGTATCTAGAGAGAGGGATAGGTTTAATAACTACCCTAACCCTAACGCGTACCCTAACCGTAACCCCTACCCTAACGCTAACACGTACCCTAATCCTAACCCATACCCTAAACCGAGCCCTAACCCTAACACTAACCCTAACCCTAACCCTAACCCATACCCTGCACCGTACACGGACCCCTCCCCGAACCCGTAACCTAAGCCGTACAGTAACCCTAACCCTAAGCCTAACCCTAACCCTAGGCTACCCTTGACTGCTTTTGCCTCCAATAGATTTCCTAAGCACTAGTGTTTTAAGGAACAGGATAAAAAGAGAATCCTAATGTAATTTCTTTATAATGGGTGTGTTCCTTATCTTACCCTAGTGTCTAAACTCTTCTCCATGGCTGGACCCCCAAATAATATTCCTTTACGCGCTAAAGGGTATCTAGAGAGTGGGATAGGTTTAATAACTACCCTAACCCTAACGCGTACCCTAACCCTAACCCCTACCCTAACACTAACACGTACCCTAATCCTAACCCGTACCCTAAACCGAGCCCAAACCCTAACCCTAACCCTAACCCTAACCCATACCCTACACCGTACACGGACCCCTCCCCAAACACGTACCCTAAGCCGTACCCTAACACTAACCCTCACCCTAACCCTAACCCTAAGCTACCCTTCACTGCTTCTGCCTCCAATAGATTTCCTAAGCACCAGTGTTTTAAGGAACAGCTTAAAAAGAGAATCCTAATGTGATTTCTTTATAATGGGTGTGTTCCTTATCTTATCCTAGTGTCTAAACTCTTCTCCATGGCTGGACCCCCAAATAATATTCCTTTACGTGCTAAGGGCTATCTAGAGAGTGGGATAGGTTTAATAATTACCCTAACCCTAATGCGTACCCTAACCCTAACCCCTACCCTAACCCTAACACGAACCCTAATCCTAACCCGTACCCTAAACCGAGCCCTAACCCTAACACTAACCCTAACCCTAACCCATACCCTACACCGTACACGGACCCCTCCCCGAACCCGTACCCTAAGCCGTACCCTAACCGTAACCCTAAGCCTAACCCTAACCCTAGGCTACCCTTGACTGCTTCTGCCTCCAATAGATTTCCTAAGCACTAGTGTTTTAAGGAACACCTTAAAAAGAGAATCCTAATGTGATTTCTTTATACTGGGTGTGTTCCTTATCTTATCCTAGTGTCTAAACTCTTCTCCATGGCTGGACCCCCAAATAATATTCCTTTACGTGCTAAGGGGTATCTAGAGAGTGGGATAGGTTTAAAAACTACCCTAACCCTAACGCGTACCCTAACCCTAACCCCTACCCTAACCCTAACACGTACCCTAATCCTAACCCTTAAACTAAACCGAGCCCTAACCCTAACACTAACCCTAACCCTATCCCTAACCTATACCCTACGCCATACACGGACCCCTCTCCGAACCCGTACCCTAAGCCGTACCCTAACCCTAACCCTAAGCCTAACCCTAACCCTCGGCTACCCTTGACTGCTTCTGCCTCCAATACATTTCCTAAGGACTAGTGTTTTAAGGAACAGCTTAAAAAGAGAATCCTAATGTGATTTCTTTATAATGGGTGTGTTCCTTATCTTATCCTAGTGTCTAAACTCTTCTCCATGGCTGGACCCCCAAATAATATTCCTTTTCGTGCTAAGGGGTATCCAGAGAATGGGATAGGTTTAATAACAACCCTAACCCTAACGCGTACCCTAACCCTAACCCCTACCCTAACCCTAACATGTACCCTAATCCTAACCCGTACCCTAAACCGAGCCGTAACCCTAACACTAACCCTAACCCTAACCCTAACCCATACCCTACACGGTACACGGACCCCTCCCCGAACCCGTACCCTAAGCCGTACCCTAACCCTAACCCTAAGCCTAACCCTAACCCTAGGCTTCCCTTGACTGCTTCTGCCTCCAATAGATTTCCTAAGCACTAGTGTTTTAAGGAACAGCTTAAAAAGAGAATCCTAATGTGATTTCTTTATAATGGGTGTGTTCCTTATCTTATCCTAGTGTCTAAACTCTTCTCCATGGCTGGACCCCCAAATAATATTCCTTTACGTGCTAAGGGGTATCTAGAGAGTGGGATAGGTTTAATAACTACCCTAACCCTAACGCGTACCCTAACCCTAACCCCTACCCTAACCCTAACACGTACCCTAATCCTAACCCGTACCCTAAACCGAGCCCTAACCCTAACACTAACCCTAACCCTAACCCTAACCCATACCCTACACCGTACACGGACCCCTCCCCGAACCCGTAACCTAAGCCGTACAGTAACCCTAACCCTAAGCCTAACCCTAACCCTAGGCTACCCTTGACTGCTTCTGCCTCCAATAGATTTCCTAAGCACTAGTGTTTTAAGGAACAGGTTAAAAAGAGAATCCTAATGTGATTTCTTTATAATGGGTGTGTTCCTTATCTTACCCTAGTGTCTAAACTCTTCTCCATGGCTGGACCCCCAAATAATATTCCTTTACGTGCTAAGGGGTATCCAGAGAATGGGATAGGTTTAATAACAACCCTAACCCTAACGCGTACCCTAACCCTAACCCCTACCCTAACCCTAACATGTACCCTAATCCTAACCCGTACCCTAAACCGAGCCCTAACCATAACACTAACCCTAACCCTAACCCTAACCCATACCCTACACCGTACACAGACCCCTCCCTGAACCCGTACCCTAAGCCGTACCCTAACCCTAACCCTAAGCCTAACACTAACCCTAGGCTACCCTTGACTGCTTCTGCCTCCAATAGATTTCCTAAGCACTAGTGTTTTAAGGAACAGCTTAAAAAGAGAATCCTAATGTGATTTCTTTATAATGGGTGTGTTCCTTATCTTATCCTAGTGTCTAAACTCTTCTCCATGGCTGGACCCCCAAATAATATTCCTTTACGTGCTAAGGGATATCTAGAGAGTGGGATAGGTTTAATAACTGCCCTAACCCTAATGCGTACCCTAACCCTAACCCCTACCCTAACCCTAACACGAACCCTAATCCTAACCCGTACCCTAAACCGAGCCCTAACCCTAACACTAACCCTAACCCTAACCCATACCGTACACCGTACACGGACCCCTCCCCGAACCCGTAACCTAAGCCGTACCCTAACCCTAACCCTAAGCCTAACCCTAACCCTAGGCTACCCTTGACTGCTATTTCCTAAGCACTAGTGTTTTAAGGAACAGCTTAAAAAGAGATCCTAATGTGATTTCTTTATACTGGGTGTGTTCCATATCTTATCCTAGTGTCTAAACACTTCTCCATGGCTGGACCCCCAAATAATATTCCTTTACGTGCTAAGGGGTATCTAGAGAGTGGGATAGTTTGAATAACTACCCTAACCCTAATGCGTACCCTAACCCTAACCCCTACCCTATCCCTAACACGAACCCTAATCCTAACCCGTACCCTAAACCGAGCCCTAACCCTAACACTAACCCTAACCCATACCCTACACCGTACACGGACCCCTCCCCGAACCCGTACCCTAAGCCGTACTCTAACCCTAACCCTAAGCCTAACCCTAACCCTAGGCTACCCTTGACTGCTTCTGCCTCCAATAGATTTCCTAAGCACTAGTGTTTTAAGGAACAGCTTAAAAAGAGATCCTAATGTGATTTCTTTATACTGGGTGTGTTCCATATCTTATCCTAGTGTCTAAACTCTTCTCCATGGCTGGACCCCCAAATAATATTCCTTTACGTGCTAAGGGGTATCTAGAGAGTGGGATAGTTTGAATAACTACCCTAACCCTAATGCGTACCCTAACCCTAACCCCTACCCTATCCCTAACACGAACCCTAATCCTAACCCGTACCCTAAACCGAGCCCTAACCCTAACACTAACCCTAACTCATACCCTACACCGTACACGGACCCCTCCCCGAACCCGTACCCTAAGCCGTACCCTAACCCTAACCCTAAGCCTAACCCTAACCCTAGGCTACCCTTGACTGCTCCTGCCTCCAATAGATTTCCTAAGCACTAGTGTTTTAAGGAACAGCTTAAAAAGAGAATCCTAATGTGATTTCTTTATAATGGGTGTGTTCCTTATCTTATCCTAGTGTCTAAACTCTTCTCCATGGCTGGACCCCCAAATAATATTCCTTTACGTGCTAAGGGGTATCTAGAGAGTGGGATAGGTTTAATAACTACCCTAACCCTAACGCGTACCCTAACCCTAACACGTACCCTAATCCTAACCCGTACCCTAAACCGAGCCCTAACCCTAACACTAACCCTAACCCTTACCCTACACCGTACACGGACCCCTCCCCGAACCCGTACCCTAAGCCGTACCCTAACCCTAACCCTAAGCCTAACCCTAACCCTAGGCTACCCTTGACTGCTTCTGCCTCCAATAGATTTCCTAAGCACTAGTGTTTTAAGGAACAGCTTAAAAAGAGAATCCTAATGTGATTTCTTTATAATGGGTGTGTTCCTTATCTTATCCTAGTGTCTAAACTCTTCTCCATGGCTGGACCCCCAAATAATATTCCTTTACGTGCTAAGGGGTATCTAGAGAGAGGGATAGGTTTAATAACTACCCTAACCCTAACGCGTACCCTAACCCTAACCCCTACCCTAACGCTAACACGTACCCTAATCCTAACCCATACCCTAAACCGAGCCCTAACCCTAACACTAACCCTAACCCTAACCCTAACCCATACCCTGCACCGTACACGGACCCCTCCCCGAACCCGTAACCTAAGCCGTACAGTAACCCTAACCCTAAGCCTAACCCTAACCCTAGGCTACCCTTGACTGCTTTTGCCTCCAATAGATTTCCTAAGCACTAGTGTTTTAAGGAACAGGATAAAAAGAGAATCCTAATGTAATTTCTTTATAATGGGTGTGTTCCTTATCTTACCCTAGTGTCTAAACTCTTCTCCATGGCTGGACCCCCAAATAATATTCCTTTACGCGCTAAAGGGTATCTAGAGAGTGGGATAGGTTTAATAACTACCCTAACCCTAACGCGTACCCTAACCCTAACCCCTACCCTAACACTAACACGTACCCTAATCCTAACCCGTACCCTAAACCGAGCCCAAACCCTAACCCTAACCCTAACCCTAACCCATACCTTACACCGTACACGGACCCCTCCCCAAACACGTACCCTAAGCCGTACCCTAACACTAACCCTCACCCTAACCCTAACCCTAAGCTACCCTTCACTGCTTCTGCCTCCAATAGATTTCCTAAGCACCAGTGTTTTAAGGAACAGCTTAAAAAGAGAATCCTAATGTGATTTCTTTATAATGGGTGTGTTCCTTATCTTATCCTAGTGTCTAAACTCTTCTCCATGGCTGGACCCCCAAATAATATTCCTTTACGTGCTAAGGGCTATCTAGAGAGTGGGATAGGTTTAATAATTACCCTAACCCTAATGCGTACCCTAACCCTAACCCCTACCCTAACCCTAACACGAACCCTAATCCTAACCCGTACCCTAAACCGAGCCCTAACCCTAACACTAACCCTAACCCTAACCCATACCCTACACCGTACACGGACCCCTCCCCGAACCCGTACCCTAAGCCGTACCCTAACCGTAACCCTAAGCCTAACCCTAACCCTAGGCTACCCTTGACTGCTTCTGCCTCCAATAGATTTCGTAAGCACTAGTGTTTTAAGGAACAGCTTAAAAAGAGAATCCTAATGTGATTTCTTTATACTGGGTGTGTTCCTTATCTTATCCTAGTGTCTAAACTCTTCTCCATGGCTGGACCCCCAAATAATATTCCTTTACGTGCTAAGGGGTATCTAGAGAGTGGGATAGGTTTAAAAACTACCCTAACCCTAACGCGTACCCTAACCCTAACCCCTACCCTAACCCTAACACGTACCCTAATCCTAACCCTTAAACTAAACCGAGCCCTAACCCTAACACTAACCCTAACCCTATCCCTAACCTATACCCTACGCCATACACGGACCCCTCTCCGAACCCGTACCCTAAGCCGTACCCTAACCCTAACCCTAAGCCTAACCCTAACCCTCGGCTACCCTTGACTGCTTCTGCCTCCAATACATTTCCTAAGGACTAGTGTTTTAAGGAACAGCTTAAAAAGAGAATCCTAATGTGATTTCTTTATAATGGGTGTGCTCCTTATATTATCCTAGTGTCTAAACTCTTCTCCATGGCTGGACCCCCAAATAATATTCCTTTTCGTGCTAAGGGGTATCCAGAGAATGGGATAGGTTTAATAACAACCCTAACCCTAACGCGTACCCTAACCCTAACCCCTACCCTAACCCTAACATGTACCCTAATCCTAACCCGTACCCTAAACCGAGCCGTAACCCTAACACTAACCCTAACCCTAACCCTAACCCATACCCTACACGGTACACGGACCCCTCCCCGAACCCGTACCCTAAGCCGTACCCTAACCCTAACCCTAAGCCTAACCCTAACCCTAGGCTTCCCTTGACTGCTTCTGCCTCCAATAGATTTCCTAAGCACTAGTGTTTTAAGGAACAGCTTAAAAAGAGAATCCTAATGTGATTTCTTTATAATGGGTGTGTTCCTTATCTAATCCTAGTGTCTAAACTCTTCTCCATGGCTGGACCCCCAAATAATATTCCTTTACGTGCTAAGGGGTATCTAGAGAGTGGGATAGGTTTAATAACTACCCTAACCCTAACGCGTACGCTAACCCTAACCCCTACCCTAACCCTAACACGTACCCTAATCCTAACCCGTACCCTAAACCGAGCCCTAACCCTAACACTAACCCTAACCCTAACCCTAACCCATACCCTACACCGTACTCGGACCCCTCCCCAAACACGTACCCTAAGCCGTACCCTAACACTAACCCTCACCCTAACCCTAACCCTAAGCTACCCTCCACTGCTTCTGCCTCCAATAGATTTCCTAAGCACTAGTGTTTTAAGGAACAGCTTAAAAAGAGAATCCTAATGTAATTTCTTTTTAATGGGTGTGTTCCTTATCTTATCCTAGTGTCTAAACTCTTCTCCATGGCTGGACCCCCAAATAATATTCCTTTACGTGCTAAGGGATATCTAGAGAGTGGGATAGGTTTAATAATTACCCTAACCCTAATGCGTACCCTAACCCTAACCCCTACCCTAACCCTAACACGAACCCTAATCCTAACCCGTACCCTAAACCGAGCCCTAACCCTAACACTAACCCTAACCCTAACCCATACCCTACACCGTACACGGACCCTTCCCCGAACCCGTACCCTAAGCCGGACCCTAACCGTAACCCTAAGCCGAACCCTAACCCTAGGCTACCCTTGACTGCTTCTGCCTCCAATAGATTTCCTAAGCACTAGTGTTTTAAGGAACAGCTTAAAAACAGAATCCTAATGTGATTTCTTTATACTGGGTGTGTTCCTTATCTTATCCTAGTGTCTAAACTCTTCTCCATGGCTGGACCCCCAAACAATATTCCTTTACGTGCTAAGGGGTATCTAGAGAGTGGGATAGGTTTAATAACTACCCTAACCCTAACGCGTACCCTAACCCTAACCCCTACCCTCACCCTAACACGTACCCTAATCCTAACCCTTAAACTAAACCGAGCCCTAACCCTAACACTAACCCTAACCCTATCCCTAACCTATACCCTACGCCATACACGGACCCCTCTCCGAACCCGTACCCTAAGCCGTACCCTAACCCTAACCCTAAGCCTAACCCTAACCCTAGGCTACCCTTGACTGCTTCTGCCTCCAATAGATTTCCTAAGCACTAGTGTTTTAAGGAACAGCTTAAAAAGAGAATCCTAATGTGTTTTTTTATAATGGGTGTGTTCCTTATCTTATCCTAGTGTCTAAACTCTTCTGCATGGCTGGACCCCCAAATAATATTCCTTTACGTGCTAAGGGGTATCTAGAGAGTGGGATAGGTTGAATGACTACCCTAACCCTAACGCGTACCCTAACCCTAACCCATACCCTAACCCTAAAACGTACCCTAATCCTAACCCGAACTCTAAACCGAGCCCTAACCCTAACACTAACCCTAACCCTTACCCTACACCGTACACGGACCCCTCCCCGAACCCGTACCCTAAGCCGTACCCTAACCCTAACCCTAAGCCTAACCCTAACCCTAGGCTACCCTTGACTGCTTTTGCCTCCAATAGATTTCCTAAGCACTAGTGTTTTAAGGAACAGGATAAAAAGAGAATCCTAATGTAATTTCTTTATAATGGGTGTGTTCCTTATCTTACCCTAGTGTCTAAACTCTTCTCCATGGCTGGACCCCCAAATAATATTCCTTTACGCGCTAAAGGGTATCTAGAGAGTGGGATAGGTTTAATAACTACCCTAACCCTAACGCGTACCCTAACCCTAACCCCTACCCTAACACTAACACGTACCCTAATCCTAACCCGTACCCTAAACCGAGCCCAAACCCTAACCCTAACCCTAACCCTAACCCATACCTTACACCGTACACGGACCCCTCCCCAAACACGTACCCTAAGCCGTACCCTAACACTAACCCTCACCCTAACCCTAACCCTAAGCTACCCTTCACTGCTTCTGCCTCCAATAGATTTCCTAAGCACCAGTGTTTTAAGGAACAGCTTAAAAAGAGAATCCTAATGTGATTTCTTTATAATGGGTGTGTTCCTTATCTTATCCTAGTGTCTAAACTCTTCTCCATGGCTGGACCCCCAAATAATATTCCTTTACGTGCTAAGGGCTATCTAGAGAGTGGGATAGGTTTAATAATTACCCTAACCCTAATGCGTACCCTAACCCTAACCCCTACCCTAACCCTAACACGAACCCTAATCCTAACCCGTACCCTAAACCGAGCCCTAACCCTAACACTAACCCTAACCCTAACCCATACCCTACACCGTACACGGACCCCTCCCCGAACCCGTACCCTAAGCCGTACCCTAACCGTAACCCTAAGCCTAACCCTAACCCTAGGCTACCCTTGACTGCTTCTGCCTCCAATAGATTTCGTAAGCACTAGTGTTTTAAGCAACAGCTTAAAAAGAGAATCCTAATGTGATTTCTTTATACTGGGTGTGTTCCTTATCTTATCCTAGTGTCTAAACTCTTCTCCATGGCTGGACCCCCAAATAATATTCCTTTACGTGCTAAGGGGTATCTAGAGAGTGGGATAGGTTTAAAAACTACCCTAACCCTAACGCGTACCCTAACCCTAACCCCTACCCTAACCCTAACACGTACCCTAATCCTAACCCTTAAACTAAACCGAGCCCTAACCCTAACACTAACCCTAACCCTATCCCTAACCTATACCCTACGCCATACACGGACCCCTCTCCGAACCCGTACCCTAAGCCGTACCCTAACCCTAACCCTAAGCCTAACCCTAACCCTCGGCTACCCTTGACTGCTTCTGCCTCCAATACATTTCCTAAGGACTAGTGTTTTAAGGAACAGCTTAAAAAGAGAATCCTAATGTGATTTCTTTATAATGGGTGTGCTCCTTATATTATCCTAGTGTCTAAACTCTTCTCCATGGCTGGACCCCCAAATAATATTCCTTTTCGTGCTAAGGGGTATCCAGAGAATGGGATAGGTTTAATAACAACCCTAACCCTAACGCGTACCCTAACCCTAACCCCTACCCTAACCCTAACATGTACCCTAATCCTAACCCGTACCCTAAACCGAGCCGTAACCCTAACACTAACCCTAACCCTAACCCTAACCCATACCCTACACGGTACACGGACCCCTCCCCGAACCCGTACCCTAAGCCGTACCCTAACCCTAACCCTAAGCCTAACCCTAACCATAGGCTTCCCTTGACTGCTTCTGCCTCCAATAGATTTCCTAAGCACTAGTGTTTTAAGGAACAGCTTAAAAAGAGAATCCTAATGTGATTTCTTTATAATGGGTGTGTTCCTTATCTAATCCTAGTGTCTAAACTCTTCTCCATGGCTGGACCCCCAAATAATATTCCTTTACGTGCTAAGGGGTATCTAGAGAGTGGGATAGGTTTAATAACTACCCTAACCCTAACGCGTACGCTAACCCTAACCCCTACCCTAACCCTAACACGTACCCTAATCCTAACCCGTACCCTAAACCGAGCCCTAACCCTAACACTAACCCTAACCCTAACCCTAACCCATACCCTACACCGTACTCGGACCCCTCCCCAAACATGTACCCTAAGCCGTACCCTAACACTAACCCTCACCCTAACCCTAACCCTAAGCTACCCTCCACTGCTTCTGCCTCCAATAGATTTCCTAAGCACTAGTGTTTTAAGGAACAGCTTAAAAAGAGAATCCTAATGTAATTTCTTTTTAATGGGTGTGTTCCTTATCTTATCCTAGTGTCTAAACTCTTCTCCATGGCTGGACCCCCAAATAATATTCCTTTACGTGCTAAGGGATATCTAGAGAGTGGGATAGGTTTAATAATTACCCTAACCCTAATGCGTACCCTAACCCTAACCCCTACCCTAACCCTAACACGAACCCTAATCCTAACCCGTACCCTAAACCGAGCCCTAACCCTAACACTAACCCTAACCCTAACCCATACCCTACACCGTACACGGACCCTTCCCCGAACCCGTACCCTAAGCCGGACCCTAACCGTAACCCTAAGCCGAACCCTAACCCTAGGCTACCCTTGACTGCTTCTGCCTCCAATAGATTTCCTAAGCACTAGTGTTTTAAGGAACAGCTTAAAAACAGAATCCTAATGTGATTTCTTTATACTGGGTGTGTTCCTTATCTTATCCTAGTGTCTAAACTCTTCTCCATGGCTGGACCCCCAAACAATATTCCTTTACGTGCTAAGGGGTATCTAGAGAGTGGGATAGGTTTAATAACTACCCTAACCCTAACGCGTACCCTAACCCTAACCCCTACCCTCACCCTAACACGTACCCTAATCCTAACCCTTAAACTAAACCGAGCCCTAACCCTAACACTAACCCTAACCCTATCCCTAACCTATACCCTACGCCATACACGGACCCCTCTCCGAACCCGTACCCTAAGCCGTACCCTAACCCTAACCCTAAGCCTAACCCTAACCCTAGGCTACCCTTGACTGCTTCTGCCTCCAATAGATTTCCTAAGCACTAGTGTTTTAAGGAACAGCTTAAAAAGAGAATCCTAATGTGTTTTTTTATAATGGGTGTGTTCCTTATCTTATCCTAGTGTCTAAACTCTTCTGCATGGCTGGACCCCCAAATAATATTCCTTTACGTGCTAAGGGGTATCTAGAGAGTGGGATAGGTTGAATGACTACCCTAACCCTAACGCGTACCCTAACCCTAACCCATACCCTAACCCTAAAACGTACCCTAATCCTAACCCGAACTCTAAACCGAGCCCTAACCCTAACACTAACCCTAACCCTTACCCTACACCGTACACGGACCCCTCCCCGAACCCGTACCCTAAGCCGTACCCTAACCCTAACCCTAAGCCTAACCCTAACCCTAGGCTACCCTTGACTGCTTCTGCCTCCAATAGATTTCCTAAGCACTAGTGTTTTAAGGAACAGCTTAAAAAGAGAATCCTAATGTGATTTCTTTATAATGGGTGTGTTCCTTATCTTATCCTAGTGTCTAAACTCTTCTCCATGGCTGGACCCCCAAATAATATTCCTTTACGTGCTAAGGGGTATCTAGAGAGTGGGATAGGTTTAATAACTACCCTAACCCTAACGCGTACCCTAACCCTAACCCCTACCCTAACCCTAACACGTACCCTAATCCTAACCCGTACCCTAAACCGAGCCCTAACCCTAACACTAACCCTAACCCTAACCCTAACCCATACCCTACACCGTACACGGACCCCTCCCCGAACCCGTAACCTAAGCCGTACAGTAACCCTAACCCTAAGCCTAACCCTAACCCTAGGCTACCCTTGACTGCTTCTGCCTCCAATAGATTTCCTAAGCACTAGTGTTTTAAGGAACAGGTTAAAAAGAGAATCCTAATGTGATTTCTTTATAATGGGTGTGTTCCTTATCTTACCCTAGTGTCTAAACTCTTCTCCATGGCTGGACCCCCAAATAATATTCCTTTACGTGCTAAGGGGTATCCAGAGAATGGGATAGGTTTAATAACAACCCTAACCCTAACGCGTACCCTAACCCTAACCCCTACCCTAACCCTAACATGTACCCTAATCCTAACCCGTACCCTAAACCGAGCCCTAACCATAACACTAACCCTAACCCTAACCCTAACCCATACCCTACACCGTACACAGACCCCTCCCTGAACCCGTACCCTAAGCCGTACCCTAACCCTAACCCTAAGCCTAACACTAACCCTAGGCTACCCTTGACTGCTTCTGCCTCCAATAGATTTCCTAAGCACCAGTGTTTTAAGGAACAGCTTAAAAAGAGAATCCTAATGTGATTTCTTTATAATGGGTGTGTTCCTTATCTTATCCTAGTGTCTAAACTCTTCTCCATGGCTGGACCCCCAAATAATATTCCTTTACGTGCTAAGGGATATCTAGAGAGTGGGATAGGTTTAATAACTGCCCTAACCCTAATGCGTACCCTAACCCTAACCCCTACCCTAACCCTAACACGAACCCTAATCCTAACCCGTACCCTAAACCGAGCCCTAACCCTAACACTAACCCTAACCCTAACCCATACCGTACACCGTACACGGACCCCTCCCCGAACCCGTAACCTAAGCCGTACCCTAACCCTAACCCTAAGCCTAACCCTAACCCTAGGCTACCCTTGACTGCTATTTCCTAAGCACTAGTGTTTTAAGGAACAGCTTAAAAAGAGATCCTAATGTGATTTCTTTATACTGGGTGTGTTCCATATCTTATCCTAGTGTCTAAACACTTCTCCATGGCTGGACCCCCAAATAATATTCCTTTACGTGCTAAGGGGTATCTAGAGAGTGGGATAGTTTGAATAACTACCCTAACCCTAATGCGTACCCTAACCCTAACCCCTACCCTATCCCTAACACGAACCCTAATCCTAACCCGTACCCTAAACCGAGCCCTAACCCTAACACTAACCCTAACCCATACCCTACACCGTACACGGACCCCTCCCCGAACCCGTACCCTAAGCCGTACTCTAACCCTAACCCTAAGCCTAACCCTAACCCTAGGCTACCCTTGACTGCTTCTGCCTCCAATAGATTTCCTAAGCACTAGTGTTTTAAGGAACAGCTTAAAAAGAGATCCTAATGTGATTTCTTTATACTGGGTGTGTTCCATATCTTATCCTAGTGTCTAAACTCTTCTCCATGGCTGGACCCCCAAATAATATTCCTTTACGTGCTAAGGGGTATCTAGAGAGTGGGATAGTTTGAATAACTACCCTAACCCTAATGCGTACCCTAACCCTAACCCCTACCCTATCCCTAACACGAACCCTAATCCTAACCCGTACCCTAAACCGAGCCCTAACCCTAACACTAACCCTAACTCATACCCTACACCGTACACGGACGCCTCCCCGAACCCGTACCCTAAGCCGTACCCTAACCCTAACCCTAAGCCTAACCCTAACCCTAGGCTACCCTTGACTGCTCCTGCCTCCAATAGATTTCCTAAGCACTAGTGTTTTAAGGAACAGCTTAAAAAGAGAATCCTAATGTGATTTCTTTATAATGGGTGTGTTCCTTATCTTATCCTAGTGTCTAAACTCTTCTCCATGGCTGGACCCCCAAATAATATTCCTTTACGTGCTAAGGGGTATCTAGAGAGTGGGATAGGTTTAATAACTACCCTAACCCTAACGCGTACCCTAACCCTAACCCCTACCCTAACCCTAACACGTACCCTAATCCTAACCCGTACCCTAAACCGAGCCCTAACCCTAACACTAACCCTAACCCTAACCCTAACCCTAACCCTAACCCTAACCCTAACCCTAACCCTAACCCGAACCCTAAACCGAGCCCTAACCCTAACCCTAACCCTAACCCTAACTCTAACCCTAACCCCTCCCCGAACCCGTACCCTAAGCCGTACCCTAACCCTAACCCTAAGCCTAACCCTAACCCTAGGCTACCCTTGACTGCTTCTGCCTCCAATAGATTTCCTAAGCACTAGTGTTTTAAGGAACAGCTTAAAAAGAGAATCCTAATGTGATTTCTTTATAATGGGTGTGTTCCTTATCTTATCCTAGTGTCTAAACTCTTCTCCATGGCTGGACCCCCAAATAATATTCCTTTACGTGCTAAGGGGTATCTAGAGAGTGGGATAGGTTTAATAACTACCCTAACCCTAACGCGTACCCTAACCCTAACCCCTACCCTAACACGTACCCTAATCCTAACCCGTACCCTAAACCGAGCCCTAACCCTAACACTAACCCTAACCCTAACCCTAACCCATATCCTACACCGTACACGGACCCCTCCCCGAACCCGTAACCTAAGCCGTACAGTAACCCTAACCCTAAGCCTAACCCTAACCCTAGGCTACCCTTGACTGCTTCTGCCTCCAATAGATTTCCTAAGCACTAGTGTTTTAAGGAACAGCTTAAAAAGAGAATCCTAATGTGATTTCTTTATAATGGGTGTGTTCCTTATCTTATCCTAGTGTCTAAACTCTTCTCCATGGCTGGACCCCCAAATAATATTCCTTTACGTGCTAAGGGGTATCCAGAGAATGGGATAGGTTTAATAACAACCCTAACCCTAACGCGTACACTTACCGTAACCCCTACCCTAACCCTAACATGTACCCTAATCCTAACCCATATCCTAAACCGAGCCCTAACCCAAACACTAACCCTAACCCTAACCCTAACCCATACCCTACACCGTACACGGACCCCTCCCCGAACCCGTACCCTAAGCCGTACCCTAACCCTAACCCTAAGCCTAACCCTAACCCTAGGCTACCCTTGGCTGCTTCTGCCTCCAATAGATTTCCTAAGCACTAGTGTTTTAAGGAACAGCTTAAAAAGAGAATCCTAATGTGATTTCTTTATAATGGGTGTGTTCCTTATCTTATCCTAGTGTCTAAACTCTTCTCCATGGCTGGACCCCCAAATAATATTCCTTTACGTGCTAAGGGATATCTAGAGAGTGGGATAGGTTTAATAACTACCCTAACCCTAACGCGTACCCTAACCCTAACCCCTACCCTAACCCTAACACGTACCCTAATCCTAACCCGTACCCTAAACCGAGCCCTAACCCTAACACTAACCCTAACCCTAACCCTAACCCATACCCTACACCGTACACGGACCCCTCCCCGAACACGTAACCTAAGCCGTACCCTAACACTAACCCTCACCCTAACCCTAACCCTAAGCTACCCTTCACTGCTTCTGCCTCCAATAGATTTCCTAAGCACTAGTGTTTTAAGGAACAGCTTAAAAAGAGAATCCTAATGTGATTTCTTTATAATGGGTGTGTTCCTTATCTTATCCTAGTGTCTAAACTCTTCTCCATGGCTGGACCCACAAATAATATTCCTTTACGTGCTAAGGGGTATCTAGAGAGTGGGATAGGTTTAATAACCACCCTAACCCTAACGCGTACGCTAACCCTAACCCCTACCCTAACCCTAACACGTACCCTAATCCTAACCCGTACCCTAAACCGAGCCCTAACCCTAACACTAACCCTAACCCTAACCCTAACCCATACCCTACACCGTACACGGACCCCTCCCCGAACACGTAACCTAAGCCGTACCCTAACACTAACCCTCACCCTAACCCTAACCCTAAGCTACCCTTCACTGCTTCTGCCTCCAATAGATTTCCTAAGCACTAGTGTTTTAAGGAACAGCTTAAAAAGAGAATCCTAATGTGATTTCTTTATAATGGGTGTGTTCCTTATCTTATCCTAGTGTCTAAACTCTTCTCCATGGCTGGACCCCCAAATAATATTCCTTTACGTGCTAAGGGATATCTAGAGAGTGGGATAGGTTTAATAACTGCCCTAACCCTAATGCGTACCCTAACCCTAACCCCTACCCTAACCCTAACACGTACCCTAATCCTAACCCTTAACCTAAACCGAGCCCTAACCCTAACACTAACCCTAACCCTATCCCTAACCTATACCCTACGCCATACACGGACCCCTCTCCGAACCCGTACCCTAAGCCGTACCCTAACCCTAACCCTAAGCCTTACCCTAACCCTAGGCTACCCTTGACTGCTTCTGCCTCCAATAGATTTCCTAAGCACTAGTGTTTTAAGGAACAGCTTAAAAAGACAATCCTAATGTGATTTCTTTATAATGGGTGTGTTCCTTATCTTATCCTTGTGTCTAAACTCTTCTCCAGGGCTAGACCCCCAAATAATATTCCTTTACGTGCTAAGGGGTATCTAGAGAGTGGGATAGGTTTAATAACTACCCTAACCCTAACGCGTACCCTAACCCTAACCCCTACCCTAACCCTAACACGTACCCTAATCCTAACCCGTACCCTAAACCGAGCCCTAACCCTAACACTAACCCTAACCCATACCCTACACCGTACACGGACCCCTCCCCGAACCCGTACCCTAAGCCGTACCCTAACCCTAACCCTAAGCCTAACCCTAACCCTAGGCTACCCTTGACTGCTCCTGCCTCCAATAGATTTCCTAAGCACTAGTGTTTTAAGGAACAGCTTAAAAAGAGAATCCTAATGTGATTTCTTTATAATGGGTGTGTTCCTTATCTTATCCTAGTGTCTAAACTCTTCTCCATGGCTGGACCCCCAAATAATATTCCTTTACGTGCTAAGGGGTATCCACAGAATGGGATAGGTTTAATAACAACCCTAACCCTAACGCGTACCCTAACCCTAACCCCTACCCTAACCCTAACATGTACCCTAATCTTAACCCGTACCCTAAACCGAGCCCTAACCCTAACACTAACCCTAACCCTAACCCTAACCCATACCCTACACCGTACACAGACCCCTCCCTGAACCCGTACCCTAAGCCGTACCCTAACCCTAACCCTAAGCCTAACACTAACCCTAGGCTACCCTTGACTGCTTCTGCCTCCAATAGATTTCCTAAGCACCAGTGTTTTAAGGAACAGCTTAAAAAGAGAATCCTAATGTGATTTCTTTATAATGGGTGTGTTCCTTATCTTATCCTAGTGTCTAAACTCTTCTCCATGGCTGGACCCCCAAATAATATTCCTTTACGTGCTAAGGGATATCTAGAGAGTGGGATAGGTTTAATAACTGCCCTAACCCTAATGCGTACCCTAACCCTAACCCCTACCCTAACCCTAACACGAACCCTAATCCTAACCCGTACCCTAAACCGAGCCCTAACCCTAACACTAACCCTAACCCTAACCCATACCGTACACCGTACACGGACCCCTCCCCGAACCCGTAACCTAAGCCGTACCCTAACCCTAACCCTAAGCCTAACCCTAACCCTAGGCTACCCTTGACTGCTATTTCCTAAGCACTAGTGTTTTAAGGAACAGCTTAAAAAGAGATCCTAATGTGATTTCTTTATACTGGGTGTGTTCCATATCTTATCCTAGTGTCTAAACACTTCTCCATGGCTGGACCCCCAAATAATATTCCTTTACGTGCTAAGGGGTATCTAGAGAGTGGGATAGTTTGAATAACTACCCTAACCCTAATGCGTACCCTAACCCTAACCCCTACCCTATCCCTAACACGAACCCTAATCCTAACCCGTACCCTAAACCGAGCCCTAACCCTAACACTAACCCTAACCCATACCCTACACCGTACACGGACCCCTCCCCGAACCCGTACCCTAAGCCGTACTCTAACCCTAACCCTAAGCCTAACCCTAACCCTAGGCTACCCTTGACTGCTTCTGCCTCCAATAGATTTCCTAAGCACTAGTGTTTTAAGGAACAGCTTAAAAAGAGATCCTAATGTGATTTCTTTATACTGGGTGTGTTCCATATCTTATCCTAGTGTCTAAACACTTCTCCATGGCTGAACCCCCAAATAATATTCCTTTACGTGCTAAGGGGTATCTAGAGAGTGGGATAGTTTGAATAACTACCCTAACCCTAATGCGTACCCTAACCCTAACCCCTACCCTATCCCTAACACGAACCCTAATCCTAACCCGTACCCTAAACCGAGCCCTAACCCTAACACTAACCCTAACTCATACCCTACACCGTACACGGACCCCTCCCCGCACCCGTACCCTAAGCCGTACCCTAACCCTAACCCTAAGCCTAACCCTAACCCTAGGCTACCCTTGACTGCTTCTGCCTCAAATAGATTTCCTAAGCACTAGTGTTTTAAGGAACAGCTTAAAAAGAAAATCCTAATGTGATTTCTTTATAATGGGTGTGTTCCTTATCTTATCCTAGTGTCTAAACTCTTCTCCATGGCTGGACCCCCAAACAATATTCCTTTACGTGCTAAGGGGTATCTAGAGAGTGGGATAGGTTTAATAACTACCCTAACCCTAACGCGTACACTAACCCTAACCCCAACCCTAACACGTACCCTAATCCTAACCCGTACCCTAAACCGAACCCTAACCCTAAAACTAACCCAAACCCTAACCCCTACCCTAACCCTAACACATACCCTAATCTTAACCCATACCCTAAACCGAGCCCTAACCCTAACACTAACCCTAACCCTAACCCTAACCCATACCCTACGCCGTACCCGAACCCCTCCCCGAACCCGTACCCTAAGCCGTACCCTAAGCCTAACCCTAAGCCTAACCCTAACCCTAGGCTACCCTTGACTGATTCTGCCTCCAATAGATTTCCTAAACACTAGTGTTTGAAGGAACAGCTTAAAACGAGAATCCTAATGTGATTTCTTTATAATGGGTGTGCTCCTTATATTATCCTAGTGTCTAAACTCTTCTCCATGGCTGGACCCCCAAATAATATTCCTTTACGTGCTAAGGGGTATCTAGAGAGTGGGATAGGTTTAATAACTACACTAACCCTAATGCGTACTCTAACCCTAACCCCTACCCTAACCCTAACACGTACCCTAATCCTAACCCGTACCCTAAACCGAGCCCTAACCCTAACACTAACCCTAACCCTAACCCTAACCCATACCCTACGCCGTACCCGAACCCCTCCCCGAACCCGTACCCTATGCCGTACCCTATCCCTAACCCTAAGCCTAACCCTAACCCTAGGCTACCCTTGACTGCTTCTGCCTCCAATAGATTTCTTAAGCACTAGTGTTTTAAGGAACAGCTTAAAAAGAGAATCCTAATGTGATTTCTTTATAATGGGTGTGTTCCTTATCTTACCCTAGTGTCTAAACTCTTCTCCATGGCTGGACCCCCAAATAATATTCCTTTACGTGCTAAGGGGTATCTAGAGAGTGGGATAGGTTTAATAACTACCCTAACCCTAACGCGTACCCTAACCCTAACTCCTACCCTAACCCTAACACGTACCCTAATCCTAACCCGAACCCTAAACCGAGCCCTAACCCTAACACTAACCCTAACCCATACCCTACACCGTACACGGACCCCTCCCCGAACCCCTTACCCTAAGCCGTACCCTAACCCTAACCCTAAGCCTAACCCTAACCCTAGGCTACCCTTGACTGCTTCTGCCTCCAATAGATTTCCTAAGCACTAGTGTTTTAAGGAACAGCTTAAAAAGAGAATCCTAATGTGATTTCTTTATACTGGGTGTGTTCCTTATCTTATCCTAGTGTCTAAACTCTTCTCCATGGCTGGACCCCCAAATAATATTCCTTTACGTGCTAAGGGGTATCTAGAGAGTGGGATAGGTTGAATAACTACCCTAACCCTAACGCGTACCCTAACCCTAACCCCTACCCTAACCCTAACACGTACCCTAATCCTAACCCTTAAACTAAACCGAGCCCTAACCCTAACACTAACCCTAACCCTATCCCTAACCTATACCCTACGCCATACACGGACCCCTCTCCGAACCCGTACCCTAAGCCGTACCCTAAACCTAACCCTAAGCCTAACCCTAACCCTCGGCTACCCTTGACTGCTTCTGCCTCCAATACATTTCCTAAGGACTAGTGTTTTAAGGAACAGCTTAAAAAGAGAATCCTAATGTGATTTCTTTATAATGGGTGTGTTCCTTATCTTATCCTAGTGTCTAAACTCTTCTCCATGGCTGGACCCCCAAATAATATTCCTTTTCGTGCTAAGGGGTATCCAGAGAATGGGATAGGTTTAATAACAACCCTAACCCTAACGCGTACCCTAACCCTAACCCCTACCCTAACCCTAACATGTACCCTAATCCTAACCCGTACCCTAAACCGAGCCGTAACCCTAACACTAACCCTAACCCTAACCCTAACCCATACCCTACACGGTACACGGACCCCTCCCCGAACCCGTACCCTAAGCCGTACCCTAACCCTAACCCTAAGCCTAACCCTAACCCTAGGCTACCCTTTACTGCTTCTGCCTCCAATAGATTTCCTAAGCACTAGTGTTTTAAGGAACAGCTTAAAAAGAGAATCCTAATGTGATTTCTTTATAATGGGTGTGTTCCTTATCTTATCCTAGTGTCTAAACTCTTCTCCATGGCTGGACCCCCAAATAATATTCCTTTACGTGCTAAGGGGTATCTAGAGAGTGGGATAGGTTTAATAACTACCCTAACCCTAACGCGTACGCTAACCCTAACCCCTACCCTAACCCTAACACGTACCCTAATCCTAACCCGTACCCTAAACCGAGCCCTAACCCTAACACTAACCCTAACCCTAACCCTAACCCATACCCTACACCGTACTCGGACCCCTCCCCAAACACGTACCCTAAGCCGTACCCTAACACTAACCCTCACCCTAACCCTAACCCTAAGCTACCCTTCACTGCTTCTGCCTCCAATAGATTTCCTAAGCACTAGTGTTTTAAAGAACAGCTTAAAAACAGAATCCTAATGTAATTTCTTTATAATGGGTGTGTTCCTTATCTTATCCTAGTGTCTAAACTCTTCTCCATGGCTGGACCCCCAAATAATATTCCTTTACGTGCTAAGGGATATCTAGAGAGTGGGATAGGTTTAATAACTACCCTAACCCTAACGCGTACCCTAACCCTAACCCCTACCCTAACCCTAACACGTACCCTAATCCTAACCCGTACCCTAAACCGAGCCCTAACCCTAACACTAACCCTAACCCTTACCCTACACCGTACACGGACCCCTCCCCGAACCCGTACCCTAAGCCGTACCCTAACCCTAACCCTAAGCCTAACCCTAACCCTAGGCTACCCTTGACTGCTTCTGCCTCCAATAGATTTCCTAAGCACTAGTGTTTTAAGGAACAGCTTAAAAAGAGAATCCTAATGTGATTTCTTTATAATGGGTGTGTTCCTTATCTTATCCTAGTGTCTAAACTCTTCTCCATGGCTGGACCCCCAAATAATATTCCTTTACGTGCTAAGGGGTATCTAGAGAGAGGGATAGGTTTAATAACTACCCTAACCCTAACGCGTACCCTAACCCTAACCCCTACCCTAACGCTAACACGTACCCTAATCCTAACCCATACCCTAAACCGAGCCCTAACCCTAACACTAACCCTAACCCTAACCCTAACCCATACCCTGCACCGTACACGGACCCCTCCCCGAACCCGTAACCTAAGCCGTACAGTAACCCTAACCCTAAGCCTAACCCTAACCCTAGGCTACCCTTGACTGCTTTTGCCTCCAATAGATTTCCTAAGCACTAGTGTTTTAAGGAACAGGATAAAAAGAGAATCCTAATGTGATTTCTTTATAATGGGTGTGTTCCTTATCTTACCCTAGTGTCTAAACTCTTCTCCATGGCTGGACCCCCAAATAATATTCCTTTACGTGCTAAAGGGTATCTAGAGAGTGGGATAGGTTTAATAACTACCCTAATCCTAACGCGTACCCTAACCCTAACCCCTACCCTAACACTAACACGTACCCTAATCCTAACCCGTACCCTAAACCGAGCCCAAACCCTAACCCTAACCCTAACCCTAACCCATACCCTACACCGTACACGGACCCCTCCCCAAACACGTACCCTAAGCCGTACCCTAACACTAACCCTCGCCCTAACCCTAACCCTAAGCTACCCTTCACTGCTTCTGCCTCCAATAGATTTCCTAAGCACTAGTGTTTTAAGGAACAGCTTAAAAAGAGAATCCTAATGTGATTTCTTTATAATGGGTGTGTTCCTTATCTTATCCTAGTGTCTAAACTCTTCTCCATGGCTGGACCCCCAAATAATATTCCTTTACGTGCTAAGGGCTATCTAGAGAGTGGGATAGGTTTAATAATTACCCTAACCCTAATGCGTACCCTAACCCTAACCCCTACCCTAACCCTAACACGAACCCTAATCCTAACCCGTACCCTAAACCGAGCCCTAACCCTAACACTAACCCTAACCCTAACCCATACCCTACACCGTACACGGACCCCTCCCCGAACCCGTACCCTAAGCCGTACCCTAACCGTAACCCTAAGCCTAACCCTAACCCTAGGCTACCCTTGACTGCTTCTGCCTCCAATAGATTTCCTAAGCACTAGTGTTTTAAGGAACAGCTTAAAAAGAGAATCCTAATGTGATTTCTTTATACTGGGTGTGTTCCTTATCTTATCCTAGTGTCTAAACTCTTCTCCATGGCTGGACCCCCAAATAATATTCCTTTACGTGCTAAGGGGTATCTAGAGAGTGGGATAGGTTTAAAAACTACCCTAACCCTAACGCGTACCCTAACCCTAACCCCTACCCTAACCCTAACATGTACCCTAATCCTAACCTGTACCCTAAACCGAGCCGTAACCCTAACACTAAACCTAACCCTAACCCTAACCCATACCCTACACGGTACACGGACCCCTCCCCGAACCCGTACCCTAAGCCGTACCCTAACCCTAACCCTAAGCCTAACCCTAACCCTAGGCTTCCCTTGACTGCTTCTGCCTCCAATAGATTTCCTAAGCACTAGTGTTTTAAGGAACAGCTTAAAAAGAGAATCCTAATGTGATTTCTTTATAATGGGTGTGTTCCTTATCTAATCCTAGTGTCTAAACTCTTCTCCATGGCTGGACCCCCAAATAATATTCCTTTACGTGCTAAGGGGTATCTAGAGAGTGGGATAGGTTTAATAACTACCCTAACCCTAACGCGTACGCTAACCCTAACCCCTACCCTAACCCTAACACGTACCCTAATCCTAACCCGTACCCTAAACCGAGCCCTAACCCTAACACTAACCCTAACCCTAACCCTAACCCATACCCTACACCGTACTCGGACCCCTCCCCAAACACGTACCCTAAGCCGTACCCTAACACTAACCCTCACCCTAACCCTAACCCTAAGCTACCCTTCACTGCTTCTGCCTCCAATAGATTTCCTAAGCACTAGTGTTTTAAGGAACAGCTTAAAAAGAGAATCCTAATGTAATTTCTTTTTAATGGGTGTGTTCCTTATCTTATCCTAGTGTCTAAACTCTTCTCCATGGCTGGACCCCCAAATAATATTCCTTTACGTGCTAAGGGATATCTAGAGAGTGGGATAGGTTTAATAATTACCCTAACCCTAATGCGTACCCTAACCCTAACCCCTACCCTAACCCTAACACGAACCCTAATCCTAACCCGTACCCTAAACCGAGCCCTAACCCTAACACTAACCCTAACCCTAACCCATACCCTACACCGTACACGGACCCTTCCCCGAACCCGTACCCTAAGCCGGACCCTAACCGTAACCCTAAGCCTAACCCTAACCCTAGGCTACCCTTGACTGCTTCTGCCTCCAATAGATTTCCTAAGCACTAGTGTTTTAAGGAACAGCTTAAAAACAGAATCCTAATGTGATTTCTTTATACTGGGTGTGTTCCTTATCTTATCCTAGTGTCTAAACTCTTCTCCATGGCTGGACCCCCAAACAATATTCCTTTACGTGCTAAGGGGTATCTAGAGAGTGGGATAGGTTTAATAACTACCCTAACCCTAACGCGTACCCTAACCCTAACCCCTACCCTCACCCTAACACGTACCCTAATCCTAACCCTTAAACTAAACCGAGCCCTAACCCTAACACTAACCCTAACCCTATCCCTAACCTATACCCTACGCCATACACGGACCCCTCTCCGAACCCGTACCCTAAGCCGTACCCTAACCCTAACCCTAAGCCTAACCCTAACCCTAGGCTACCCTTGACTGCTTCTGCCTCCAATAGATTTCCTAAGCACTAGTGTTTTAAGGAACAGCTTAAAAAGAGAATCCTAATGTGTTTTTTTATAATGGGTGTGTTCCTTATCTTATCCTAGTGTCTAAACTCTTCTCCATGGCTGGACCCCCAAATAATATTCCTTTACGTGCTAAGGGGTATCTAGAGAGTGGGATAGGTTGAATAACTACCCTAACCCTAACGCGTACCCTAACCCTAACCCATACCCTAACCCTAAAACGTACCCTAATCCTAACCCGAACTCTAAACCGAGCCCTAACCCTAACACTAACCCAAACCCTAACCCATATCCTACTCCGTACACGAACCCCTCCCCGAACCCGTACCCTAAGCCGTACCCTAACCCTAACCCTAAGCCTAACCCTAACCCTAGGCTACCCTTGACTGCTTCTGCCTCCAATAGATTTCCTAAACACTAGTGTTTTAAGAAACAGCTTAAAAACAGAATCCTAATGTGATTTCTTTATACTGGGTGTGTTCCTTATCTTATCCTAGTGTCTAAACTCTTCTCCATGGCTGAACCCCCAAATAATATTCCTTTACGTGCTAAGGGGTATCTAGAGAGTGGGATAGATTTAATAACTACCCTAACCCTAATGCGTACCCTAACCCTAACACCTACCCTAACCCTAACTCGTACCCTAATCCTAACCCTTAAACTAAACCGAGCCCTAACCCTAACACTAACCCTAACCCTATCCCTAACCTATACCCTACGCCATACACGGACCCCTCTCCGAACCCGTACCCTAAGCCGTACCCTAACCCTAACCCTAAGCCTAACACTAACCCTAGGCTACCCTTGACTGCTTCTGCCTCCAGTAGATTTCCTAAGCACTAGTGTTTTAAGGAACAGCTTAAAAAGAGAATCCTAATGTGTTTTTTTATAATGGGTGTGTTCCTTATCTTATCCTAGTGTCTAAACTCTTCTGCATGGCTGGACCCCCAAATAATATTCCTTTACGTGCTAAGGGGTATCTAGAGAGTGGGATAGGTTGAATAACTACCCTAACCCTAACGCGTACCCTAAACCTAACCCCTACCCTAACCCTAACACGTACCCTAATCCTAACCCGTACCCTAAACCGAGCCCTAACCCTAACACTAACCATAACCCTAACCGATACCCTACTCCGTACACGAACCCCTCCCCGAACCCGTACCCTAACCCTAACCCTCACCCTAACCCTAACCCTAAGCTACCCTTGACTGCTTCTGCCTCCAATAGATTTCCTAAGCACTAGTGTTTTAAGGAACAGCTTAAAAAGAGAATCCTAATGTGATTTCTTTATAATGGGTGTGTTCCTTATCTTATCCTAGTGTCTAAACTCTTCTCAAGGGCTGGACCCCCAAATAATATTCCTTTACGTGCTAAGGGGTATCTAGAGAGTGGGATAGGTTTAATAACTACCCTAACCCTAACGCGTACACTAACCCTAACCCCTACCCTAACACTAACACGTACCCTAATCCTAACCCGTACCCTAAGCCGAGCCCTAACCCTAGCACTAACCCTAACCCATAGCCTACACCGTACACGGACCCCTCCCCGAACACGTACCCTAAGCCGTACCCTAACCCTAACCCTAAGCCTAACCCTAACCCTAGGCTACCCTTGACTGCTTCTGCCTCCAATAGATTTCCTAAGCACTAGTGTTTTAAGGAACAGCTTAAAAAGAGAATCCTAATGTGATTTCTTTATACTGGGTGTGTTCCTTATCTTATCCTAGTGTCTAAACTCTTCTCCATGGCTGGACCCCCAAATAATATTCCTTTAAGTGCTAAGGGGTATCTAGAGAGTGGGATAGGTTGAATAACTACCCTAACCCTAACGCGTACCCTAACCCTAACCCCTACCCTAACCCTAAAACGTACCCTAATCCTAACCCGAACCCTAAACCGAGCCCTAACCCTAACACTAACCCTAACCCTAACCCATACCCTACTCCGTACACGAACCCCTCCCCGAACCCGTACCCTAACCCTAACCCTCACCCTAACCCTAACCCTAAGCTACCCTTGACTGCTTTTGCCTCCAATAGATTTCCTAAGCACTAGTGTTTTAAGGAACAGCTTAAAAAGAGAATCCTAATGTGATTTCTTTATAATGGGTGTGTTCTTATCTTATCCTAGTGTCTAAACTCTTCTCCATGGCTGGACCCCCAAATAATATTCCTTTACGTGCTAAGGGGTATCCAGAGAATGGGATAGGTTTAATAACTACCCTAACCCTAACGCGTACCCTTACCCTAACCCCTACCCTAACCCTAACATGTACCCTAATCCTAACCCGTACCCTAAACCGAGCCCTAACCCTAACACTAACCCTAACCCTAACCCATACCCTACGCCGAACCCGAACCCCTCCCCGAACCCGTACCCTCAGTCATACCCTAACCCTAACCCTAAGCCTAACCCTAACCCTAGGCTACCCTTGACTGCTTCTGCCTCCAATAGATTTCCTAAGCACTAGTGTTTTAAGGAACAGCTTAAAAAGAGAATCCTAATGTGATTTCCTTATAATGGGTGTGTTCCTTGTCTTATCCTAATGTCTAAACTCTTCTCCATGGCTGGACCCCCAAATAATATTCCTTTACGTGCTAAGGGGTATCTAGAGAGTGGGATAGGTTTAATAACTACCCTAACCCTAACGCGTACCCTAACCCTAACCCCTACCCTAACCCTAACACGTACCGTAGTCCTAACCCGTACCCTAAACCGAGCCCTAACCCTAACACTAACCCTAACCCTAACCCTAACCCATACCCTACGCCGTACCCGAACCCCTCCCCGAACCCGTACCCTGAGCCGTACCTTAACCCTAACCCTAAGCCTAACCCTAACCCTAGGCTACCCTTGACTGCTTCTGCCTCCAATAGATTTCCTAAGCACTAGTGTTTTAAGGAACAGCTTAAAAAGAGAATCCTAATGTGATTTCTTTATAATGGGTGTGTTCCTTATCTTATCCTAGTGTCTAAACTCTTCTTAATGGCTGGACCCCCAAATAATATTCCTTTACGTGCTAATGGGTATCTAGAGAGTGGGATAGATTTAATAACTACCCTAACCCTAACGCGTACCCTAACCCTAACCCCTACCCTAACCCTAACATGTACCCTAATTCTAACCCGTACCCTAAACCGAGCCCTAACCCTAACCCTTACCCTAATCCTAACCCTAACCCATATCCTATGCCGTAGCCGAACCCCTCCCCGAACCCGTACCCTAAGCCGTACCCTAACCCTAACCCTAAGCCTAACCCTAACCCTAGGCTACCCTTGACTGCTTCTGCCTCAAATAGATTTCCTAAGCACTAGTGTTTTAAGGAACAGCTTAAAAAGAGAATCCTAATGTGTTTTTTTATAATGGGTGTGTTCCTTATCTTATCCTAGTGTCTAAACTCTTCTCCATGGCTGGACCCCCAAATAATATTCCTTTACGTGCATAGGGGTATCTGGAGAGTGGGATAGGTTGAATAACTACCCTAACCCTAACGCGTACCCTAACCCTAACCCCTACCCTAACCCAAAAACGTACCCTAATCCTAACCCGAACCCTAAACCGAGCCCTAACCCTAACACTAACCCTAACCCTAACCCGTACCCTACTCCGTACACGAACCCCTCTCCGAACCCGTACCCTAACCCTAACCCTCACCCTAACCCTAACCCTAAGCTACCCTTGACTGTTTCTGCCTCTAATAGATTTCCTAAGCACTAGTGTTTTAAGGAACAGCTTAAAAAGAGAATCCTAATGTGATTTCTTTATAATGGGTGTGTTCCTTATCTTATCCTAGTGTCTAAACTCTTCTCCAGGGCTGGACTCCCAAATAATATTCCTTTACGTGCTAAGGGGTATCTAGAGAGTGGGATAGGTTTAATAACTACCCTAACCCTAACGCATACCCTAACCCTAACCCCTACCCTAACCCTAACACGTACCCTAATCCTAACCCGTACCCTAAACCGAGCCCTAAGCCTAACACTAACCCTAACCCTAACCCTACACCGTACACGGACCCCTCCCCGAACCCGTACCCTAAGCCGTACCCTAACCCTAACCCTAAGCCTAACCCTAACCCTAGGCTACCCTTGACTGCTTCTGCCTCCAATAGATTTCCTAAGCACTAGTGTTTTAAGGAACAGCTTAAAAAGAGAATCCTAATGTGATTTCTTTATAATGGGTGTGTTCCTTATCTTATCCTAGTGTCTAAACTCTTCTCCATGGCTGGACCCCCAAATAATATTCCTTTACGTGCTAAGGGGTATCTAGAGAGTGGGATAGGTTTAATAACTACCCTAACCCTAACGCGTACCCTAACCCTAACCCCTACCCTAACACGTACCCTAATCCTAACCCGTACCCTAAACCGAGCCCTAACCCTAACACTAACCCTAACCCTAACCCTAACCCATATCCTACACCGTACACGGACCCCTCCCCGAACCCGTAACCTAAGCCATACAGTAACCCTAACCCTAAGCCTAACCCTAACCCTAGGCTACCCTTGACTGCTTCTGCCTCCAATAGGTTTCCTAAGCACTAGTGTTTTAAGGAACAGCTTAAAAAGAGAATCCTAATGTGATTTCTTTATAATGGGTGTGTTCCTTATCTTATCCTAGTGTCTAAACTCTTCTCCATGGCTGGACCCCCAAATAATATTCCTTTACGTGCTAAGGGGTATCCAGAGAATGGGATAGGTTTAATAACAACCCTAACCCTAACGCGTACCCTTACCCTAACCCCTACCCTAACCCTAACATGTACCCTAATCCTAACCCGTACCCTAAACCGAGCCCTAACCCTAACACTAACCCTAACCCTAACCCTAACCCATACCCTACACCGTACACGGACCCCTCCCCGAACCCGTACCCTAAGCCGTACCCTAACCCTAACCCTAAGCCTAACCCTAACCCTAGGCTACCCTTGGCTGCTTCTGCCTCCAATAGATTTCCTAAGCACTAGTGTTTTAAGGAACAGCTTAAAAAGAGAATCCTAATGTGATTTCTTTATAATGGGTGTGTTCCTTATCTTATCCTAGTGTCTAAACTCTTCTCCATGGCTGGACCCCCAAATAATATTCCTTTACGTGCTAAGGGGTATGTAGAGAGTGGGATAGGTTTAATAACTACCCTAACCCTAACGCGTACCCTAACCCTAACCCCTACCCTCACCCTAACACGTACCCTAATCCTAACCCTTAAACTAAACCGAGCCCTAACCCTAACACTAACCCTAACCCTATCCCTAACCTATACCCTACGCCATACACGGACCCCTCTCCGAACCCGTACCCTAAGCCGTACCCTAACCCTAACCCTAAGCCTAACCCTAACCCTAGGCTACCCTTGACTGCTTCTGCCTCCAATAGATTTCCTAAGCACTAGTGTTTTAAGGAACAGCTTAAAAACAGAATCCTAATGTGTTTTTTTATAATGGGTGTGTTCCTTATCTTATCCTAGTGTCTAAACTCTTCTGCATGGCTGGACCCCCAAATAATATTCCTTTACGTGCTAAGGGGTATCTAGAGAGTGGGATAGGTTGAATAACTACCCTAACCCTAACGCGTACCCTAACCCTAACCCATACCCTAACCCTAAAACGTACCCTAATCCTAACCCGAACTCTAAACCGAGCCCTAACCCTAACACTAACCCTAACCCTAACCCATACCCTACTCCGTACACGAACCCCTCCCCGAACCCGTACCCTAAGCCGTACCCTAACCCTAACCCTCACCCTAACCCTAACCCTAAGCTACCCTTGACTGCTTCTGCCTCCAATAGATTTCCTAAGCACTAGTGTTTTAAGGAACAGCTTAAAAAGAGAATCCTAATGTGATTTCTTTATAATGGGTGTGTTCCTTATCTTATCCTAGTGTCTAAACTCTTCTCCATGGCTGGACCCCCAAATAATATTCCTTTACGTGCTAAGGGGTATCTAGAGAGTGGGATAGGTTTAATAACTACCCTAACCCTAACGCGTACGCTAACCCTAACCCCTACCCTAACCCTAACACGTACCCTAATCCTAACCCGTACCCTAAACCGAGCCCTAACCCTAACACTAACCCTAACCCTAACCCTAACCCATACCCTACACCGTACTCGGACCCCTCCCCAAACACGTACCCTAAGCCGTACCCTAACACTAACCCTCACCCTAACCCTAACCCTAAGCTACCCTTCACTGCTTCTGCCTCCAATAGATTTCCTAAGCACTAGTGTTTTAAGGAACAGCTTAAAAAGAGAATCCTAATGTAATTTCTTTTTAATGGGTGTGTTCCTTATCTTATCCTAGTGTCTAAACTCTTCTCCATGGCTGGACCCCCAAATAATATTCCTTTACGTGCTAAGGGATATCTAGAGAGTGGGATAGGTTTAATAATTACCCTAACCCTAATGCGTACCCTAACCCTAACCCCTACCCTAACCCTAACACGAACCCTAATCCTAACCCGTACCCTAAACCGAGCCCTAACCCTAACACTAACCCTAACCCTAACCCATACCCTACACCGTACACGGACCCTTCCCCGAACCCGTACCCTAAGCCGGACCCTAACCGTAACCCTAAGCCTAACCCTAACCCTAGGCTACCCTTGACTGCTTCTGCCTCCAATAGATTTCCTAAGCACTAGTGTTTTAAGGAACAGCTTAAAAACAGAATCCTAATGTGATTTCTTTATTCTGGGTGTGTTCCTTATCTTATCCTAGTGTCTAAACTCTTCTCCATGGCTGGACCCCCAAACAATATTCCTTTACGTGCTAAGGGGTATCTAGAGAGTGGGATAGGTTTAATAACTACCCTAACCCTAACGCGTACCCTAACCCTAACCCCTACCCTCACCCTAACACGTACCCTAATCCTAACCCTTAAACTAAACCGAGCCCTAACCCTAACACTAACCCTAACCCTATCCCTAACCTATACCCTACGCCATACACGGACCCCTCTCCGAACCCGTACCCTAAGCCGTACCCTAACCCTAACCCTAAGCCTAACCCTAACCCTAGGCTACCCTTGACTGCTTCTGCCTCCAATAGATTTCCTAAGCACTAGTGTTTTAAGGAACAGCTTAAAAAGAGAATCCTAATGTGTTTTTTTATAATGGGTGTGTTCCTTATCTTATCCTAGTGTCTAAATTCTTCTGCATGGCTGGACCCCCAAATAATATTCCTTTACGTGCTAAGGGGTATCTAGAGAGTGGGATAGGTTGAATAACTACCCTAACCCTAACGCGTACCCTATCCCTAACCCATACCCTAACCCTAAAACGTACCCTAATCCTAACCCGAACTCTAAACCGAGCCCTAACCCTAACACTAACCCAAACCCTAACCCATATCCTACTCCGTACACGAACCCCTCCCCGAACCCGTACCCTAAGCCGTACCCTAACCCTAACCCTAAGCCTAACCCTAACCCTAGGCTACCCTTGACTGCTTCTGCCTCCAATAGATTTCCTAAACACTAGTGTTTTAAGAAACAGCTTAAAAACAGAATCCTAATGTGATTTCTTTATACTGGGTGTGTTCCTTATCTTATCCTAGTGTCTAAACTCTTCTCCATGGCTGAACCCCCAAATAATATTCCTTTACGTGCTAAGGGGTATCTAGAGAGTGGGATAGATTTAATAACTACCCTAACCCTAATGCGTACCCTAACCCTAACACCTACCCTAACCCTAACTCGTACCCTAATCCTAACCCTTAAACTAAACCGAGCCCTAACCCTAACACTAACCCTAACCCTATCCCTAACCTATACCCTACGCCATACACGGACCCCTCTCCGAATCCGTACCCTAAGCCGTACCCTAACCCTAACCCTAAGCCTAACACTAACCCTAGGCTACCCTTGACTGCTTCTGCCTCCAGTAGATTTCCTAAGCACTAGTGTTTTAAGGAACAGCTTAAAAAGAGAATCCTAATGTGTTTTTTTATAATGGGTGTGTTCCTTATCTTATCCTAGTGTCTAAACTCTTCTGCATGGCTGGACCCCCAAATAATATTCCTTTACGTGCTAAGGGGTATCTAGAGAGTGGGATAGGTTGAATAACTACCCTAACCCTAACGCGTACCCTAAACCTAACCCCTACCCTAACCCTAACACGTACCCTAATCCTAACCCGTACCCTAAACCGAGCCCTAACCCTAACACTAACCATAACCCTAACCGATACCCTACTCCGTACACGAACCCCTCCCCGAACCCGTACCCTAACCCTAACCCTCACCCTAACCCTAACCCTAAGCTACCCTTGACTGCTTCTGCCTCCAATAGATTTCCTAAGCACTAGTGTTTTAAGGAACAGCTTAAAAAGAGAATCCTAATGTGATTTCTTTATAATGGGTGTGTTCCTTATCTTATCCTAGTGTCTAAACTCTTCTCAAGGGCTGGACCCCCAAATAATATTCCTTTACGTGCTAAGGGGTATCTAGAGAGTGGGATAGGTTTAATAACTACCCTAACCCTAACGCGTACACTAACCCTAACCCCTACCCTAACACTAACACGTACCCTAATCCTAACCCGTACCCTAAGCCGAGCCCTAACCCTAGCACTAACCCTAACCCATAGCCTACACCGTACACGGACCCCTCCCCGAACACGTACCCTAAGCCGTACCCTAACCCTAACCCTAAGCCTAACCCTAACCCTAGGCTACCCTTGACTGCTTCTGCCTCCAATAGATTTCCTAAGCACTAGTGTTTTAAGGAACAGCTTAAAAAGAGAATCCTAATGTGATTTCTTTATACTGGGTGTGTTCCTTATCTTATCCTAGTGTCTAAACTCTTCTCCATGGCTGGACCCCCAAATAATATTCCTTTAAGTGCTAAGGGGTATCTAGAGAGTGGGATAGGTTGAATAACTACCCTAACCCTAACGCGTACCCTAACCCTAACCCCTACCCTAACCCTAAAACGTACCCTAATCCTAACCCGAACCCTAAACCGAGCCCTAACCCTAACACTAACCCTAACCCTAACCCATACCCTACTCCGTACACGAACCCCTCCCCGAACCCGTACCCTAACCCTAACCCTCACCCTAACCCTAACCCTAAGCTACCCTTGACTGCTTTTGCCTCCAATAGATTTCCTAAGCACTAGTGTTTTAAGGAACAGCTTAAAAAGAGAATCCTAATGTGATTTCTTTATAATGGGTGTGTTCTTATCTTATCCTAGTGTCTAAACTCTTCTCCATGGCTGGACCCCCAAATAATATTCCTTTACGTGCTAAGGGGTATCTAGAGAATGGGATAGGTTTAATAACTACCCTAACCCTAACGCGTACCCTTACCCTAACCCCTACCCTAACCCTAACATGTACCCTAATCCTAACCCGTACCCTAAACCGAGCCCTAACCCTAACACTAACCCTAACCCTAACCCATACCCTACGCCGAACCCGAACCCCTCCCCGAACCCGTACCCTCAGTCGTACCCTAACCCTAACCCTAAGCCTAACCCTAACCCTAGGCTACCCTTGACTGCTTCTGCCTCCAATAGATTTCCTAAGCACTAGTGTTTTAAGGAACAGCTTAAAAAGAGAATCCTAATGTGATTTCTTTATAATGGGTGTGTTCCTTGTCTTATCCTAATGTCTAAACTCTTCTCCATGGCTGGACCCCCAAATAATATTCCTTTACGTGCTAAGGGGTATCTAGAGAGTGGGATAGGTTTAATAACTACCCTAACCCTAACGCGTACCCTAACCCTAACCCCTACCCTAACCCTAACACGTACCGTAGTCCTAACCCGTACCCTAAACCGAGCCCTAACCCTAACACTAACCCTAACCCTAACCCTAACCCATACCCTACGCCGTACCCGAACCCCTCCCCGAACCCGTACCCTAAGCCGTACCTTAACCCTAACCCTAAGCCTAACCCTAACCCTAGGCTACCCTTGACTGCTTCTGCCTCCAATAGATTTCCTAAGCACTAGTGTTTTAAGGAACAGCTTAAAAAGAGAATCCTAATGTGATTTCTTTATAATGGGTGTGTTCCTTATCTTATCCTAGTGTCTAAACTCTTCTTCATGGCTGGACCCCCAAATAATATTCCTTTACGTGCTAATGGGTATCTAGAGAGTGGGATAGATTTAATAACTACCCTAACCCTAACGCGTACCCTAACCCTAACCCCTACCCTAACCCTAACATGTACCCTAATTTTAACCCGTACCCTAAACCGAGCCCTAACCCTAACCCTTACCCTAATCCTAACCCTAACCCATACCCTATGCCGTAGCCGAACCCCTCCCCGAACCCGTACCCTAAGCCGTACCCTAACCCTAACCCTAAGCCTAACCCTAACCCTAGGCTACCCTTGACTGCTTCTGCCTCAAATAGATTTCCTAAGCACTAGTGTTTTAAGGAACAGCTTAAAAAGAGAATCCTAATGTGTTTTTTTATAATGGGTGTGTTCCTTATCTTATCCTAGTGTCTAAACTCTTCTCCATGGCTGGACCCCCAAATAATATTCCTTTACGTGCAAAGGGGTATCTGGAGAGTGGGATAGGTTGAATAACTACCCTAACCCTAACGCGTACCCTAACCCTAACCCCTACCCTAACCCAAAAACGTACCCTAATCCTAACCCGAACCCTAAACCGAGCCCTAACCCTAACACTAACCCTAACCCTAACCCGTACCCTACTCCATACACGAACCCCTCTCCGAACCCGTACCCTAACCCTAACCCTCACCCTAACCCTAACCCTAAGCTACCCTTGACTGTTTCTGCCTCTAATAGATTTCCTAAGCACTAGTGTTTTAAGGAACAGCTTAAAAAGAGAATCCTAATGTGATTTCTTTATAATGGGTGTGTTCCTTATCTTATCCTAGTGTCTAAACTCTTCTCCAGGGCTGGACTCCCAAATAATATTCCTTTACGTGCTAAGGGGTATCTAGAGAGTGGGATAGGTTTAATAACTACCCTAACCCTAACGCATACCCTAACCCTAACCCCTACCCTATCCCTAACACGTACCCTAATCCTAACCCGTACCCTAAACCGAGCCCTAAGCCTAACACTAACCCTAACCCTAACCCTACACCGTACACGGACCCCTCCCCGAACCCGTACCCTAAGCCGTACCCTAACCCTAACCCTAAGCCTAACCCTAACCCTAGGCTACCCTTGACTGCTTCTGCCTCCAATAGATTTCCTAAGCACTAGTGTTTTAAGGAACAGCTTAAAAAGAGAATCCTAATGTGATTTCTTTATAATGGGTGTGTTCCTTATCTTATCCTAGTGTCTAAACTCTTCTCCATGGCTGGACCCCCAAATAATATTCCTTTACGTGCTAAGGGGTATCTAGAGAGTGGGATAGGTTTAATAACTACCCTAACCCTAACGCGTACCCTAACCCTAACCCCTACCCTAACACGTACCCTAATCCTAACCCGTACCCTAAACCGAGCCCTAACCCTAACACTAACCCTAACCCTAACCCTAACCCATATCCTACACCGTACACGGACCCCTCCCCGAACCCGTAACCTAAGCCGTACAGTAACCCTAACCCTAAGCCTAACCCTAACCCTAGGCTACCCTTGACTGCTTCTGCCTCCAATAGGTTTCCTAAGCACTAGTGTTTTAAGGAACAGCTTAAAAAGAGAATCCTAATGTGATTTCTTTATAATGGGTGTGTTCCTTATCTTATCCTAGTGTCTAAACTCTTCTCCATGGCTGGACCCCCAAATAATATTCCTTTACGTGCTAAGGGGTATCCAGAGAATGGGATAGGTTTAATAACAACCCTAACCCTAACGCGTACCCTTACCCTAACCCCTACCCTAACCCTAACATGTACCCTAATCCTAACCCGTACCCTAAACCGAGCCCTAACCCTAACACTAACCCTAACCCTAACCCTAACCCATACCCTACACCGTACACGGACCCCTCCCCGAACCCGTACCCTAAGCCGTACCCTAACCCTAACCCTAAGCCTAACCCTAACCCTAGGCTACCCTTGGCTGCTTCTGCCTCCAATAGATTTCCTAAGCACTAGTGTTTTAAGGAACAGCTTAAAAAGAGAATCCTAATGTGATTTCTTTATAATGGGTGTGTTCCTTATCTTATCCTAGTGTCTAAACTCTTCTCCATGGCTGGACCCCCAAATAATATTCCTTTACGTGCTAAGGGGTATGTAGAGAGTGGGATAGGTTTAATAACTACCCTAACCCTAACGCGTACCCTAACCCTAACCCCTACCCTCACCCTAACACGTACCCTAATCCTAACCCTTAAACTAAACCGAGCCCTAACCCTAACACTAACCCTAACCCTATCCCTAACCTATACCCTACGCCATACACGGACCCCTCTCCGAACCCGTACCCTAAGCCGTACCCTAACCCTAACCCTAAGCCTAACCCTAACCCTAGGCTACCCTTGACTGCTTCTGCCTCCAATAGATTTCCTAAGCACTAGTGTTTTAAGGAACAGCTTAAAAACAGAATCCTAATGTGTTTTTTTATAATGGGTGTGTTCCTTATCTTATCCTAGTGTCTAAACTCTTCTGCATGGCTGGACCCCCAAATAATATTCCTTTACGTGCTAAGGGGTATCTAGAGAGTGGGATAGGTTGAATAACTACCCTAACCCTAACGCGTACCCTAACCCTAACCCATACCCTAACCCTAAAACGTACCCTAATCCTAACCCGAACTCTAAACCGAGCCCTAACCCTAACACTAACCCTAACCCTAACCCATACCCTACTCCGTACACGAACCCCTCCCCGAACCCGTACCCTAAGCCGTACCCTAACCCTAACCCTCACCCTAACCCTAACCCTAAGCTACCCTTGACTGCTTCTGCCTCCAATAGATTTCCTAAGCACTAGTGTTTTAAGGAACAGCTTAAAAAGAGAATCCTAATGTGATTTCTTTATAATGGGTGTGTTCCTTATCTTATCCTAGTGTCTAAACTCTTCTCCATGGCTGGACCCCCAAATAATATTCCTTTACGTGCTAAGGGGTATCTAGAGAGTGGGATAGGTTTAATAACTACCCTAACCCTAACGCGTACGCTAACCCTAACCCCTACCCTAACCCTAACACGTACCCTAATCCTAACCCGTACCCTAAACCGAGCCCTAACCCTAACACTAACCCTAACCCTAACCCTAACCCATACCCTACACCGTACTCGGACCCCTCCCCAAACACGTACCCTAAGCCGTACCCTAACACTAACCCTCACCCTAACCCTAACCCTAAGCTACCCTTCACTGCTTCTGCCTCCAATAGATTTCCTAAGCACTAGTGTTTTAAGGAACAGCTTAAAAAGAGAATCCTAATGTAATTTCTTTTTAATGGGTGTGTTCCTTATCTTATCCTAGTGTCTAAACTCTTCTCCATGGCTGGACCCCCAAATAATATTCCTTTACGTGCTAAGGGATATCTAGAGAGTGGGATAGGTTTAATAATTACCCTAACCCTAATGCGTACCCTAACCCTAACCCCTACCCTAACCCTAACACGAACCCTAATCCTAACCCGTACCCTAAACCGAGCCCTAACCCTAACACTAACCCTAACCCTAACCCATACCCTACACCGTACACGGACCCTTCCCCGAACCCGTACCCTAAGCCGGACCCTAACCGTAACCCTAAGCCTAACCCTAACCCTAGGCTACCCTTGACTGCTTCTGCCTCCAATAGATTTCCTAAGCACTAGTGTTTTAAGGAACAGCTTAAAAACAGAATCCTAATGTGATTTCTTTATACTGGGTGTGTTCCTTATCTTATCCTAGTGTCTAAACTCTTCTCCATGGCTGGACCCCCAAACAATATTCCTTTACGTGCTAAGGGGTATCTAGAGAGTGGGATAGGTTTAATAACTACCCTAACCCTAACGCGTACCCTAACCCTAACCCCTACCCTCACCCTAACACGTACCCTAATCCTAACCCTTAAACTAAACCGAGCCCTAACCCTAACACTAACCCTAACCCTATCCCTAACCTATACCCTACGCCATACACGGACCCCTCTCCGAACCCGTACCCTAAGCCGTACCCTAACCCTAACCCTAAGCCTAACCCTAACCCTAGGCTACCCTTGACTGCTTCTGCCTCCAATAGATTTCCTAAGCACTAGTGTTTTAAGGAACAGCTTAAAAAGAGAATCCTAATGTGTTTTTTTATAATGGGTGTGTTCCTTATCTTATCCTAGTGTCTAAACTCTTCTGCATGGCTGGACCCCCAAATAATATTCCTTTACGTGCTAAGGGGTATCTAGAGAGTGGGATAGGTTGAATAACTACCCTAACCCTAACGCGTACCCTAACCCTAACCCATACCCTAACCCTAAAACGTACCCTAATCCTAACCCGAACTCTAAACCGAGCCCTAACCCTAACACTAACCCAAACCCTAACCCATATCCTACTCCGTACACGAACCCCTCCCCGAACCCGTACCCTAAGCCGTACCCTAACCCTAACCCTAAGCCTAACCCTAACCCTAGGCTACCCTTGACTGCTTCTGCCTCCAATAGATTTCCTAAACACTAGTGTTTTAAGAAACAGCTTAAAAACAGAATCCTAATGTGATTTCTTTATACTGGGTGTGTTCCTTATCTTATCCTAGTGTCTAAACTCTTCTCCATGGCTGAACCCCCAAATAATATTCCTTTACGTGCTAAGGGGTATCTAGAGAGTGGGATAGATTTAATAACTACCCTAACCCTAATGCGTACCCTAACCCTAACACCTACCCTAACCCTAACTCGTACCCTAATCCTAACCCTTAAACTAAACCGAGCCCTAACCCTAACACTAACCCTAACCCTATCCCTAACCTATACCCTACGCCATACACGGACCCCTCTCCGAATCCGTACCCTAAGCCGTACCCTAACCCTAACCCTAAGCCTAACACTAACCCTAGGCTACCCTTGACTGCTTCTGCCTCCAGTAGATTTCCTAAGCACTAGTGTTTTAAGGAACAGCTTAAAAAGAGAATCCTAATGTGTTTTTTTATAATGGGTGTGTTCCTTATCTTATCCTAGTGTCTAAACTCTTCTGCATGGCTGGACCCCCAAATAATATTCCTTTACGTGCTAAGGGGTATCTAGAGAGTGGGATAGGTTGAATAACTACCCTAACCCTAACGCGTACCCTAAACCTAACCCCTACCCTAACCCTAACACGTACCCTAATCCTAACCCGTACCCTAAACCGAGCCCTAACCCTAACACTAACCATAACCCTAACCGATACCCTACTCCGTACACGAACCCCTCCCCGAACCCGTACCCTAACCCTAACCCTCACCCTAACCCTAACCCTAAGCTACCCTTGACTGCTTCTGCCTCCAATAGATTTCCTAAGCACTAGTGTTTTAAGGAACAGCTTAAAAAGAGAATCCTAATGTGATTTCTTTATAATGGGTGTGTTCCTTATCTTATCCTAGTGTCTAAACTCTTCTCAAGGGCTGGACCCCCAAATAATATTCCTTTACGTGCTAAGGGGTATCTAGAGAGTGGGATAGGTTTAATAACTACCCTAACCCTAACGCGTACACTAACCCTAACCCCTACCCTAACACTAACACGTACCCTAATCCTAACCCGTACCCTAAGCCGAGCCCTAACCCTAGCACTAACCCTAACCCATAGCCTACACCGTACACGGACCCCTCCCCGAACACGTACCCTAAGCCGTACCCTAACCCTAACCCTAAGCCTAACCCTAACCCTAGGCTACCCTTGACTGCTTCTGCCTCCAATAGATTTCCTAAGCACTAGTGTTTTAAGGAACAGCTTAAAAAGAGAATCCTAATGTGATTTCTTTATACTGGGTGTGTTCCTTATCTTATCCTAGTGTCTAAACTCTTCTCCATGGCTGGACCCCCAAATAATATTCCTTTAAGTGCTAAGGGGTATCTAGAGAGTGGGATAGGTTGAATAACTACCCTAACCCTAACGCGTACCCTAACCCTAACCCCTACCCTAACCCTAAAACGTACCCTAATCCTAACCCGAACCCTAAACCGAGCCCTAACCCTAACACTAACCCTAACCCTAACCCATACCCTACTCCGTACACGAACCCCTCCCCGAACCCGTACCCTAACCCTAACCCTCACCCTAACCCTAACCCTAAGCTACCCTTGACTGCTTTTGCCTCCAATAGATTTCCTAAGCACTAGTGTTTTAAGGAACAGCTTAAAAAGAGAATCCTAATGTGATTTCTTTATAATGGGTGTGTTCTTATCTTATCCTAGTGTCTAAACTCTTCTCCATGGCTGGACCCCCAAATAATATTCCTTTACGTGCTAAGGGGTATCTAGAGAATGGGATAGGTTTAATAACTACCCTAACCCTAACGCGTACCCTTACCCTAACCCCTACCCTAACCCTAACATGTACCCTAATCCTAACCCGTACCCTAAACCGAGCCCTAACCCTAACACTAACCCTAACCCTAACCCATACCCTACGCCGAACCCGAACCCCTCCACGAACCCGTACCCTCAGTCGTACCCTAACCCTAACCCTAAGCCTAACCCTAACCCTAGGCTACCCTTGACTGCTTCTGCCTCCAATAGATTTCCTAAGCACTAGTGTTTTAAGGAACAGCTTAAAAAGAGAATCCTAATGTGATTTCTTTATAATGGGTGTGTTCCTTGTCTTATCCTAATGTCTAAACTCTTCTCCATGGCTGGACCCCCAAATAATATTCCTTTACGTGCTAAGGGGTATCTAGAGAGTGGGATAGGTTTAATAACTACCCTAACCCTAACGCGTACCCTAACCCTAACCCCTACCCTAACCCTAACACGTACCGTAGTCCTAACCCGTACCCTAAACCGAGCCCTAACCCTAACACTAACCCTAACCCTAACCCTAACCCATACCCTACGCCGTACCCGAACCCCTCCCCGAACCCGTACCCTAAGCCGTACCTTAACCCTAACCCTAAGCCTAACCCTAACCCTAGGCTACCCTTGACTGCTTCTGCCTCCAATAGATTTCCTAAGCACTAGTGTTTTAAGGAACAGCTTAAAAAGAGAATCCTAATGTGATTTCTTTATAATGGGTGTGTTCCTTATCTTATCCTAGTGTCTAAACTCTTCTTCATGGCTGGACCCCCAAATAATATTCCTTTACGTGCTAATGGGTATCTAGAGAGTGGGATAGATTTAATAACTACCCTAACCCTAACGCGTACCCTAACCCTAACCCCTACCCTAACCCTAACATGTACCCTAATTTTAACCCGTACCCTAAACCGAGCCCTAACCCTAACCCTTACCCTAATCCTAACCCTAACCCATACCCTATGCCGTAGCCGAACCCCTCCCCGAACCCGTACCCTAAGCCGTACCCTAACCCTAACCCTAAGCCTAACCCTAACCCTAGGCTACCCTTGACTGCTTCTGCCTCAAATAGATTTCCTAAGCACTAGTGTTTTAAGGAACAGCTTAAAAAGAGAATCCTAATGTGTTTTTTTATAATGGGTGTGTTCCTTATCTTATCCTAGTGTCTAAACTCTTCTCCATGGCTGGACCCCCAAATAATATTCCTTTACGTGCAAAGGGGTATCTGGAGAGTGGGATAGGTTGAATAACTACCCTAACCCTAACGCGTACCCTAACCCTAACCCCTACCCTAACCCAAAAACGTACCCTAATCCTAACCCGAACCCTAAACCGAGCCCTAACCCTAACACTAACCCTAACCCTAACCCGTACCCTACTCCATACACGAACCCCTCTCCGAACCCGTACCCTAACCCTAACCCTCACCCTAACCCTAACCCTAAGCTACCCTTGACTGTTTCTGCCTCTAATAGATTTCCTAAGCACTAGTGTTTTAAGGAACAGCTTAAAAAGAGAATCCTAATGTGATTTCTTTATAATGGGTGTGTTCCTTATCTTATCCTAGTGTCTAAACTCTTCTCCAGGGCTGGACTCCCAAATAATATTCCTTTACGTGCTAAGGGGTATCTAGAGAGTGGGATAGGTTTAATAACTACCCTAACCCTAACGCATACCCTAACCCTAACCCCTACCCTATCCCTAACACGTACCCTAATCCTAACCCGTACCCTAAACCGAGCCCTAAGCCTAACACTAACCCTAACCCTAACCCTACACCGTACACGGACCCCTCCCCGAACCCGTACCCTAAGCCGTACCCTAACCCTAACCCTAAGCCTAACCCTAACCCTAGGCTACCCTTGACAGCTTCTGCCTCCAATAGATTTCCTAAGCACTAGTGTTTTAAGGAACAGCTTAAAAAGAGAATCCTAATGTGATTTCTTTATAATGGGTGTGTTCCTTATCTTATCCTAGTGTCTAAACTCTTCTCCATGGCTGGACCCCCAAATAATATTCCTTTACGTGCTAAGGGGTATCTAGAGAGTGGGATAGGTTTAATAACTACCCTAACCCTAACGCGTACCCTAACCCTAACCCCTACCCTCACCCTAACACGTACCCTAATCCTAACCCTTAAACTAAACCGAGCCCTAACCCTAACACTAACCCTAACCCTATCCCTAACCTATACCCTACGCCATACACGGACCCCTCTCCGAACCCGTACCCTAAGCCGTACCCTAACCCTAACCCTAAGCCTAACCCTAACCCTAGGCTACCCTTGACTGCTTCTGCCTCCAATAGATTTCCTAAGCACTAGTGTTTTAAGGAACAGCTTAAAAACAGAATCCTAATGTGTTTTTTTATAATGGGTGTGTTCCTTATCTTATCCTAGTGTCTAAACTCTTCTGCATGGCTGGACCCCCAAATAATATTCCTTTACGTGCTAAGGGGTATCTAGAGAGTGGGATAGGTTTAATAACAACCCTAACCCTAACGCGTACCCTTACCCTAACCCCTACCCTAACCCTAACATGTACCCTAATCCTAACCCGTACCCTAAACCGAGCCCTAACCCTAACACTAACGCTAACCCTAACCCTAACCCATACCCTACACCGTACACGGACCCCTCCCCGAACCCGTACCCTAAGCCGTACCCTAACCCTAACCCTAAGCCTAACCCTAACCCTAGGCTACCCTTGGCTGCTTCTGCCTCCAATAGATTTCCTAAGCACTAGTGTTTTAAGGAACAGCTTAAAAAGAGAATCCTAATGTGATTTCTTTATAATGGGTGTGTTCCTTATCTTATCCTAGTGTCTAAACTCTTCTCCATGGCTGGACCCCCAAATAATATTCCTTTACGTGCTAAGGGGTATGTAGAGAGTGGGATAGGTTTAATAACTACCCTAACCCTAACGCGTACCCTAACCCTAACCCCTACCCTCACCCTAACACGTACCCTAATCCTAACCCTTAAACTAAACCGAGCCCTAACCCTAACACTAACCCTAACCCTATCCCTAACCTATACCCTACGCCATACACGGACCCCTCTCCGAACCCGTACCCTAAGCCGTACCCTAACCCTAACCCTAAGCCTAACCCTAACCCTAGGCTACCCTTGACTGCTTCTGCCTCCAATAGATTTCCTAAGCACTAGTGTTTTAAGGAACAGCTTAAAAACAGAATCCTAATGTGTTTTTTTATAATGGGTGTGTTCCTTATCTTATCCTAGTGTCTAAACTCTTCTGCATGGCTGGACCCCCAAATAATATTCCTTTACGTGCTAAGGGGTATCTAGAGAGTGGGATAGGTTGAATAACTACCCTAACCCTAACGCGTACCCTAACCCTAACCCATACCCTAACCCTAAAACGTACCCTAATCCTAACCCGAACTCTAAACCGAGCCCTAACCCTAACACTAACCCTAACCCTAACCCATACCCTACTCCGTACACGAACCCCTCCCCGAACCCGTACCCTAAGCCGTACCCTAACCCTAACCCTAAGCCTAACCCTAACCCTAGGCTACCCTTGACAGCTTCTGCCTCCAATAGATTTCCTAAACACTAGTGTTTTAAGGAACAGCTTAAAAACAGAATCCTAATGTGATTTCTTTATACTGGGTGTGTTCCTTATCTTATCCTAGTGTCTAAACTCTTCTCCATGGCTGGACCCCCAAATAATATTCCTTTACGTGCTAAGGGGTATCTAGAGAGTGGGATAGGTTTAATAACTACCCTAACCCTAATGCGTACCCTAACCCTAACACCTACCCTAACCCTAACTCGTACCCTAATCCTAACCCTTAAACTAAACCGAGCCCTAACCCTAACACTAACCCTAACCCTATCCCTAACCTATAACCTACGACATACACGGACCCCTCTCCGAACCCGTACCCTAAGCCGTACCCTAACCCTAACCCTAAGCCTAACCCTAACCCTAGGCTACCCTTGACTGCTTCTGCCTCCAGTAGATTTCCTAAGCACTAGTGTTTTAAGGAACAGCTTAAAAAGAGAATCCTAATGTGTTTTTTTATAATGGGTGTGTTCCTTATCTTATCCTAGTGTCTAAACTCTTCTGCATGGCTGGACCCCCAAATAATATTCCTTTACGTGCTAAGGGGTATCTAGAGAGTGGGATAGGTTGAATAACTACCCTAACCCTAACGCGTACCCTAAACCTAACCCCTACCCTAACCCTAACACGTACCCTAATCCTAACCCGTACCCTAAACCGAGCCCTAACCCTAACACTAACCCTAACCCTAACCGATACCCTACTCCGTACACGAACCCCTCCCCGAACCCGTACCCTAACCCTAACCCTCACCCTAACCCTAACCCTAAGCTACCCTTGACTGCTTCTGCCTCCAATAGATTTCCTAAGCACTAGTGTTTTAAGGAACAGCTTAAAAAGAGAATCCTAATGTGATTTCTTTATAATGGGTGTGTTCCTTATCTTATCCTAGTGTCTAAACTCTTCTCAAGGGCTGGACCCCCAAATAATATTCCTTTACGTGCTAAGGGGTATCTAGAGAGTGGGATAGGTTTAATAACTACCCTAACCCTAACGCGTACACTAACCCTAACCCCTACCCTAACCCTAACACGTACCCTAATCCTAACCCGTACCCTAAGCCGAGCCCTAACCCTAGCACTAACCCTAACCCATAGCCTACACCGTACACGGACCCCTCCCCGAACCCGTACCCTAAGCCGTACCCTAACCCTAACCCTAAGCCTAACCCTAACCCTAGGCTACCCTTGACTGCTTCTGCCTCCAATAGATTTCCTAAGCACTAGTGTTTTAAGGAACAGCTTAAAAAGAGAATCCTAATGTGTTTTTTTATAATGGGTGTGTTCCTTATCTTATCCTAGTGTCTAAACTCTTCTCCATGGCTGGACCCCCAAATAATATTCCTTTAAGTGCTAAGGGGTATCTAGAGAGTGGGATAGGTTGAATAACTACCCTAACCCTAACGCGTACCCTAACCCTAACCCCTACCCTAACCCTAAAACGTACCCTAATCCTAACCCGAACCCTAAACCGAGCCCTAACCCTAACACTAACCCTAACCCTAACCCATACCCTACTCCGTACACGAACCCCTCCCCGAACCCGTACCCTAAGCCGTACCCTAACCCTAACCCTAAGCCTAACCCTAACCCTAGGCTACCCTTGACTGCTTCTGCCTCCAATAGATTTCCTAAACACTAGTGTTTTAAGGAACAGCTTAAAAAGAGAATCCTAATGTGATTTCTTTATACTGGGTGTGTTCCTTATCTTATCCTAGTGTCTAAACTCTTCTCCATGGCTGGACCCCCAAATAATATTCCTTTACGTGCTAAGGGGTATCTAGAGAGTGGGATAGGTTTAATAACTACCCTAACCCTAATGCGTACCCTAACCCTAACACCTACCCTAACCCTAACTCGTACCCTAATCCTAACCCTTAAACTAAACCGAGCCCTAACCCTAACACTAACCCTAACCCTATCCCTAACCTATACCCTACGCCATACACGGACCCCTCTCCGAACCCGTACCCTAAGCCGTACCCTAACCCTAACCCTAAGCCTAACCCTAACCCTAGGCTACCCTTGACTGCTTCTGCCTCCAGTAGATTTCCTAAGCACTAGTGTTTTAAGGAACAGCTTAAAAAGAGAATCCTAATGTGTTTTTTTATAATGGGTGTGTTCCTTATCTTATCCTAGTGTCTAAACTCTTCTGCATGGCTGGACCCCCAAATAATATTCCTTTACGTGCTAAGGGGTATCTAGAGAGTGGGATAGGTTGAATAACTACCCTAACCCTAACGCGTACCCTAAACCTAACCCCTACCCTAACCCTAACACGTACCCTAATCCTAACCCGTACCCTAAACCGAGCCCTAACCCTAACACTAACCATAACCCTAACCGATACCCTACTCCGTACACGAACCCCTCCCCGAACCCGTACCCTAACCCTAACCCTCACCCTAACCCTAACCCTAAGCTACCCTTGACTGCTTCTGCCTCCAATAGATTTCCTAAGCACTAGTGTTTTAAGGAACAGCTTAAAAAGAGAATCCTAATGTGATTTCTTTATAATGGGTGTGTTCCTTATCTTATCCTAGTGTCTAAACTCTTCTCAAGGGCTGGACCCCCAAATAATATTCCTTTACGTGCTAAGGGGTATCTAGAGAGTGGGATAGGTTTAATAACTACCCTAACCCTAACGCGTACACTAACCCTAACCCCTACCCTAACCCTAACACGTACCCTAATCCTAACCCGTACCCTAAGCCGAGCCCTAACCCTAGCACTAACCCTAACCCATAGCCTACACCGTACACGGACCCCTCCCCGAACACGTACCCTAAGCCGTACCCTAACCCTAACCCTAAGCCTAACCCTAACCCTAGGCTACCCTTGACTGCTTCTGCCTCCAATAGATTTCCTAAGCACTAGTGTTTTCAGGAACAGCTTAAAAAGAGAATCCTAATGTGTTTTTTTATAATGGGTGTGTTCCTTATCTTATCCTAGTGTCTAAACTCATCTCCATGGCTGGACCCCCAAATAATATTCCTTTAAGTGCTAACGGGTATCTAGAGAGTGGGATAGGTTGAATAACTACCCTAACCCTAACGCGTACCCTAACCCTAACCCTTACCCTAACCCTAAAACGTACCCTAATCCTAACCCGAACCCTAAACCGAGCCCTAACCCTAACACTAACCCTAACCCTAACCCATACCCTACTCCGTACACGAACCCCTCCCCGAACCCGTACCCTAACCCTAACCCTCACCCTAACCCTAACCCTAAGCTACCCTTGACTGCTTTTGCCTCCAATAGATTTCCTAAGCACTAGTGTTTTAAGGAACAGCTTAAAAAGAGAATCCTAATGTGATTTCTTTATAATGGGTGTGTTCCTTATCTTATCCTAGTGTCTAAACTCTTCTCCATGGCTGGACCCCCAAATAATATTCCTTTACGTGCTAAGGGGTATCTAGAGAGTGGGATAGGTTTAATAACTACCCTAACCCTAACGCGTACCCTAACCCTAACCCCTACCCTAACCCTAACACGTACCCTAATCCTAACCCGTAACCTAAACCGAGCCCTAACCCTAACACTAACCCTAACCCTAACCCTAACCCATATCCTACACCGTACACAGACCCCTCCCCGAACCCGTAACCTAAGCCGTACAGTAACCCTAACCCTAAGCCTAACCCTAACCCTAGGCTACCCTTGACTGCTTCTGCCTCCAATAGATTTCCTAAGCACTAGTGTTTTAAGGAACAGCTTAAAAAGAGAATCCTAATGTGATTTCTTTATAATGGGTGTGTTCCTTATCTTATCCTAGTGTCTAAACTCTTCTCCATGGCTGGACCCCCAAATAATATTCCTTTACGTGCTAAGTGGTATCCAGAGAATGGGATAGGTTTAATAACAACCCTAACCCTTACGCGTACCCTTACCCTAACCCCTACCCTAACCCTAACATGTACCCTAATCCTAACCCGTACCCTAAACCGAGCCCTAACCCTAACACTAACCCTAACCCTAACCCATACCCTACGCCGAACCCGAACCCCTCCCCGAACCCGTACCCTCAGTCGTACCCTAACCCAAACCCTAAGCCTAACCCTAACCCTAGGCTACCCTTGACTGCTTCTGCCTCCAATAGATTTCCTAAGCACTAGTGTTTTAAGGAACAGCTTAAAAAGAGAATCCTAATGTGATTTCTTTATAATGGGTGTGTTCCTTGTCTTATCCTAATGTCTAAACTCTTCTCCATGGCTGGACCCCCAAATAATATTCCTTTACGTGCTAAGGGGTATCTAGAGAGTGGGATACGTTTAATAACTACCCTAACCCTAACGCATACCCTAACCCTAACCCCTACCCTAACCCTAACACGTACCGTAGTCCTAACCTGTACCCTAAACCGAGCCCTAACCCTAACACTAACCCTAACGCTAACCCTAACCCATACCCTACGCCGTACCCGAACCCCTCCCCGAACCCGTACCCTAAGCCGTACCTTAAACCTAACCCTAAGCCTAACCCTAACCCTAGGCTACCCTTGACTGCTTCTGCCTCCAATAGATTTCCTAAGCACTAGTGTTTTAAGGAACAGCTTAAAAAGAGAATCCTAATGTGATTTCTTTATAATGGGTGTGTTCCTTATCTTATCCTAGTGTCTAAACTCTTCTTCATGGCTGGACCCCCAAATAATATTCCTTTACGTGCTAATGGGTATCTAGAGAGTGGGATAGTTTGAATAACTACCCTAACCCTAACGCGTACCCTAACCCTAACCCCTACCCTAACCCTAACACGTACCCTAATTCTAACCCGTACCCTAAACCGAGCCCTAACCCTAACCCTTACCCTAATCCTAACCCTAAGCCATACCCTACGCCGTACCCGAACCCCTCCCCGAACCCGTACCCTAAGCCGTACCCTAACCCTAACCCTAAGCCTAACCCTAACCCTAGGCTACCCTTGACTGCTTCTGCCTCCAATAGATTTCCTAAGCACTAGTGTTTTAAGGAACAGCTTAAAAAGAGAACCCTAATGTGATTTCTTTATAATGGGTGTGTTCCTTATCTTATCCTAGTGTCTAAACTCTTCTCCAGGGCTGGACTCCCAAATAATATTCCTTTACATGCTAAGGGGTATCTAGAGAGTGGGATAGGTTTAATAACTACCCTAACCCTAACGCGTACCCTAACCCTAACCCCTACCCTAACCCTAACACGTACCCTAATCCTAACCCGTACCCTAAACCGAGCCCTAACCCTAACACTAACCCTAACCCTAACCCTAACCCATACCCTACACCGTACACGGACCCCTCCCCGAACACGTAACCTAAGCCGTACCCTAACACTAACCCTCACCCTAACCCTAACCCTATGCTACCCTTCACTGCTTCTGCCTCCAATAGATTTCCTAAGCACTAGTGTTTTAAGGAACAGCTTAAAAAGAGAATCCTAATGTGATTTCTTTATAATGGGTGTGTTCCTTATCTTATCCTAGTGTCTAAACTCTTCTCCATGGCTGGACCCCCAAATAATATTCCTTTACGTGCTAAGGGATATCTAGAGAGTGGGATAGGTTTAATAACTGCCCTAACCCTAATGCGTACCCTAACCCTAACCCCTACCCTGACCCTAACACGTACCCTAATCCTAACCCTTAACCTAAACCGAGCCCTAACCCTAACACTAACCCTAACCCTATCCCTAACCTATACCCTACGCCATACACGGACCCCTCTCCGAACCCGTACCCTAAGCCGTACCCTAACCCTAACCCTAAGCCTAACCCTAACCCTAGGCTTCCCTTGACTGCTTCTGCCTCCAATAGATTTCCTAAGCACTAGTGTTTTAAGTAACAGCTTAGGAAGAGAATCCTAATGTGTTTTTTTATAATGGGTGTGTTCCTTATCTTATCCTAGTGTCTAAACTCTTCTCCATGGCTGGACCCCCAAATAATATTCCTTTACGTGCTAAGGGGTATCTAGAGAGTGGGATAGGTTGAATAACTACCCTAACCCTAACGCGTACCCTAACCCTAACCCCTACCCTAACCCTAAAACGTACCCTAATCCTAACCTGTACCCTAAACCGAGCCCTAACCCTAACACTAACCCTAACCCATACCCTACACCGTACACGGACCCCTCCCCGAACCCGTACCCTAAGCCGTACCCTAACCCTAACCCTAAGCCTAACCCTAACCCTAGGCTACCCTTGACTGCTTCTGCCTCCAATAGGTTTCCTAAGCACTAGTGTTTTAAGGAACAGCTTAAAAAGAGAATCCTAATGTGATTTCTTTATAATGGGTGTGTTCCTTATCTTATCCTAGTGTCTAAACTCTTCTCCATGGCTGGACCCCCAAATAATATTCCTTTACGTGCTAAGGGGTATCTAGAGAGTGGGATAGGTTTAATAACTACCCTAACCCTAATGCGTACCCTAACCCTAACCCTAACACGTACCCTAATCCTAACCCGTACCCTAAACCGAAACCCTAACCCTAACACTAACCCTAACCCTAACCCTAACCCATACCCTACACCATACACGGACCCCTCCCCGAACCCGTAACCTAAGCCGTACAGTAACCCTAACCCTAAGCCTAACCCTAACCCTAGGCTACCCTTGACTGCTTCTGCCTCCAATAGATTTCCTAAGCACTAGTGTTTTAAGGAACAGCTTAAAAAGAGAATCCTAATGTGATTTCTTTATAATGGGTGTGTTCCTTATCTTATCCTAGTGTCTAAACTCTTCTCCATGGCTGGACCCCCAAATAATATTCCTTTACGTGCTAAGGGGTATCCAGAGAATGGGATAGGTTTAATAACAACCCTAACCCTAACGCGTACCCTAACCCTAACCCCTACCCTAACCCTAACATGTACCCTAATCCTAACCCGTACCCTAAACCGAGCCCTAACCCTAACACTAACCCTAACCCTAACCCAAACCCATACCCTACACCGTACACAGACCCCTCCCCGAACCCGTACCCTAAGCCGTACCCTAACCGTAACCCTAAGCCTAACCCTAACCCTTCGCTACCCTTGACTGCTTCTGCCTCCAATAGATTTCCTAAGCACCAGTGTTTTAAGGAACAGCTTAAAAAGAGAATCCTAATGTGATTTCTTTATAATGGCTGTGTTCCTTATCTTATCTTTGTGTCTAAACTCTTCTCCAGGGCTAGACCCCCAAATAATATTCCTTTACGTGCTAAGGGGTATCTAGAGAGTGGGATAGGTTTAATAACTACCCTAACCCTAACGCGTACCCTAACCCTAACCCCTACCCTAACCCTAACACGTACCCTAATCCTAACCCGTACCCTAAACCGAGCCCTAAGCCTAACACTAACCCTAACCCATACCCTACACCGTACACGGACCCCTCCCCGAACCCGTACCCTAAGCCGTACCCTAACCCTAACCCTAAGCCTAACCCTAACCCTAGGCTACCCTTGACTGCTCCTGCCTCCAATAGATTTCCTAACACTAGTGTTTTAAGGAACAGCTTAAAAAAAGAATCCTAATGTGATTTCTTTATAATGGGTGTGTTCCTTATCTTATCCTAGTGTCTAAACTCTTCTCCATGGCTGGACCCCCATATAATATTCCTTTACGTGCTAAGGGGTATCTAGAGAGTGGGATAGGTTTAATAACTACCCTAACCCTAACGCGTACCCTAACCCTAACCCCTACCCTAACCCTAACACGTACCCTAATCCTAACCCGTACCCTAAACCGAGCCCTAACCCTAACACTAACCCTAACCCTAACCCTAACCCATACCCTACACCATACACGGACCCCTCCCCGAACCCGTAACCTAAGCCGTACAGTAACCCTAACCCTAAGCCTAACCCTAACCCTAGGCTACCCTTGACTGCTTATGCCTCCAATAGATTTCCTAAGCACTAGTGTTTTAAGGAACAGCTTAAAAAGAGAATCCTAATGTGATTTCTTTATAATGGGTTTGTTCCTTATCTTATCCTAGTGTCTAAACTCTTCTCCATGGCTGGACCCCCAAATAATATTCCTTTACGTGCTAAGGGGTATCCAGAGAATGGGATAGGTTTAATAACAACCCTAACCCTAACGCGTACCCTAACCCTAACCCCTACCCTATCCCTAACATGTACCCTAATCCTAACCCGTACCCTAAACCAAGCCCTAACCCTAACACTAACCCTAACACTAACTCAAACCCATACCCTACACCGTACACAGACCCCTCCCCGAACCCGTACCCTAAGCCGTACCCTAACCCTAACCCTAAGCCTAAGCCTAACCCTAGGCTACCCTTGACTGCTTCTGCCTCCAATAGATTTCCTAAGCACCAGTGTTTTAAGGAACAGCTTAAAAAGAGAATCCTAATGTGATTTCTTTATAATGGGTGTGTTCCTTATCTTATCCTAGTGTCTAAACTCTTCTCCATGGCTGGAACCCCAAATAATATTCCTTTACGTGCTAAGGGGTATCTAGAGAGTGGGATAGGTTTAATAACCACGCTAACCCTAACGCGTACGCTAACCCTAACCCCTACCCTAACCCTAACACGTACCCTAATCCTAACCCGTACCCTAAACCGAGCCCTAACCCTAACACTAACCCTAACCCTAACCCTAACCCATACCCTACAGCGTACACGGACCCCTCCCCGAACACGTACCCTAAACCGTACCCTAACACTAACCCTCACCCTAACCCTAACCCTAAGCTACCCTTCACTGCTTCTGCCTCCAATAGATTTCCTAAGCACTAGTGTTTTAAGGAACAGCTTAAAAAGAGAATCCTAATGTGATTTCTTTATAATGGGTGTGTTCCTTATCTTATCCTAGTGTCTAAACTCTTCTCCATGGCTGGACCCCCAAATAATATTCCTTTACGTGCTAAGGGATATCTAGAGAGTGGGATAGGTTTAATAACTACGCTAGCCCTAACGCGTACCCTAACCCTAACCCCTACCCTAACCCTAACACGTACCCTAATCCTAACCCTTAACCTAAACCGAGCCCTAACCCTAACACTAACCCTAACCCTATCCCTACACCGTACACGGACCCCTCTCCGAACCCGTACCCTAAGCCGTACCCTAACCCTAACCCTAAGCCTAACCCTAACCCTAGGCTACCCTTGACTGCTTCTGCCTCCAATAGATTTCCTAAGCACTAGTGTTTTAAGGAACAGCTTAAAAAGAGAATCCTAATGTGATTTCTTTATACTGGGTGTGTTCCTTATCTTATCCTAGTGTCTAAACTCTTCTCCATGGCTGGACCCCCAAATAATATTCCTTTACGTGCTAAGGGGTATCTAGAGAGTGGGATAGGTTTAATAACTACCCTAACCCTAATGCGTACCCTAACCCTAACACCTACCCTAACCCTAACTCGTACCCTAATCCTAACCCTTAAACTAAACCGAGCCCTAACCCTAACACTAACCCTAACCCTATCCCTAACCTATACCCTACGCCATACACGGACCCCTCTCCGAACCCGTACCCTAAGCCGTACCCTAACCCTAACCCTAAGCCTAACCCTAACCCTAGGCTACCCTTGACTGCTTCTGCCTCCAGTAGATTTCCTAAGCACTAGTGTTTTAAGGAACAGCTTAAAAAGAGAATCCTAATGTGTTTTTTTATAATGGGTGTGTTCCTTATCTTATCCTAGTGTCTAAACTCTTCTGCATGGCTGGACCCCCAAATAATATTCCTTTACGTGCTAAGGGGTATCTAGAGAGTGGGATAGGTTGAATAACTACCCTAACCCTAACGCGTACCCTAAACCTAACCCCTACCCTAACCCTAACACGTACCCTAATCCTAACCCGTACCCTAAACCGAGCCCTAACCCTAACACTAACCATAACCCTAACCGATACCCTACTCCGTACACGAACCCCTCCCCGAACCCGTACCCTAACCCTAACCCTCACCCTAACCCTAACCCTAAGCTACCCTTGACTGCTTCTGCCTCCAATAGATTTCCTAAGCACTAGTGTTTTAAGGAACAGCTTAAAAAGAGAATCCTAATGTGATTTCTTTATAATGGGTGTGTTCCTTATCTTATCCTAGTGTCTAAACTCTTCTCAAGGGCTGGACCCCCAAATAATATTCCTTTACGTACTAAGGGGTATCTAGAGAGTGGGATAGGTTTAATAAATACCCTAACCCTAACGCGTACACTAACCCTAACCCCTACCCTAACCCTAACACGTACCCTAATCCTAACCCGTACCCTAAGCCGAGCCCTAACCCTAGCACTAACCCTAACCCATAGCCTACACCGTACACGGACCCCTCCCCGAACACGTACCCTAAGCCGTACCCTAACCCTAACCCTAAGCCTAACCCTAACCCTAGGCTACCCTTGACTGCTTCTGCCTCCAATAGATTTCCTAAGCACTAGTGTTTTAAGGAACAGCTTAAAAAGAGAATCCTAATGTGTTTTTTTATAATGGGTGTGTTCCTTATCTTATCCTAGTGTCTAAACTCATCTCCATGGCTGGACCCCCAAATAATATTCCTTTAAGTGCTAACGGGTATCTAGAGAGTGGGATAGGTTGAATAACTACCCTAACCCTAACGCGTACCCTAACCCTAACCCTTACCCTAACCCTAAAACGTACCCTAATCCTAACCCGAACCCTAAACCGAGCCCTAACCCTAACACTAACCCTAACCCTAACCCATACCCTACTCCGTACACGAACCCCTCCCCGAACCCGTACCCTAACCCTAACCCTCACCCTAACCCTAACCCTAAGCTACCCTTGACTGCTTTTGCCTCCAATAGATTTCCTAAGCACTAGTGTTTTAAGGAACAGCTTAAAAAGAGAATCCTAATGTGATTTCTTTATAATGGGTGTGTTCCTTATCTTATCCTAGTGTCTAAACTCTTCTCCATGGCTGGACCCCCAAATAATATTCCTTTACGTGCTAAGGGGTATCTAGAGAGTGGGATAGGTTTAATAACTACCCTAACCCTAACGCGTACCCTAACCCTAACCCCTACCCTAACCCTAACACGTACCCTAATCCTAACCCGTAACCTAAACCGAGCCCTAACCCTAACACTAACCCTAACCCTAACCCTAACCCATATCCTACACCGTACACAGACCCCTCCCCGAACCCGTAACCTAAGCCGTACAGTAACCCTAACCCTAAGCCTAACCCTAACCCTAGGCTACCCTTGACTGCTTCTGCCTCCAATAGATTTCCTAAGCACTAGTGTTTTAAGGAACAGCTTAAAAAGAGAATCCTAATGTGATTTCTTTATAATGGGTGTGTTCCTTATCTTATCCTAGTGTCTAAACTCTTCTCCATGGCTGGACCCCCAAATAATATTCCTTTACGTGCTAAGTGGTATCCAGAGAATGGGATAGGTTTAATAACAACCCTAACCCTAACGCGTACCCTTACCCTAACCCCTACCCTAACCCTAACATGTACCCTAATCCTAACCCGTACCCTAAACCGAGCCCTAACCCTAACACTAACCCTAACCCTAACCCATACCCTACGCCGAACCCGAACCCCTCCCCGAACCCGTACCCTCAGTCGTACCCTAACCCTAACCCTAAGCCTAACCCTAACCCTAGGCTACCCTTGACTGCTTCTGCCTCCAATAGATTTCCTAAGCACTAGTGTTTTAAGGAACAGCTTAAAAAGAGAATCCTAATGTGATTTCTTTATAATGGGTGTGTTCCTTGTCTTATCCTAATGTCTAAACTCTTCTCCATGGCTGGACCCCCAAATAATATTCCTTTACGTGCTAAGGGGTATCTAGAGAGTGGGATACGTTTAATAACTACCCTAACCCTAACGCATACCCTAACCCTAACCCCTACCCTAACCCTAACACGTACCGTAGTCCTAACCTGTACCCTAAACCGAGCCCTAACCCTAACACTAACCCTAACCCTAACCCTAACCCATACCCTACGCCGTACCCGAACCCCTCCCCGAACCCGTACCCTAAGCCGTACCTTAAACCTAACCCTAAGCCTAACCCTAACCCTAGGCTACCCTTGACTGCTTCTGCCTCCAATAGATTTCCTAAGCACTAGTGTTTTAAGGAACAGCTTAAAAAGAGAATCCTAATGTGATTTCTTTATAATGGGTGTGTTCCTTATCTTATCCTAGTGTCTAAACTCTTCTTCATGGCTGGACCCCCAAATAATATTCCTTTACGTGCTAATGGGTATCTAGAGAGTGGGATAGATTTAATAACTACCCTAACCCTAACGCGTACCCTAACCCTAACCCCTACCCTAACCCTAACACGTACCCTAATTCTAACCCGTACCCTAAACCGAGCCCTAACCCTAACCCTTACCCTAATCCTAACCCTAAGCCATACCCTACGCCGTACCCGAACCCCTCACCGAACCCGTACCCTAAGCCGTACCCTAACCCTAACCCTAAGCCTAACCCTAACCCTAGGCTACCCTTGACTGCTTCTGCTTCCAATAGATTTCCTAAGCACTAGTGTTTTAAGGAACAGCTTAAAAAGAGAATCCTAATGTGTTTTTTTATAATGGGTGTGTTCCTTATCTTATCCTAGTGTCTAAACTCTTCTCCATGGCTGGACCCCCAAATAATATTCCTTTACGTGCGAAGGGGTATCTGGAGAGTGGGATAGGTTGAATAACTACCCTAACACTAACGCGTACCCTAACCCTAACCCCTACACTAACCCTAAAACGTACCCTAATCCTAACCCGAACCCTAAACCGAGCCCTAACCCTAACACTAACCCTAACCCTAACCCATACCCTACTCCGTACACGAACCCCTCTCCGAACCCGTACCCTAACCCTAACCCTCACCCTAACCCTAACCCTAAGCTACCCTTGACTGCTTCTGCCTCCAATAGATTTCCTAAGCACTAGTGTTTTAAGGAACAGCTTAAAAAGAGAACCCTAATGTGATTTCTTTATAATGGGTGTGTTCCTTATCTTATCCTAGTGTCTAAACTCTTCTCCAGGGCTGGACTCCCAAATAATATTCCTTTACATGCTAAGGGGTATCTAGAGAGTGGGATAGGTTTAATAACTACCCTAACCCTAACGCGTACCCTAACCCTAACCCCTACCCTAACCCTAACACGTACCCTAATCCTAACCCGTACCCTAAACCGAGCCCTAACCCTAACACTAACCCTAACCCTAACCCTAACCCATACCCTACACCGTACACGGACCCCTCCCCGAACACGTAACCTAAGCCGTACCCTAACACTAACCCTCACCCTAACCCTACCCCTATGCTACCCTTCACTGCTTCTGCCTCCAATAGATTTCCTAAGCACTAGTGTTTTAAGGAACAGCTTAAAAAGAGAATCCTAATGTGATTTCTTTATAATGGGTGTGTTCCTTATCTTATCCTAGTGTCTAAACTCTTCTCCATGGCTGGACCCCCAAATAATATTCCTTTACGTGCTAAGGGATATCTAGAGAGTGGGATAGGTTTAATAACTGCCCTAACCCTAATGCGTACCCTAACCCTAACCCCTACCCTGACCCTAACACGTACCCTAATCCTAACCCTTAACCTAAACCGAGCCCTAACCCTAACACTAACCCTAACCCATACCCTACACCGTACACGGACCCCTCCCCGAACCCGTACCCTAAGCCGTACCCTAACCCTCACCCTAAGCCTAACCCTAACCCTAGGCTACCCTTGACTGCTTCTGCCTCCAATAGGTTTCCTAAGCACTAGTGTTTTAAGGAACAGCTTAAAAAGAGAATCCTAATGTGATTTCTTTATAATGGGTGTGTTCCTTATCTTATCCTAGTGTCTAAACTCTTCTCCATGGCTGGACCCCCAAATAATATTCCTTTACGTGCTAAGGGGTATCTAGAGAGTGGGATAGGTTTAATAACTACCCTAACCCTAATGCGTACCCTAACCCTAACCCTAACACGTACCCTAATCCTAACCCGTACCCTAAACCGAAACCCTAACCCTAACACTAACCCTAACCCTAACCCTAACCCATACCCTACACCATACACGGACCCCTCCCCGAACCCATAACCTAAGCCGTACAGTAACCCTAACCCTAAGCCTAACCCTAACCCTAGGCTACCCTTGACTGCTTCTGCCTCCAATAGATTTCCTAAGCACTAGTGTTTTAAGGAACAGCTTAAAAAGAGAATCCTAATGTGATTTCTTTATAATGGGTGTGTTCCTTATCTTATCCTAGTGTCTAAACTCTTCTCCATGGCTGGACCCCCAAATAATATTCCTTTACGTGCTAAGGGGTATCCAGAGAATGGGATAGGTTTAATAACAACCCTAACCCTAACGCGTACCCTAACCCTAACCCCTACCCTAACCCTAACATGTACCCTAATCCTAACCCGTACCCTAAACCGAGCCCTAACCCTAACACTAACCCTAACCCTAACCCAAACCCATACCCTACACCGTACACAGACCCCTCCCCGAACCCGTACCCTAAGCCGTACCCTAACCGTAACCCTAAGCCTAACCCTAACCCTTCGCTACCCTTGACTGCTTCTGCCTCCAATAGATTTCCTAAGCACCAGTGTTTTAAGGAACAGCTTAAAAAGAGAATCCTAATGTGATTTCTTTATAATGGCTGTGTTCCTTATCTTATCTTTGTGTCTAAACTCTTCTCCAGGGCTAGACCCCCAAATAATATTCCTTTACGTGCTAAGGGGTATCTAGAGAGTGGGATAGGTTTAATAACTACCCTAACCCTAACGCGTACCCTAACCCTAACCCCTACCCTAACCCTAACACGTACCCTAATCCTAACCCGTACCCTAAACCGAGCCCTAAGCCTAACACTAACCCTAACCCATACCCTACACCGTACACGGACCCCTCCCCGAACCCGTACCCTAAGCCGTACCCTAACCCTAACCCTAAGCCTAACCCTAACCCTAGGCTACCCTTGACTGCTCCTGCCTCCAATAGATTTCCTAACACTAGTGTTTTAAGGAACAGCTTAAAAAGAGAATCCTAATGTGATTTCTTTATAATGGGTGTGTTCCTTATCTTATCCTAGTGTCTAAACTCTTCTCCATGGCTGGACCCCCAAATAATATTCCTTTACGTGCTAAGGGGTATCTAGAGAGTGGGATAGGTTTAATAACTACCCTAACCCTAACGCGTACCCTAACCCTAACCCCTACCCTAACCCTAACACGTACCCTAATCCTAACCCGTACCCTAAACCGAGCCCTAACCCTAACACTAACCCTAACCCTAACCCTAACCCATACCCTACACCATACACGGACCCCTCCCCGAACCCGTAACCTAAGCCGTACAGTAACCCTAACCCTAAGCCTAAGCCTAACCCTAGGCTACCCTTGACTGCTTCTGCCTCCAATAGATTTCCTAAGCACCAGTGTTTTAAGGAACAGCTTAAAAAGAGAATCCTAATGTGATTTCTTTATAATGGGTGTGTTCCTTATCTTATCCTAGTGTCTAAACTCTTCTCCATGGCTGGACCCCCAAATAATATTCCTTTACGTGCTAAGGGGTATCTAGAGAGTGGGATAGGTTTAATAACCACGCTAACCCTAACGCGTACGCTAACCCTAACCCCTACCCTAACCCTAACACGTACCCTAATCCTAACCCGTACCCTAAACCGAGCCCTAACCCTAACACTAACCCTAACCCTAACCCTAACCCATACCCTACAGCGTACACGGACCCCTCCCCGAACCCGTACCCTAAGCCGTACCTTAACCCTAACCCTCACCCTAACCCTAACCCTAGGCTACCCTTGACTGCTTCTGTCTCCAATAGATTTCCTAAGCACTAGTGTTTTAAGGAACAGCTTAAAAAGAGAATCCTAATGTGATTTCTTTATAATGGGTGTGTTCCTTTTCTTATCCTAGTGTCTAAACTCTTCTCCATGCCTGGACCCCCAAATAATATTCCTTTACGTGCTAAGGGGTATCTAGAGAGTGGGATAGGTTTAATAACTACCCTAACCCTAACGCGTACCCTAACCCTAACCCATACCCTAACCCTAACACGTACCCTAATCCTAACCCGTACCCTAAACCGAGCCCTAACCCTAACACTAACCCTAACCCTAACCCTAACCCATACCCTATGCCGTACCCGAACCCCTCACCGAACTCGTACCCTAAGCCGTACCCTAACGCTAACCCTAAGCCTAACCCTAACCCTCGGCTACCCTTGACTGCTTCTGCCTCCAATACATTTCCTAAGCACTAGTGTTTTAAGGAACAGCTTAAAAAGAGAATCCTAATGTGATTTCTTTATAATGGGTGTGTTCCTTATCTTATCCTAGTGTCTAAACTCTTCTCCATGGCTGGACCCCCAAATAATATTCCTTTACGTGCTAAGGGGTATCTAGAGAGTGGGATAGGTTTAATAACTACCCTAAACCTAACGCATACCATAACCCTAACCCCTACCCTAACCCTAACACGTACCCTAATCCTAACCCGTACCCTAAATCGAGCCCTAACCCTAACACTATCCCTAACCCTAACCCTAACCCATACCCTACGCCATACCCGAACCCCTCCCCGAACCCGTACCCTAAGCCGTACCTTAACCCTAACCCTAAGCCTAACCCTAACCCTAGGCTACCCTTGACTGCTTCTGCCTCCAATAGATTTCCTAAGCACTAGTGTTTTAAGGAACAGCTTAAAAAGAGAATCCTAATGTGATTTCTTCATAATGGGTGTGTTCCTTATCTTATCCTAGTGTCTAAACTCTTCTTCATGGCTGGACCCCCAAATAATATTCCTCTACGTGCTAAGGGGTATCTAGAGAGTGGGATAGGTTTAATAACTACCCTAACCCTAACACGTACCTTAATCCTAACCCGTACCCTAAACCGAGCCCTAACCCTAACACTAACCCTAACCCATATCCTACACCGTACACGGACCCCTCCCCGAACCCGTACCCTAAGCCGTACCCTAACCCTAACCCTAAGCCTAACCCTAACCCTAGGCTACCCTTGACTGCTTCTGCCTCCAATAGTTTTCCTAAGCACTAGTGTTTTAAGGAACAGCTTAAAAAGAGGATCCTAATATGATTTCTTTATAATGGGTGTGTTCCTTATCTTATCCTAGTGTCTAAACTCTTCTCCATGGCTGGACCCCCAAATAATATTCCTTTACGTGCTAAGGGGTATCTAGAGAGTGGGATACGTTTAATAACTACCCTAACCCTAACACGTACCCTAACCCTAACCCCTACCCTAACCCTAACACGTACCCTAATCCTAACCCGTACCCTAAACCGAGCCCTAACCCTAACACTAACCCTAACCCTAACCCTAACCCATACCCTACACCGTACACGGACCCATCCCCGAACCCGTAACCTAAGCCGTACAGTAACCCTAACCCTAAGCCTAACCCTAACCCTAGGCTACCCTTGACTGCTTCTGCCTCCAATAGATTTCTAAGCACTAGTGTTTTAAGGAACAGCTTAAAAAGAGAATCCTAATGTGATTTCTTTATACTGGGTGTGTTCCTTATCTTATCCTAGTGTCTAAACTCTTCTCCATGGCTGGACCCCCAAATAATATTCCTTTACGTGCTAAGGGGTATCTAGAGAGTGGGATAGGTTTAATAACTACCCTAACCCTAACGCGTACCCTAACCCTAACCCCTACCCTAACCCTAACACGTACCCTAATCCTAACCCTTAACCTAAACCGAGCCCTAACCCTAACACTAACCCTAACCCTATCCCTAACCTATACCCTACGACATACACGGACCCCTCTCCGAACCCGTACCCTAAGCCGTACCCTAAACCTAACCCTAAGCCTAACCCTAACCCTAGGCTACACTTGACTGCTTCTGCCTCCAATAGATTTCCTAAGCACTAGTGTTTTAAGGAACAGCTTAAAAAGAGAATCCTAATGTGTTTTTTTATAATGGGTGTGTTCCTTATCTTATCCTAGTGTCTAAACTCTTCTCCATGGCTGGACCCCCAAATAATATTCCTTTACGTGCTAAGGGGTATCTAGAGAGTGGGATAGGTTGAATAACTACCCTAACCCTAATGCGTACCCTAACCCTAACCCCTACCCTAACCCTAAAACGTACCCTAATCCTAACCCGTACCCTAAACCGAGCCCTAACCCTAACCCTAACCCTAACCCTAACCCTAACCCTAACCCTAACCCTAACTACCCTAACCCTAACGCGTACCCTAACCCTAACCCCTACCCTAACCCTAACACGTACCCTAATCCTAACCCGTACCCTAAACCGAGCCCTAACCCTAACACTAACCCTAACCCTAACCCTAACCCTAAACCGAGCCCTAACCCTAACACTAACCCTAACCCTAACCCTAACCCATACCCTACGCCGTACCCGAACCCCTCCCCGAACCCGTACCCTAAGCCGTACCCTAACCCTAACCCTAAGCCTAACCCTAACCCTAGGCTACCCTTGACTGCTTCTGCCTCCAATAGATTTCCTAAGCACTAGTGTTTTAAGGAACAGCTTAAAAAGAGAATCCTAATGTGATTTCTTTATAATGGGTGTGTTCCTTTTCTTATCCTAGTGTCTAAACTCTTCTCCAGGGCTGGACCCCCAAATAATATTCCTTTACGTGCTAAGGGGTATCTAGAGAGTGGGATAGGTTTAATAACTACCCTAACCCTAACGCGTACCCTAACCCTAACCCCTACCCTAACCCTAACACGTACCCTAATCCTAACCCGTACCCTAATCCGAGCCCTAACGCTAACACTAACCCTAACCCTATCCCTAACCCATACCCTACACCGTACACGGACCCCTCCCCGAACCCGTACCCTAAGCCGTACCCTAACCCTAACCCTAAGCCTAACCCTAACCCTAGGCTACCCTTGACTGCTTCTGCCTCCAATAGATTTCCTAAGCACTTGTGTTTTAAGGAACAGCTTAAAAAGAGAATCCTAATGTGATTTCTTTATAATGGGTGTGTTCCTTGTCTTATCCTAATGTCTAAACTCTTCTCCATGGCTGGACCCCCAAATAATATTCCTTTACGTGCTAAGGGGTATCTAGAGAGTGGGATAGGTTTAATAACTACCCTAACCCTAACGCGTACCCTAACCCTAACCCATACCCTAAACATAACACGTACCCTAATCCTAACCCGTACCCTAAACCGAGCCCTAACGCTAACACTAACCCTAACCCTAACCCTAACCCATACCCTACACCGTACAAGGACCCCTCCCCGAACCCGTACCCTAAGCCGTACCCTAACCCTAACCCTAAGCCTAACCCTAACCCTAGGCTACCCTTGACTGCTTCTGCCTCCAATAGATTTCCTAAGCACTTGTGTTTTAAGGAACAGCTTAAAAAGAGAATCCTAATGTGATTTCTTTATAATGGGTGTGTTCCTTATCTTATCCTAGTGTCTAAACTCTTCTCCATGGCTGGACCCCCAAATAATATTCCTTTACGTGCTAAGGGGAATCTAGAGTGTGGGATAGGTTTAATAATTACCCTAACACTAACGCGTACCCTAACCCTAACCCCTACCCTAACCCTAACACGTACCCTAATCCTAACCCGAACCCTAAACCGAGCCCTAACCCGAACACTAACCCTAACACTAACCCTAACCCATACCCTACACCGTACGCGGTCCCCTCGCCGAACCCGTAACCTAAGCCGTACAGTAACCCTAACCCTAAGCCTAACCCTAACCCTAGGCTAACCTTGACTGCTTCTGCCTCCAATAGATTTCCTAAGCAGTAGTGTTTTAAGGAACAGCTTAAAAAGAGAATCCTAATGTGATTTCTTTATAATGGGTGTGTTCCTTATCTTATCCTTGTGTCTAAACTCTTCTCCATGGCTGGACCCCCAAATAATATTCCTTTAAGTGCTAAGGGGTATCCAGAGAATGGGATAGGTTCAATAACAAACCTAACCCTAACGCGTACCCTAACCCTAAGCCCTACCCTAACCCTAACATGTACCCTAATCCTAACCCGTACCCTAAACCGAGCCCTAATCCTAACACTAACCCTAACCCTAACCCTAACCCATACCCTACACCGTACACGGATCCCTCCCCGAACCCGTAACCTAAGCCGTACAGTAACCCTAACCCTAAGCCTAACCCTAACCCTAGGCTACCTTTGACTGCTTCTGCCTCCAATAGATTTCCTAAGCACTAGTGTTTTAAGGAACAGCTTAAAAAGAGAATCCTAATGTGATTTCTTTATAATGGGTGTGTTCCTTATCTTATCATAGTGTCTAAACTCTTCTCCATGGCTGGACCCCCAAATAATATTCCTTTACGTGCTAAAGGGTATCTAGAGAGTGGGATAGGTTTAATAACTACCCTAACCCTAACGCGTACCCTAACCCTGACCCCTACCCTAACCCTAACACGTACCCTAATCCTAACCCGTACCCTAAACCGAGCCCCAACCCTAACCCTAACCCTAACCCTAACCCATACCCTACACCGTACACGGACCCCTCCCCAAACACGTACCCTAAGCCGTACCCTAACACTAACCCTCACCCTAACCCTAACCCTAAGCTACCCTTCACTGCTTCTGCCTCCAATACATTTCCTAAGCACTAGTGTTTTAAGGAACAGCTTAAAAAGAGAATCCTAATGTGATTTCTTTATAATGGGTGTGTTCCTTATCTTATCCTAGTGTCTAAACTCTTCTCCATGGCTGGACCCCCAAATAATATTCCTTTACGTGCTAAGGGGTATCTAGAGAGTGGGATAGGTTGAATAACTACCCTAACCCTAACGTGTACCCTAACCCTAACCCCTACCCTAACCCTAACACGAACCCTAATCCTAACCCGTACCCTAAACCGAGCCCTAACCCTAACACTAACCCTAACCCTAACCCATACCCTACACCGTACACGGACCCCTCCCCGAACCCGTACCCTAAGCCGTACCCTAACCGTAACCCTAAGCCTAACCCTAACCCTAGGCTACCCTTGACTGCTTCTGCCTCCAATAGATTTCTTAAGCACTAGTGTTTTAAGGAACAGCTTAAAAAGAGAATCCTAATGTGATTTCTTTATACTGGGTGTGTTCCTTATCTTATCCTAGTGTCTAAACTCTTCTCCATGGCTGGACCCCCAAATAATATTCCTTTACGTGCTAAGGGGTATCTAGAGAGTGGGATAGGTTTAAAAACTACCCTAACCCTAACGCGTACCCTAACCCTAACCCCTACCCTAACCCTAACACGTACCCTAATCCTAACCCTTAAACTAAACCGAGCCCTAACCCTAACACTAACCCTAACCCTATCCCTAACCTATACCCTACGCCATACACGGACCCCTCTCCGAACCCGTACCCTAAGCCGTACCCTAACCCTAACCCTCACCCTAACCCTAACCCTAGGCTACCCTTGACTGCTTCTGCCTCCAATAGATTTCCTAAGCAGTAGTGTTTTAAGGAACAGCTTAAAAAGAGAATCCTAATGTGTTTTTTTATAATGGGTGTGTTCCTTATCTTATCCTAGTGTCTAAACTCTTCTCCATGGCTGGACCCCCAAATAATATTCCTTTACGTGCTAAGGGGTATCTAGAGAGTGGGATAGGTTGAATAACTACCCTAACCCTAACGTGTACCCTAACCCTAACCCCTACCCTAACCCTAAAACGTACCCTAATCCTAACCCGAACCCTAAACCGAGCCCTAACCCTAACACTAACCCTAACCCTAACCCATACCCTACTCCGTACACGAACCCCTCGCCGAACCCGTACCCTAACCCTAACCCTCACCCTAACACTAACCCTAAGCTACCCTTGACTGCTTCTGCCTCCAATAGATTTCCTAAGCACTAGTGTTTTAAGGAACAGCTTAAAAAGAGAATCCTAATGTGATTTCTTTATAATGGGTGTGTTCCTTATCTTATCCTAGTGTCTAAACTCTTCTCCATTGCTGGAGCCCCAAATAATATTCCTTTACGTGCTAAGGGGAATCTAGATAGTGGGATAGGTTTAATAACTACCCTAACCCTAACGCGTACCCTAACCCTAACCCCTACCCTAACCCTAACACGTACCCTAATCCTAACCCGTACCCTAAACCGAGCCCTACCCCTAACACTAACCCTAACCCTAACCCTAACGCATACCCTACACCATAGACGGACCCCTCCCCGAACCCGTACCCTAAGCCGTACTCTAACCCTAACCCTAAGCCTAACCCGAACCCTAGGCTACCCTTGACTGCATCTGCCTCCAATAGATTTCCTAAGCACTAGTGTTTTAAGGAACAGCTTAAAAAGAGAATCCTAATGTGATTTCTTTATAATGGGTGTGTTCCTTATCTTATCCTAGTGTCTAAACTCTTCTCCATGGCTGGACCCCCAAATAATATTCCTTTACGTGCTAAGGGGTATCTAGAGAGTGGGATAGGTTTAATAACTACCCCAACCCTAACGCGTACCCTAACCCTAACCCCTACCCTAACCCTAACACGTACCCTAATCCTAACCCGTACCCTAAACCGAGCCCTAACCCTAACCCTAACACTAACCCTAACCCTAACCCATACCCTACACGGTACACGGACCCCTCCCCGAACCCGTAACCTAAGCCGTACAGTAACCCTAACCCTAAGCCTAACCCTAACCCTAGGCTACCCTTGACTGCTTCTGCCTCCAATAGATTTCCTAAGCACTAGTGTTTTAAGGAACAGCTTCAAAAGAGAATCCTAATGTGATTTCTTTATAATGGGTGTGTTCCTTATCTTATCCTAGTGTCTAAACTCTTCTCCATGGCTGGACCCCCAAATAATATTCCTTTACGTGCTAAGGGGTATCTAGAGAGTGGGATAGGTTGAATAACTACCCTAACCCTAACGTGTACCCTAACCCTAACCCCTACCCTAACCCTAAAACGTACCCTAATCCTAACCCGAACCCTAAACCGAGCCCTAACCCTAACACTAACCCTAACCCTAACCCATACCCTACTCCGTACACGAACCCCTCGCCGAACCCGTACCCTAACCCTAACCCTCACCCTAACACTAACCCTAAGCTACCCTTGACTGCTTCTGCCTCCAATAGATTTCCTAAGCACTAGTGTTTTAAGGAACAGCTTAAAAAGAGAATCCTAATGTGATTTCTTTATAATGGGTGTGTTCCTTATCTTATCCTAGTGTCTAAACTCTTCTCCATTGCTGGAGCCCCAAATAATATTCCTTTACGTGCTAAGGGGAATCTAGATAGTGGGATAGGTTTAATAACTACCCTAACCCTAACGCGTACCCTAACCCTAACCCCTACCCTAACCCTAACACGTACCCTAATCCTAACCCGTACCCTAAACCGAGCCCTACCCCTAACACTAACCCTAACCCTAACCCTAACGCATACCCTACACCATAGACGGACCCCTCCCCGAACCCGTACCCTAAGCCGTACTCTAACCCTAACCCTAAGCCTAACCCGAACCCTAGGCTACTCTTGACTGCATCTGCCTCCAATAGATTTCCTAAGCACTAGTGTTTTAAGGAACAGCTTAAAAAGAGAATCCTAATGTGATTTCTTTATAATGGGTGTGTTCCTTATCTTATCCTAGTGTCTAAACTCTTCTCCATGGCTGGACCCCCAAATAATATTCCTTTACGTGCTAAGGGGTATCTAGAGAGTGGGATAGGTTTAATAACTACCCCAACCCTAACGCGTACCCTAACCCTAACCCCTACCCTAACCCTAACACGTACCCTAATCCTATCCCGTACCCTAAACCGAGCCCTAACCCTAACCCTAACACTAACCCTAACCCTAACCCATACCCTACACGGTACACGGACCCCTCCCCGAACCCGTAACCTAAGCCGTACAGTAACCCTAACCCTAAGCCTAACCCTAACCCTAGGCTACCCTTGACTGCTTCTGCCTCCAATAGATTTCCTAAGCACTAGTGTTTTAAGGAACAGCTTCAAAAGAGAATCCTAATGTGATTTCTTTATAATGGGTGTGTTCCTTATCTTATCCTAGTGTCTAAACTCTTCTCCATGGCTGCACCCCCAAATAATATGCCTTTACGTGCTAAGGGGTATCCAGAGAATGGGATAGGTTTAATAACAACCCTAACCCTAACGCGTAACCTAACCCTAACCCCTACCCTAACCCTAACATGTACCCTAATCCTAACCCGTACCCTAAACCGAGCCGTAACCCTAACACTAACCCTAACCCTAACCCTAACCCATACCCTACACCGTACTCGGACCCCTCCCCAAACACGTACCCTAAGCCGTACCCTAACACTAACCCTCACCCTAACCCTAACCCTAAGCTACCCTTCACTGCTTCTGCCTCCAATAGATTTCCTAAGCACTAGTGTTTTAAGGAACAGCTTAAAAAGAGAATCCTAATGTGATTTCTTTATAATGGGTGTGTTCCTTATCTTATCCTAGTGTCTAAACTCTTCTCCATGGCTGGACCCCCAAATAATATTCCTTTACGTGCTAAGGGATATCTAGAGAGTGGGATAGGTTTAATAATTACCCTAACCCTAATGCGTACCCTAACCCTAACCCCTACCCTACCCCTAACACGAACCCTAATCCTAACCCGTACCCTAAACCGAGCCCTAACCCTAACACTAACCCTAACCCTAACCCATACCCTACACCGTACACGGACCCTTCCCCGAACCCGTACCCTAAGCCGTACCCTAACCCTAACCCTAAGCCTAACCCTAAACCTAGGCTACCCTTGACTGCTTCTGCCTCCAATAGATTTCCTAAGCACTAGTGTTTTAAGGAACAGCTTAAAAACAGAATCCTAATGTGATTTTTTTATACTGGGTGTGTTCCTTATCTTATCCTAGTGTCTAAACTCTTCTCCATGGCTGGACCCCCAAATAATATTCCTTTACGTGCTAAGGGGTATCTAGAGAGTGGGATAGGTTTAATAACTACCCTAACCCTAACGCGTACCCTAACCCTAACCCCTATCCTCACCCTAACACGTACCCTAATCCTAACCCTTAAACTAAACCGAGCCCTAACCCAAACACTAACCCTAACCCTATCCCTAACCTATACCCTACGCCATACACGGACCCCTCTCCGAACCCGTACCCTAAGCCGTACCCTAACCCTAACCCTAAGCCTAACCCTAACCCTAGGCTACCCTTGACTGCTTCTGCCTCCAATAGATTTCCTAAGCACTAGTGTTTTAAGGAACAGCTTAAAAACAGAATCCTAAAGTGTTTTTTTATAATGGGTCTGTTCCTTATCTTATCCTAGTGTCTAAACTCTTCTGCATGGCTGGACCCCCAAATAATATTCCTTTACGTGCTAAGGGGTATCTAGAGAGTGGGATAGGTTGAATAACTACCCTAACCCTAACGCGTACCCTAACCCTAACCCATACCCTAACCCTAAAACGTACCCTAATCCTAACCCGAACTCTAAACCGAGCCCTAACCCTAACACTAACCCTAACCCTAACCCATACCCTACTCCGTACAAGAACCCCTCCCCGAACCCGTACCCTAAGCCGTACCCTAACCCTAACCCTAAGCCTAACCCTAACCCTAGGCTACCCTTGACTGCTTCTGCCTCCAATAGATTTCCTAAACACTAGTGTTTTAAGGAACAGCTTAAAAACAGAATCCTAATGTGATTTCTTTATACTGGGTGTGTTCCTTATCTTATCCTAGTGTCTAAACTGTTCTCCATGGCTGGACCCCCAAATAATATTCCTTTACGTGCTAAGGGGTATCTAGAGAGTGGGATAGGTTTAATAACTACCCTAACCCTAATGCGTACCCTAACCCTAACACCTACCCTAACCCTAACTCGTACCCTAATCCTAACCCTTAAACTAAACCGAGCACTAACCCTAACACTAACCCTAACCCTATCCCTAACCTATACCCTATGCCATACACGGACCCCTCTCCGAACCCGTACCCTAAGCCGTACCCTAACCCTAACCCTAAGCCTAACCCTAACCCTAGGCTACCCTTGACTGCTTCTGCCTCCAGTAGATTTCCTAAGCACTAGTGTTTTAAGGAACAGCTTAAAAAGAGAATCCTAATGTGTTTTTTTATAATGGGTGTGTTCCTTATCTTATCCTAGTGTCTAAACTCTTCTGCATGGCTGGACCCCCAAATAATATTCCTTTACGTGCTAAGGGGTATCTAGAGAGTGGGATAGGTTGAATAACTACCCTAACCCTAACGCGTACCCTAAACCTAACCCCTACCCTAACCCTAACACGTACCCTAATCCTAACCCGTACCCTAAACCGAGCCCTAACCCTAACACTAACCCTAACCCTAACCGATACCCTACTCCGTACACGAACCCCTCCCCGAACCCGTACCCTAACCCTAACCCTCACCCTAACCCTAACCCTAAGCTACCCTTGACTGCTTCTGCCTCCAATAGATTTCCTAAGCACTAGTGTTTTAAGGAACAGCTTAAAAAGAGAATCCTAATGTGATTTCTTTATAATGGGTGTGTTCCTTATCTTATCCTAGTGTCTAAACTCTTCTCAAGGGCTGGACCCCCAAATAATATTCCTTTACGTGCTAAGGGGTATCTAGAGAGTGGGATAGGTTTAATAACTACCCTAACCGTAACGCGTACCCTAACCCTAACCCCTACCCTAACCCTAACACGTACCCTAATCCTAACCCGTACCCTAAACCGAGCCCTAACCCTAACACTAACCCTAACCCTAACCCTACACCGTACACGGACCCCTCCCCGAACCCGTACCCTAAGCCGTACCCTAACCCTAACACTAACCCTAACCCTAACCCATATCCTACACCGTACACGGACCCCTCCCCGAACCCGTAACCTAAGCCGTACAGTAACCCTAACCCTAAGCCTAACCCTAACCCTAGGCTACCCTTGACTGCTTCTGCCTCCAATAGATTTCCTAAGCACTAGTGTTTTAAGGAACAGCTTAAAAAGAGAATCCTAATGTGATTTCTTTATAATGGGTGTGTTCCTTATCTTATCCTAGTGTCTAAACTCTTCTCCATGGCTGGACCCCCAAATAATATTCCTTTACGTGCTAAGGGGTATCTAGAGAGTGGGATAGGTTTAATAACTACCCTAACCCTAACGCGTACCCTAACCCTAACCCCTACCCTAACCCTAACACGTACCCTAATCCTAACCCGAACCCTAAACCGAGCCCTAACCCTAACACTAACCCTAAACCTAACCCTAACCCATACCCTACACCGTACACGGACCCCTCCCCGAACACGTACCCTAAGCCGTACCCTAACACTAACCCGAACCCTAACCCTAACCCTAAGCTACCCTTGACTGCTTCTGCCTCCAATAGATTTCCTAAGCACTAGTGTTTTAAAAAACAGCTTAAAAAGAGAATCCTAATGTGATTTCTTTATAATGGGTGTGTTCCTTATCTTATCCTAGTGTCTAAACTTTTCTCCATGCCGGGACCCGCAAATAATATTCCTTTACGTGCTAAGGGGTATCTAGATAGTGGGATAGGTTTTATATCAAACCTAACCCTAACGCGCACCCTAACCCTAACCCCTACCCTAACCTTAAAACGTACCCTAATCCTAACCCGCACCCTAAACCGAGCCCTAACCCTAACCTTAACCCTAACCCTAACCCATATCCTACGCATTACCCGAACCCCTCGCCGAACCCATACCCTAAGCCATACCCAGACCCTAACCCTAACCCTAACCCTAACCCTAACACTAACCCTAAGCTACCCTTGACTGCTTCTGCCTCCAGTAGATTTCCTAAGCACTAGTGTTTTAAGGAACAGCTTAATAAGAGAATCCTAATGTGATTTCTTTATACTGGGTGTGTTCCTTATCTTATCCTAGTGTCTAAACACTTCTCCTTGGCTGGACACCAAATAATATTCCTTTACGTACTATGTGATATCTACGTATATCTACATATTATGTGGTATCTAGAGAGTGGCATAGGATTAATAAATACCCCAAACCTAACGCCTACCCTATCCCTAAGCCCTACCCTAACCCTAACACGTACCCTAATCCTGACCCATACCTTAAACAGAGCCCTAACCCTAAAACTAACCCTAACCCTAACCCTAACCCATAAACTACGTGCTACCAGAACCCGTACCCGAACCCGTACCCTAACCCTAACCCTGACCGTAACTCTAAGCTACCCTTGACTGCTTCTGCCTCCAATAGATTTCCAAAGCACTACTGTTTTAAGGAAGAGGTTGGAAAGAGAATCCTAATGTAATTTCTTTATAATGGGTGTGTTCCTTATCTTATCCTAGTGTCTAAACTCTTCTCCATGGCTGGACCCCAAATAATATTCCTTTACGTGTTAAGTGGTATCTAGACAGTGGGATAGGTTTAATAAATACCCTAACCCTAACGCGTACCCTAACCCAAACCCCTACCCTAACACTAACACGTACCCTAATCCGACCCCCTAACCTACACCAAGCCCTAACGCTAAAAGTAACCCTAACCCTAACCCTAATCCATACCCTACCCCATACCCGAACTCGTAATCGAAACTAAACTATAAGCCGTACCCTAACCCTAAACCTAACCCTAACCCTAACCCTAACCCTAAGCTACCCTTGACTGCTTCTGCCTCCAATAGATTTCCTAAGCACTAGTGTTTTAAGGAACAGCTTAAAAAGAGAATCCTAATGTGATTTTTTTATAATGGGTGTGTTCCTTATCTTACCCTATTGTCTAAACTCTTCTCCATGGATGGACCCCAAATAGTATTCCTTTACGAGGAATGTGGTATCTAGAGAGTGGGATAGGATTAATAAACACCCTAACCCTAACGCGTACGCTAACCTTAACCCCTACCCTAACACTAACACGTACCCTAATCCTAACCCGTACCCTAAACCGAGCCCTAACCCTAAAACTAACCCTAACCCTAACGATAACCCATACCCTACGCCTTACCCGAACCCGTACCCGCACCCGTACCGTAGGCGTATCCTAACACTAAACCTAACCCTAACACTCAGCTACCCTTAACTGCTTCTGCCTCCAATATATTTCCTAAGCACTAGTGTTTAAAGGAACAGGTTCAAAAGAGAATCCTAATGTGATTTCTTTATAATGGGTGTGTTCCTTATCTTATCCTAGTGTCTAAACTCTTCTCCATGGCTGGACCCCAAATAATATTCCTTTACGTGCTAGGTGGTATCTAGAGAGTGGGATAGGATTAATAAACACCCTAACCCTAACGCGTACCCTAACTCTAACCACTACCCTAACCCTAACACGTACTCTAATCCTAACCCATACCCTAAACCGAGCCCTAACCCTAAAACTAACCCTAACCCTAACCCTAACCCATACCCTACTTGGTACCTGAACCCGTACCCGAACCCGTACCATAAGCAGTACCCTAACCCTAACCCTAACCCTAACCCTAACCCTAAGCCTAACCCTAACCCTAGGCTACCCTTGACTGCTTCTGCCTCCAATAGATTTCCTAAGCACTAGTGTTTTAAGGAACAGCTTAAAAAGAGAATCCTAATGTGATTTCTTTATAATGGGTGTGTTCCTTATCTTATCCTAGTGTCTAAACTCTTCTCCATGGCTGGACCCCCAAATAATATTCCTTTACGTGCTAAGGGGTATCTAGAGAGTGGGATAGGTTTAATAACTACCCTAACCCTAACGCGTACCCTAACCCTAACCCCTACCCTAACACGTACCCTAATCCTAACCCGTACCCTAAACCGAGCCCTAACCCTAACACTAACCCTAACCCTAACCCATACCCTACGCCGTACCCGAACCCCTCCCCGATCCCGTACCCTAAGCCGTACCCTAACCCTAACCCTAAGCCTAACCCTAACCCTAGGCTACCCTTGGCTGCTTCTGCCTCCAATAGATTTCCTAAGCACTAGTGTTTTAAGGAACAGCTTAAAAAGAGAATCCTAATGTGATTTCTTTATAATGGGTGTGTTCCTTATCTTATCCTAGTGTCTAAACTCTTCTCCATGGCTGGACCCCCAAATAATATTCCTTTACGTGCTAAGGGGTATCTAGAGAGTGGGATACGTTTAATAACTACCCTAACCCTAACGCGTACCCTAACCCTAACCCCTACCCTAACCCTAACACGTACCGTAGTCCTAACCCGTACCCTAAACCGAGCCCTAACCCTAACACTAACCCTAACCCTAACCCTAACCCATACCCTACGCCGTACACGAACCCCTCCCCGAACCCGTACCCTAAGCCGTACCTTAACCCTAACCCTAAGCCTAACCCTAACCCTAGGCTACCCTTGACTGCTTCTGCCTCCAATAGATTTCCTAAGCACTAGTGTTTTAAGGAACAGCTTAAAAAGAGAATCCTAATGTGATTTCTTTATAATGGGTGTGTTCCTTATCTTATCCTAGTGTCTAAACTGTTCTTCATGGCTGGACCCCCAAATAATATTCCTTTACGTGCTAATGGGTATCTAGAGAGTGGGATAGATTTAATAACTACCCTAACCCTAACGCGTACCCTAACCCTAACCCCTACCCTAACCCTAACACGTACCCTAATTCTAACCCGTACCCTAAACCGAGCCCTAACCCTAACCCTTACCCTAATCCTAACCCTAACCCATACCCTACGCCGTACCCGAACCCCTCCCCGAACCCGTACCCTAAGCCGTACCCTAACCCTAACCCTAAGCCTAACCCTAACCCTAGGCTACCCTTGACTGCTTCTGCCTCCAATAGATTTCCTAAGCACTAGTGTTTTAAGGAACAGCTTAAAAAGAGAATCCTAATGTGTTTTTTTATAATGGGTGTGTTCCTTATCTTATCCTAGTGTCTAAACTCTTCTCCATGGCTGGACCCCCAAATAATATTCCTTTACGTGCTAAGGGGTATCTGGAGAGTGGGATAGGTTGAATAACTACCCTAACCCTAACGCGTACCCTAACCCTAACCCCTACCCTAACCCTAAAACGTACCCTAATCCTAACCCGAACCCTAAACCGAGCCCTAACCCTAACACTAAACCTAACCCTAACCCATACCCTACTCCGTACACGAACCCCTCTCCGAACCCGTACCCTAACCCTAACCCTCACCCTAACCCTAACCCTAAGCTACCCTTGACTGCTTCTGCCTCCAATAGATTTCCTAAGCACTAGTGTTTTAAGGAACAGCTTAAAAAGAGAATCCTAATGTGATTTCTTTATAATGGGTGTGTTCCTTATCTTATCCTAGTGTCTAAACTCTTCTCCAGGGCTGGACTCCCAAATAATATTCCTTTACGTGCTAAGGGGTATCTAGAGAGTGGGATAGGTTTAATAACTACCCTAACCGTAACGCGTACCCTAACCCTAACCCCTACCCTAACCCTAACACGTACCCTAATCCTAACCCGTACCCTAAACCGAGCCCTAACCCTAACACTAACCCTAACCCTAACCCTACACCGTACACGGACCCCTCCCCGAACCCGTACCCTAAGCCGTACCCTAACCCTAACACTAACCCTAACCCTAACCCATATCCTACACCGTACACGGACCCCTCCCCGAACCCGTAACCTAAGCCGTACAGTAACCCTAACCCTAAGCCTAACCCTAACCCTAGGCTACCCTTGACTGCTTCTGCCTCCAATAGATTTCCTAAGCACTAGTGTTTTAAGGAACAGCTTAAAAAGAGAATCCTAATGTGATTTCTTTATAATGGGTGTGTTCCTTATCTTATCCTAGTGTCTAAACTCTTCTCCATGGCTGGACCCCCAAATAATATTCCTTTACGTGCTAAGGGGTATCTAGAGAGTGGGATAGGTTTAATAACTACCCTAACCCTAACGCGTACCCTAACCCTAACCCCTACCCTAACCCTAACACGTACCCTAATCCTAACCCGAACCCTAAACCGAGCCCTAACCCTAACACTAACCCTAAACCTAACCCTAACCCATACCCTACACCGTACACGGACCCCTCCCCGAACACGTACCCTAAGCCGTACCCTAACACTAACCCGAACCCTAACCCTAACCCTAAGCTACCCTTGACTGCTTCTGCCTCCAATAGATTTCCTAAGCACTAGTGTTTTAAAAAACAGCTTAAAAAGAGAATCCTAATGTGATTTCTTTATAATGGGTGTGTTCCTTATCTTATCCTAGTGTCTAAACTTTTCTCCATGCCGGGACCCGCAAATAATATTCCTTTACGTGCTAAGGGGTATCTAAATAGTGGGATAGGTTTTATATCAAACCTAACCCTAACGCGCACCCTAACCCTAACCCCTACCCTAACCCTAACACGTACCCTAATCCTAACCCGTACCCTAAACCGAGCCCTAACCCTAACCTTAACCCTAACCCTAACCCATATCCTACGCATTACCCGAACCCCTCGCCGAACCCATACCCTAAGCCATACCCAGACCCTAACCCTAACCCTAACCCTAACCCTAACACTAACCCTAAGCTACCCTTGACTGCTTCTGCCTCCAGTAGATTTCCTAAGCACTAGTGTTTTAAGGAACAGCTTAATAAGAGAATCCTAATGTGATTTCTTTATACTGGGTGTGTTCCTTATCTTATCCTAGTGTCTAAACACTTCTCCATGGCTGGACACCAAATAATATTCCTTTACGTACTATGTGATATCTACGTATATCTACATATTATGTGGTATCTAGAGAGTGGCATAGGATTAATAAATACCCCAAACCTAACGCCTACCCTATCCCTAAGCCCTACCCTAACCCTAACACGTACCCTAATCCTGACCCATACCTTAAACAGAGCCCTAACCCTAAAACTAACCCTAACCCTAACCCTAACCCATAAACTACGTGCTACCAGAACCCGTACCCGAACCCGTACCCTAACCCTAACCCTGACCGTAACTCTAAGCTACCCTTGACTGCTTCTGCCTCCAATAGATTTCCAAAGCACTACTGTTTTAAGGAAGAGGTTGGAAAGAGAATCCTAATGTAATTTCTTTATAATGGGTGTGTTCCTTATCTTATCCTAGTGTCTAAACTCTTCTCCATGGCTGGACCCCAAATAATATTCCTTTACGTGTTAAGTGGTATCTAGACAGTGGGATAGGTTTAATAAATACCCTAACCCTAACGCGTACCCTAACCCAAACCCCTACCCTAACACTAACACGTACCCTAATCCGACCCCCTAACCTACACCAAGCCCTAACGCTAAAAGTAACCCTAACCCTAACCCTAATCCATACCCTACCCCATACCCGAACTCGTAATCGAAACTAAACTATAAGCCGTACCCTAACCCTAAACCTAACCCTAACCCTAACCCTAACCCTAAGCTACCCTTGACTGCTTCTGCCTCCAATAGATTTCCTAAGCACTAGTGTTTTAAGGAACAGCTTAAAAAGAGAATCCTAATGTGATTTTTTTATAATGGGTGTGTTCCTTATCTTACCCTATTGTCTAAACTCTTCTCCATGGATGGACCCCAAATAGTATTCCTTTACGTGGAATGTGGTATCTAGAGAGTGGGATAGGATTAATAAACACCCTAACCCTAACGCGTACGCTAACCTTAACCCCTACCCTAACACTAACACGTACCCTAATCCTAACCCGTACCCTAAACCGAGCCCTAACCCTAAAACTAACCCTAACCCTAACGATAACCCATACCCTACGCCTTACCCGAACCCGTACCCGCACCCGTACCGTAGGCGTATCCTAACACTAAACCTAACCCTAACACTCAGCTACCCTTAACTGCTTCTGCCTCCAATATATTTCCTAAGCACTAGTGTTTTAAGGAACAGGTTCAAAAGAGAATCCTAATGTGATTTCTTTATAATGGGTGTGTTCCTTATCTTATCCTAGTGTCTAAACTCTTCTCCATGGCTGGACCCCAAATAATATTCCTTTACGTGCTAAGTGGTAACTAGAGAGTTGGATAGGTTTAATAAATACCCTAACCCTAAGGCATACCCTAACCCTAACCCCTACCCTAACCCATACCCTAATCCTAAAACGTACCCTAAACAGAGCCCTAAACCTAAAACTAAACCTAACCCTAACACAAACCCTTACGCTACGCCGTACCCAAAATCGTATTCGAACCCGTACCTTAAGCCGTACCCTATCCCTAACCTTAACCCTAAGCTACCCGTCACTGCTTCTGCCTCCAATAGATTTCCTCAGCACTAGTGTTTTAAGGAACAGGTTCAAGAGAGAATCCTAATCTGATTTCTTTATATTGGGTGTGTTACTTAACTTATCCTAGTGTCTAAACTCTTCTCCATGGCTGGACCCCAAATAATATTCCTTTACGTGCTAAGTGGAATCTAGAGAGTGGGATAGGTTTAATAAATACCCTAACCCTAACGTGTACCCTAACACTAACCCCTACCCTAACCCTAACACGTACCCTAATCCTCACCCGGACCCTAAACCGAGCCCTAACCCTAACACTAATCCTAACCCTAACCCTAACCAATACCCTACGCCGTACCCGAACGCCTCCCCGAAACCGTACCCTAAGCCGTACCCAAACCCTAATCCTCACCCTAACCCTAACCCTAAGTTACCCTTGACTGCTTCTGCCTCCAATAGATTTCCTAAGCACTAGTGTTTTAAAGAACAGCTTAAAAAGAGAACCCTAATGTGATTTCTTTATAATGGGAGTGTTCCTTATCTTATCCTAGTGTCTAAACTCTTCTCCATGGCTGGACCCCCAAATAATATTCCTTTACGTGCTAAGGGTTATCTAGAGAGTGGGATAGGTTTAATAACTACCCTAACCCTAACGCGTACCCTAACCCTAAACCCTACCCTAACCCTAACACGTACCCTAATCCTAAACCGTGCCCTAAACCGAGCCCTATGCCTAACACTAACCCTAACCCTAACCCTAACCCATACCCTACGCCGTACCCGAACCCCTCCCCGAAACCGTACCCTAAGCCGTACCCAAACCCTAACCCGCACCCTAACCCTAACCCTAAGTTACCCTTGACTGCTTCTGCCTCCAATAGATTTCCTAAGCACTAGTGTTTTAAGGAACAGCTTAAAAAGAGAATCCTAATGTGATTTCTTTATAATGGATGTGTTCCTTAACTTATCCTAGTGTCTAAACTCTTCTCCATGGCTGGACCCCCAAATAATATTACCTTACGTGCTAGGGGTATCTAGAGAGTGGGATAGGTTTAATAACTACCCTAACCCTAATGCATACCCTAACCCTAACCCCTACCCTAACCCTAACACGTACCCTAATCCTAACCCGTACCCTAAACCGAGCCCTAACCCTAACCTTAACCCTAACCCTAACCCATATCCTACGCATTACCCGAACCCCTCCCCGAACCCATACCCTAAGCCGTACCCAGACCCTAACCCTAACCCTAAGCTACCCTTCACTGCTTCTGCCTCCAATAGGTTTCCTCAGCACTAGTGTTTTAAGGAACAGGTTCAAAGAGAATCCTAATCTGATTTCTTTATACTGGGTGTGTTCCTTAACTTATCCTAGTGTCTAAACTCTTCTCCATGGCTGGACCCCAAATAATATTCCTTTACGTGCTAAGTGGTATCTAGAGAGTGGGATAGGTTTAATAAATACCCTAACCCTAACGTGTATCCTAACCCTAACCCTAACCCTAACCCTAAAACTAACCCTAACCCTAACCCTAACCAATACCCTACGCCGTACCCGACCCCGTACCCGAACGCATACCCTAAGCCGTACCCTAAACCTAACCCTAACCCTAACCCTAAACCTAAGCTACCCTTGACTGCTTCTGCCTCCAGTACGTTTCCTAAGCACTAGAGTTTTAAACAATAGGTTCAAAAGAGAATCCTATTGTGATTTCTTTATAATGGGGGTGTTCCTTATCTTATCCTAGTGTCTAAACTCTTCTCCACGGCTGGACCCCAAACAATATTCCTTTACGTGCTAAGAGGTATCTAGAGAGTGGGATAGGTTTAATAAATACCCTAACCCTAACGCGTACCCTAACCCTAACCCCTACCCTAACCCTAGCACGTGCCCTAATCCAAACCCGTACCCTAAACCCAGCCCTAACCCTAAAACTAAACCTAACCCTAACCCTAAACCATACCTTATGCCGTACACGTACCCGTACCCGAAACCATACACTAAGCCGTACCCTAACCCTAACCCTAACACCTACCCTAACCCTAACACGTACCCTAACCCTAACCCTAACCCTAAAACTAACCCTAAACCTAACCCACACCCTACGCCGTACACGAACCCTTACCTGAACCCGTACCCTAAGCTGTACCCTAACCCTAACCCTAACCCTAAACCTAAGCTACCTTTGACTGCTTCTGCCTCCAATAGATTTCCTATGCACTAGTGTTTTAAGGAACAGCTTAAAAAGAGAATCCTAATGTGATTTCTTTATAATGGGAGTGTTCCTTAACTTATCCTAGTGTCTAAACTCTTCTCCATGGCTGGACCCCAAACAATATTACTTTACGTGCTAAGTGGTATCTAGAGAGTGGGATAGGTTTAATAAATACCCTAACCCTAACACGTACCCAAACCCTAACCACTACCCAAACCCTAACACGTACCCTAATCCTAACCAGTACCCTAGACCGAGCCATAACCCTAAAACTAACCCTAACCCAACCCTAACCCATACCCTACACCATACCCGAACTCGTAACCGAACCTGAACCATAAGCCGTACCCTAAACCTAACCCTAAGCCTAACCCTAACCCTAAGCTACCCTTGACTGCTTCTGCCTCCAACAGATTTCCTCAGCACTAGAGTTTTAAAGAACAGGTTCAAAAGAGAATCCTAATGTGATTTGTTTATAATGGGTGTGTTCCTTATCTTATCGTAGTGTCTAAACTCTTCTCCATGGCTGGACCCCAAATAATATTCCTTTACGTGCTAAGTGGTATCTAGAGAGTGGGATAGGTTTAATTAATACCCTAACCCTAACGCGTACCCTAACCCTAACCCCTACCCTAACCCTAACATATACCCTAATCCTAACCCGTACCCTAAACCGAGCCCTACCCCTAAAACTAAACCTAACCCTAACCCTAAACCATACCTTATGCCGTACACGTACCCGTACCCGAACCCATACACTAAGCCGTACCCTAACCCTAACCCTAACACCTACCCTAACCCTAACACGTACCCTAATCCTAACCCGTAACCTAAACCGAGCCCTAACCCTAAAGCTAACCCTAACCCTAACCCTAACCCATACCCTATGCCGTACCCTCACCCGTACCCTACCCCGTACTCTAAGCTGTACCCTAATCCTAACCCTAACCCTAACCCTTAACCCCAAACCCTAAACCCTAAACCCTAACCCTCACCCTAACCCTAAACCCTAACCCTCACCCTAACCCTCCCAGTTGTTGGAAATGCAATGAAAATACTCCATACGATGCGCACCTGTTGGGCACATTCTTAACAAAAGGCTTTTTGCATTTTCACCAGTAGTTTCTCCTTAAGGTCATCACTTGCCAATTAATGACCATGCTGTTTAGGAATCCCATTAAAAACCCAGGAGTCAGGATTCCCGGCAGGCTCTCCCGTTCTCCCTCGGGCACTCTTCCACCCTCTCTAGGTTTCAGTTTCCTCATCTGTAAAAACACAGGCACCTGACTATATTCATTCCAGGAACTCGAGCCTATTGAGAGAGTGAGGAAATAGCTAATCTGGTTTTTGGATGATAGACCAAAAACCAGATTTAAAGAAAAATATGTCATTGCTGGTTTTCATGCGAACAGACACGTATAATGAAGGAAGTAATCCCCCTGGCCCTCCAGGAGTTGCCTGGGGACCGAGTCTGCGAAATATTTATACATCAGGAGATGGCTCTGAGCTGGAATTCTACAAAAGAAGAGTAGAGCAACCCAGTACAGCTTTATACCCCCTCAGCCACAGGAGAAGAAAGTCTGCAGGCTACTGAAAGCCAGCAGCATTGCCAAATTAACTCCCACGGCCTTTGCCAAACTGCACCTGGTACCTCTGAATTCTCTGTTTCCTTCCCTATTCTGACTCTTTTCTCAATAAATGCACATTTCTTAATATAGTGTCACAGTGGAAGCAAAACAGACCTTCAATTTTCAGACCTCAATTTATAAAGCAAAGGTTCTAGGGGTTTTGTTTTTAAATTAAAGGACCACATAATTTGAAAATTGTACAGGTTCTAATTCTTCAGTTCCAAGATACCAAACACACTGCATGGGGTCCGCATGGAAAGGCCCCTCTCAGGAGAAGCGCCACCGATTCCACAATGAAAGGGCAGCAAGGTGCCCTTCTCCCTTCTCTGCTGCCTGGATGGCCCCCATGTTTTTCAATCCATGCCCCCTGGCAAGTTTCTAAGGTGCAATTCTGAGACCCTTCCCTTTGCCATCCCAGCAGGTGGCCAAGGGCCTGCCGGGGCTGGAGACGTGCAGGAAGCAGACCTGGGCCAGCTGGCCAGAGTGGGGTTTGGGGGTTCACAGCAGGAGAAATCACCATGCAGAATAAATCCCTTGGCCTTGCCATAACCCAAGGGCAAGTCTCTCAGGGCTACGGGCCCTCTCAGGTTCTCCTTGCAGAGACCTCGCGTGGGGCACTTGGCTACTTGGGAAAACCGCGCGGGAGCGAGCTTTACACCAGCAGATGTTTTGTAAAATTTGACGGGGTAGGCTCGGGCCTGTCTTGAAAGCCTCTACTCAAAGGCGAGCCCTTCCTGCGGCCGCCAGGTTAGGGGGCTCCGCGACTGTGCCGAACAGCTCTGGTGTGAGTCGTGGTTCCCTCCTCCACCCACCCCCACGAGCCCGTCCCCTTACCTGCGGCCCGCGGCCCTCCGCTCCGCGCTCGGATGCCGCTGGGGTGCCAGGGACCCACGGGAGGGGTCGTTCCCGGCGGCCGCGCGCTGGCTCCCCGGACCCGCGCCGGCTCGCCGGGGACCGACGGCGAGGAGCCCCGAGGACGCCCCGCGCCAGGTGCGCTCTGGCCGGGACGCCCACTTCAGGAGAGGCGCGCGGACCTCCGGCGCGCTCAGGTGAGCCGCAGCCAATGCCGAGCAAGACCCGCCCCGCCGGCGCCGCGTCCGCGCGGCACAGCACGGTCTCGGCGCTCCGGGCACGGGCGCCTGGGGCCGGGCGTCCCCTCTCCCGCGAGCGCGAGGCAGGAAGCGGCGCCCCTGCGAGGCCGCTAGCGATGCCCCGGCGCGCGAGCCCCTGCGGCGCGGAGACCGCTCCAGGCTGGACTCAGCGAGGCCAACGCCGCCAGCAGGAGCGCTTGGCGGGACCCGGCTCGGGCAGGGGAGCTGCAGACCCCCGCAAACAACCCAGTTTTTTAAATGGAAAAAGGACTTGAAAAGACCCTTCTCCAGATAAGACATACAAATGGTCAACAAACACCTGAAGAGATGTTAAACATCGTTAGTCACGATGGAAATGCACATTAATACCACAACGCCATACCCCTCCACAAACACTAGAAGGCCTATAATCAAGAGAATTAAAAATAACAAATTTTGGCAAAAATGTAGAGAAATTGATACAGAGTTTCCCATGGGGAAAATGAATCGGTCCAGGAGATGGATGGTGAGAATATTTGTACAACAATGTGAATGTAGTTAATGCCACAGAACTGTATACTCAAAATGGTTTAAATGTTAAATGTTAGTTTTACTCACAATGAAAAAATGAATGAAGCACTGATGATACGTGTTAGAACATGGATGAACACAGAAAACATTCTAAGTCAAAGAGGTCATGCAGAAAAGGTCACCCAGATCATACTTATCTCGTGTGTTTTAAACCCATAAAGGTTTTGAAAATGAGGGAAAGTCTCAGTAATAGTTTCAGAAAAAGAAAACTGGATCAGAATGGGAAAAGACATTTCCATAGAGTTGGGGAAATGGTGAATGTTGAAGTGGGCCCGTGGATAGGATTATAAGGCGGAACCATAAAATTTCGTCTTTGGGTCTCTATGTGCTGGTTCCCTAGGAGAGGACCCCAGTATTGCTTAAAACACACAGCAGTAGTTTATGTGAGGTGGTGTATTTTGTACTGCTACTTATAGTTTTTTTATACACTTGAAATTACTGGGAAGTACATTACTTTTCAAAAGAACCAGGTCAAAACCATGCCCAAAAAAAGCAGAGAAGACATCGAACTTCATAATAGAGGCCAAGCCTTAACCAGATGCAGTTCACCTAAAGTGGTGACGCTCATCATTCTTGTAGGGTCCACGCGTTATTAACAGGCACCATGGGAAGATTATATTAGGAGCCACTGTGTCTTGGGTGCTGTGGATGACCTGGCTGTAGTAGAAACAGTGGGATTTCTGAATTCTAGTTTTCCACATCAAACCACCAAAACCCTGTTAGAACTAATAAATGAATTCAGTAAAGCTGCAGCGCAAAAAATCAGTACACAAAAATCACTTTTCTTTCTTTTTTTTTTTAATAAATTTTTTTAAAAATATTTATTTCTTTATTTATCTTTGGCTGCATTGGGTCTTCGTTGCTGTGCACGGCCTTTCTCTAGCTGCGGCAAGCAGGGGCTACTCTTCGTTGCGGTGCACGGGCTTCTCATTGCAGTGGCTTCTCTTGTTGTGGAGCATGGGCTGTAAGAGAGCAGGCTTCACTAGTTGTGGCACACGACCTCAGCAGTTGTCGCTCGCGGGCTCCAGAGCACAGGCTCAGTAGTTGTGGTGCACAGGCTTCGTTGTTCCGAAGCATGTGGGATCTTCCCAGACCAGGGCTCGAACCCGTGTTCCCTGTATTGGCAGGCAGATTCTTAACCACTGAGCCACAAAGGAACCCCTAAAAATCACTTGTCTTTCTATAAACTAATAATGTGCCATCAGAAAGAGAAATTAACAAAACAATCCCATTTGCAATTGCATCTAAAAAATACCTGGGAATAAATTGAACCAAGGATGTGAAAGCACACTGAAAACTCTAAAACACTGATGAAAGAAACTGAACAGACACAAATGAATGGAAAGCTATCCCGTGCTCATGGATGCAAAGAACACTGTTAAAATGTCCATTCTACCAAAAGCAATGTTCAAATGCAAAGCAAGCCTGGTCAGAACTCCAATGGCATTCTTCACAGAAATATAGCAAACGTTCCTATCATTTGTGTGGAAACACAAAGGCCCCTGAATAGCCAAAGGGAGTCTGAGAACGGAGAACAGGTTGGAGGCATCTCCCTCCCTGACTTCACACTACATTACGAAGCTACAGTCACCAAAAAGTGTGCAATTGGCACAAAAACAGGCACGCAGACCAGAGGAACAGGACAGAGACCCAAGAAATAAACCTACGGTTATGCGGTAAGTTAATTCACAAGAAAAGAGCCAAGAACATACACTGGGGAAACAACAGTCCCCTCAATAAATGGTGCTGGCAAAACTGGACACCACACACCAAAGAACACTGCACTCTGTCTACACCACACAAAAACTGGCTAAAAACCCAGTGTTCCACATGAAGCCCTTCCTCTCCTGGGTCCTCTGAGGACAGACACCCTCAGCACTCAACCAGACACAAGAACCTTCTCCCCCACTTTTCCTCACCTTTTCCTTTAGCAGCGTCACCTCCCAGCAGGTCCAGAGGAGACCTGGCTCCTGTCAGCGTGAACTGGACCCCACAGTGTCCCAAAGCCCCAGTGGGTCCTGAGGAGACCCGGCTTCTGCTACAGCCGTTCTGCTGTGGAAATTCACATTGAAATAGAGCCAAATGACCCATGAATTCTCCAAAATAGTTAAGGAGCAATTAACTAGAAACCGTAAGAAATGAAATGATTATAGACACAGACTTTACTTATTTTTTTTTAATATTTATATATTTAGCTTCGCTGGGTCTTAGCTGTGTCACACGGACCTTTTTCTTTTTTAAGTTGCAGCATGCGAACCCTTAGTTGAGGCACGTGGGATCTAGTTCCCTGACCAGGGATGGAACCCAGGCCCCCTGCACTGGGAGCACGGAACCTTAGCCACAGGACCACCAGGGAAGTCCCTAGACACGAACTTTAAAACTTATGCCAAATTCACACAAATTTATTCACAGACATTTCAAATGCAAGGCTATGAAGATTACAGAGAAACATAGAAGAAAATCTACATGACATTGGGTTTCGTCTATAGATCACGGGCTTTGAGTTTTAACATACAAGGCCAATCACAAAAGAAAAAAATATGGTGGACTTTATAAAATTAAAGATTTCTACTATCAAAGACCTTATTCTCAAAGTCAAAATGAGGCAGGAGATAAATGGTCTCCAGCCTTCGCATTTACAACTGGCCTCCAGTTCACACTTCCTGGGGTGAGAAAAAAATGGGCTCCAGGCTGGACATTCATTACCAGCCCCCTGTTTACATTTCCTGAAGCAAGAGACAAACGGGCTCTAGAACTACATATTTATGCCCAGACTCCTGTCTATATTTCGAGGTCTGCACCTCGATATGAAAACCAGCAAGAGAAATAGGGTAAATAACCAGACATTGGACATTTTTATGAGAGGGACAGAGTGGGACTAAACCCTGTTAAAAGATCAAGAGATCATACATTTCTCATCCTTGGGGCAAGGGAAACAGTGCACATGTGCAGAAAGGTTCCTTGGGGGTCAAAAAGGAAGGGGCACCACCCCAAAATAGGTGATGCTAAGGTCGTCCCATAGGCCTCTGGGCGGTAATCCATCTTGGAAAAAAGTTGCGCACGCATGTTGGAGAGGGTCCTAGAGCAGGGCAGGTGTGGAAAAAGAAAGCAGATAATTGGCCAGAGGTGAACAGAGACCCGGAAGAACTGCCCTGTATAAGTGACTTAACCGCCTCTTCACTGCGCTCCTCCTCATTAGGGAGAGTGTCCACACCCTTCCTCTCCGGGTGTGCATCTCTGCCTTGCTTCTGTCTTAACTAAACAAACTATTTCTCTGTGTGCTCTCCCACTTGTTGATGTGCTATGTCTCTAATAATAAACTTTGTACCTGTTTTTACAGTTTTTACCTCTATGAGAAAAGCATTTTTCACTGGGGGCAAGAGCTAGTTGGGGTGGTGGCTAGGATTCCTGGTTTTCATCCAGGCTCCCCAGGTTCAATTCCTGGTCAGGGAATGAAGAGCTCTCTTCATGTCACCACTCACTGCTGCTTCTCCAGGATAAAAAAGACAAGCCACAAACTGGGAGAAAAATACTTGTAAACCACATATCCAGTAAAGGACTTGGACTCTAAATGGACAAAGACCTCTAAAACAACCCCATTTTAAAAATGGGTAAGGATTTGGACACACACCTGGCCAAAAAAGATATACAGATAATAAAAATCATACAAAAATTATACAAAAAATCATATACTATTAGGGATTTCCAAACTAAAATCGTGAGCCATCACAGCACACCTACTAGGATGGCTGAACTCCAAAACTATGGCAACACCGACTGCTGGAGGGTGAGGAGCAACCTCTCCTCATAGCTGGGGTGCAGGCACAGCCACCTGGCAAGACAGTTCTGCAGCTTTTTTCCACAACTAATCAAGCATCCCCTCGGGGTCCAACAATTATGCGTCCAGTATATAGGCACTGCTTTGAAAATCTATGTCTAAAAGCAGAAAAGGATGCAGTCATGCACAGCAGCACTATTGATAATGGCTAAAAACCTGAAGAAACCGGGATATCCTTCACTAGATGACTGCATAAGCAAAGTGGAGGACAGCCATGTCAAGGCGAGCAGAATACACCACGCCAATATATGTCTCTCTGGCATAAGGATTATTTCAGTCTCATTCAAAAAAAGAAAGATAGAAAAAACTGAGTAGAGACTGACCTTTTATGAAGGACATTTATAAGGAAATCTCCATTTGTAACGCGTTTTCCTCTTTGCACCAGAAATAGAAGGATGATTAAATCTCAAGTCACTCTTATCAACGGAGAAGTTCCGACTTAAATCTGCATACAATACCTTTGTTTACTGTGCTTTGCATGATAACCTGCCACTATTGGCTTCCCCCCTTCCCCAAGGTCTTTTGTTTTTATCTGAAGATGGTATTTGGTATTTAAGGTGATGGCTTTGGCCATTTCAGGGAGTGACTCAATTTTTCTGGGTAGCTCCCCTGTATACAGGAGGTATACATGCTGTTAAACTTCTGTTTTTCTCCTGTTAATCTGGCTTTTATTACAGGGCGGGGGTGGGGCTCAACCAAGAACCTAGAAGGACAGAGTGAAAATTGTTTTTCCTCCCATACACATGTAATGGAATACTGCTCAGCAGCAGAAAGGAATGCACCATCAACCCATGGAAAGACATGGATAAATCCTCAGTATATACTGCTACGTGAAAGCATCCAGGCTGAGGAGGCTGCACACAGTATGACCCCATTGGTGACATTCTGGGAAAGGCAAAGCTACACAGATGATAAGCAGATCATGGGGTGGGGGGTTTGAAGTGTTCCATGTGACACTCTAGGATGGATACCTGTCACTATGCATTTGTCTAAGCCCATAGATGTGTGTAGCCCAAGGGGCCAATCAAACTCTATTCAAATTTAGTTATTTACGGTGTAGGAGTATTACAGGATGGAATACTCAATGTGACAGAATCTAACTGTATTAGAAATGCATGGAAAAACTCACTGTAGGGGATGGGATAAAAGGTGCTGACCTAAGTTAACTGTGGAAATGAACGCAATCTCTAGACTAAATGCAAAATGTACACAAACAGTGGACTTTATTTTATGGAGTTCTTTCCAGGGTGTAGCAGCTAACAATTCTGAAACCTCTGCACATGTAATCTGGAAAGGAGCAATGCATAGGTAAATGGCAGATAGTGGGCACGAAGCTCCTCACTGTGGGAGTGGGAAGTTACAGATAAGCAAGGGGAGAGCCTCTGCCCTCATAATACTTGGCTGAGCTTCCTGGGAGGATGGTGTGGGGAGTTCACTGGCCATAGGAAATGCACAGATCTTTACACTGGGAAGGCTGTGAAGACATAGGAAACTCACACCCCATCTTTCCACCCACACCTGCTGCAAACACTCAGCCCTCTGTAATCAGCCAGTTGCACCTTTTTAGACATTCTTGGCCCCAGGCAGATAAAGGAGCGTGAGGGTCTTGCATTACCTCTAAGCTGTCCCAGAATCCAGGCCCTGGGGGTGGAGCCAGGTTGGGGGTTCCTGGGCTCCTGACCAGCAGGTGAGAGGAAGGAGGAAGACCAGTCCTGAGGGCAGAAGTTCCCTGAAGTCTGTGAGCCCTGGAGCCCTGATCAGATTCACCCCCAGTGGGGACATGGGTGGGGTCTGCAGTGGTTCTGTTTTCCACCCGGGCCCCTTTGATGAAACCACAGCAGCAATGGGCCCAGACGTCTCCTGGTGGTGTTTCAAACTGACACAGCAGTTTTACAAAGGAACAGGAGAATGAAGCTGAGCTCCTGATGGCCACTTCTTTTGGCTCTGAGTTGTTTCTGTCAGGCCCACAGATACATCCGTGGAGTCTGCTGTAACCCGCCTTCCCCCACCTGGCCTTTCCTCTTCCTCGTTGGGATGATTCCAGTGACATTTCCAGCCCGGACCCCTCTCCCAGGCCAGATGCCTCTGTCCAGCCACTGCATCCCCATCTCATCTTGGGAGCTAACAGACCCCTCAGGGGACCGGGATCCTGCAGCTTCCCACACCCAGGAGCAGCCCCACCTTCCCTGGTTGCTGAGCCCAGACACCGGGTGTAACCGAGCAGGACCCTATTGGGCCTTCCCAGGACAGACCCACCCCCCATATCCTCTGCTGTAGCTCCTCTCTGAAGTACCTGGATAACAGCATCTGATGCACGCTTCCTGAGTTGTTTTACAGACTTCTACCAGATGGAAGACATTAACTACTGTACTTGATGATCAAAAGCCCCCAGACCTACTGGCACCTAAGGATTGATACAGTTCACCACCCTGTTACCTCACCATCAACCAACCAGAGAATTGTGCACCAGCTGATCTCATACTCTGCGACCCCTTCCTCCAAATTCACACTAATTCCCCTCTACACCCACAGCCCTGGCCCAAGCCCGATCTAGTGCTTGGTTCCTCCATCAGGCCCTGACAAAGCTCCCTGCCCCCATGGTGCGTCTCACATCCCACCCCAACGTGGTCTTTCTGAAGCATAAACGAGACTGTGACTCTCTCCCACATGTAATCCCCAAATATTTCCCCACTTTCGCTAGAGTATCTGCTGCAAGAGACATCTGCCAAGGCCCTGAGAGTCCCCGGCATCCCTACTAGGCTGGTGGCTCCTGGGTTCCCTGATACTGAGCACGTCAGCAGGCCAGGCGAGATGGCACCAAACCCCAGAACTGCTCACCTCAGGATGGGGCTGGCACTGCCGCTGCCTGATCAAAGAGAGCAGAGAAGGGTTCCCCAACTGGGACACAACACTGCACAAGTGGCCTCTCCCTTAGCTATCGCATGTTCCCCATGGGACTTGAGGGAAGGAAGGACCCAGGCATGTTAGTTCCTAAGCAGGATGCTGTGGGCTCAGTTGTGTCCCCCCAAAATCACATGCTGAATCCCTAACCCCCAGGACCCCAGGATGTGGCGGTATTTGGAGATGGGGTTTTTAAAGAGGTGATCAAGGTAAAATGAGGTCACTAGGGTGCATCCTAATCCAATAATACTGATGTCCTACCAGAAGAGATTAGGACACAGAAGATCATGTGAAGAGAAGATGGCTGTCTACACACCAAGGAGAGAAGCCTCAAGGAAAAACCAGCCTTCAGACACCTTGATCTCAGACAGCATCCAGGACTAGGAGGTAGGTCTGTTGTTCAAGCTCCCCAGTCTGTGGTGTTTGTTATGGCAGCCCCGAGCAGACTCACACACAGGGTAAAGAAGGTCTCACACTAGATAGCCCACTCTCCATTCCCTTGTATGTGAGTGACAGTAGCCTCAGGAACTGAGGAAGGTGTGCCCGAGGAAAGGCACAAGATATGAGATTTTAGGCATAACACGACTGCACTGATTTTTTTTTCCTTTTTTAAAGATTTTTAAAATCTTTATTTATTTAATTTATTTATTTTTGGCTGCATTAGGTCTTCATTGCTGCACATGGGATTTCTCTAGTTGTGGCGAGAGGGGCTTCTCTTCACTGTGGTGCGCAGGCTTCTCATTGCGGTGGCTTCTCTTGTTGCAGAGCACGGGCTCTAGGCGTGGGGGCTCAGTAGCTGTGGCACACAGGCATAGCTGCTCTGCGGCATGTGGGATTTTCCCAGACCAGGTCTCGAACCCGTCTCCCCTGCATCAGCAGGGCCACAAATCAAGCCTTGATAAATGTAAGAAAATTGAAATCATATCAAGTATCTTTTCTGACCACAACACTGTGAGAGTAGATATCAACTACAGGAAAAAATCTTTAAAAAGTACAAACACATGGAGGCTAAACAATACACTACTAAATAACCAAGAGGTCACTGAAGAAATCAAAAAATACCTAGAAACAAATGACAATGAAAACACAATGACCCAAAACCTATGGGATGCAGCAAAAGCAGTTCTCACAGGGAAGTTTATAGCAATGCAAGTCTACCTAAAGAAACAAGAAACATCTCAAATAAACAACCTAACCTTACACCTAAAGCAATTAGAGAAAGAAGAACAAAAAAACCCCCAAAGTTAGCAGAAGGAAAGAAATCATAAAGATCACATCAGAAATAAATGAAAAAGAAATGAAGGAAACAATAGCAAAGATCAATAAAACTAAAAGCCGGTTCTTTGAGAAGATAAATAAAATTGATAAACCATTAGCCAGACTCATCAAGAAAAAAAGGGAGAAGACTCAAATCAATAGAATTAGAAATGAAAAAGGAGAAGTAACAACGGACACTGCAGAAATACAAAGGATCATGAGAGATTACTACAAGCAACTATATGCCAATAAAATGGACAACCTGGAAGAAATGGACAAATTCTTAGAAAAGCACAACCTTCCAAGACTGAACCAGGAAGAAATAGAAAATACAAACAGACCAATCACAAGCACTGAAATTGATACTGTGATTAAAAATCTTCCAACAAACAAAAGCTCACGACAAGATGGCTTCACAGGTGAATTCTATCAAACATTTAGAGAACAGCTAACACCTATCCTTCTCAAACTCTTCCAAAATATAGCAGAGGGAGCTCATTCTATGAGGCCACCATCACCCTGATACCAAAACCAGACAAAGATATCACAAAAAAAGAAAATTACAGACCAATATCACTGATGAACATAGATGCAAAAATCCTCAACAAAATACTAGCAAACAGAATCCAACAGCACATTAAAAAGCTCATACACCATGATCAAGTGGGGTTTATCCCAGGAATGCAAGGATTCTCCAATATATGCAAATCAATCAATGTGATAAACCTATTAACAAATTGAAGGAGAAAAAATACATGATCATCTCAGTAGAGGCAGAAAAAGCTTTTGACAAAATCCAACACCCATTTATGATAAAAGCCCTCCAGAAAGTAGGCATAGAGGGATCTTACCTCAACATAATAAAGGCCATATATAACAAACCCACAGCCAACATCATTCTCAGTGGTGAAAAACTGAAACCATTTCCTCTAAGATCAGGAACAAGACAAGGTTGTTCACTCTCACCACTCTTATTCAACATAGTTTTGGAAGTTTTAGCCACAGCAATCAGAGAAGAAAAATAAATAAAAGGAATCCAAATTGGGAATGAAGAAGTAAAGCTGTCACTGTTTGCAGATAACATGATACTATACACAGAGAATCCTAAAGAGGCTACCAGAAAACTACTAGAGCTAATCAATGAATTTGGTAAAGTAGCAGGATACCAAATTAATGCACAGAAATAGCTTCCATTCCTATACACTAATGATGAAAAATCTGAAAGAGAAATTAAGGAAACATTCCCATTTACCATTGCAACAAAAAGAATAAAATACCTAGCAATAAACCTACCTAAGGAGACAAAAGACCTGTATGCAGAAAACTATAAGACATGGATGAAAGAAATTAAAGATGATCCAAACAGATGGAGAGATATACCATGTTCTTGGATTGGAAGAATCAACATTGTGAAAATGACTATACTACCCAAAGCAATCTACAGATTCAATGCAATCCTATCAAACTACCAATGGCATTTTTCACAGAACTAGAACAAAAAATTTTATAATTTGTATGGAAACACAAAAGACCCCAAATAGCCAAAGCAATCTTGAGAAAGAAAAACAGAGCTGCAGGAATCAGGCTCCCTGACTTCAGACTATACTACAAAGCTACTGTAATCAAGACAATATGGTACTGGCACAAAAACAGAAATATAGATCAATGCAACAGGATAGAAAGCCCAAAGATAAACCCACGCACATATGGTCACCTTATCTTTGATAAAGGAGGCAAGAATATACAGTGGAGAAAAGACAGCCTCTTCAATAAGTGGTGCTGGGAAAACTGGACAGCTACATGTAAAAGAATGAAATTAGAACACTTCCTAACACCATACACAAAAATAAACTCAAAATGGATTAAACAGCTAAATGTAAGGCCAGACACTATAACACTCTTAGAGGAAAACATAGGCAGAACATTCTATGACATTAGTCACAGCAAGATCCTTTTTGACCCACCTCCTAGAGAAATGGAAATAAAAATAAAAATAAACAAATGGGACCTAATGAAACTTAAAAGCTTTTGCACAGCAAAGGAAACCATAAATAAAACGAAAAGACAACCCTCAGAATGGGAGAAAATATTTGCAAATAAAGCAACTGACAGAGGATTAATCTCCAAAATTTACAAGCAGCTCATGCAGCTCAATATCAAAAAAACAAACAACTCAATACAAAAATGGTCAGAAGACCTAAATAGACATTTCTCCAGAGAAGATATACAGATTGCCAACAAACACATGAAAGGATGCACAACATCATTAATCATTAGAGAAATGCAAATCAAAACTACAATGAGGTGTCACCTCACACCAGTAAGAGTGGCCATCACCAAAAAATCTACAAACAATAAATGCTGGAAGGGGTGTGGAGAAAAGGGAACCCTCTTGCACTGTTGCTGGGAATGTAAATTGATACAGTCACTATGGAGAACAGTATGGAGGTTCCTTAAAAAATTAAAAATAGAACAACCATATGACCCAGCAATCCTACTAATGGGCATATACCCTGAGAAAACCATAATTCAAAAATAGTCATGTACCACAATATTCATTGCAGCTCTATTTACAATAGCAAAGACATGGAAGCAGCCTAAGTGTCCATTGACAGATGAATGGATAAAGAAGATGTGGCACATATATACAATGGAATATTACTCAGCCATAAAAAGAAATGAAATTGAGTTATCTGTAGTGAGGTGGATGGACCTAGAGTCTGTCATACAGAGTGAAGTAAGTCAGAAAGAGAAAAACAAATACCGTATGCTAACATATATATATGGAATCTAAAAAAAAAATGGTTCTGAAGAACCTAGGGGCAGGACAGGAATAAAGATGCAGACGTAGAGAATGGACTTGAGGACACGGGAAGGGGGAAGGGTAAGCTGGGACGAAGTGAGAGAGTGGCATGGACATATATACACCACCAAATGTAAAATAGGTAGCTAGTGGGAAGCAGCTGCATAGCACAGGGAGATCAACTGGGTGCTTTGTGAACACCTAGAGGGGTGGGATAGGGAGGGTGGGAGTGAGATGCAACAGGGAGGAGATATGGGAACATATGTATATGTATAACTGATTCACTTTGTTATAAAGCAGAAACTAACACACCATTGTAAAGCAATTATACTCCAATAAAGGTGTTAACAAATATATATATATGACATAAAAAATATTTTCCTATCTGAGTTTCTGTATTTCCAAATATTCTAAATTAAACGTGTATTATTTTGAAAAAAGAAAAAAAAAAACCCAATAGCCGGTTAAAAACAAAACAAAACAGAAAACCCCAGCAGCTTGTTTGAAGCAGTGGTTGAAAACCATTCAATTCAGCATCAGTGTGGAGGCTGCAGACAGTGAACCCTCAGCCCTGAGACTGTACAGGAAGTTTTCCCTCAGGAAGGGGCCCGCACTGAGATCTGAGGTGTCCACAGGAGCAGGGCTTCCACCCCTGACACACACCTCGCTCCCCAAGGAAGCTTGTGTTGGCCAGTCTGGTCCCTATCCACTCTCCCACCACATCAGCGCAGGTGGGGTTTCTAAGCAGAGATCAAGTGTAGACATTACGAGCCACAAGTGCGTCCTTCCGCTTTCCAAGTTTCTGATCTGCCTTCTCACTGATTGGAAATGTTGTCCTTCGAGGTTTGTCTTGGGGCTGGTGAAAGCAGTGTGGTTGGGAGGGAGGGATGGTTTGGCCCTGCAGCAGACACAGAGGGGCTGCTCCTTCCCCTTCACGGAAGGATTCACACTGTGCTCCAGTGAGTACGTTCAGCAGCAAGTAACAGCAAAGCCAGCTGTCATTGACTTAGCTAGCGAGGGCGTTTGTGATCTCAGATAACAGTCAGAATTCTGGATGCAGAGCAGTTCCAGGGTTTGTTTGGCAGCCAGACTCTGACACGGAGGGCAGCTTGCTATCTGCGTTGAGCTCACCAGAAGGCAACTCCACAGTGTCTCCCAGTCAGTAGACGACACCTTCCTGGTCAGCAGGACCTTCCCTACTGCATCCGGTGATTAGGTCAGGGGAGAGTCATTGAGCCTGACACGGGCAGCTCTGACAAGCTGCACCTATTCCAGATGCATCTGCTGGGTGGGTCAAGGCTCCGCTGGGTCTTCCTTGTATTTATTTCAACTGCTTCCTTTTCCCTTTTCCTGCTTCAGGCCCTTTCCTTCACCACGTGGATCCCTAATAAACCTACTGTACCCCCGAGTCCATGTCAGCATCTGTGTGTACAGAACAAATCAGGTTTTAGATCTGATCGCTCATCACCTGGTTAGCGGCAGAGGCCTCACAGAGCAAATTAACACAGCCTCAGGCACATTTGCTGAGTGTTTTATTTCCTAATCTAGTAACACTTCCTACGACTACAAGGTGTAGTAAGATAAGATAAGAAACACTTCGTATTCATGTGAGATGCACACCGGTGTAGCTTTATAGCTTTGTGCCAGGCCTCTGCTGACTCTCCTGCCTCCTGTGGGAAGAACTCCGGACCATCTGGACATTCTGCAGAATGTCAGACTGATCCGTCACAACGATGCCATCGTGCTGAGGGGCATTCTGGAGGCACGGGTGGGAGATACGTCCCATGAAGACCAGCCACATCTGCTGTATCAGGGGGACCAGAAACCAGGAGCTTTCTGGGATATTCTCTGCAATGTAAAAGACGATTTATGACATTGTGCGCATTCTACCAAGAAGAAGGGGGCCCGACAGCTGTTGTGCCTCTTTGGGTTCTGGAAGCTGTTTATTCTGCACCTACGTATACTTCTCTGCCCACACACAGGTGACATGAAAAGCTGACAGCCCTGTGCAGCCAAGGGCAGGCGTGGGTTTTGTGCCAGGTCCAAGCTTTAGTGCCAGCCATCTAACCACGAGGATACGTGCAACCTTGCAGACCCTCTGGCATTAGAGCAACCAGTGGTGGGACGCTGGCTATGTGGGGTCCATGGACGCCTCCGTGGGGACCGGGGTGCTCTGCAGCAAGGCTCTGCATCCACGGTGGAGAATTACATGCCTTTGGCAGCAGCTTTGCGTGTGACTAGACTCTGGCAGAAACGAAACTCCCAGCCTGGACACCAGGAGAACATGTGTCTGGGACTGGCCGCCATGAGCTGGGTTCTGTCAGAAGCATCCAGTCACATGGTGGGGAGGGCCCAGCGGCTGAAGGGAGACATGGTCCTACAGTAATCATCGGAGACGTCAGGACAACACTTTCCTTAATGGAAGGGCATGCAGACGGGGTGAATCAGGAAGCGGAGGACGTGAACAAGCCCACAGACGATTTCACACGGACACACCGTTTCAGGACTGCTCAGGACCCACTGCCCACCAGCTGCAGTCAGGGGCCGGTGCCCGAGAACGTTCCTCACCACATGTGAGGCACAAAACTGGTCTCAGTAAAATTTAACCGATGGAAACCACGAGGTACCGTGGTTAATGTACCGCGAAGTACATTATCTGAACACAATGGAATAAAACTAGATATCCAAACAAGGAAAATGTACAATTATGTGGAAATTAATCAACACACGTTTATATAACTAACGTGTCAAGGAGTAATCAGAAAGGAGATCATAAAATACTTAGAGATAAACAAAACAAAACAAAACACACACAGACTTTTGGCTGATTCTGAAAATGCTAGACAGCTTTTTCTCTGGTCTGCCTGTCTGCTGATGTGTGAAACCCACCTCCACGTGCCGTGGGCTCTGGGCAGCTGTGCGGACGGTCACCTTTCCCCATCTTCTCACCCAGGCGCGTGTGGCCCCTTGGTTTGCAGGGTTTGCTGGTTGCTTTGTGCAGAGACACGTCCGAGGTGCTGTGGCTTTTCTCGCCCTGAGACTGTGCCCTCCGAGGGTAGAAACCTGAGTGTCAGGACTTCCCTGGCCGTCCAGTGGTTAAGACTTTGCTTTCCAATGCAGGGGGTGCGGGTTCAATTCTTGGTTGGGGAGCTAAGATCCCACATGCCTCGCAGCCAAAAAACCAAAACATAAAACAGAAGCAATATTGTAACAAATTCAATAAAGACTTTAAAAAAAAATGGTCCACATCAAAAAAAAAAAGCAAAAAAAAGCAAAAAAGAAACCTCGGTGTCCACCCTTCTCTGTGTCCCTTCAGACCCTGAGGCCGGGGACACTCTGACAGATCTCTCGTCCCCTATGTCTCATCAGCCGCAGCTCCTGTCAGCTACCTTCCTCTCCTCTAAATCCTCGGAGATCACTTGCGTAGCTGGGGTCCACCTGAACTTTAAACAAGGTTGCCCCTCCTCCTGTCGTTAGGGCATCACCCTTGGTCACCACCCACACGCAGTCTGGACTTTGCCAGCTCCGGGAGGGCAGGGCCCCTACAGGCTGCACACAGGGGTCCCTGTGCCCCCTCAGCGTCTGCCTCCTGGGCCTCACCCAGCGATGGGGGCGGAGGACGGGACCCACGGAGAGGCATGAGCCGGGGGGCCAGTCTTCACGGGGAGGTGGGCTGGGCAGACTGCTGTCGGGGATGGAAGAGCCCCAGTGCCTGCCAGGGGGCGCTGGTCAGAAGGGGTGGCCCCCATCCCTGTAGCAGGAGAGCCATCCTTGGACAGGGCTGCTTTGCTCCAGCCCCAGTTCTTGCCCAGATCAGCCCAATTATGCTCCATCTCGCCTTATATTTTTATGCTTCGAAATACATCTAGTCAGTGAGATAGAGCCTGTCATAAAAGGGCCGGTGATGTGGTTAGATTTCACATGCACTTTGTCTCTCTGAGCTCTTATGTGTGGTGTGGGCATCTCGAGGACTTTCCATGAGAACTTGTGTGTCTCTTCTGAACCCAGACAGTCACTGACCAGAACCTTTCCTCCGGGGAGACAGAGTCAAGGCTTCCCTGTCCCCAAGCCACGCGTCCCTCAGCTCTCACTGGCCTGGTGTGGGCCCAGCTCTCTCCCTGCTCCCATCCTGACACCTGGCAGGGCTGGCTCTCAGTGGGCAGTGGGAGCCAGGGAGCCGTGTTCCTTTCAGTCTTGAACTGCTAGAGACTTTTTAAAATTATGAAATTTAACTTGGAACGTTGGGTGATATTTGGGTTGTGCTGGGAAAGAAATTGCCCATTTCCCCCAGATTTCCGACAGTGACTTTCCTGTTACCCTCTGAGCACTTCTGGAAATAATATTTGGATGTTGGATGTTGTCCAACAGGTGGATGTCCTCGAGTGTGAACAGGTCAGAACAGGGAAGAGGACGCCAAGGGGCGTAGGGGGTAGGGGGTGACTCGAGGCAGAAAGTTCCCTAAAATCAGCTCTGTGTGCCGTGCTGTGTACTCTGCGTTCAGCACAAGCTCAGGGCATCGGGGGCGGGCGAGCCTTGCCTCACACACAGCTGGTGCCTAATGTGTGTACATTGCATGTTTGTTGAGCCATCAACCCGGAAGGAGACCTGGGCCCTCGGAGGCGCTGCCCACAGAGAGGCACCGGGTTCTTCCTCTGAAGGGGACGTGAGTCCAAGCGTCATGGGTCCTCCAGGACTCAGGCTGTGCTGGTCACACCAGGAGCAGGATTAAAGGAACAAACAAGCGGTCTCTGTGCTTTTGAGGCACTTTCTGGAACTTTCAGGCACAGCCATCCTGCATTTGCTGCCAGGAAGCTTTCCTTTGAGTCCAAATTCTGGTTTTTCCCTCTGCATTTAGTGCAAACGGGAAACCTCTTATCAGCATCACAGGCTCACATAGTCATTCAGTCAGCACCATTTCTTAAGCACTTACTGGGCTCTGAGGACACAGAGCTCATGGGCCGGGGGCTCAGCCTCCAAGTCTTCATCCAGAGAAAATGGAAGACGTGAGGACACACTGCGGGTGGTGGCGGGGAGGCCGTGATCCGGTATCTGTGAAGAGTAATCATGAAGGTGTCTGCTCTTGTCAAAGGTGCATAAATTCTTAAGAACATATTGGGAACCAAGAGCTTAATCATTATAACGTGTCCTTCAGTCAGTTAGAAGTGGTTTTGGAGACGAAAAGGAACGTGAAGTATATCTTCATTTTAAGTACATCTGTTGTTTCTTGGAAGCTATTTGTCAGTGAATCAGTTTTATTTTGCTATGTGCCTATTTGTTCTAATTATGCTCCCGCAGAGCAGCCTTTGCCCGGGTGCTCTGATGGTTTTCTGCTGTGACTGTGGCACCCAGAGCAACAAGCTCTCCCTCACCCGTACGTTTTGTTCCCTCTTCGCAGACTCGCAGATGCCTTGGCGCCCCTTCCTCCTGGTCTGTGGTTGGTTGAACGAGGAGCTGGGGAGGGCACAGCCATGCTTGCTGGGTGCTCAGCCCGTGCAGGACAACTGGTACTGAGTGCGACACACCGATTTCACCGTCATCCTGGATGCAGCTCAACAAACATGCCCTATCTGTAAAATGAGACTTTCAGCCCTGCTGGACGAGCAGCCCCCAGGAGGTACGAGTCTCAGGGTGCGGGCAGGGATGTGGGGATCCCGACCTCAACCCCAGCCCAGCAGGAACACTTCAGCCCACCAGGACCGTCGAGGCCTCGCAGGGCGAGTCCAGCCTGAGCCCCCCTCCTGCCCAGAGCAGCTCTGACCCTCAGAGGACGGGGTGCAGAGGGGGCCCTGGCGGCCCGTCGTCCCGCTGCTGCCGGCTCAGGTCCCCGGGGGACGCAGGGCCACGGTGACGGGTCCCTGGACTCTGGGCCGGGAGGGAGGCTGGGGCGGGAGACCAGGGCTGGGAGGAGGCGGGGAGTCCTCGCTGAGGCCTGATCCTGAGATCCCTTCTCCCCCTGCGGGCTGTGTCCAGGGGTCCAGGCACAGCCAGGAGGGGCTGGTGCACAGAGACGGGGTGGGCTCCGGCGGGGGCAGCCAGGGACAGGGGGGGAATTAGGAACCAGCATTTACTAAGAGCCACCGTGCTGGGAAGGCATCTGGAGAATCCCGTGAGGTGAGCTGGGAGCGAAGGTAAGTTGCAAACTGACTCTATGGCTTTGTGGCCACGGCAGGTGCAAATGGTGGGAAATGAAACCACAGATGGGCTTGTTTTTACTACACAGTCTCTACGTCCACTGATTGGCCTTGGCCGGTCTCCTCTCAGACTCCAATTCCTTCCTACGGCTCCTTTTCCCTAAATGCTGGCCCACCTTCCTGGGCCATTTCCTCCTCTTGAGCAGCCATCCTAGGGCCCTCCCCCTTTGATCCCAGTCTCAGCCGCCATATTAATCAGGTATCTTTTTACTTGCTAATTTCTTGCCAACTCAGATCATCCAGGACATTCCCCGGCACGAGGGCTCAGTAAATTAAGGAACCGATTAGAGCAAAGGGCAGATCTTGAAATTTAGGTGGTTTAGCCAAGGTTCCTGCTTTAGTGCAAAAGAACTCCCAGCACTTGCTAAGTGTGTGTGTGTGTACACCTGTGCCTATGTGCGTATGTGTGTGTGTACACCTGTGCATATGTGTTTATGTGTGTATGTACATTTGTGCATATGTGTGTGCACCTGTGCATATGTGTGTGTACACCTGTGCATGCGTGTGTGTCTATGTACACCTGTGCATATGTGTGTATTGTGTATGTACATTTGTGCGTGTACACCTGTGCATGTGTGTGTACACCTGTGCATATGTGTGCATGTGTGTGTATGTACACCTGTGCATATGTGTGTATGTGTGTGTACACCTGTGCATATGTGTGTGTACACCTGTGCGTGTGTGTGTGTACACCTGTGCATATGTGTGTATGTGTGTGCCTGTCTGCATATGACCGTGGTAGCAGGAGAACCGGACTGTGACACTGCGGCCGGGCTCACGGCCGGGAGAGAGGCTCTCAAGGAAGCCCTCCTGGGCGGGTCAGGAGAGTTGCAGCCCCGCTTTCTAAGCCGCTAAGGGTCTTTTCCCTGGCGAAGAGTCAGGGCCCTTCACAGCCGCATCAGCAAGCACAGCGGATGCTGGGCCAAGGGGACCCTTCAGAAATGGCACCGAAAACACTGTCGTCAAGCGTGACTTGCAGCCCTGTTGTTTCAGTTCCTCCGCCGGAGGTCTGTTTTGCTTGGGGCTTGTCACGTGCTGCTTCGCTTTGGTGGGAGTCACAAACACAGTCAGGCAGATCCACACTTGCTCAACCAGTGAGGTTTCTGAAGGTAAGGGAGACTTTTTACAAAACATGTTTTTATGATTTCCATCACCTGGGCTGAAAGGAGGCAAGGAATGGCGTGACTGTTAGGGGTGGCGGGGGGAGGGCATTTCAGCGGAGGGAGGGAGGGAGCTGGTCTCCCCGCCTTTTCTGGGCCATTTCCTGAAGGGACAGAGCAGCTGACCAGGCAGGCACACGGCCTCTGCCGGGAGGTGACGGGCCTCTTGGTGAGTCAGAAACGTGAGAGGGCTCAGCCCAGAGCGGACATGGCTGAGCCGCCCCCAGGCCACGTGGAGACCCGCAGTAGCCCGGTGCACTCTTGCTCCCATTTTCCTTGTAGGGGCGGGGGGAGGACTTGCCTCCCGAGCTGTGGCAGCATGTTCAGGCAGGCTTTGCAGCTGGGCTCTGCCTGGACCCTGCCCTGAGCCGCTCAGCTTTCTCTCGTGGCTCCCCTTTCAGGAGGAAACCCTCTCTCACTACGATCTCGGGAGGAAAGTGTGTCCTTCTTTAGGAGAGCTTTGGTGGGAACAGGCTGGGTGATCGTGATCCGGCAGGTTGAACAGAGGCCGGCGTGGGGAGGGGGACGCGTGCAGGTGGGGAAGATGCCCAGTGGGGCCGAAGCCTCGTGCGTGGCTGATCTCTCTGCTTCTTCACGTCCTTGTCCACGAAGAAACATCGTCTTCAGCAAGGGCGGCTCCTGGAGAGATCTCTGACCTGCATCCCACAGGAGGCAGTGTCTTTCTGCAGGAAAACAAACCACCACCTCGTAGCGAGTCGGGGGCCCACTGACAGTCAGTCCACAGGACCCCCGACGGCAGCTCCACGGCGTCTCAGACGCTGCACGTTTGCTTCCTGAGCTCACGCCTGACCCCGCTCTAAATTTCCTCCTTCATTTTTTTCTTTTTCTTTATTTACCCACTTATTTTACATTGTACTTTGTCTTGCGTGGTTCTGTTTGTCTTTATGAGAAGTTTTAAATTCTTTCTGGAACTGGTCAAAGTATAAACACATAAATTCTTAAATAATAGATTATTATACCCACCAGACAAGTTTGTCACAAATACTGCTTGCCTCTGGGCTTAATCCCTACAGCTGAGGGGCAAGGGGACACCCGCCACGTGCAGAAGAGTGCGTCTGGTGCTTTTCTCCTGTTGTGTTACTTTTTCGTCATAGTCACCCCGTAAAATTATTTTCTCTACATGACAGAGAGAATTGAGACTGGGAGAGGTTAAATTGAGATAGTGTGATCTCATTGAGAAACGTTGATATCAAACAGACGGACAGTCAGCATGTGGCTTTGCCACTTATCAGTTTGGTGGCTTCATGGGACTATTTTAACCTCCGTAAACCTCACTTTCTTACCTGCAAAATAGGAATGAAGACGTTCACTTCATAGAGTTCTATATATCGTAGAGTAGGTCTCATGAAGATATGAAAGTTCTACTGGTGCCTGAAATATAAATGGGAACCATGAATGCCAAGCCTCCCTCCCTACTTACATAGGACCGGCCCCTCTGGAGGACATGGTCAGGACCTGAACCACCTGTGTGCCCTCACCAACACCACCAGTCTCTCCACCACGGCACTAGCAGCCTGGCCGACAGAAATGTGCACATTCATGCCGCGTTGAGACATCTGGACTTTTGGGGCACAGCTGAGGGGCCTGAGGAACTGGAGACATGCATTTGAAGAGGTAGAACACCCCCCTGGGATTTCCGATCTCAGTCTGTGGATTATCTGCCAGAGGGGCTCCAAGATGTGAAAAGAATGCTAAGCACTTGCTTCTTCTGGGTCAGTGGAAAGGACCACACTGACATCACTGGGGCCAGAGTGGGTGCAGGTGTCTTCATCCCCCACGTGGTCCACAAGCTTGTATCTGGAAAGGCAGCTCTCCCGATGGAGGAGGACCCAGCAGGGGCAGCGGAGCCTTTATGCCCCCTCCTTCAGGGGACAAGTCTGTCTGGAGAATGACATGGTGAAGGCCAGGTGACGGAGAGGCTTTCCTGCAAAGCTAAGGAACACGATTTCAGGGTAAATTGCTTCCCATGATTGTATTTCATTTCAGAGCCATTAGGATAATGTCATTATCCTTTCCATGTCACTGGCACCTCTGCCTTTTTTGCATGTTCTGCTGGTTCCTTTGCTCTCCTTAAAAGAACGGCAGAAAGCCGTGTGCCAAGGTCAGCCCAGCTCTCCCGGGGAGGCAGACGCATCCTCTCCACGTCACACACCCTGGGACGGTCACCTACCCACCAGCTCTGGGATGTGGGGATGTACCTGCACCCATGGGCCCCTGGGGCTACAAGAGGGGGCAGGAGCCCAGGTTCCACTCTGGCAGTCAGCAGGTCCTACAGACCCAGTGCTGCCCTCAAAGGGCCCGAGGTGGGTGGGTGGCTTGTCTGCGGGGGATGCCTACCTCTCCCGACAGAGTCAGGACTTCAGGCCCCATCTCTGCTGCTCACCAGGTGACTCGGCCGGGACAAGTGGCTGCAGGCCCTCTGATCCCCGGTTTCCTGTCTCTCAGGCGGAGTGATGTCATTTGGGACAAGCTGGCTGGCGTAAGGGCCAGAGCACATGCTTTGTCATGATCGGTTCAGGTCCTGACGACCTCACCCAGGAGGGAAGGATCGTGTGTAGGGGGTTGGGACCTGGCCTTCATGTTCTTGTTTACCTCTCAGAAGCCAATATAGTTTCATATATTTATGAAACTTAACACTTATCATAACACTGTGTAGCCGATATTTTTATGCCTACTGCTTTTTCTGCTCTTAGGGTTGCTGTAAAGAGCCAATGAGATATTATGCTGAATATAGGTTAAATTAATCACAGACATAGCTGATATATTCATGAAACCTAACATAATAGCTCACTGGAGTAGATATATTTATACCTACCGCTGTGTCTACTCTTAACGGTTGTCATGAGGATAAAATAATGTGTTGTAGGCAGTAGTCCCTTACAGATTCTAAAGCACAGCACACGTGTCCTTGGTGAAGCCCAGAGGCTAAGAGAGTAGATTTTGGAGTTTATCTGTCTGGTAGTGAATACCAGCTCTGCCCCTTATTAGCTGTGTGATCTTGGGCATTTACGTTAACATAGCTGTAAACTTCAGTAAACATAGTATTATTTCACAAATTTGTACTAAGGTTTAAGTAAGTTAATACATGTAATATACTTTTCTTAGCATCTGGAACATAGTGAATAATATATAACTGTTTGTTGCCACTGTTATTTTATTACTGCTTTTGTTTGTTTTTTTATTGGAGTATAGTTGCTTTACAAGGTTGTGTTAGTTTCTGCTGTACAATGAAGTGAGTCAGCTCTATGTATACCTATATTCCCTCCCTCTTGGACCTCCCTCCCACCCCCTCCATCCCACCCATCTAGGTCGTCACAGAGCACCGAGCTGAACTCCCTGTGCTACACAGCAGGTTCCCACTAGCTCTCTATTTTACACATGGTAGCGTATTTATGTCAAACCTAATCTCCCAATTCATCCCACTGTTGTTACTGCTACTGTTATTATTACTGTTGCTTTTATCACTGTAGATCTGAACAGAGCAATTCACAGGTGGCCCCACTCCCAGTAACTTATAACTCCAAGCACCCACCTTCGGTGTAGGGCTTTATTTTGATCCCTCCTATTGTATTAACATAACCTTGACACGTTGGTGCTGGGTGGAAGCCACTCTGCGAGCGAGCGCGGTGTTCAGTGTCGGGGCTGGCTCTCAACCTCCTCGCCAGCCTGTATTTTCCATGTTTGAAACAGCATTCTGATGGGTGTGATGTGGCACATCGTTGTGGTCTTGATTTGCATTTCCTTAATGAAAAATGATGTGGAGCATCTTTTCAAATGCTTACTGGCCATTAGCATGCTTCTGGGATAAATGTCTATTTAAAGCCTTTGTTCATTTTTTAATTGGATTGTCTTTTCATTGCTGAAAGACTTCTTCATATATTCTGGACACTAGACCCTTATCAGATATGTGATTTGCAAATATTTTTCCCATTCTCTGGGTTGCCTTTTTACTTTCTTGATGGTATCGCAGCACCATTTGTTGAAAAAACTCTTCTTTCCTTATTGAATGGGCTTGGCAACACTGTCAAAAATCAGCTGACCATTGGTTACTTAGGAGTGTAATTTAATTTCCACGTATTTGTGAATTTACCAAACTTGATTCTATTATTGATTTGTTTCATTCCATTGTGGTTGGAGAACATAATTTATATTATTTCAATCCTTTTACATTTATTGAGACTTGTTTTAGGACCAAACACATTGTCTATCATGGAAAATTCTCTATGTGCATCTGATAAGAATGTGTATTTTGTCTTTTGTATGGAATGTTCTGTATATGTCTGTTAATTGTAACTGGTTTATACTATTGTCCAAGGCTTCCATTTCCTTTGTGATGTGCTGCCTAGTTTTCTTTTTTAATCCATTATCGACAGTGGGGTATTGACGCCTCCAGCTATTTTGCTAAATTGTATGTTTCCCCTTTCAGTTCTCTGAGTTACTGCTTCATGCACTTTGGGGCTCTGTCATAAGGTTCATATATATATATATATATGAGATTAAGTTTATCTTCTTGATGAGCTGACTCGTAATTATAAATCACCCTCATCTAATGACAGTTTTTGTCTATTCTTTCTGACATTGGTATAACCAACCCTGCCCTCCTTTGGTTACTTTTTGCATGTTATATCTGCCTATTATACTCTGCCTTTTAGCTGCAGTGTTTAATATATTTACATTTAATGCACTTATTTATAGGAAGGATTTCTGTCTCCAAGAGTGCTGTTTGTTTTCTATATGTCCTTTGGGTTTTTTTGTTGGTTTGTTCCTCAGTTCCTCCATCACTGCCTTTAACACTGCCTGTTTTACTTTAACACTGCCTGTGTTAAATAGATATTTTCTAGTAACATTTTAACTCCCTGGTCATTTCTTTTACTATACAATTTTGAGTTATTTTCTTAGTGGTTACCCAGGAGATTGCCCTTAACATCTTAATTTATAACAATCGTGTTCAGATTGATACCAGTTTAATTTTGATAGTAAACAAAAACTTTGTTTCATACGAATCCATCCCCCATGTATGATGTTATTGTTGCAAAGTACATCTTTATATATTTTGTGTCGTGTGACATGTATTTATAACTATTATTTCATGCAATTATCTTTTTTATATCATGAAGAAAAATACATTTATACTGTCTTTTACATTCACCTGTATAGTTATCTCTACCAGTGCTGTTTATTCAGTCATAGGAATTTTAGTTATTGTCTAGTGACCTTTTATTTCAGCCTGAAGGTTTCCCTGCCCTATTTTCTTTGGTCATACATTTCAGGCTTTTTGTATTCTTGATCTTTTACTGCTGTTTAGAGCCAGCTGTAACCAAGCTTCCTTTGTTTATTGCTGTCTTGGGCAGGGGGAAAGTGGGCAGGTGTCCACGAGGGTTCTCCTCTCAGATCTGCATGGTGAATGGGGTCTGGTAGCCCTCAGTTCATGTTTGTGCAGCTCGGAGACACAGCTGAAGCTCAGTCTCAGGAACCAACCCTAGTTACAGTGGTTATTGATACTTCTTCCTTTTTTGTCAGTATTGATTTTATTACTTATTGTATCAGTCTTATTGTGAATGTTTTAGTTACTGTTTTAAGACAAATCTAATACCTTTTTGTTGGGAGGGGGAGTGGAACATCAAGATACATGATAAATTTCACACGACATTAATAACAAGTCATCAATCCAGAGTCAGTCCCGATGCCACGTCCTCTAAGTGCTGTGGCCTCTGTGTGCAGACGCTGAAAAGGCATCGGGCTGGATACTCACAAGCACGGTGCCTGCCCAGGCCTTTTGCAAAGTGGAGACAACGCACGTTGTAAAGCAGTCACAGGAGCGTCGACCTCAGACCTGAAAACAAGTTTACAGCAGATTAAATATAGGAAAGAGCCTCGTGGAAAAAGAAACCCAGCACTAAATCTGGGTCAGGTCCCAGGCTCACAGAGAAGCCTGGAGACCACAGACAGAGGAAGCCTCCACCCGCCCCCAGGGTCGGTGTCTTCAGGGGGAGCAGAGCCCTTCTGCCCTCTGCTGAGATGCTCTGCTGAGATCAACACTCAGGCTACAAAGAGGGAGGAGACGGGGGCAGATACTCCGACCTTTCTAAAAGGTGGGCCTGAAACTGAAATCTCTACACACCCTGGGGAAGTTAACGTCAACCAAACGCAGAAAAGCAAAATTGAAGAGAACAGCAAGGGGTTGCTCTTGTTATGCAGAACTGAAAATAAGGTTATGACAGAGCTGAAAGTAACATGTTAATGAGGAGAGAAATAGTCTGTTGATTTAGAGAAGAGGGAGAGGAAGAGGGAAGAGGGAGGAAGAGGCAGAAATGAAGTCGGTTGCCTATTGGAAACAACCATCCTCAGCTGGATATTGATTCACTCTCCTTCCCATGAGGATCATTTATTTGCACCATTTCTGCCGGGGTGAATGCAGCCCCCACTTTCACCTCCTCAGCTCCTTCCTTCTCCTGGAGACTCAGCCCCGTGGTGAACATCACCCAGCTCAGGGGTCCTAAATGAGCCCCGCTTTCCTGATTAGCTTTGGAAAATCAGTTGAATCCTAGCCCTTAGCTTCACAGTTGTGTGTGTTTGTGTGTGTGTGTGTGTGTGTGTGTGTGTGTGTGTGTCTACTTCTACAAAGAGGTGAGGAAATTTGAATAGTTAAAAATAATAATAAAAAAATTGGAAGAGACAAGGCATCCACTCTATTAAAAACAATTTTGTGTTAAATAGTCCAGTGGAAATGGACTGAAAAAAGAGTCTTGGAAAAGGAGTGACTGTTTTCAGCCTGATTCTGATCCAACCAGGTCCTTGGAAAATGCAGAATAGATGCCTCTCTTTACTCTTTTCACCTCTAATTATTGTCGTACAGAGCATCTCATGCTCTAATTATCTGAGTGTTTACTTCTATTCACGAAGCTCATTCCTTTGCTTCCTAAAAATTTTTCTATAAAATAAAATAAAGTGAATGGGTCCTAAGCACAGACGTCATCAGTTTGTCTCCAGGTCTAGAAATCCTTGTTTCTATCCTCCATCTCAGGGCCAAGTCTCCAGCTGGAATCTTTCCAGGTAACAGCTGAGGTAGCATCAGCAGCACAGGTGTGACAGCCGTGGAGGAGGGGGCGGAGGGCGGTGTCTGTAGGTGGAGGTGTGCAGGGAGCAGATGGCAGACAGCCAGCTCCTCCCCTCCACGCCTCCATCTCACCAATCCTGAGTCCCCTCCACGCCTCCCACTTCCATCCACACCACCTGCCTCCCCACCCCACAATGCCAGATGCCACGTGGGGTCCCCACCTCCTTTCCTCCGTACCTTTAGCACAGCAGCACTGAAGGCCACCCTCCCCCAAATGACCTTCACCACCCAAATTCCACATCCCACCTCTCATCACTCCCACCCACTCCCACCTCCTCCCCCATCAACCCCTGGCACACCCACTCTGGCTCACACCTCCTGAGCCAGGTGGAGAGTTCAAGCAACTTGTGTGATGCAGGACGGGAGGGGAGGGGGTGAGAGAGACAAGGTCGGCTGAGGGACCTGGTGGAGGGCAGGGGGCGGAAGAGAGGAGATGGAGCCGGTGTTGGTATGAGGGCGAGGGGCCGGGGTTAGGAGATGGACATGGTGGAAGGAAGGAGGGGGGACTTGGGGCAGTAGAGGCGGGGAGGGGAGGGGGTGAAGGTCTGGTTTGGTGTGATGGGCGTGGTAGAGGTAGGAGGTGGGGCGCAGGATGGGTAGATAAAGGTCTTCTAGGGCAGGAGGCTGGAGTCCATGCTGCTGTGACGATGGTGGTGGAGGACAGGAGGAGGGACCGGCTGGGATGACGTCACCAGGGACGTCATCCAGGAAGGAGGAAGCAGGCTGGTGGGATGGGTTGTGGAGGAGGATGAGAGGCAGGTCCAGTATGGAGGAGGGCGGGGGGAGTCTGCCTGGTGGCCACCTTGACCTCCCACATCACTAGACTGACTTCCGCTGCATCCATCTGGACCTGAGGGTCTGCTCAGGGCGTGCGATCCCCTCTCCCTCTCCTCCTCTCCCGTCTCTGTCCTCCCTCTTCCCCTCCCTCCCCGCCCCTCGGTCTCTCCTGCCCTCAGTCTCCTTGCTGACACCCCACCTCCCCTTCTGTGGACACACAGGGAGTGGGTTGTGGGCTGCGGGTCCCCAGATGCATCTTGTGTTTGAGGCAAGCGAGGTCAACGCTCCAAGGGTAAGAGGAGGCGAGGGAAGCATGTCAGTGGTTGATTCTGTCAAGACCACTGGAGTCTCTGTGCCGGCAGATTTGTGTCTTTGTGGGATGATCACTGATTGTATCTGAGGGGGCGGAAGGGGGAGAGAGCTCAGAGCACCGACGTCCGCGAGCAGGGTCTCGGGCAGCCTGAGGGATGAGCCGCACGACTGGACGCCGGCGTTTTCCAGGCTGCCATTTCGTCCGTGTCACTTTTATGCTCATTTGGGGACCAGAAAGGAATATAAGGGCCAATATAAATTATTTTTCTTCCCACCTTATACCAACACCTCCTGCTGCTGCCGCAGCTTTGACCTCCCGGGCCCTCGGCTCCAGCCGGATTCATGGAAATGTCTTTCATCTCCAGCACGTGGCTCTCCAATTGCCCCGAGTTATCCGGAGACAGGGAGCCCCCCGGACTGAGCCGTGACACCCAGAGGTCCTGACCAGTGAACTCGGTCACTCAGGCTGAATTTCACATCCACGTAGAGTCAGGTTCAGGGGTCCTCGGTCCACTGAAGGGACACGCAGACACAGAGAGGCCACAGGGTGACAGTTTCAACCCACAAAGGCCCACGCCAGCCCTGGGGCTCTGACGGGTGAGCACGCCACCCTGCTACACTCTCCCAAATTGTGGCGCCCAAGTGGCAGTTTTATGTAAGGAAACCATTTGTTTTTAAAGCTAATGGCCCATATCTGGCCTCAACGTCATCTTATTTTTTTGAAAAAACCATGCTCTAGGACAGTTAAGCTCAGGTGTCACCACACCCACTTTTAGTCAGGTGAGCTCAGTAACTCAGAGAATCTATATTCATTATATGAAAATCACCTACTGAATAATTACACATTTACATGAGCCTGCTCTCTTGTTTATAAAACCATTTTCTACGATTGCTTCCAGGAGGCAGTGGCATAACACAATTAGCACCAATAACAGACAGAGTTAGATTTGGTGTTTGGACGGAGCCTCCCACGTCAAACACTGCTCTGTGTGGTCCCCACGTGCTGTCCTTCCCGGGACTGGCACCCGCCTCTCCCCTGCGCTGTCCAGGACCCTGGTAACGGGCAGCTCCCGTCCCCCCACCCCTCCCTCTCTGTGCCCTCCCCGGCAGAGTCCAAATCTCATTTCTTTGGGTCTGTTCGGAACTAACACACAAGGTTCCACTCCAACTGCCCCCACCAGCCCGTTTTCCTGTACAGTTTTATATGTCATAAAAGAAAAAGATTCCTAATTCCACAACCAAACCTACACCATAAATCTGAGGCTTTCCACCCCCTAATGTGCTTATTCACTGTAATGACCTTGTTTTGCTTACTCTTGTCATAGACCAGCGTGGAATATTTGCATCTCCAGCCCCACTCCTTCACATCCTCCAGAGTCAAAAAGAAACAGCTATTAAAGCACAAAATCTATTAATATATTAATTCAGCTCAACAGGCAAAGACTGTGCGCATCTAGCCCAGCACAGGACCACCGGATGCGACGGACCAGGTCCTACAGCTTCCACGTCCTCAGGGGCCACCCTCTCTACAGGCTCTTCCTTGAAGCTCAGGAGACTCTGAGAGACACCGTCAAAAAGTACATAAAACAGGAAAACTTGCGCGCCTGGGTCCTCACGCAGAGCTAGGTCTGTGTGATGGGTGGGTTGTTTCCTGAGCCCGATTTCCTCATCGATGGTTGTGGAGCCAGCACCTGGGTCCCGGTCCTCCCCTGAGAAGTTCCGGGTCTGGGCTGGGCTTGAGCAGCTGGGTGTTGAGAGGCCCCAGTGATGGGCAGGTGTGGTCCAGCACAGTGCTTCTCAGAGGTCAGTGTGTGGAGCCCAAGAGCCTGCATTTCTAACAACCTCCCAGGAGGTCTGCACAGGCCACACGGGGATCAAGATTCTGGATGGTTCTAAACCCTGGCTACACATGAGAACCATCCACTCCCCCCACTGGGTAGGATCTGTGGGCTGTCTGTCAGGGATCCCTCCCCTGGACAAGGCTGACTCATCATTCAGAGGGCCTTTCTATGGAATTCAAGTCTGGGGCTCCGTGACCCAAAGACTGTAAGAGGTCAGGGTTCATCATCCTGATCACAGTGACACTGGGGAGACCGTCCCTGGTGCCTGGTTCCCCAGAGTCACTGTGGTTCTCCCCTGATGACCCTCGTTCTCAACCTTCCCTTTGTGAGATGCTCCATGTTATTCCAAATAGATTCTTTTTTTATTTGTTTGATAAATTATCTTTCTATCACCAAAACTAAAGACACCTAACTGATATTTTCTGTATTTAATGTGGAACTTGCCATGATTATGCTCAGCCTACATGTTAGAATTGTTTTCTTCTTCGTGATACAGTGATAACAACCACTGACCTACCTTACCCCTTACCTCTGCCCCACTGGGGACTCCAACTCCTACCTCCTGCTTTATGTTTGGGTTTGACTTTGCAGAAAGAAGCTCAGGTAAGATGTTGAGTAATGACCCCGCAGAAGAGATCAGAACTCCTGCCCAGGCCCACTCACTTCTTGGAAGGTAAAGCTGGAAGCACCCAGTGTGTGGTCAGAACCTACTTCTTCCTCTTCTCTGCGTCCCTGGTTCAATTTCTCTCTGCAGCCTCCTTTGCTTTTGTCCCGTAGAGACGTGTAGATCAAGGGTTTCAGAGACTTTCACCAAAGAACAATCTACCAGCCTTGCTCTCAGCCCTCGTGTCTGCTTCCTAGGATAAGAAATAAATGATCTGAGTGACTGGTCCAAGATTGACACCAATAGCCAATAACAGCTGAATAGTTGACTGCGTCTGGGGCTTCACGCTCTGCCCCTGGAACGGCAAACAGCAGTGGCTTTCAGGCGCATGTCTAGTACCAGCTGACACTGAGGGGAAGTCAAGACTAGCTTGGCTCCTCCCCGCCAGCAAGCATTGATCCCTCCCCAAGGGTGGGTCTGCGGGAGACAGAAGTTTCCAGCCAAGGCTCCTGCATCTCCCATCCCACACACTCGGCTCACAAGGTGACCCTAGCAGCCCGGCCACGGAACAGCAGTGTGCTTGGCGCCCCCAGGCCTGGCCGGGTCTCTGTGACCACCTTGAGCACGGCAGCACAGTGTGTGGCAGGGTTTGACTTCCGAGGCCAGCACATAAAGGTGGTACAGCTCCACCTGGTTCTCCCGGGGTGTTTGCGCTCAGAGCTCAGACGCCAGGATGGGAAGAAGCCCAGCCACACGGAGAGGTCACAGGGGTGTCCCGGGCGACCATCAGAGTGGTCCCCGCGAGCAGCCAGCATCCTTACACGCGAGAGCAGGGGCCTCCGGGTCTTCGGTGAGGAGGCGGACGCGGGGGAGCAGAGGTCAGCAGGGACGGTGCTGCTCCCAGACCCTGAATCTGGCATCCAGGAGCACAGGAGCAGGGTGCTATCTGACATCGGCAAGCATGGCACTTCGTTAGGAAACAGTCAGAACTGGGTGGCCAGAGCAAAGGGCAGGAAACCCCCAGTTTTAGGTCACTGCTTAGCCGTCCAGGGTTAGTCTTCAGGGGAAGCAGGTAGCTCACGGCCCATTTTCTCTCTTGTCTGCCTGCGTGGCCGCAGCATCAGGTCCCTGAATGTCCTCACGTCCTCTTGCACAACAACCGGGCCCAGCCTGCTTTGCCCTGGGCTTTGCAGACAAGCGTGTCTCTTGTTCTGTGGCTTTGGAGGGAACTCTCTGGACTGGCTGGGGGCCGTAAGCCCTGAGGCTGGTTGTGAGTTTGTAGTCAGTGCTAAGCTGCCCCTGCGCTACTTACTCGTGAAGAATCTCCCACCGGGTCCATCCTAGTTTACTGGACTTCTGTGTTAAGGCTTGGAAACAAATTCCCAATTCATAATAAAATATCCCTTTGCTTTCCTTTGTCATTTTAACCTGCACTTGGGTTTCCTTTAGCGCTCTCACGGAGAAGAGAGAGGTGAGTAGAACAAGAAGAGATTTGGGTATGGCTGAATCTCTGGCCACAACACCACTAGAATAGCATCCCGTGAGCGCTCCCACGGAGAAGAGAGAGGTGAGTAGAACAAGAAGAGATTTGGGTATGGCTGAATCTCTGGCCACAACACCACTAGAATAGCATCCCGTGAGCGCTCCCACGGAGAAGAGAGAGGTGAGTAGAACAAGAAGAGATTTGGGTATGGCTGAATCTCTGGCCACAACACCACTAGAATAGCATCCCGTGAGCGCTCCCACAGAGAAGAGAGAGGTGAGTAGAACAAGAAGAGATTTGGGTATGGCTGAATCTCTGGCCACAACACCACTAGAATAGCATCCCGTGAGCGCGCCACGAGAGCATCAGTAGAGGAGAGAGGTGGGGGGGGGGGGGGGAGGCCCAGTGTTTCCGAATCGCAGACGAGTGCTATGTGGAGACTTCCCACAGGAGAACCCACACCTGTGCCGTAAAGACCTGAGCATCTTCCCTGTGAAGACACAGGCCACTCAGAGTTACCCGGTTACTTGATAAACAGGCCAGAACCCCAGTTGTCTCTTCCAGATGTATTTCTCAGGTTCGGAAGATAATTTAAGTAAGATTCAAGTCTCCCTGTATCTCAGGTTGGTCACGTCCCACATACAGAGGGCGACAAATCTCCTCTATTTAAACTGTCCCAGACGCAGGGGAGGACATTAATGTCCTGACAACAGAAGGCAACTGCGAGATACAGAGGCAGCGATGCGGCAGACGGAGCCCAGGCAGAGGAGCCACCCCCAGCCGACGTCCTCCCTGCCTTCACGGGCACAGGCACCCCGACCCGCCGGGGCAGCACTAGGGGGCAGCTGTCTGCAGCAGGAGGGCCTGCACCAGGACGTCTCAGCGTGTGTCCCACAGCATGAAAGCTTTATTAAAGCTGCGAAGGAAGCAGGTTCTATAGTCAAATGAGGTTTGGAACAAGGAAATCAGGTTTCCTCCCTGTGGGAGCTTCAGTGAGTCTGACGTGTGATTCCCCAAACTTATCCCCAAACCCAGGAACTTTCATTCCCAGGGAAACTAAGAAACGGATATTCTCAGGGTGGTACAAATGATTCTCCCTGAACGGTTAGTACAGCTGATTTGTATTTTCTCGTTTGCTTACCTGTACATCACGTGTTTTGTTTGACTATACACTGCTTTTGTAGCGAAGGAAAGTATTTTAATACAATGAAAACTTTCTGCCTCAGGTCAGGCTGGATCCCGCGGCCAGTGGACTGAGTCCAAGGTGGGGAGATAGCTGTCCGCCCGAGCAGGAGGAGGGACTCTGGGGTGGGAACAGGACAGGTCCTGTCCTGATGCTCTGAGTGAAGGTCGGGGGCTGGGGCTGGAGCGCAGCAGTGTAGGGACTGTGGCTGCTCTGCCTCAGTCCTTCCCTGAATATTCCAGCCTCTTCCAAGACAAGGAGCTCTGAGCAGAGGGGGCCAGGCCTCCATCCCCACCACCCCGCCAGCCGGGAGGCTTTTCCTGAGCTCAGACCTTCCCCGGGCGGGTGGTGCAGCGGAGTTTTTAATCCATTCCCAAGGGCAGCTCAGCCCAGAATGAATTTAGACAAACAAACGGGAATACACACTTTTTCTTTTTTTCATTTTTCTTCTCCAATTTTGAAAAACATAATTAATAACAAAACACTTGGGATCATGCAGCAAAGGTACTTTACAGGAACATTTATTATGCAAATAACCAAATTAATTACATACATTTGCATCTTATTATTGAGAAGTAAAGCAGCTTTAACAGAATTGGATCTATTTCTACCAAAATTATCTTAGCCTAAGAAGAAAGGTCAGGGCAAGATTAACTTGGATTGGGGTTTTAAATCCTGCTTAGGGATTCTAAAGTTTTACAGAATACAATTTTTCTTACTTGGACAATGATTTTTTTAATCATAGAAATGAAAGAAATGTTAATAGAAATCCCACAATCTCCACCTCCAACTTCAACACTCTAATGCTTTTATACTGTATTTCTAACCCCCCTCCAAACATTGACTATAAATTTACATAGATTTTACTTCAGTACTCTGTGTCTTATAGATATTATTAAAATAGTATTGTCTGCTCAAGATTTGTAGATTTTATTTAAGATTAAGGTGTCAAGAGTTTCTAAAGTTCCAAAGACAACCCTGCCCCAAAGTTACCCTATTGGATCCAGGCAATGGTGGTGTCCACTGACCACATCCTGCTCAGTCACCCTTTCAGGAAAGGAGCTGGACTCAGGTGTCCAAGAGGCCCTTGAACTATAGGACATCATCTGGGCCAGCCCAGGGTACAGGTGTTGTCCCCTCTTGAGGACACTCTCAGTGGCCACCCCACCCACCCCCAGTGCCCACATCTCCTCTCAAATCACATTTTACCCTGAAGGGAATGGTGGAGGTACACATCCTATACACACAACACAGCTACACACACACACACACACACACACACACACACACAACACCCCCACACACATCCACACCCACACACAACACACAACACACACAACACACACACACACCACACACAACGACCCCCCCACACCACACATACACACACAACACGTGCCCCCCCACACACAACACACACATATACCTCCCTCACACACAACGTAGCCATACACACCACACACACACTCACACAACCACACACACAACAAACACACACAACTTTCCTACCTACCCAGCTTCCTGTCCCTCCCATTGTTTTATTCTGCAAATCACTGGAAATTCTCACTGTTTTTTCCTTAAAAAGTTTCTGGTTGCCCTTTGTAAAGAACCTCCTTGGCATTTTAAATTTGAAATCTAACTCTAAGTCATTTGCAACAGAAAGAAAATTCATCCTTCCAAATAGTTTCTTTTTCTTTTATGGCAACACAGTTCAAATTTATTGGGTTTGGAAAAAAAGTCCCAGGTTTGATTTGTGATTCTACTTCTTACCCCTCAGTGGCCGTGGAGCTCTCTGAGCCCTGGAATCTTCATCGGTGACAAGAAGAACGACCACTTCAAGTCAGTATCAGCCCAGCATGTTTCCATGAGCCGAATCTACACAAGCAAGGAAGGTTTTCTAAATTAAAACACTTTGTCTCACACAAAACAATACTTAATTTAAAAAAAATATCAAATACATTCCACCAAAACACAGAACTAAAAAAAATGTAGTAAAGTTGCAGAATACCAAATCAATATACAAAAATCTGCTGTGTTTCTATATGCTAATAACAAACTATCAGAATGAAAAATTAAGAAAACAATCCCATTTACAATTGCATCAAAAAGAATAAAATACCTAAGAATAAACTTAACCAAGGAGGTGAGAGACCTGCACACTGAAAATGATAAGATATTAATGAAAGAAATTGAAGATGACACAAATAAGTAGAAAAATATTCCATGCATGAGCTCCTGGAATGGAAGAATTAATGTTGTTAAAATGACCATACTGCCCGAAGCAATATACAAATTCAGTGCAAACCCCATGAAAATTCCAATGGCATGTTTCACAGAAATAGAACAAACAATCCTAAAATTCGTATGGAAACACAAAAGACTCCAAATAGCCAAAGCAATCCTGAGAAAGAAGAACAAAGCTGGAGGCGTCATGTTTCCTGATTTCAGACTACATTACAGAACTACATGGATAAAACAGACCCTGGGGGCCTTAGATGCTGGGGGCTCGGAGAGGGCAGACAGTGCGAGAACGGGGAAGCCGGGAACGGGAAGCACCAGGAGGAAGATCTGGAGGCAGCGAGGGCAGGACGGGGCTCCAGCCTCAACACTTACTTGCTGGGGAACCTTGGGCAGGTATTTCATCTTTCTGAGCCTCGCTCTGCACACCTGTACCATGGACAAACTGAATACACTGGTACCACCTCCCAGGAGTGCTGTGACATTGCGATGGCTCTGCTTCCTACACCCCAGCCAAGAGGAAAGATTGGCCTCCCCCTCCTTCGCCCTCCCCCCAGCATGAGTCGGATGTAACCCACCTCCACCATCCCAAGAGCTTCTCTCGCCTTGGCCCTGGGACCAGCTGGGTGTGCTGGCAGGAAGAAGGCTGTTCAAATGCAGGTGTTTTGGGACAAGCCTGAGCTTCCCCCTCCCCTGCCCCATCCAGGCGCCCCCAGTCTCTCTATGTGTGACCCTGGCTCTGCTCCACATCCAGCAAGGACCCTGTGTCTGTCTGGGCTGGGCCCTCTTCCCAGCCCTTCCTCTACCTCCAACTAACTAACTAACTAACTAACTAACGAGTTGTGGGTGAGGCTTCACTCACGGGGACCCCTGGATGGTTTCAGGAACACAGCCTCCTTGGGACCTTCTCAGACTCCTGGGTGGATTCTCACAGCTACGGGCAGAGTACTGTGTAGACGGCCCCGAGGGCTAACATGTGTGTTGTGAGATGACGCACATTCTTTCCGCAGCCGGAATAAGTCTGTGCAAGTGGACAGCAGACGTGGACGGTGACGCCCCACAAGGGGCCGGAGAGCCCGGTGACTGGACGCTGGGGCAGGACGAGCAGAGGCCACCTATCAGCTTTCAAGAAGAGGTTTCCTTCCGGACGAGCTGCGGGGAGTCAGTGTGGGGTTGAAGCCTGAGTCCCAGAGGGCCCCTCCGCCCCCATGCCCTCTGTGCAAGGAGGCGACAGCCTGAATTCCTCTTCTCCTTTCCCTTGTCTTGAACGACCTGCGTTTTGTGCAAATGAAGCGCTTCCAAACGTGGTTTTGGTCTTAATCACACAGAGATCTCTTTAAGACATTGCCATTGCGTCTAAAGGCTAATTTAGAAAAATACTTAAATGTGTTTTCTTTCAAATAGCTCCACTGAATGCAACCATTTTTTTTCCAACTGCAGCATCTGAAGTGCTTTCTCTCTACTCATTTAAGACAAATGTTTTATTTTTGAGGTGAAGCTAAGAAAATGAACTTGCTGGGACAGTTATAAAGTAGCTGTCAGTAAGCACAAGCTCTCCGGGGGCCCCGGGGAGAAGAGCGTCAGCCCAGGAGAATCACCGGCTCCTGGACGTGGACGGCAGCACACGGGGCAGCAGCTCCGGGCGAGGAATCGCCTCTGCCCACCCACCTCCGCGAGTGTGGACCAGGCCGCGGTGGAGACGACCGACCGCGGCGGGTCTCCGTTACCCCACCTGCTGCATGAGGCCACACAGCCAGCCCAGGAGGACGGCCCTCTGCTCAGAGCCGCCGGGGTGCTGGGCGGGAGTGGAAGGAAGAGAGGGACAGCAGAAGTTTGTGAGTGAAAGGCCGTGGGACCCCCTCCCCACGGGGCGCGCGCAGCGCAGCTCTCGCCCGGCAGGTGGGGCTGTGCGTGTCCTGAGGCTGGCTTCGTGCCACGGGGAGTCCAGGGGGAGGCCCCGGCCCAGGTCCCCGGGGGCTGGTTATTCAGCCCGTGGCCTCGCCCCACCCTCGCCCACCCAGGCCCTCTGGGCAGCGTTTCCCGTCCCAGGGCCCCAGGACACTGCCATCCAGGGAGAGGCAGCTTACGGGGTCCACAGGGCTGCTCGGCAGGGGAGAAGGGGGCGTAGGGGGCTCGGCGAGGGGCTGCCCTGGGACCGTGGGATGCCAGCCCCCGGGCCAGACACTGAGAAGAGCTCATTTTCGTGGCCCTCACCCTCCAGGACAGCCACAGACAGGACCCCACACCCTCCGTAGCTGGGGAGGCCTGGGGTGGGCACGGGGCTACGTGTTTTCCTTTGGCTTCAACATTTTCCTCCGTTTTGAAATCTCAGAGGGCGCTCCGATTTCCTAAATGAAGGACTGTCCAGAAGTCTAGGATCCCTGCCCTCCCTGCCCACCCTCCCACTCACGTCTGCCAAAACCCCCCGCAGACATGAGACTCCAGGCTCAGAACCTGTCAGCCGAGCTCCCTGGGTCCGGCACCTCGGGCACTGGGGGCACCTCCTATCTGCACCCCTGTCCCTCCCATCAGAGTCAAGGTGGCTTCCGGTCAGGGAGGTTAGGGTGTCACAGGGACCTGACCCGGCCCAGGGGAGGAGACGGGGGGCTGGGGGCTCAGTGGGGTCTGTTCACTGGTCTGTTCAGGTCTCTGCAGCCACCCTCCCGCCCCTGTGAAGGGCTCAGACAGGCTTCCCTGCTGCTGTTGTGGTGAGGGCGTGTGTCCAGAGAGAGAATAAGTAGAAGAAAGAGTTTTGGAATGAGTTTTCAAAAATTCCTTAAGAATTGATTGACTGTATAAAAATCACCCGTTAACTAGCTGGAAAATGGGCACATCAAACTCGAGCACTGTATGCTTCCTGTAGACCTCTGGGCAGGAGGGTAGGGAATACGGAGCAGAAAGACGTGCATCAGGACATCTCCACTCTCGGGGCACCGTCCAGCCAGGTGTAGCCCCAGTCTTCTGAGCTCTGAAATGGGGTGAAGGAATAATGCTTACTGCATGGGGCTGAGTGAGAAACAAGGCTATATGTGTAAATATCTTAAGACCCATTAGCTACTGTTAAACAAATGCAATTTGTTAATTTTATTATTTCCTCTTTTAATGGTCCCCAAAGCATTAATGGAGCACCTAGTGTGGTGCTTGGCAAATGGAAGCCGTACAATACATACTTGTAGGCTAGACTCTGAATGAATGAATGAACGAATGAATGAGCAAATATCAAATTACTGTGAAAATGTTTAGGGCTTCCCTGGTGGCGCAGGGGTTAAGAATCTGCCTGCCAATGCAGGGGACACAGGTTCGAGCCCTGGTCTGGGAGGATCCCACATGCCGCGGAGCAACTGGGCCCGTGAGCCACAACTACTGAGCCTGCGCGTCTGGAGCCTGTGCTCCGCAACAAGAGAGGCCGCGACGGTGAGAGGCCCACGCACCGCGATGAAGAGTGGCCCCCGCTTGCCGCAACTAGAGAAACCCCTCGCACAGAAACGAAGACCCAACACAGCCAAAACTAAATAAATAAATAAATAAATAAAAAGAAAATGTTTAGACCGAAGAAAGACTTGCTGAGGAGCGAGCATTTCCCCTCTCACACCCATTCTCCTGCCCAACCGGGGGGCTTCCCAATCCTTTTGGAAGCTGAGGGAAGCCTGTAAGGAGAGGTCTGAGTCGATCATGGGAATTGCCTGCTGTGCTGGGAGCATCTCAGGAAACAGAGGAGTCAGAGGGAAGAAGGTCACAGCTGTTCCCCTGCCTCTGAGAGACAGAGACAGAGAGAGGGAGCTGGACAGAAAGAGCCCCCAAGACCCTACGCACCCAGCCAGGGAGAACCAGCAGGGATGGAGCCACTTCCTGAGCAAACAGGGCTTCTCAATTACAAACACCTCCTGGACAGAAAGCACTGCACGTTGATGATAGTCATGTGTTTTTGGAGCCATGAAACAATGGCATCCAGTCATCCGAGTGATCCCAGGATTCTGCAGGCAAATTAAATCCTTGTTTTCAAAATAACAGTGAGTTTGCTACCGGGTGCTGGATAATAAGTGCAGGATTATAGATCATTACACCTGTGAACTTGCTCCTTGGAGGGTATTAGTTGCTGATAAGATTGTGAGCCAATGTAAATTTACCTTTGATTGTTTGTTTTGGCAAAAGGCATATCTCCAATATTCAAAATGTGGATGATCTACATTAAAACCATGACTAATTTTTATTAAATAATATTAACATGATAATTAAAAATTTAAAATATGCATTAGATGTTTACTGTATTTAATTAATTTTTATAAAATTCATTAAATGTTATCAGTCATTAGAACATACACATGCACACACCTGCTTATTTGCTAGCAAAGGGAAGGCTGATTCTCTGGGAGGACCTAGACCCCCTGCCTCCATAAAATGGTCCCACAGTTTTCCTTCTCTCAGTAGGTGGCACCTCCTTCCTCCTGTTTGCAGAGGTTACACACATCCTTGGTTTTGTTTTCACATTCACTCCATGAATCTTAGTTTCTCCTCCAAGAAGGAGCTCAGTCTCTCTGCTTTTCTCCAGCACAAGCGGCCACCGGTCACCCAGTCCCCCTCCGTCTCCCTGCTCTGACCTTCCTGCCAAGAATCCTTCCTCACAACACGCCGGGAGACGTGCGTGAAAACGCAGATGAGACTACAGCGCGTCACCATCCAAGCCCCCCGTGTCTCCCCGAGAGCATCCTCACCCTGACGCAAGGCCCCCGTGGCCCGGCCCCACCTGCGCCCTCCCGCCCTCCCCAGCTCCAGCTCCACCTCCTGGGCTCCGGCAGCGCCTCCAGCGTCCCGGGGCCTTTGCGTCGCCGGTGCTCTGCCCTTCCTCACCCTCTGTTTGGGCTCAGGCGTAACCTCAGACGTGCATCCCCGAACCGGCTCCAGGAAGGATCACCCCTCTGCCTGTGACTGTCTCATAACACGATCCACGTCCTTCACTCCAAGCTAATACATCCTTGTATTACATCCTTGTATTCCGTTTACTTGTTTATCAATACCTCTACCCATCGGAATAGGACTGTGTCGAGTAGAAGGTGAAACGCCTCCGAGCACCCTGTGGTGTGTCTGTCTTTAGCATCCGTTATGGGTTGCATCATGTTCCCCTCGAATGTGTATACTAAGGCCTCGCCTCCCACCCTGCAGCACGGGACCATGTTTGGAGATAGGGCCTTTGTAGAGGCGGTCAACTTAGAATGAAGCTATGCGGGTGGCTTCTTCCTAACCTAGCCTGACAGGTGTCCCTGTAAGGAGAGGAGATTTGGGCACCTGGAGACACACCGGGGGCTGCACAGGACGACCGTGCAGAGGGGCAGCAGGAGAGTGGCCGCCTGCACGCCACGGAGAGAAGCCTCAGGAGAAACCAACCCCGCCGGCTCCTGGGCCTTGGCCGTCCGGCTCCAGAACTGTGAGAAAACAAATCTCTGTGGTGTTTTGCCCCAGAAGCCTGAGCTGACTGATGCAGCTCCCCTCCCAGTGAGACCCTCCCCAGGGACCCTTCACAGGAGTTTGAGACAGATGCCCAGCCCTGCCCGGACCAGGAGTCGTCAGGTGGCCCCTCCCTGGGATCCCGAGAAGGCCTTCATCTGAGCCTGGCTCGGAGGCTGTGGGTCTCCCCAGAGCTGGACCACGAGGCTGAGGCCGCGGGAGCCTGGCACTGCTGCACCCAGGACGGATGACGCCAGCGCAGAGCAGGTGGAGCGAGAGAGTGAGGGCTTGACTTGGTTATTCTCTGATCATCGTGATTGAAAGTCACTTGTATCCCCGGGCTTTTCAGTTTAAGCCACGAAACTCCCCTTTTTGCTTATTTTCAGGGACGTGGAGTCCTGACTGGTGATCTGGCCTCTTCGTACCACTGAGTACTATTTCCAGGCTGACCGGGTGATGTTTCTGTTAATGTTTGGTGTTTATCTTTCCAGACTTTCCTGTAAGTATGCGAATGTAGGCACATAATTAAATTCAGGTGTCGAATCAAATATAGGTGCAGGTATAGATATGGAAACAAACGTAGTTTTTTTCTAAACAGCCAAATGCCAGGGGACCGATCTGGCACCCATGCAAATCTACGTCAGGAGGCCATAGGGTTGTGGTCAAGAGGGTAGAGCTGCCACGCTGCCCAGGTTCACTGTCCGGCCCACCTGGAGGGTTCACCTGTTGTAATCCCGGGCTGCTCACCTTTAATGGAGACCATAGCGGCACCTACTTCACACGACTGTGAACGTTAAATGAGATTATGCAAGAAAACTAACCTTATCTTCTAGCGAGTGTTTCCTGTACCTCTTAGCTAGTATAATGAAAGGGGTCTGTTCACAGAGCAGCGTCAGAGATTAGAAAGAGCACCCTGGCAGAAGCATTACTGGTGGATTGGAAGCAGCCAGAAACGGAGAGCCCTGCCGTCCTCCTGCAGGTGAGGGGCTTTCCCGGGGAGGGGAAGGGGTGGGGGGCAGGGGAGCAGGGAAGGGGTGGGGACGCTGGCCTTTCGTGCTCAGGCTAGGTGCCACGGGGACAGGGGACGGGAAAACTGGATTCCCTAGGGAATCCGGGGGGATTCTGAGGGTGAAGAGAAAGAAGAAACTTGCGAACGTCTGGAAGGGAGAGGCTGGTTCCCTGGGGCTGGAGGAAGGTCTCAAACGAAAACAGAGTAGAGGTGAAGGGAGGGAGAAGAGATGGGGCTCTTCTTCCACTGCAGATCTGCTCGGATCTGGGGGAGGTCACCTCATCGCAGGAGGAGCTTTCGTGTCTGCAGGGGAACCCGCTGACCCCCACCTCTGAGCTGAGCCAGACCCTCCTGGAACCCAGGCCTGGTCACAGGGTGTGTTCTCAGCCAAACAGCCCTTTTTTTATTGCCTTAGAAAGAGCCAGAGTGAGGGTATCGATCAGAGCCAGCCCGGGAGAGCCTTTCAATGTCGGAGGGGTCACCTCGAGGGCAATAAGCTCCTTCCCTGGGGGCGGGGGAAGGACTGGGGGCTCCCTGCCAGGACACACGGACCGCTCCCTGGGAATCAGATGAGGCCCAGGCCTCGGGAAGCTGTCTCCTCGCCCCAGGGCAGGCCTCTCCCTAAGCAGATCGCCTGCAAAGGGGGTACGGCGGGGTGACACGGAGTCATTACTTTTAAAAAGCTCTCTTGCAAATATCCAGGTGGTTTTTGAAGACCCTTAAATGTAGAATAGAGAGAATCGGGTTTCAGGCCTGGAGGGCAAGAGTCCAGCCAGAGCTTCTCAAAATCCCAACGTGGCCGCCTGGGCTGTGCCCGTGAGAAGCATGTTAACCTGGGAACATGTCAGGGAGCAGACACAGCTGCAGCCCCCATCCTAGAGGACTGCGCTGTAGATTGAATACGAATACACGTCAAATGCGTGAACAATGCTTTTACTTGACAAACAGTCCGTTGTTGCGTTTGCCACTGTAACTGCTGCGCCGTATACACCTGGGATATAAGGACTGAAAACGGCCACTCTCCCACCCTCCTGGGGGCTTGCAGGTTACTGCTCTGTTCGAGCAGGGTGTGACCCCCAGGCTGGGTCTGTACCACATGTGGTCCCTTACATTTAGACGAGATAGGCTAGACCCCGGTCGGGCTAGACCCCCAGACTCCAATCTGGTGAGACTGTTCTGCCGGGGACAGTAAAGCACCGGTCACAGAACTGGACTCTGCGTGTCTGACACTTGCCAGTGGGAAACACTTTCTTTGGTTGAGTTTCCAAACCACACACTGGAAATCGTGTAATAAGGAACATGAGGGTCTTCAAAGCACCACCACCGTCCCTTCTCCTCTACAAGGGTTTCGAGCTGGGAACACCCTGACCCTTTTCTAATTAGAGGTTTGCTTCCAAACAATAAAAAGAAAGTCGTAAAGTTAAAATCCATTCAGCAAATTAATTGGCGTTGCCTAGAAAACTTAATAAGGAATATGGGAGACACTACCTTTTCAACCTTGCAAAAATATTAAGACAAAGGCAATGTCAATGGAAATTTTCTTGTAAATGAGACACCAAGATGTATACATTTGCATTTTATTAATGGAAATTGTTTCCTGAGATTACTCTGAAACTTGAATATTAAGTGCAATAACCATGTGGTCCAAACCGCAGCTGTGCACAGAAGGCAGGTCCAGGGCATAGGGGGCCGTGGGAGCTGCCGTTAAGGGATCATTGTTTCCCTTCGATCCAGCAATAATGAAATTCATTATTCTGGGTGTGAGCCAGCTAAACTGGTCTGCTCTGGATTAGGCTTGAAATCAGTGAAAGAGAGACCTGATTAAGTAGAAACAAAGACCTGTTCCCTGCTCCCTGGGGGATTTTATCCTCAGTCTGTGTTTGAGTGAGTACTCACTTCATCCGTTTCTTAAAGCAGTTTTCACTCTTCAGTGCCTGTCTAAAGCCGCTGCCCCATGTCCTGCCGTCCCTCCCGGGGGGGTCCCCATCCACGTGCCCACTCAGCCCCGGGGGTTTCAGTGCCCACCCCTCCACGCTGCAATGTCAGCACCATCCCTCCAGGCTCGAGCCGGCCTGTGGTCTCCAGTGACTCACGGCTGAAATGAGGCCAGTGGCCCCTTGTCTTCACAGCCTCCAGGATTCCAGACTCATCACAACCTCCTATCTCTGACCTTATGGCTTTCCGGTTTCCTTTATCCGTGTTATAGGTATTGATACTCGATTTGTTATCAGACAGATCATTCATTTCCTCCGTAATCTACCTTAAATCAACTGTCTAGCTTTATAGTTACTCAGTTAAAACAAAGCTTAAATTTCTGGTTCAACTGTCACTTGGTTGAAATTCCTAACCCTCTGCCCTAGAAAACCTGCACCAAGCTTTCTTCATCGTGACACTGGTGCAATTGAATGTTACTGAAGAAAAAGTCACACAAAAGGACAGACTGGTTCCACTGTAAATTCACGACCACCCACCTCAACAAGAGTCGGCAATCTTGTTTATTTCTCAGATAAACGCCCTCCACCCTGTTTTGCTCCAGCAGTTTTGTCCTGTGTTCTCTACTTTGTTCAAACCTCCCTCCCATTCTAAAGGAGATCCTTACTACAAGAACTGAAGTCGAAGTAGGGATTCCTTCTCTATCCCAGAGGAGGGCAGACATTCACTTTTCTGCATTTTCTCTATTTTTATTTCTTTCTAGTAAAATTAAAAGTAGCGTTTCTCCTGTTAAAGTAGTGCATGCATACAGGACTTTAACATGTAGGCACTGCTCCCCCCGTTTCAGAGAATGTTAGTAGATTCTCAACTGAAAATCACATAGGAGAGTCCCTTTTCTTCAATAGCTTCAAACACCAGGTCTCCAGCTGCTCGTTTTGTCCAAAAGACACCAGAGGAGGACGGTGCTGAGGATGGCACAGACGCACCTGCGGTTCCTGCTTAGGGAAAAAGCTCGAGGGGGGGCACACAGTCCCCCTCGGAACCCGGGCCATAGAAACAAGGTGGGTGAGAAAGAAAAACTCTGTATCTGTCCAAAGAAAATAATCATTGTTTCTTTGTTCCGGGGTTTCTGCAGACTCTCAAAGGCTGAGAGAGAGAAGGACTAGATTTGAAACTATTACAGATGAAGGCAGTAGAGTAACAGATGTCACTGAAAACCCTGAGCCCGTTTATAACCCACAGGTCCAGCCCCCCGCCCCTCAAGCCCTTGGTCACAGCAGCTCTAGGAGCCAAGAGGGCAGTCAACTGTCCCTCCTTGACCTGCTCCAACTGCCTTCTGACTCTGCCACCGACAGAAGCGGTGGTCAGAGGGGTCCAGAGGACGTGAAAGGAAGAGGGACCAGGATGCGGTGACTCGTGGGCTAAATCCACAGGCTCGTGTCAGCATCAGGGTTGCAGGCTTGTCCAGGATCCCCGTGGTCTCAGTACCCCGATCACCTCCCGTCCAGCTGTTGTTAAAGGAGCCGCCCTCCCACGTGTGGGAGCCAGACGTGCTCCATAAGCAGGAACACGATGCCTCCTGTGAACTCACTTTGTGTTTCTATGGCTGTGCCCCGAGAAATTACCGCTGAGTGAAAACCTTCCTCTGCCTGCAGGATGGAAACGCAGTCTTACATCTACTCTGAACATGGCCAAGTTCGCTGGCCAGGATTATGCCAGCATCCCTCCCGTCCGGGTGCACCTGTCAGCCAGTGGCCCAGGCTCGAGCCTCAGCCACCGTTCGGTTTCATGAAGGGGTTGCCTCCTTGTCCCTGGATGAACCTATGTCAGAGTCACAGCCAAGTTGGACCCGGCCTCTGGGTTTGTGATGCACACGGCCGTCTGTGCACCAAGCACAACGAGGCCCGGGGCTGACACAGGACCAGGGACAAGAGGAATTTCCACTGATTTTCTCCTTGTCACCTAACCCAGCTTCGGGGTTTCCAGGACGAGACGAGTGTGGAGGAGCTCAGAGGAGGGGGCACCCAGCCAACACCCCCTCCCAGCCAGCAGCTTCTCCTCCGCTCAGCTGTGCCGTGAGCCCTTCTCTCCGTCTTTGTGCTCAGTCCCTCTCCCTTTGCAGGCTCTCCCGTGAATCCTGCCTGTCGCCGTCTCCCGGACGGAGTTGTTTTCCTCTCCCGGCCCGTCTCTCTCCCTGATCCCTTCCACCTCCACGCCTTCACACACAAGCACGTTTCCCTCCCTTTTCCCGTCCATGTTCTCCACGTGTCGGCTCCAAGTGTCGGCTCCCCGTCCTCTTTGCCTCGTGCTCCACACCCCCCAGTCTCGGCTCCATCCACCCACCTCCCACCTTCCTCTGCCCTCACGACATCACCTCCAGCCAAGAGTCCATCTCAAGCACCAGCTTCCCAGAAAGTCTTAAAAACAAACCAACCAACCAACAAACAAACATAAAGCAAACAAAACAACACAAACAATCAAACAAAACCCCGAACCGTCGGGGATGAGGGGGAGGGGTTCCTTCGCACTCCAAGGGGAGCTGTTTGATCCACCTGCCCCTCGCCCTCACCTGCCCCTCTCGGTGCCCTAAAAGAACCTGGTCTCCTGCCACGAAACAAGGACCAGCACAGCCGGGATGCGCTGCACAAATGTCCCCCGGGTCACACTGAGCAGCTTGGGAGGGTCCAGGTCGCTGCCGGGACCCGTGCCGACAGGGAGGACGTCTTCGGCAGTATCCCTGCTGCAGGCCTGTGGGCCAACAGATTTATTAATGTTTATTTAAAGTCATCGCAAGAGCAGCCTCTCCCACCCTTGGTAATGAGCACGTGTCCTAACTTCTATAGGAACATGGCTGGCTTTTCCTCATTAGCTTATTTTGGCGGGTAGATCCCTAAGAATTAGTGTGAAAACTGAAGACTATTTTCGTTTCAAGACCTAGTGATTCACAGATATCCTGGCACTAAAAATATCTCAGCATGTAAGGATGAAGATTTGGGGCATCAAAAGGGAATGACTCCTTTCCCCAGGTCTGGCCACAGTTGGAAGGTGATGCAGGATGTACCACAGAGCTCACCTGGGCCTGGAAATTTCCATGCTCTGCTTTCCCCACTGCTCTTGTGCTGCCCCCAGAGAGATGGTTGTTCCCTGACACACACACCCTGTAAATCGTTCAGAGTCCAACTCTGTTTCCCTTTAGAAACAAAATAAGGCATCTTAAATAGAGAACCGTTTCACCCTAAAGCCACTGCTCTCTGTCAGAAATGTCATTACTAGATCGCAAATTAACTTAGGAAATAACAGAAAGTCTCACGAGAGTGAGAGCCCCACCCGCCCTGCTTCCGCAGGGAACTAACCCTTCTTCCGTGTGGCCAGGTGAGCTCCCCTTTGTGGGGCTGTGCCTGGGAACATGAGGAGACACCACACCCTTCAGGGACACAGAGGTCCAGAGCAGGCCCGGCCACAGTCGGTCCAGGTGCGCAAGTGTCCCCGACCACCCCTCCCTAGGCCACCCCTCTCTTGCCCTCCGTCAGGCTCAGAGAATGTGGTTGGTGGGAACACTTAGACCCATTGTCTGGAGCTGGCGGGGCTGGGGGACAGGGAGGGAGGCTGTGAGGGATTCTGTCACCAGCCTGTGCTGAGAAAAACGGGATGAGATATCAACAATCAATGCTGGGGGCTGGAGAATGGCCTTCAGTTCTATGACTCGGCTTCCTGGTGGTCCATGGGAACCGGGGGTGAGCCAAGTGCAGGGATTTGGAACACAGCTTTTCCAAAATGAAATGAAAGCGTGGCCTCAGAATAGCTTGAATAACTTGACTTTAGTACAAATCAATCCATGTATTCTTTTTTGAAAAAAAAATATTCAGTTTTGATATGTTCATCTACCGCATGGTTTGTAAGAGTCTTTAGGGCAAAGATGATAAAAAGAACCTCATCAGAACTTTGCACGCAGCACAGGCGAAAAGTGTCCCCTGGTCCTTACACTGTGAAATATCACAAATGCTGGTTACGTTCCTCTGTCCGCCAGCGTCGGTCCCAGAGGCGAGGGAGCAGGGCCCGGCCCTTCTGGGCCTGCAGCTGCCCTGCTGTGCAGCTGTTCTGTGTCCCCTCCGTCTTATCCCAGGTGAGGACCACAAGGATCCTAGAGGAACGGAATGACGGGGTCAGCGGGGGCTGGAGGGAGGCCCCCCGCCACTCATGGGGGACACCAGCCCTTTCCCACCTTCTGCACCTTCCGAGCCTGGATCCGGGAGGACCGTAACCCCATGTCCCAAAGCTGAAGGAGAGACACAGCCAGACAGCCCCATCCCTCCGAACTGGGCAAGACCACGTCCAGCTTGGGAGGCAGGTCTCTCGATGGCCTCGGGTGCAGTAATTCCATCGAAAGACCAGGGAAGAAAAAACAAATTCTTACCAATACCTGGACAAAGCAAAGAGAACTTTTTTCAAACTTCAGCTGTCAGGAAGAGCCTCCATTAGTCTCCCCAGGGTGGGATCTGAAGGGCCACTCAGCACTGCTGCTGTCTAGAGGGTAACACCCCTAAACCCCCCACAGGCTCGGGACTGAGCCGCAGCCACGAGAGGAGCCGGGCTGGACCAGGGTCGGGGCTGCAGCTCCGGGCTCTAAGGTGGGTTCACGTGCGCTGCTGACTCGCGGGGCAGTGGCTCAGCTGCAGCTGCCCCAGGGGGATTGTCCTCCCAAGAAAGCGCTGGAGAGACTGGGTGAAGCAGTTTGGTCGGCAAGACCCCAGACCCCCTTCAGCAGCGTGAGTGTCCGCCAGGTGGATGGGGGAGCCCCCAGCTGCGCCCCAGCCTCGAGAAGGGACCTGATGCTTATTGCTGGTCCTCTTTCAGCATCTCCCCGACCTCATCGCTCATCCCTGGGCCCCGCCCTCCCTTAGACTGTCTCCCGTGAGCCACGCCGTGATCGAGGTCCTCCGTCAACGCATTGGTGTTCCTTGACCTGGGCTCTTGTCCCCAGCCCACGCGCGTGCCGTGACGGGGCTCGGGGAGCTACACGCGGGCTGAGTGGACCTGAAGCACCAGCCTCACTCACACGCGGGTCGTGAGAAGCCGACGTGATGATGTGTCTCCTGTAGGTGCCCTACGTGCCCACAAGCACTGACAATGCTCCCGACTGACCACCAGGGCAGGGCCTGCTCCGCTCCGGGTGCCCAGGCCCAGGCCTCAGCCTGTCTGGCTGGAATAGACCCTGCTTCCCAGACTTCCACTCCTGAGCCGCCACACCCCAGGCGCCCTTGGGCTAAATTTGTGGTGGGTGGGGTGAGAGCACGTGGGAGCCACGCCACTATTCCACGTTTTCTCATGCGCAAACAAGCTATTTTTGCAAAGCATGCTCAGTCATCTCCATGGAAACCACATCGTCAGCTGGGTCTCACCTCACCGGTGTTGCAGTGGAATTTGGTTTAAACATCCTTTGCAAAATCTGACTAGGGGCTGTGCACAGACATCTGTGTGTATTCGTTTTCAGACACACACACACACACACACACATAACCTTTCTTGTCCTTTTTCCACAGGGTGTTTACAAAGCAGAATGACTGCTGCTCAGGAAACCACAGCCACGCTGTCATCATGTATATCAGCAAAGCTTCTACTGTGTTGAAGGCTCAGTTTGCATTCAAGCAGGTTAACAAGAAGGGAGGGGTGGGTCCAGGGGTGACTTAGAGATAGAGATGGGCCAGTGGGTGGCCGGTGGTCACTATCAAAGAGGAAATTATAGCGAAAAAGAACAAGTTTTCGGGAAACCAGCCCTGAATGCCAGTTTCAACCTCCAGAGACGCCATGTCACCTGAAACATATTTCCTCGACTCAAAATACCTCTTTTTCCTGTCACCCCTCAGCTTGCTCTGGACGCTGTCCCCTGCTCACCACATGTGACACAGTTGCGCACGCGCACACACATGCACACACATGCACACACGCACATGCACTTAGCACAAACTCCATGCTAATCTCAAACATTCATTGATCCTGTGCTGTGCTCCAAACACCTTGAGAAGTGCTTGGATTGCATCAAAATTGGAAAGGGAAGACACATGCCCACAAAAAAGTTTAAAACTAACAGGAAAGGTAGATAAATATGCAAATACTGGATCGACAAGTCCAGGTAAAATTTCACAGAAAGGCCATTGACAAGGTGATAACCATACAGCCTTGGTCAAATCACTTATCTTTCAATGTTTTAGTTTCCTCATCTGCAAGTTGGTGGTAAAGATACATAAAATGGTTTCAAGGAATGAATATAAAGGGCTATGCAACTGTGAGGGGCAGGTATATGCACACGTTCTGCAGGAGTCACTAGGAAAAGCTAACTGTGGCAGATGCAGTCCTTGACTCCAGCAGACAAAGTGCTGAGATCCTGCTACAGGCACAGGGGCGATGTGAGCTGAGCCAGATGGCAAAGTGCTGCCTGCTTGGAGGAGGCGTCGATAGCAGAGTCAACCGGGAGGGTGTGCACGGGAGCAGAGGGGAGAAGAATGCGGGAACGCAGGTGGAAGCAGTTGATGGAGGAGCTTGTGCACCCAGCTCCCAGAGAAATGTGGGTGTTTCCACACAGCAAAGTAGAAGACATTGAAGACATCCAAGCAAAGGCAGCACATGCCCCACGGCAGGGCACAAACCCATGGGCCGTAGGCTGAGGTCAACTTGCAGGAGTATTATTTGCTCAAGAAGGAGTTTTACTATCATTTTTAAAATGAACTTGGGACTTCCCTAGCGGTCCAGTGGTTAAGACTTGTCCTTCCAATGCAGGGGGCGCTGGTTCAATCCCTGGTCTGGGAGCTAAGATCCCACGTGCCTCGAGGCCAAAAAACCAAAACATAAAACAGAAGCAATATTGTAACATATTCAATAAAGACTTTTAAAAAATGGTCCACATCAAAAAAATCTTTAAAAAAAATTTTTTTTTAATTAAAAAAAAATGAACTTGTTCTCTACAGGCTGGGTCTGCTCACCTTCAGTTGGCAACAGAATCACCCATCCTACTCTTTTATAACCACACAAATACAACATTTACGGCACCATCTATACAAGAAAGCATACGAGGTTTTAAAGTCTGATTAAGTAAAAATTTGAGAAAAGTTAATCTGGTGCCAGGATGGAAGATGCAGCAAAAGCTAAAAGAGCACAAACGCATAGGGAGGGTGAATTCCTCACCTACACCTAGACCTGCCAGCCTCATCCTTCTGGACAGAACCTGGGCTGCAGTGTCACAGCCTTGACACTGGGAGGTCCAGGTGGGAGAGGCTCACAACCCAGACTCCGCTCATTAGCCGTGCGTTTGTCCAACAACCAGCTCTGACCACTCACCCCAGGACTAGTCCTGAAGGGCACATGGGGTGCACAGGTGTGTGAGGAGGGGCTTCCCAGGTGTGCAGCCCAAGTTCAAGTTTCCTACAGAGAATCAAACCAAATGAGAAACCTTTCTTGTCCACTACTCCCTGTGCCACAGGCAGCTATCTGGGGGAAATCGCAAAGATACGCACCACACGTTTGTAGCCTTCAAGAAGCTCACAATCTAGGTGAGGAAGCAGGACGTAAATACACAGAAAAAAAAAATGTGACGGAGGAATTAAGTTACAGCAGAAGTGATGTCTTAAAATAGAGAATGATTAATTGCCAAGTGAATTTGAACCCCGGCTTCTCTACTAACAAATTGGCTATGTTATCTTAGACAGTTTGGTTAATCTCCTTGAAAATGCTTTTCTCACTTATAACCTGAGAATTAAAATGATTATCTTTTCCTCCCTACCAGATAGTTGTGCGAATCAAATAAAATGAGAAAACCAGAATTGTAGAGTGTATGGCACCTTCACAGTATCCAACCATCTCTTCAATTTCCAGATGAGGGAAATTGAGAGATAAGCTTCTGTGAGATATTTTCCAAGGTTACTGAACTGGTAATAATAATTGATGTTATAAACTTATTTTTTAATGCACACATATTCATCCCTCAAGTACTCACTGAAAGCCTGCGCTCAAGGTCCTGTTCTAGGCTTGGCAGACAGAACTATAAACAAGGCAGACCTCAGGTCTTCTGCCCTCTAAGAAGTTACAGTCTCATGGAGAAGACAGACGTTGAACACAGAAGTACAAGTGGGATGGGAGTAGCAAACGGGACACCCACGATGATAGGACAGCCTGTGACGGAGGCACCAGCCTCGCCAGAGAGGTCAGGGAGGGCTCCTGAGGTGGGACATCTAAGCTGGAGGAAAGGTAGCACACCTGTGATTTCCAAAAAGCTGAGACTAGAACACACCTTTTGAAGTGAAGGTCAATGTCCATTCTTTAAAAGTATCTTACAGGCTTTGGACTTAACCTCAGCCTGCAAACAACTACAAAACCACACACAATATATATAAAACAGTGAATTTTATGCACTGGACAACAGGCAAAGGATGACTGATTCTCGAGATAAGGAAAGACGTGGCTTTCTATCTGGAGGCAATTCCAGCACAAGCAGATGGAACCAGCAGAGCCTGGCAGCCTCACTGTGCTGAGGAGACAGAGACCAGTTCTGGGACCAGGGTGACGAGAAGGTGCAGAGCAGAGCATCAGAAAGGAAGAAGCTGTGCAGAGAAGCCACCCCAGAAACCTGCACTGGGTCCCACGGAGTCCTTGGCTAAATACCAACCTGCATATTCGTAGGGTGAAAAACCATGGGTCTGGGCAATAACAGCTTCTGACCCCCCCAATCTCAAGGTCACCTAGATTTTCTCCTAGGTACCTCTGGAAGCTATCGTTTCATATTTTGCGTTTAGATTTATGTTCCACTCAGACTTAGTTTTTACAAAAGGTTTAAGGTCTAGATTCTTTTTTTTTTTTTTTAAGGTGGATGTCCAGTTGTTGGAGCACAATTTGTTGCAAAGACCATTCCTTTTCCATTGAACTGCCTCTGCTTTTTCGTCAAAGATCAGCAGAGTGCAGTTGTATGGATCTATTTCTGGGCCACTACTGATCTATTTATCTCTTCTTTTACTGACCCTAAGCTGTAGCTATATAGTAACTCTTAAAGTCGGGTAGTATCAGACTTCCGACTTTGTTCTTTTTCAGTTTTGTGCTGGCTATTCTGGGTCTTTGCCTCTCCGTATAGACTTTGGAATCAGTTTGTCAATATCCACAAAATGACTTGCTGGGATTTAGATTGATGCTATGAGTTGAATTGTGTCCCCACCGAATATATATCGAATTTCGAACCCCGGGCAACTGTGAAGGTGACCTTATTCAGAAATAGGGCCTTTGCCAATGTAACCAAGTCAAGATGATGTTATTAGGGTGGGTTGTAATCCAATACGAGGGTGATCTTATTAGAAGCAGAAATTTGGACACAGGGACAGGCGTGTGAGAGGGAAAACATGCAGAGATACGCAGGGAGAAGGTGGCCCTGAGGCCAGGAGGAGACTGGAGTTCCACTGCCCCAAGCTAAGCGTGCCAGGGTTCCAAGAAGCTGGAGGAGACAAGGAAGGGAACTCGCCCAGACTGGGCTTTGGAGGGACGGTGGCCCTGCCAATGCCTTGATTTCAGACTTTCAGCCTCCAGAACTGTGAGAGAACAAATTTCTGTTGTTTTAAGACATCCAGTTGTGGTGCTTTGTTGCAGCAGACCTGCTATACATCAAGTTAGGAAGAATGATACCTTAACAATAGCGAATTTTCCTGTCAATGAATACTGACTATCTCTCCATTTTTTTAGATATTCTTTGATTCCTTTCATGCATATTTTACAGTTCTCCACATAAGCATCTTATATATTTTTTATATTTATGCTCAAGTATTTGATTTTTTGGTTAATGTAAATGGTGTTAAGTTTTTATGTTCAAGTTCCAGTTGCTCATTTCCAGTACATAGAAAAGCAACTGACTTGTTTATATTAACTTTGTATCCTGCAACCTTGCTATAATTGCTTATTAGTTCCAGGCGTCTTTTATCAAGTCTTTTAGATTTTCTTTGTGGATGGTCATGTCATCTGTGAACAAAGACAGTTTTGTTTTTTCCTTCCCAATCTGTGTACATTTTCTTTTCTTTTTTTCTTTCTTTTTTAATCTTATTGCATTAGGTAGGATTCCAGTATTATGTTGAAGAGGAGCTGTCAGAGGAGACATCCATGCCTTGCTCCTAATGAACAATTTTTAATTTTAATCGAGAATTTTATGTGATTCTTTTTTCTCTCCTCACTCACGATATCAATTATACTTCTTTTTTAAAAAAGAAAATGGTGGATTGTGGTTTTGGTGTTACATCTAAGTAATTTTCGCCTAACTAAAGTTCACAATGTTTCTTTTCCATTATTTTCTAGAAGCTTTAGTTTTAGATTTTGCATTTAGGGCCAAGATTATTTGTTTTGAGTTAATTCTTTTAAGAGATCTGTGTTGAAGTTCTTTACACGGATGTCGATATAGATATTAATATCCGATTGTTCAATACCAGTTTTTTGAAAGACTATTCTTTCTCCAGTGATTTTCCTTTGCACTTTTGTCAAAAATTATTTGTCCATATGTGTGCGAATCTATGTTGTCTCTCTATTCTGTTCCATTGATATTTGTATATATTGATTACAACACAAAATGGCCTCAATTGCTGTAGCTTTATGGTAAGTCTTGAAAGGCAGGTCATGTTAATCCTCAACTCTGTTCTACTTCAAAGTTGTTTTGACCATTCCAGGTTCCTTTCATCTCCATAAAACTTTCAGAATCAACATGGTAGTTTCAACAAAGAGGTCTGCAGAGATTTTTAACTGGGATTGCATTGACTCTGGATCAATTTGGGGAGATTTCACATTTTACCAATTCAGGATCTATAGACATAGTAAATATCTCATTTGTTTAGTTTTATTTAATTTCTCTCGAAAGTGTTTTGTAGTTTTCAGTGTACAGGTATTAAAGATCTTTTGACAGACTTATCTTTAAGTTTCATATTTTTTATTTTGTTTTATAAGGCATCTTAAAATTTTAATTTTTTACTGCTCATTTCTAGTATACAAAAATACAACTCATTTAAGTATATTGACACTGTATTCTGTAACTTTGCTAAACTTATTTATTCTAGTAGATTTTGGGGGGATGCAGATTTTATTGGAGCTTCTACATTGACTATTATGTTGTCTGAAAATAAATATAGTTTGACTTCTTCTTTCTAATCTGAATGATCCTGAATAGGAGTGGTGAGAGCAGATATCTTTGCCTTGTTCTTAATCTTAGAGAGAAATTATTCAGTCCTTCACTTTTAAATATGTTGTTAATTGTAGGTTTGTTGCAAATGCCTTTATCAGTTTGGAAAGTTCCCTTCTATTAGTTTGCTGATAATTTTTATTAGGAATAGAGGTAGAATTTTGTCAAATGTTTTTTCTGAATCAGCGAAAATGATAATGTGATCATTCTTTTTTACTTTGTTAATATGACTAATATGAATTACAGGAATTGGTTTCCCAGGGTTAAGCCAAACTTGCATTTCCAGGTAAACCCCATTTATCAACTTCCTTGGATAATTACCTACAAATGTGTATTTTGTTATATTTGTGGCTGCTTTGGGATTGATAGCACGAAGTTTTAATACAGCATTATCCACCCTCAAGTGACATTATTCCATTTCACTTGTAGTGTAAAAACCTTACAATAATAAACCTTTCTTCATTTCCCCACTGCTGACATTTGTGCTGTTGTGGAAATACAGTTTACTTTTACAAATGTAAAAAATCTCAACTTTTGAATATCTAAAACTATCTTGATTTCATTTTTTTTCCTTTTAAAAATTACTTTCACTGTATATGCAATTCCAGGCTAACTTTTGTTTCTTCTTTCAGTATTTTATATATGTTTCCACACAGTCTTCTCGCTTGCATTCTTTTCCAGTGAGAAATTTGCTGTCATTCTTTTCTTTCTTTCTTGTACTTAATGCATTGTTTTTTCTCTGGAGGCTTTGAGGATTTTCTCTTTGTCATTGGTTTTGAACTTTTGATTATGATGTGCTTTTGTGAAGTATTCTTCACGTTTCTTATGCTTGGAGTTGATCAAGATTCTTGGATTCTTGGATCTGTTTATACTTTTCATCAAATTGGAAGAATTGGGGGCATTATTTTTTCAAATATATTTCTCGTTCCTCCTTCCTCTCCTTCTGGGACTTCAAGCACGTATACGGGCTGCCTGGAACCGTTTCACAGCTTACTGATGCTTTGTTGTTATTGCTATTACTACTATTATTATCATTACTTGTTACAACTGTCTCTGTCTAAATAATTCCTGTTTAAAACAAACAAACAAAAAACTACGCTCTAATGAAACGGAGCGTTTTGAATAACAATATTTAACATGATATTCTAATGTAAATTTATTTCATGATTTATTGTTAGGAATACAAATGTCTTTGTTTTTGGAGCCAGAACAAGGCAAGGGATTTCTTGCTTCTGTTTTTCTGTCTCTCTCTCTCTCTTTTTTAAAAATTATTTATTTATTTATTTGGCTGCACCAGGTCTTAGTTGCGGCGTGAGGAATCCAGTTCCCTGACCAGAGGTCGAACCTGGGCCCCCTGCATTGGGAGCTCGGAATCCTAACCGCTGGACCACCAGGGAAGTCCCATGTTTTTCTGTCTTTTAACCTTGCTTTCTGGCCCTTTCTTCCCTAGACTTTGAAGTTCACTGACTTCTCACTTTACTTGACCCTGAAGTTGGTGTCGGTCAGAGCACTCCCCATCCAGCTCCCAAGGTGTTGTAAAAGCTGGACCCCTCCCTGCCATCCCCCCATCCCAGGGAGAAGGGCATTCCTGGGACACGTGTTTATCTGCCAAGAAGCCAGGACACAAAATACCTTCTGCAGCCACTGGTCTGGGGGAGCACCAGCCTTGTCCCCTGACCCCCACTCTGGGCCTCCCATCCCGTGCACCACCAGGGGCGCCTGGCTCCTCCCCGTGGTGCCCAGAGCTCACAGCTCACTCCTTTCAGCTGATTCTACACAGAGAATGATGCGGGACCCTCACTTGTTCAGAAGCTCTGGCTATAGTCACTGACCCAGGTGTCACCTTGCTGCTGGTTTGTTCCCCAGAACCCACCTTCATGTCCTGCTTCAGGACACATTCTGGCCATCACCTGCACTGCAGGTGGATAAGCAGGTGTCAGGCATATCATCTGCGGTTCTGGATGGTGCTGGTCTAAGAGCCCCACAGAGACTGGGAGCGAAGCACTTGCTCTCGTGAACCATGGTACAAAGTTGCAGGCCTGCCTCATACCAACCTCAGCATCAGCCACTTGTCCCCAAAGTGAGGCCTCTGGGTTCCCTTGCCTGGTCTCCAGGGCCAACTGGGGGGCAGCACAAAGTCTAGGGCTCTCCAGCTGCCTCTGCAGGCCCAGGGGTACAGCGCTAGGGGCCCCCTGTGATCTCGTGCCTGGACTTCATCACATGACTATCACTCAGTTTCTGAGCCGTGGTCCCTACCCTGGCCCCTATTCCCATGGCTGTGTTTGTCCCTGGACCCTGTTTAGTGGCCGTCCTTGTGCCTGGATTGGTACAGCCTCCGTTCCAGGCTGGTGCCTGGGGCCTTGCTCCATGGGGCGAGAACTCCTCAGTGCCAGCAGCCTGTGCTTCTGACCCCTGCATACCGTGGGCTCATCTTCCTTGGCTGTTTCTTCCTGAGCTCCACCTGGCCTGACCCCTACCTGGCCCACCGTTGTCTTACACACTCGGACATCGTCTCGTTCAGTCAGGGGGAATCGCCCACCTGTCTCAGCACCTGGCCCCTCCTCACCTGAACAGGAGAGTCTAGTTACAATAGCTCAGGAGACTCTCCCCTGAGCCTGCTCTAAAGGTCAGTTCTGATGGATCCCAGGACAGACGTGGTCAAGCGAGACAGCCAGATGAAGTAGCCCACCTTCTAGGCTTCGCTAAGTTTCCTGGGGTCTCCATGGAGATGCATGTGACCCAGGCACCCGACGTGCCCCCCGACATGCACGGACCTTTAAGACACGCTGAGCCCATTTTTCCATGAAGAATGAGGTGGACAGTCTGCCAGGGGACACCACGGTCATCTGGGTCTGTCCATACTGTACCCGAAACTTGCCTTTCTTCCCTGTTCCCCACCTTCACAGTCACACAGCTAAGCTCAGGGGGGCAGTTGGGCTCATGGATCAGCACGAAAGCATCCGTGGAGAAGGGACAGCAGACAAGGCAGGAATCCACGTCTGACAAATCTCTGGAGACATCTCTGTTCACAGCCCAGCAAAACCAGCATCTTCTCCACGGATCACGCAAGGCGAGGGGTGGGGGGCTGCCTGAATATCAGCTGGTCACGGGGGCACAATGGCACACCAGGAGAAGCGAGGAGAGAGAAAGCAAGAGGTGCGTTATACCCTCCAGCTCTCTGCCTGGATCAGGACAGGAAGAGAGCGAGAAGGAGGGAAGGAGGGAGGGAAAGATGAAAGAAAGAAAGAAGGAAGGAAGAAAGAAAGAAAGAAAAGGGAGGGAAAAAGGGAGCAAGAGAGGAGAACAGCCCCACCAGGGGCAGCAGCTTCTGTCTTTAGCAGACAGAACAGCATCTGATGGTGGAAGCCGTACTAATGAAAGATCCTGAGATGACAAATATCTAATGGGGCCTTTGCTCAGCTGCAGACTCCCAGCCGACAGGCATCAGCCAGTTTGGTTCCGCTCCCTGAGCAGAGCATTAGAAGATGGAAAGATATGTTGCCACTAAGGGGTAGCTGTAAAATATAGAAAGAAAATGTAAAAACAGCGATTTTTCAGTGAAAGCACCTCGTTTTCTCTGCGCACCAGCTCGTTTCTGGCTTTAGCTTTCTGTGCAGCCTCTTGGAAAGACGCTTGGTTTTCAGGATGAAAGAAAGAGGCAGGAAGATGTACTTGTTTCTCAAATATAAGGCCAGGTTACTTCTAATTTTGCTCTGCTGGATGGTTGGGCCCTCTGCATCTCTGTTAAAGCCCTCAAAAGACAAAAATAAGACTCTATAACCTGAAATGATTGGGGTTTTATCATTTTAGACCCACAGTGAGAAAAATTAAAACCTCTTGACCATTGGAAATTGAAGTTGTATTGGTGACCTAGCACACTGGATGTCCTAGAGTTGTGACATTTAACTGTGGGATGGTGTCTGGGCAGCGGAGGGTTTTGTAACAGAGCAGGGCGGCTTCGTCGTGAAGGGACCCCGGGATGGGGAGGCAGAGCAGACGCGTGATGGATTCAGTGCCTCCCGGGGTTCAGGGTGTGCCCTGGAAGGGGTTCAGGGAGTCCCCGGAAAGAGCTCAGGGCTCCTAATGGGCTGAGAGTCTGTGTGCCTTCCATGCTCTGTAATCCAAGCTCTAATCTGTCTGTTCCCTGAGACACCCCAGCTACAAGCGTGGGGACCAGTGATGCACTCCAGTCGCTATGGAGGTTCTGTGTGAGGATACGTACGTCACCGAGATGTTCCCGGTGGTGTCCGAGGGTTACACCAATCGCCGGTCTCCTTCACGGCAAGAACACTTCCAAAGAGGGAAAATTACATTTGCTTATCCAAACACTGCGTGAGTGGCAGTGAGAGGGGCTCATCTAATGGGGTCTGTGAGCAGCTCAGAGGTACAGGTAGAAGCCAAACCACCCACAGTGGGAAACGCGAGATGCCACAGGAGCTGCATTTTAATTAGGTTTCAAATCAGTCTCTTAAGTACTGGACTTCATTTCCTTATCGCACGTTACAAGCTACTCCTAGAGAAGAGCCTTCCAGGGGTGCACATGTGCGATGACTAGCACCCTCAGGTAAGAGGGACGGAGGGGCTGAGCAGCGCTCCCGGGGCCACACCTGGCAGGGGACGAACAAGGCATGCGAAGCTTAGTCCCCCAGTGACAGCACAGGCCGGGCCGAGACAAGGCCTTTCCCGGGAAGCGGGGGGACCGCCTCCCGTCGGGGGCCTGAGCAGCCGGGTTTTCAGGGCAGGGATGGGTGGGAGCAAGCCCAAGTATTCACACCCAGCAGAACCCATACCATGTTGTGTTACAGTCAAGGTGCTGAGAACAATGATAAAGAGAAAGTCTTCGAGAAAGCAGAGAAAACCCACCTATCCTCTAAAGGGGGAGATATTGGAATGTTGGTAGATGACACACAGAAACCACGTGGGCCCAAAGATGATGGACGTGCACATCTAAATACTAACAGGGGAGAAACCTCAACCCAAAATTCTATATCTAACAAAAGTATCCTCCAAAACTGAAGGCAAAATAAAGACATTTAAGGCAAAAAGTGCTCAGGAAGTGTGTTGCCACGTACGTATTGAGGTTCTTTGGCCTGAAGGATATTAAAACAGATGCTACTTGCATTCACGGAAAGGAAAAAATAATTTGGGAAATAGTCAAAGGTATATATTAAAGGTTTATTTTTAAGTTTTTAAACATTAACAAACCGCTTAAAGTCAAAATAACAGCAATGTGTTTGGAATTTGTAGCACGCGCACAAAATCCTGAACAACTATAGTACAAAGGAGGTGAGGTGAAGTGGAAACATAGTGTCACGTGATAGTTTATTAGCAGGAAGACTCTACTTTAGGAAGTAAGTTTATGAACTAAGGCGACCACAGAAGAGATGATTGGCAGGGAGCTAACAGGGTGACAGCGAACAGAACAGGATACTGAGAACTCCGAACCCAAAGGAATGCAGAAGTAGCCCAGTTTCCAGTGGAAATTGAGAGTATTCGTTGGACCGCTGCTCCCAAGATCACCATGAAGAAGTCCAGAGAAACAGCAAGGCTGCATGTTTCTTGTCCACGTTGAAATGCTGAAGTTGAAAGGCAACCAAATTGCCCGGGATTTAGAGAGAAACGGACTCGTGCAGGTAGAACCAAGCATGGCCCTGACTCGGCGTGGGCGAGATGCCGCCCGGGGAGCAGAGCTGAGCTGGGGGTGGGCTGCTGCACTGCACACGGCCTGGCAAGAGGTGCGGGGGGAGCCCCCGGGGATATAGTGGAAAAGAGCACTTTTTTTTGCAGTTTTTTCTCCACGAAACCCACTGACGGAAACGATTGGAAGAGTCTTAATTCAGCCTCCCTTCGGGGCAGGGACCAGCTGCCCCGCTTCTGTCTGAACGGCAAGAAGCTACACCCAACGCCTCTGCACCACATCCTCTAGGGGCAGAAGTCTGAGCATATACGTACAGCCAGATGCCCCTGAGCCTTCGTAGTTCTGTGGGATCACGTGCAGTGTCTCCTCTTTCATTTCCGGTTTTATTTATTTGAGTCTTTCCCCTTTTTTCTTGGTTTGTCTCGCTAAAGTGTCTATTGTGTTCATCTTTTCAAAAACCAGCTCTAGTTAATTTCATCTTTTCTGCTGTTTTTCTGATCTCCATTTCATTTCCTTCTGCTCTGATCTAGTTATTTCTTTCCTTCTGCTAGCCTTGAGCTTAATTTGTTCTTCTTCTAGTTCTTTGAGGTGTAAAGTTAGGTTGTTCATTTGAGATCTTTTTTTCCCCCCTTAATATAGGCATTAATCACTATAAATTTCCTTCTTTGAACTGATTTTGCTGCATCCCACACGTTTTGGTATGTTGTGGTTTCATTTTCATTTTTTTAAGATGTTTTTATTTTTATTTTATTTTTAACTGATTAGTTGTTCAGGAGTCTATTGTATAATTTCCACATATTTGTGAATTTTTCAGTTTTCCTCCTGTTATGGAATGGGAGAAAATATTTGCAAATCACTAACCCTATAAGGGGTTAATATCCAAAATATATAAGGAACTCATAGCTCAGTAGCAAAAAAAGGGCTGATTAAAAATGGGTAGAGAGATTAAATAAACAGTTTTTTTCAAAGAAGACACACAAATGGTGAACAAGTTCATGGAAAAATGCTCAGCATCACTTATCATTAGGGAAATGCAAATCAAAACAATGATGGGATATCACCTCACACCCATCAGAATGGCTATTACCATAAAGACCACAAAAAATGTTGGCGAGGATGTGGGAAAAAGGGAATCCTCATACACTATTGGTTAGAAATGTAAGCTGGTGCAGCCACTGTGGAAAACTGTATGGAGGTTCCTCAAAAAATTAAAAATACCATATGACCCCGCAATTCCACCCCTGGGTATATATACAAAGAAAATGCAAACATTATTTCAAAAAGATACATGCACCCCGATATTCATAGCAGCACTACTTACAATTGCCAAGATATGGAAACTACCTAAGTGCCCATCTATAGATGAATGGATAAAGAAAATGAAGATTACACACACACACACACACACACACACACACACGGAATATTAGTCAATATGAGAAAAAAAGGAAATCTTGCATTTGCAACACCATGGAGGGACCCTGAGGGCATCATACTAAATGAAATAAGTCAGAAAGGGAAAGACAACTACTATATGAGATTATTTATATGTGGAACCCGAAAAAGCCAAACTCATAGAAACAGAGAATAAAGGGAAAGTTGCCAGGGGCCGGGGATGGGATGTTGGTGAAAGGTACAAACTTCCAGTTATAAGATGGATGAGTTCTGGGCATCTCAGGTGCAGCAAGGTGATTATAGTTAACAATTATATACTTGAAATTTGCTAAGAAACTAAACTTTAAATGTTCTCACCACAAAAAAAGAAATGGTACTTACGTGAGGTGATGGAGGTGTGTGGTAATAATTTTGAAACATGTGTATCAAATCAGTACATTGTACACCTTAAACTTACACCATGTTATGTGTCAATTTTATATCAATCAATCTGGAAAATATGTATAAAGGGAAGGGCAACCGCTGTCAGCCTTAGGGCACTGGAGAAATCCCATTGCAGCTCAGAGAGAGGAACAGGGAACAAAAGCCAACCCTAGGGGAGTGCAGAAATGTTTGCCAGGTCCAAACTACACCACGGGAGTCAGGACCACCTCAGAGTTAAAAGGTCTGCCCTCCTATGACCAAAGGACCAGCACCTCTCCGTGCCTGAGGAATGGCTTGATCAGATCAATAGAATCCCTTTCACCCCCAGACCCTGTCAGGATAGGATCCATGGCATACGGGTAAGTTGCAAGAGATGGACCCTCTCTGTGGCCGAGGGTAAAGGGAATCCTTAAGGGGGAGGATGTAGCAGGTCACCAGGAAAAAATATCCAAACCAACCCTCTCCCTAAACACCAGGATTGCTAGAGGAATTTAAACTGCTGCTGTGCTCTGAGTGTAACCATAGCAACAAGAACTCCAAATCCAGCCCAGCACATAATTAGATTTGCTCAGACCCTTGCCTAGCAGAGAGAAAGGTGAGCCAACTTTTAGGTCTATAAACTATTTACTTCTGTATCTACTGTGCTACACAAGATGTCTAGCTTTCACCAGAATTCTGCAAGGAAGATGAAACAGCAAGCAAAAATACACTTTTAGGAGTCAAAGTAATCACGGGAACCAGACTCAGATATGGAACAGACGCGAGCACTATCAGACAGGGAATTAGGATAATGATGATTAATATGTTAGAAACTCTAATGACAAGATGGGCAGTGTGCATGATCAGATGGGTAACTTTAGCAAAGAGATAGAAACTGCAAGAAATAGCCAAGTGAAGATGCTAGAAGCAAAAGTAAATAACAGAAGAAGAATCCCTTTAATAGGATCATCAGAGGAAGGAATCAAGGGATATGAAGAGAGATCAATAGAAATTACTCAGATTGAAGCAAAAAGAGAAAAACTAGTGTGTTTGTGTTGAGGGAGGGGGAGGAGGTCCAAATATCAATTTACTGTAGACCGGATACCAAAGAACCGGCTGTTTGCATAATTGGAATCCCATGTGAAAAGGCGTGAACAGGGCAGAAGAAACATTTTAAGGAACAGCAACGGAAAGCTCTCCCAAGTTCATGACAGACACCAAATCACACATTCGAGAATCTCAGAGAACACCGAGCGAGATGAACACAAAAGAAACAAACAAGCAAACACAACACTTACCTAGGCATGTCATATCAAACTTCTGAAAACAAGAGACAAGAGAAAATCTTAACAAAAGCCTTGTAGGGTCAGGGAAACAAATTACTTACAGAGGAGCAAATAGGGTAGTTATGAGGACTCCTCCCCAGAAACAACACACACCAGAAGACAGTGCAGTGACGTCTTTAAAGGATTAAAAGAAAAAATTACTGTCAATCCATAAATCCAGTAAAAATATCTTTCAGAAATGAAGGATCAATAAAGGCTTTTGCTGACAGAAAAGGGACAGTGAAAATTTATTTCCAGTAGACTTAGAATACAAGAAAAGTGAAAGGCAATTTCTCAGGAACAAATATGGTATCTACACTTAGATCTACAGAAAGAAATAAAGAACACAGGAAATGGAATAGATGAAGGTAGGTTAAAATGTATTTTCCTCCTTTAATTATTCTAACAAAAATGGACTATCGAAAGCAAAATTATCCACAATGTGTTGTGTTTTTACAGATTATGTAAAAGCTATACGAATGAGAACAATGAGAAAAAGGATAGAGTGAGGACTTGGGAAAAAACCCTGCTGGTCCTTGTCCTACATGTGCAAAGGCATCGTACTACTTGAATAAAGGGCTCCAATTAATTTAAGGTATATACTGTAAAACCTAAGGCAATTAGTAAAAAATATATATGTATACATATGTATATGTGCGTAATACTTATACCGTATGTGTATATGTATGATACATGTATGGGTTCATAGGTATAGATGTATATATACATATACACACATATGGTATAAATACCAATCAATACAGAACCTAAAATGATAACAAATGCTCAAATAACCTACGGGAAAGCAGAAGAGGCAAAACAGAACAAATAGAAAACAGCAAGATGATGGATTTAATCCAGCTGTATCAATAATGACATTAAGTGCGAATGGTCCACACATACCAGTTAAGAGCCAGAGGTTGATAGATTGGATTAAAAGTAAACAAATGAAGCAAGAGCCAGCTCAATGTTGTCTATCAGAAACCCACTTTAAATATGAAGACATGGAGAGGTTAAAATGGTTTGAAAAAAGATACATCATACAATTTTAATCAAAAGACAGCTTGAGTAGCTACATTGAAGACAACGTAGTCTTCAGGAAAATACATGTCATCAGGGACAAAGAGGGACATTACAGGATGGTGAGGGGTCAGTTTTCCAGGAAGACAGGAATACTAAGTGTGCACACAGCTAATGACAGAGCTTAAAAATATATGAAGCAAAACTGCTAGAATAGCAAGGAAATCTAGGTCTGTCCACAATCACAGATTTTATTCACTTCTCAGTAATTGACAGAATAAGTAAGCAGAGTGTCAGTGAGGGTGTTTCTAGATCTCCTGAACAACACTATCAACCAGCAGGACCAAGCTGACTTCCATAGACTCCTCCATCCAACGACAGCAAAACACATCTTCTCACACGCACGTGGGGCTTTCACCAAGACAGATCACAGTTTTTAGCATAAAATAATCCGTAACATATTTAAAAGATTAGAATCATAAAAAGTATGTTCTGCGACCGTAAGAGAATTAAACTAGAGATCAATAAAAGAAGGATACCTGGAAAATCCCCCAAAAATAAATGTTGGAGAAGGGAGAAATCTTCCTTACAAAAGAATTACAATCAATGACTGTAAAAAAAACATGAGGGAATGAAAATCATTATCAGAACATCACAGGAATAATAATTGCTGCACTCAAGATCAGCCAGTGAATGTTAGAACCGGTTGGTAAAAGACAATCGAGAAACAGATGTTTGCATAGCATTGAAGTTCTTCTCCCAAAAAGGTGCTTGTTTATAATGGAAAAAGTAGTGATTTTACAGTACTTTTACACCCTCCAGGCGCCTCTACAACTGGGCTTCATGTCATCAGTAAGGGGACAGAATGGTGCTGTTACACAGCATCTCTGTGCAAATCTCCCCCCCAAAATCCATTACCTCAGCTTAACCACGAGAAGAATAGAACAAATCCCAAATGAGGCATATTCTACAAGCTTCCTGACCAGCACTCTTCCAAAAGAGTCAGGGTTGCTAAAAACAAGCCAACATGGAGGAACTGTCACATATGGGAGGAAAATAAAGAAGATGACAACTCAAGGTGAGGTGAGACCCTGGGCTGTCCTGGAACAGTGGACACAGTGAAGTCCAGTTAGAGATTTTGTTCGCAGGTTAATTTGCAAGAGTGAGATGTTAACACGGCTGAAAGCTGTGTGAGGGGCACGTGTTACCTCTGCAAAGGCTCTGTAGTCTAAAATACTCTCAAAATAAAGTTTAAGAAAAGAAGTCAGAAAAAAAAAGAAAAGGTAAAAAGCCCAGATGTGACGCATGGGGAACATATAGCAATATGGGTACATAAACCTAAACAGAGCGATGTTTGTATCAAGTGCTAGTGATGAGCTGCCAGTTAAGAGACAGTGACTGTCACACTGAACGAACAAGCAAGACCTAATTCTGAGCTGTCTAGAGAAAATGCATATTAAATATAAAGACACAGATGGAAAATCTAGAGTGGGAAATTGTATGCCATGCCTACCTTAATCCTAAGAAAAGCAGTGAAAGTATTAATGTTCAGGACAAAGAATATTACCAGGGAAAGAGAGGGACGTTTCATAAAGGTGAACTGGATGGTAAATTCATCAAGAAGGCATGATGATTGTAAATACGTAGGCACCTAGTAATAGATTTTCAAAATACACGAAGCAAAAAACAGAATAGAAAGCTTACATAGACAATTATGTAATAGTTGTTAGAATTTTCAATATTTGTCTCTCAGTAATAGAACAAGGAGACAGAAAATCAATAAGTATATAGATGACTTGAACAGCACTGTCAAACAATGTGATCTAATTGAAATTTATAAAATGCTGCACTTAATGGCAAAAAGGCATTCAGTTCAAGTGCGTGGGGAATATTGAATTTAATAAACCTTTTGCCAGGTTCTAAATCTAAAAAGAAAGTAAATCATCCTGAGAATATTTGTTGACCACAAGAGAGTTTAGAAATGAATTATAAAAATATATCTAAAAATATACAAATATATGAAAATTAAACAACATAATTCTAAGTAACCCATGTGTCAAAGAAAGAAAAGCACAAGTGTAGCTAGAAAATATATTAAAAATGAGAATACAGCATATGAAAATCTGTGCTATCTAGTTAAAATAATGCCACACAAAACTTTCTGTCTTGACGTGCTTATACTTGAAAAAAAGAAAGACCTAAAATTCAATGAATTAAGTTTTTAAGGTGGCAAAAGAAGACCAAAATACCCAAAGGAAGTAAATGGAAGGAAGAAAGAAAGAGTGGAAATCCTCAGATTTTACAGGCATTAAAATAATAATGATTTATTATGAACAATTTCATGCCAAAAAGTTTGGTGACTTAGGTGAAATAGATGAATTTTTGGAAGGACGAAAGTTAGCAGGAATGAATCAAGACAAAATATAGGACAAAAGGTCCTACATCTATTAAAAGTATTAAATCTGTAATAAAAAATTTTTTCCCACGAATAAAACTTCAAACCCAGATAGCTTCACTGAAGAATTTTATCCACATTTCAGTATGAAATAATACAAATACTACTCAAATTCTTTCTTAAAATTGAGCAGGGAAAATATTTACCCAATTTATTCTCTAAATCCAACATTACAATAATAACACAACCAAAAAGTCATAAAAAAAGAAAACTACAGAAAGATATCCTTCATTAAATGGACAGAAGTACTTAATAAAGTATTAGTAAATGCTATACAGTAAATACATATCTACACGTGTACGAAGAAATGTAAATCATCATGCCAAGTTTGGATTTGTCTGAGCAATGCAAGTGTGGTTTTTAACATTCATCAATCAATTAGTATAACTCACCACATTAACCAAGTGAAGGAATAAACATACTTTTCTTATGGAAGAAACATAAAATAATTTCACAAGTTTCCACATCTATTCTTGATAAAACTCTCAGGTAACTATGAATAGAAGGGATCTTTCTCACAGTGGTAAAGGGTAGAAGAGGCAAGTGAACAAGCAAAGGAACTGACAAAAACCTCCATCTGACATTGCACTTAATTGTAAAAGACGATGGTTAGGACGAAGTCAAGAACCCTCTCACCCCTTCTATTTAACCTTGTACCCAAAGTCCTAGCCTGTCCATTGAGGCAAGAAAGAGAAATACAAGATACACAGGTTGGAAATCAAGAAGAGAGTCGTCTGTACTCTGGAGATACCTTATCGCTAGACTAGAGACGGCCCCTCGCGGTCCTGGCCGGGCCCCCTTCCCAACCTTTTGTACCAATAGGAAGAACACAGGCTGGAGGCCTTCAGAGATTTCTTGGGACCACCCAGGTGGAGGAGTAGGGGTGAGGCCCCCGATCGAAATTACAGGTGTGGCCACCTGTCCATCCCACAGCCTCCGTGCCATGGCCTAGGGATCCTGGTGAGAAGGTGGGGACCACGCGGCCCGCTCCTCGGGGACCCGCATATGGCGGGCCTGCAGAGGGGCCTGGGCCAGGAAGCAGCCCGTGACACCCCTCTTTTCACACACACACAGGCAGGCACAGTGCCTACAGGGGCACACCTGTGTACACACGGACACACACACGTACACACGCGCATCTTCACAGAGCCAGGCTGTAAAATAAAACCGTCTGTTCTGACCATGTATACGGTTTACACTGAAAATATCAAACCCTTTTTCAGCGCATTTGGCGCCAGCTGAGAGCTAGTTCAAGACTACGGGATGCTGTGATCCCGCCCTCAGGGAGCCCTCATCACACGTGCCCGCTGGGTGGATGGTGCAGCCGGCAGGTCCCCCACGGTACACACGTTTGCTGAACTCACACACAGGCTCAGCTCCAATCTGTTGACATTCTAGAACAGGCATCACTCTCCCCCAGGGCAGAGACCTCTCCTCCATCTCCTACCTCCACCCGAGGCCATCCTCCGGGAGCTCCCGGCCGGCCGGGTGCAGGCCCGGGGCGCCCTGCGAACGCTGCTCTCTCTCCCACCCCCTCCTGGCCCCAGGTTCCTGCTTCTGCGGGGCTGCATCTCTGATGATGCCCGTGTGGCCCTCATGGAATCTGCCTCTGTGTCCACCGCCGCTGCCAGCAGTGCCTTCGGAGACAGAGGACGAGGCTGAGGAGGACTGTCCCGCAGGGGTGGGGCGTTTTGCTGGGACCCCCAGGCCATTCCTGACACAGATCCTTCTTCATCTCTCCCCTCTCTCTCGGCCTCCCCAGGGTCTGAAAACCCAGTCTCAGCCCTCGGATACTCCTGGGGGTCCATTCCCAGAAGAGTCAGCTCCGAGCCACGAGGGTACAAGCCCGGTCTTCCTGCGGGAACAGCCCAGCGACATCAACCCAGCCAACTTTCTTCCTCCAGGCCCACCCGCGGATTTCTGGAACAAATCACACGGCACATTTATGAAACGCCCTCTCCTCTCTGCTACGGCTCTCGGCTAACCTGACTGGAAGGGGATCCCAGGCCCATTCATCAGGCCTGGTGTGAGCTCAACACGCCTGCAGAAGGGCAGGTCTGGGGCTCCTGGGGGTTCAGGGGCGAGGCAGGGTGCAGACCCAATCCCCTGGGCGTCTCCAAAGTGGGGTTTCTGTGAATAAAACATAGTTGAGTGACGCTCGGAGAAAGGCCCCCAGACCCTCCATCTAACAACAGATGCATCTGTGCTCCAAGCTGCCAGGGCCTCACAGGCAGGGTCTCGGGGCTCACGGGGGCTCGGAGAAATCTGCGTTCTGTGCCCACAGCTGCACAGTAATTCAACCTGGCAAACGAGCACCAGGAGCTCGCCTCCATGGACCTTCCACCGGAAGGACGGAAGCGTCAGGAGGACACGCAGACAGGCGGCCAGGCGGTGCCTGAAGCACGCTGGATGCCTCCACACACCACCTCGCAGGGAAGCCTCACCACGGTCCCAAGCGTATACAAAGTAATCTCTGTTTTACAGAAAGAATGAAGACTCAGAGCCTTCCAGCAATGGGCCTGAGGTCACAGCATGTCGGGTATAAAGGCAGATTTCTCTAAACCCGGGGATCAGGCAGGTGGTTACTCGTTACAGAGAATGACAACTTGTATAAATGTTCATTTCCTTGTGTTGGTTCTCCTGCTGTTTTCTCCCCCTCACTCCTCATTTCAGGCAGGGAGTATGACCCTTTCCAGCTTCCCTTTCCTGGACTCAGAGGCAGCCCTCCGAGGAGAGATGTGTGTTCACGGGCATCGGGACCAAACGTCTGCTTCCCTAGAAACACAGCAATGACAGTGAAGCATCAGGATGCACGAGCTGGGAGAGCACACGGTCACCTTCGTGCTGGGGCAGGAACGAGGAAGCGACAGCTACGTTCACGCCCTCTAAGAGGACGTGGGGATGGCAGGTGAAGCGCGGCTCCTGTGGCCACAGAGGACGTTTCCTATTCCGCCTCCATCTCCTACAACCCCGGGGCGTGACCCCCACCCCGCATGTAGGGCGATGGAACCGTGGATCACCCTGAAATGCTGAGCCCCCTCTGGCTCTGGTTCTCCGGGAGCCGCGGGGCTGAGCTGGGGAGGACCCCCTGCCTCAGAAGGGCCTGGACCACCAGATCCCAGCGTGGCCAGGGGCTCTTGGGGGCTGCAGCCCTTCGGGCGCCTGTGTGACCTTCAAGTCAAGTCTCCACTGAGCAAGGTCGCTGAGGGCAGCACAGGGAGGTTCTCAAACTAGATGAAATGAGACAATAGAAATCATGTGTGTGGTCTCTGCCCCGAGCCTGGTACAGGCTCCCAAGCTCCTTGGGATTTCCTGGGTGACAGGAGCGTCTTTTGTTCTAATGAAGGGACTCTGGGTGGCTCCTGGTCACCAGAAAGACCATGCCGTTTTCAGGAGCGTGGAATTTTCAGCTCCCCTCATCCTCCAGATCAGAGAGAGAGGGGCTGGGAACGGACTTAACAGTGGATCACCCCTACGTGAGGACGCCCCATAAACCCCCGGGTCGGGGCTGCTCGGCTGGGGAAAGAAAACCCACGTCTGGTGCAGAGCTGGGAGAGGGGGGCGTCCTGGGGGGTGAAGCAGAAACTCGGGAGGGAGAGAGAGCCGTTGACTCAGGTGACACGGGGCTCAGGGTAGAATGGCATCCTTGTTGTCACTCTCTTCCCTCTGGGGCTTCCGTGACAGAGCAGAGGGGAGCCGCCGGGTCCCCAGGCCCTGGAACCCACCCCCGCCCCCCGGCGAGAGGCCCTTCTCCCCCTCACTGAGACATGGGGACGCCTGGACCCAGAACCCCTGAACTCAGAGTAGAGGCTCCTTCTCAAGAGGATGCCCCCCCGGGACGTCCCTGACACGCAGGTGGTCCCCGCGGACCTGGACCATCTGACCTTCAGCACACGCGGTGCAGAGTCACAGGTCCATATGCAGACCAGGAAACCAGAGACGGGAGGGCCAGCCCGGCTGGGGCCACAGCGTCTGACCCCCGACTCGAGGCTGGGGCTCCTTCTACCCCGATCCCTGGGCCGCTTGTCGGGAGCCTGGAGAGATGAAGGCATTGGGCGCCTCGCCCCGCCTTCCTGGCTCCCACCCTGGGCCTCCTTCCTGGACCGACAGCCTCGCAGGCCCGATGTCGGCTGCTCCCAGGGGTGGGTGCAGCATGTCAGGCAGTGAGCGAAGCTTCCAGCAGCCGGAGCTGCGTCCCTCTTCCCTACACCCAGACCCCGGGTCCCTGGAGGTACCAGGCTTCCTTACTTCCCCGAGGGCAGTGAGGAGAGGCAGGCGAACAGTGACCCCAGACCAAGTCACAGCCCAGCGACCTCTCCCCAGCTCTGTTCTCCCGGTCTCAAGGGCCGTTTGCACTAAGGACACTAAGAGTAACCTCTCAGCCAAGCACACTTCAGCGGCCCCGCGACAAAAAGTGCCATCCTGCACATTTGATCTCATTAGCAAAAGTCAAATGCACCAAAAGCATTAAAATTATGATATTAGGCCCAATTATCATGTCACAGCAATTGGGAGAAGTTGTCAAGGGTTGATTTATTCATTAGCTCAGGGAGGATTTCAGTGGCTCCCTCACTATGCGTTGTTATACGAGATTTGTTACTTCTCCTCTTGTGGATTAAAAAAACTTGTTGCAGGTTTTCGTTTGTCTGCAGTGCAGCAGCTGGGGCGCTGGCGATGCTGGGTCCACCTCCTCCCTGGACTCCGCATCGGGGACCAGCCAGGCTGTGGCTGAGCTGTGGGTGGCGGGGAGAGGAAGGCTGGAACCTGCTCGGCTGCTGTGTCCCCACGGGTGTCACGGGCCCTTGGGGGACGCTCAGCAGGCCCAGTGCACCCCCCCAGGCTCGCGGCGTTCACTGCCAGTCCTGAGGAGGGGGGTTGCACGGGGCTCAGGACACCTCAGGAGCACACAACCAGCTCTGTGCAAGCAGCTGGCGCCGGCCATAGCTTCAGGCCGGTCTCTGCCGGGACAGAAGGGTCATCCCAGGAGAGTGTGTTGGACAAGTGAGTGGAAATCTTCCTGACAAGCCCTTCACTGCAGGGAGGGGCTCCACTGCCCCGGCTGTGCCCAGGTGGGGGTCTGGGTCTCCGAGGGTGGGCGCAGGGCCCTGGCCCCCCTCAGAGAGAGGCTTTGCCTGGACCCCCTGCCCCTCCCTCACTGGACCCCACTGCCCATCCAGTGGACACCCATGAAACTGAGGTGAGGGGGGGCAGGTGTTATTAGCCCCCCATTTCAGAGGAGAAGACCAGTGAAGAGACAGGAAGGCATTGGGCGTTACAGAAGCCGGAACCCAGGGGTCCTAGAACCCGAGGCCCTCTGTACCACACCCAAGACCAGAGCCTGGGTGACCAGCCGGGCCTGGGTCACACCTGGCCTGGAGCCAAAGGGCCCCTTGAGGACTCGGGGATAATGGGGAGCCCCAGCCGTACCACCCAAGGCTTTTCCACCCACGTCTTGCTGGTCAGTGACGACGCACATCAAACTTCCCCGCCCTACGCGTCCATCAAACACAGCAAAGTCCATTTTACAGCAGACACTGAGCAGGGTGTGACCTCCTGTGGAAGGTGGCACTCGTGATGAAGAGCCACTGTAAGTCAGGTTCGGCAGGAGTCCTAAAGCAACTGGCACAGGGAAGCTTTTGTGTGGACTTGCTTGGGATGTAAATCTCTCTGACAGTCGTGAGCTGTGCTTCTTTCCTAAATCTCTGTCTGTTGGGAGACAAGGAAGGTCTAGCCTTGTCGTCGTCATGCAGGGGACAACTGGCCTCGGGGTGAGGTGAGCTCCAAAGGCGGCTGTTTAAAGGCCGGCCACGGTTCTGTCCCTGCAGCCTCGGATCTGGGCCTCACAGCCACTCTGGGGCCACTGCTCCCCTGCTTCCTGGCGCCGTTGGTCTGAGCAGGTGCAGCACGTGGTCAGGGCGGGGGGGGCTTCTTGGTCTTCACCGCACGGTCCCAGGCTTGATCCTTGGATCCTTATAGAGACACAGCTAATCCGAAATACGGTGGCATTGGGAAAGGGCGGGGGAGGTGACCTCCTTGTCCAGGTTCGCAAATCAGCTCCTTGTTACCCGCTTGGACCTGCGGTTACCGTCCAGGGCTGTCACCGGCCGCTTTGCTGGCACAGACCCAGCCTCACCTGCCTCCAGGGAGCTTCTCCCTGATTTCAAACTCCCTGAGCCTTTGGTGGGTCCGGGGAACCCTTGACGCCTTCCCTCTGCACCGTGAGTCTCACCGATTTGCTCGCCCACATTTTCTGCCTGGGGATTCAGGAGCCCTGGTGTTGCTCCCCAGGATTTTGTCCCCTAGAGAAGAAGAGAACCAAAAGAATGGCAAATAAATGTCACAGTTCATGGTAGGAAGTCGGGGGGCGGAAGGGAGGTGTTAGCCTTTGCTTTTTTTCTCTCCCTCACAAATAACCTTGTCTTTACACAATGGCTTCTATCCATTTTGGGGGTTACTAACCTAACACTTAGTATGCGAGGTAGATCCTTTCTCCAGAAAACCAAAACCGAAAACCAAAACATAGTCACAAAAAGAATATTTTCCATACAATATGAGCCTCCTTAATTAACCCGTTCCCGGGGGTGGGGCAGGGAGAAGAGACCTCCTCCGTGGGAAAACTCCCGGCTCGCAGTACCTCCGCCACACCCTCAACCCGCCACCACCACCATCAGGGCCGCTCTCTCAGACCTGCTCACCCTCCTGCCCAGTCGCTTAAGCTTCGAGCGGAAACTGCCAAGGGCACAAATCCCCCTCAGACGGCTAAAACTAAAATATCAAAGATGGTTGGCAGCTTAGACTGCAGAGTTGGGGCAGTGCCTGGAAACGGCCTGGGTGGGAGGGACCAGCTCTTCCTGCAGCACCATTTCCGATGTTCTGACTCTAAAGTGAGCCTCGTTCCCTCCACCCCCAGCCCCTCCCTCTCTAGTATGTCATCAATGCACTCTTATTTCCCTTCCCTTTCCATTCAGAGCATGTTCTGATTCTTTCCACTCAGCACCTGAAGTTAGGGTTTCTGCACCTGGGGCGTTTGGTGCACAGCGTTTCAAGGGAAGTGGGGTCGCAGCCCGCTTGGTTCTGCTGAGCGACCCAGAGCCATCCTCAGCGGTGGCATGTCCTGGAGCAGAATGATCACCTGCAGCCAGGCAGAGGTCGCCCACCTTCAGGGACACATGCTGCTTAAACGTGGGGAAAGTGAAGTAGATTCAGGGTTTGCAAACTCTTAGAGCATTTCCATGGTTCTCATAATCCAAAAAGAACTCGTCTTAGAGTCGAAAATTCTCTGGTCTGCCACTTCCTGTGTCTTGGAGCCAATCACTTAGTCATCGTGTTTGAATCTGTTTCCTCCTGTCTAAAAGGGGCTTATGTGGTCATCGTCAGGCTCCGCTGAGATGACAAAAAGTGGAAGCAATTTGAATCCCTGTAACAGTCTATTTGCACAGTAGTATTACTGTGATAGAACGATAATAGCCCCACTATGATGATCCCCAAACATGGGGCCCTTGTCCTCTGTTGCTTCTCGGGGCTTGGGGTGCAGGTGGGAAGGAGCCGGGAAGAGCCCCCATTAGGTCACAGTCCGGGAGCATCTGTGAGAGGTGGGAGATACGGGGGTAAAGAGTTAAATATGATAATTTCCCCTAGTGACATGTGCTACAAACAAACAGCACAGAAATGGGACAGACAGCGCCTGGGTTGGGTGACCTGAGTCCCAGCTGGTGTCTGGTGCTGTGACAGCTGAGCTGAGATCCAACAGTCAGAGGCCCCAGCCACAAGACGTGAAGGAATCATGTTCCAGAAAGAGAGCTGCATGTGTGTAGGATGGCCCATGGCTGGTGTGACAGGAATGTAGAGGGGGACAGGGCCGGGGTCAGGGGGACAGGGGTCGACCAAGGCCCAATTCCAGGGGCCTCAAGGACCGCGAGAGGATTTTGAGTCTATGACATCGAAACGCAACATGAAGCTTTCTACGGGAGAGTGAAGGAGTCTGAGAACGTTTTAAAAATTCCCACAAATTTAGGAAAAGATTGTTCCTTAATCTTGGTTACAAGTAGCCCCCAGAACCAGTTGTAAACACTTTCAATCTATCAACACAGGTTAGGCTCTGAGAGACATACCCTCTCTGGGACAACCACTCAACTCGCCTGAGTTTTATAGCATGAAAGCAGCTGAAGACAGTACATAAACAAACGGTCTGACTTCGTCCTTACAGCACCTCATTTACCATCTCAGGGGCAGGTGGGGCGGGGCCTGAGGACAGTACTTTTTCAAAATTCAACTTTAGGTTGTTTTCCTCCCAGAAAAACTTCTGGCTCCGTTATAAAGTTGCACCATGATCTTTACTCTTGTGCTTTGTTGGTAGATGGCAAACAAAAAAAACCAAATGCAAAACACAGACTTCATGTAACAAGGGCTATTACAGAAAAGTTTTGAAATATCAAAATCAATAAATTTATATGTTTACCAGTATTTTAAAAAAATAGGAATCAAAACACCACATATTCAATAGCTTCTTAATCGGTGGGCTGAGGTCTCCAAATTCTAACTCTAGGACACCCCATCTCAAAGATGCTGTGCCCTGTCTAAGCCACCGTCACCACTTCTCTCTTTCTATAAAATACCAAATTTCTTTAGATTATTTTTGTTCTAGACTATAGTTCAATTGTCAGTCCATCAAATGGGGAAGACAGAAGAGACAAGATTTAAATAAACCATATGTGTAAAATTTCATTTTTAGCCCAGCGAAACACATGTTTAACTTCTGAACTACAGAATGCATTTATGTTGTTTGAAGCCATTATGTTTGTGGTAATTTGTTAGAGCAGACGTTGAAATGAATACAACTACATAAGGCAATTTCCGAAAGCTTTCTTTTAAGGGCAAAATAAACAAAGATTCAAATTTGTAACTAAGTAAAGATGTATTCTTCAAAAAACGTTCAAAAAGCATTCTGGAATAGACGTCTCAGTGGAGGTGAAGTCTTATCCTCTTTTTTATAAATGGGCTCAAATCGGAATTAGATTATTTAGTTACCAAATAAATTCAAATATGAAATTTCAAATTCAGAAAATATCCAGTATATAACTAGACATTCCCAGGTGGCCTTAAAGAGTAAACAAGTTAGGAAAACAACTCCAGTCTCTCTCAGCAAAACAACCAAAGGGCTTGTGTTCCCCGAGATTCAGGAGCTGATGGAAAAGGACACAGGCAGGTGTTACATTATAAGCAGAAAAAAAATCGTCTCCCTTTGTCTAAGAGACAGATGATCCAGAATGTGTCCATTGACGCTGCCCCAGGGAGATATCTGCAGCCTGCAATCCCTTTACTTCCTCTAAATGGCAAACAGGCAGACATTAATACAGCATCAGCTGCGTGCACCTTTAACCCCATGACTGCAGAACATCCAACCCTTCAGATTAATGTTGTGTGGAAAGCAAAAGGAAACGTGAATTGACTTGTAAAAAGTTTAAAAATGCAAAAAGGGAAAACTATTGTTCTACCAAATGGTTAAAAAAAAAAAGATAAAAGACAAATTTGAGGGGTGAACTGTAAAAAGCTTGAGAAAGGAACATCACCAAGCCCCGAGCTCTCATTCCCCCCAAACCAATATAAAAAAAAAAATCCCTAGGAATTGACTGAACTGGCCTTGTAGGAGTTCTGGGCAATGATCAATAGCAAGCAAGCAAGTACCTGATCAAGGAAAAGACACAGGTGAAACGGCAGGAAGGCCCGAGGGGTTCTCGCTGGCATGGACCCCTTGCTTTGGAGCACGGTCTTGCTCTGGGGGAGCAGGCAAACCAGGCTGCCGTTCCCTCTCTAACCGGAGGGAGCAGAACAGAGCTGATCTGCAAAGCTTTGACCTGACTGGAGGCGTCCTGAGACAGGAAAGCTGCAGGGGGACCTCAGACCAGCAGACGCCCCACCGGGAACAGGAGAGCACGGGTGGAGATGTTCACAGGCCACCTAAGTTTTGCAGAGAAGTTAGAGCCACGGGAATGAGAGAAACAGGAAAGCCACATGCAGTCCTGGGCAGGACACGTGCCCAGAGAAGACCGGAGGAAACCTGAAGCTTCCACCTTGAGCTGGTCCCCAGCCTCAGAGTACCTCTAGCTCATCAGCAGACTGGTTGCCCCCAGCACAGAGCCACGGAGAGGAGGCTGCTTTTCCAGATGCCCAGTTTTCCACAAAAGATCACAAGATATCACAATAGATCCCAAGTACTCTAGAATAAATTAAGTCAATGAGGCAGAAGACTTGTACACTGAAAACTATACCATATTGTTGAAAGAAATTAAAGAAGACATACATAAAGGGGGAAAAACATGCTGTTTTCGTGAATTGGAAGATGTTAAGATGTCAATACTATCCAAAGTGATCTATAGATGTCTATACAATCCCTCTCAAAATCCCAATATCTTTTTTTTTTTTTTTTGCTGAAATAGAAAAACCCATCCTAAAATTCTTATGGACTGTCATGTACCCAAAAAAGCCAATATAATCTTTTTTAAAAAGTTAGAGAACTTGCTCTTCCTGATTTCACATTTACTACAAAGCTACAGTAACCAAACCCAAAAGACAGACATATAGACCAACTGAATAGCGTAGAGAGCCTAGAAATAGAGCCTCACATATACGGCCAAATGATTTTCAAGAAGGGTGCCAAGACCATTTAATGGGAATAGAACAGATTTTCCAACAAATAGTTCTGGGAAAACTGTATATCCACACACAGAAGAATGAAGTTGGACCCTCACCGTGCAAAAGTTAACCAGTTGCAAAAATTAACTCAAAATTGATCAAAGACCTAAACATAAGAGCTAAGACTATAAAACGCTTAGAAGAAAACAGGGGAAACATGTCATGGCATTGGATTGGGCCGTGATCTGTCAGATACGACACCAAAAGCACTGGCAACAAAAGAAAAATAGACAAATTGGACTTTATCAAAGTTAAAAACTTTTGTGCATCAAAGGACAAGAAAGTGAAAACCCAGCCTACAGAAGGGGGAAAATCATTGTAAATCATCTGTCTGATAAGTGATTAATGTCCAGAATATATAAACAACTCAACAAGAACAACCGCAAAAACAAAACACCAACAAGAAAATCCAGAAGTAAGCAGAGGCCCACTCTGGAGAACAGGGACTGGAGGCAGTGGTGTGGCCTCCAGGCTCGGCCGCCTTCCCAGGAGACCTGAGTCCCTGACGCCGTGGCCACCTCTTCCCGGCTGCTCAGGCTGCTCACAGCCTTAACTTCGACCTGCGAGGAGGACCCACACCTGAGAGACCTGGGCGGGGGAGGCAGCAAGAGCCTCCGTTTACATCCCAGGCACACACAGACCTGCACGCACACCTGTGCGTGTGTGATGTGAACACTCGCAGTACACACCTGCACGCCGGCCCAGCACACAGGTGTGCACACGTGCACACACACCCCTTGGTGCTTCCACAGGCTGCTGGGGTCCCCTGGCTTTGCCCCTGGGCCATCCAACCCTGTTGTATCCGAGTCTCGTCAGCCCTGGCTGGAGGCCACTTGTCCCGGCCTCGTGGGAGAGGTGAGAGCTTACCTCGCCACCTGTCACAGTCCGGACAAGCTTCCTGGTGGGCGTCCACCCCTTACGCCCCCAACCCCGGTCTCCCAGCTCCCAAGGCTGCTCGTGCCCCGTCTGAAGCCCTGGAGGGGTGAGAGCCTCACCCGCCTCTGATTTAACTTTACCGTTCAAGGACCTCCCTGGACCCCTCAGAAGACAGATCACTTTATAAATTCTTAAAAGTACATGTGGAAATATCAGAGTGATCATTACAACATTATTCAGTCAGTTAAGAGTGCTTGGGGAAAAAATAACACGAAATAAATCTTCATTGTAAGGGCATCTTTCATTTCTAGCAAGTGATTATCTGTCACTGAATCATCAATTTTATTTTGTTGTGTGGCTAAGATTAATTTTTCTAATTAACGGCCACGCGTGGAGCTAAGCAAACTAGCCTCCTTCTGTAGAAACGGGGCTTTCGGTCCTGCTCTGTGTAATAATCCCATATGGGCTGGACGAGCAGCCCCCAGGAGGGACGAGTCTCAGGGTGCGGGCAGGGATGTGGGGATCCCGACCTCAACCCCAGCCCGGCAGGAACGCTTCACCCACCAGGACCGCCGGGGCCTCGCAGGGTGAGTCCAGCCCGAGCCCCCCTCCTGCCCGGAGCAGCTCTGACCCTCAGAGGACGGGGTGCAGAGGGGGCCCTGGCGGCCCGCCGTCCCGCTGCTGCCGGCTCAGGTCCCCGGGGGACACAGGGCCACGGTGACGGGTCCCTGGACTCTGGGCCGGGAGGGAGGCTGGGGTGGGAGACCAGGGCTGGGAGGAGGCGGGGAGTCCTCGCTGAGGCCTGATCCTGAGATCCCTTCTCCCCCTGCGGGCTGTGTCCAGGGGTCCAGGCACAGCCAGGAGGCGGGGGTGCACAGAGACGGGGTGGGCTCCGGCGGGGGCAGCCAGGGACAGAGGGAATAATGTTCATTAGGAGCCGCCGTGCGGGGAAGGTGTTGAGACCACCAGACGGAGGGAGCTGCAAGGGAAGCTTCCCGCCCAGCACAGAAGATGGAATAGAGCAGAAATGCTTGGCTGTTTGCGGGACCACCTGTGGCTGAGCCATCGCAGAAGTGGTCAGCGCCCCCTCCTCTCAGACAGGTGTGGCCACAGCACAGGCAGCCTCTGGAGCCCCCCGGGGCCGATGCTGTCCTGTCGGAGGGGCTGCAGCCGAGGCCCCAAGTGCCGCAGGGGCTTCCGCAGGGGTTGCCTGGGGAGCCGGAGCCGTGGGGAGGGGTCGACAGCAGGGGCGTGGGCACCTCCCTAGACACAGCTGACCGTCAGCCAGCGGTCACCACAGACCTCACAGGGGGACAGGCGGCCCATCAAGACCCCATCCAAGGGCTCTCACAGCCAGGACTGCTCCCAGGGACCAGCCCCCCGATGGGAAGCGTTAAAAGGAAAAATACAGACACACACTGCTGGTTTTCTTGGCTATCATTAAAAGGCTCTGGGAAAATCCCAGGACTTACAAAATAAACACATTTTTCCTCTCAACGGCTTGGGTGAAAATCCAGTCCATCGAGGCACCGTGTAAGTGCTGCTGGGACCCCCGTCTGGGCAGTCCCCCCGCCCCCGGCTGTCCCAAGGCCTCCACGGCAGGGCCGGGGCTGCAGGAGGGGAGGCCTGGTCCTGGCTCTGGTTCTGAGCCAAGAACCAAGCGGGGCCTCCCAGCCTCCCTGCCAGGCCGGCGCACACCCAGGCCCGGGGCCCCAGTCCCTCCTTCCAGACCCCCCACTTCTGTGCCGGGGGCCCTGGGTCATGGAACCAGAACTGGAACACACAGACTGTCGTCCCCCAGAACAGAACTGGTGGGCATCCGACTGTGATCCTCCTGGGTGGGTCTGCTTCCTTGAAAGGCTGTCGTCACCCGTCACCTGACCTGGCTCTTCCCTTTCTACTCTCTTCCCACAAAGCTTGACTCGGTTGGACTCAACTGTCTGAATGCACATTGCAACACAGACCTTGCAGCAGACTCTTGTCCTGAGCAAACGTCTGGTTGGTGCCTCTGTTGACCCCCCCGATGCTGTGACCCATAAGACGCCCACCCAGCTGGGAGCTGGAGGAGCAGGAGGGGCTCGGAGCACCTACAGCCGAGGCCTGGAACACAGTTCCTGGGGCCGCAGGGTCGGGAGGGAGGCGGGTCCATCTCCACCAGCCTCTCGGGATGAAAGGCCCATCCTGGCTGTGAAGGCAGCCCTGGTCACCCAGGGGACTTCTTGTTTGGGGACCAGAAGCTCTGGGAACACAGGTGTTCATCTCACAGAGGGAAGGCGCGTCCTCGCAGCACAGCGGCCGGAGTCACAGTCCCCTCAGAGCATCCTCTGCTCCCGCACACCAGGCTCGTGGCCAGTGGGCTGAGCTTCCCCGCAGGCCTTGAGCCGTCCACTGCTGGTGCACGTGTGTGAGCGCGTGTGAGTGTGGATACACCCAGCTCCACATCTGAAAGGCGACAGGGGACATAGCGTTAGCGACATCACATCAGCTTCCTGGGCCAGCAGGAAGGCCATCAAGACCAGTGAAGGTGAGGGATCCCGAGCGGGGTGCACACGTGGAAATGACCCCACGCCAACTGTGGCCTAGGGCCCAGTTCCTCCCACTCATCTTCCCGTTTCAGGTTCCCTCCAGTCAGAGGATCACTGGGCCCCGAGAAGCTCCTCCCAGGACTTACATGAAGGAGTGGGTCTCGGGAAGGTAGGTGGAGTGACTCACGTTTTGATGGGAGCGGGGAGACTGGCTGAGGCCCCGCATCCACGGGCCACCAGGTGTGACTCTGGGCCGATGACTCAGCCGCTCCGAGAACTGTATTTCTTAACAATGAACTCCGAGTAATGAAACGGGCCTTCTTCAATCCCTTTGTGATGAAGATGAGAGGAAAAAAAATGTGAAAGTGTTTAAGACACTGCAAGGAGTTATACCATTGTAGGATATTCTCCTTCTCTTCCCGGTCCCAGGCCCCAGAGCCTCCACATTTCAAAAGCCTTGGGAGTTTCCTTCTTAAGCCTCCTTGAATCTGAGAGCAAAAAGAGAAATTCCAGTGATCTGTGGAGCCTGTGGGAGAGAGATTGAGAACAAATGGTGAGGTTTCAGGGCATGGGAGGTGATCCAAAGTGCCCGGCAGGGGACAGGATCTTCAAGTCTTACGGTTGTGCGTGTTTGTTATTTTTTAAAATTTCACTTGGTATATAACTAGAGAAAAGTTTAAATTGCAACAACAAAAATATAGGTTAAAGAGATAACAAAAATCACCTTATATAAGAGCAGAGTGAGGCCCTAGAGAAGATCACTCAGACAGTTTGGGAAGTTTCCTACTGGGAGATCATCTGTAAAAATAGAAAAAGGTAATTTTCCTGGAGTAGGAGGAGGGCTGCGTGAGCATGTACTGTCCACACTTACGCTCAGGATTCCAGAAGCAAAGGGAAAAACAGGCAGAAGAAGCGGAATGATTTCACTGTTTACACAGTTTATTCTAGTTTATTTAGGTAAGTTCTCAACTTTGCCTCTGCAAAAGTACCTGCAGTGATATATAGGTTAAAGGCAATTTCTAACTTGGACTTATATTGGAGCGAAAGATGCAAGAGTTGGGTCTTCCAAACGGATCCAAGACTTGGGCTTCCTCTCGGGGTGGAGAAGGGCCCGTCTGCTCCCCGTGGGCCTCATCCTGACGGGCTTGGTCCCCTCACAGCCAGGGCAGGGAGCCCTAGCCCAGCGATCGCCCCCCTGCTGCTGATCTTCCTTCTAGGACCTGAGTGGCAGGACGGGGACTCATGCTAAACTCTTCCGTAGTTTCTATGGAAACCATGGGCTCTCTGGCAGATTCCCCAGCAGCTCTGGGGCCAAGGAGTCTCCACAGAATTGATCTTTCATGCCTTAGAACCTGCCCTGGGTGCAGAGAGGTCCCTGACGGTTTCCTGGGTGACTGTACCTTCTGCTCCGTAAACCAGGACACACAGGGCGCCCTGGCTCATCTGCAGCACCAGCTACGGGAGAGCGAGCATAGGATGCGCCTCCTCCAGCCAGAGATTTAGGTCACTTCGCTGTTCCCTCCTGAAGGCGTCTCGTGGTCCTCACAGGGTGACAGCCACCTCAATGGGCAGGATGGCGATAACCAGGATGGAAGATTCTGGTCCACCCAGCTGGGATGGAAGCTTTGAAATCTCCTGGAGAGTCTGTGCTGGCTCACAAGAGAGCTGGGTGTTCAGATCAGGGGATTGGAAGTGCCAGGTGGGGAAGACACCCAGGCCGCTGTGATCAGCGTCACGGCAGGAACTGGAGGCAGGCCCCAGAAGTGACTTTGGTCCCTGCACCCTTGAGAGTGGTGACATTTTAGCTGAAATGGCACATATGGAAGCAAGTGATTTTTTTTTTTTTTTTCACATGCTGGTGTCCTGCCCTCACACAAGTAAAGCTGACGTGATACAAGGGACATTCTGGACCATGAAAAGCCTTCAGGTGCCACACAGCCCATGCCTCTTCCAGGAAGAGCTAGAAATACAGCCCAACATCCTGTGTGTTTAAATCAGTTCAGTGAGGCAAATCCAGACCTGACCCATCTTCGATGGATACACAATCTTAATTTCAATACCATTTCCAATGATCTAGTCCAGTGGTTTTCACACTTGGATGCAGCATAATCACCTATGGTTTTTTTTAAACAGTCTTGTGAATTACACCTCATACCTCCTGATTAGAATTTTCCAGGATGAGGCCTGGATATAAACACATAAATCTCCTCCAATGACCCTGAGGCCCAGCTGCGATGGAGAGTCACTGATCTCACCTGAACCTGTCCTCAGCAAAGCCACGCGGGACTCCAGTGTGTCCTTGGTGGACTCAGATCCCTGACATAATGTCTCTGACGTTGTCACGCGGACCTGCCCCCTCAGCTGCCCCACGGTGGGCGACGTGGGCTTGGGGGGTCTACAGGAGGCGGCTCAGTGGCCAGAAGGAGGGGGCTGAGGAGCCCAGGAGACACATGGAGAAGCACGTGGGACGATGCTGTCTTGTGGGCTGTATTTTGCATTCTTCAACTCATTTCTTATTTTAAACGCACCCTTTCAAGGCAGTGTTGGATTGAGCCGATTTGACAAATGTAGCCAAAAAGCCCATTTGAGTTCAGGGTTACACACTCGACAGGCAGGGGAAGATCCTGCGTTTGGAGCAAGGACACTGGCCCCCACCTGCCAGCACCACGCACGGTCATGGTCACCAGTTCTATCTGAGGTCAGGCCTGGGGATGCAGGGGAAGGAGGAAGGGTTTCCTGTCCTCCAGCTTGAGCTTCACAAGGCAGGAGCCAGCATCCCCTCCACAGATGTGTTTGGAAAGCAGGTGGAGGCCTGGAGGGCGCCGCGGAGTGAGCAGGGGCGGAGGAGACCCCTCCTCCCATCCTCCACCCCCAGGCCCGCCTCTGAGCCGGGAAGGGGTCTTCTGGAGGGGGCCCAGGGCTGCTCCCACCTGTTCCCGGGAACCTTCCCTTTTCGATCCACGGAGGAGCGTGTGCGTGGGTGGGTCCAGGTCCTCGTGCACAGCCTCGGTGATGCGACCTTGGTGCAGACGTGACGTGACCGCTGCAGGGGGAACGGAGAGAGCGAGGCTCTGGGTGCGTTTCCTGCCTCTAGCCCCTCGGGCCAGGATCCACAGGAAGGAGGTGCCGTCCTGGACCTTGACTGCATCTGGTTGACCCGGGGACCAAACTGCCCCCCTCGGGGCGGGGGGGAGGAGTGAGCCTCCCCACACTTCAGAGCCGCAGAACCCCAGGCCGGCCCACCACTGCCTGCACCTCACCACCCCGTCCTCCCCGCAGGGCCCCAGGACCGCCTCCACGGGCCGGGAGGTTGGGATGGAGGAGAGACAGAGGCGGGGGAAGCTGGCCTGGTGACAGCTGCAGAGACACAGCCCCACGGTACAGAGGAGGCGCCGCCCCGCACACGGGCCGAGGGTGACGCCTGGGCTCACACCGCTCACCTCGCGGGCCCCCCGACCTCCCCACCCGGCTGGAGGCGGGGACCCCAGCCGTGGGAGGGTGTGGACGCCTTCGGTGCTCAGCCAGCGCCCGCACGGGCCCCGCACCGCACACCCCTCAGGACTTCAGCTGTGAGGACGCTTTGCAGTGAAAACTGCCATTTCCCCCAAAAGGTCTGGAAAGGTCTGGGCAGAGCCGAGTTAGTAAACAGCAACTTCATATCAATTCTGAAGGGGCTGGAAGGGCAAGAGAGAGAAGGGGCAAGAGGGATTTGTTGAAAGTCTGAAGCTTTTCCTGAAACTACCACGCCCGCTGAGCGTCTCCCCAGGACGCCCTCTGCCCCGGGGTTAACGCTGTGTCCTTTGCTCCAGGGCTCCAGCTGCAGATGCACTGTTTACGGCTTTTCTTACCCTGATTGCTGAGAACGGAGAGTTCACCCCAGAGCCGACCCTGAGATTCTGGGGGGCTGGGGGGCATCCTCTCGAGACCTACCGTCCTGCAGGGTCCCTCACTCCCGGCGCCTTGCCCGCGACGGGACCACATCACCGCAGCCAGCTCACTCTCCTTTGTACCTCTTTCCTGCCTTGTTCCCCACCCTGGGCTCTTCCCCGGAGGAACCTGCCTAGCGGGGCCCAGGCCCCGCCCACGGTGAGCCGGCGGGGGAGGGGCCCAGCCCAGAGAGTTCTGCTGAGGCCAGACGAAGCCAAGGCCCTGCGGTGGCCACCGGTCAGGAAGGAGACGGAAGCCAGGAGCCAGCCTGCTCTTTCTTCTCCCTGCGACGTCTGCCCTGAGAGTCGCTGACAGGAAGGCCGGCTCGGCCCTGGATCGGAAGGACCCCAAGGGCCCTGCCTCTCCCACTCCAACGTCCTCAGCTGTCAAGCCCCGTTAAGTTTTAATCGTCGCCGCTCTGTGCCGGAATTGTTTTATGAGCACATTGCCAGAAGTTGAAGGCTTGTACAGCAGAGGCTTTAGAAATAAAAATAAAAGGACACTCAGATCCAGTGCTATTTTCACATGGGTAACGGGGTCACCGGCAGCCCTGTGCACCCAGCCCCTCATTCGCTCTGGAGGCTGAGCCTGGGCTGAGGGGGGAGGTCTCTGATCTGGGCCCGCCCCGGGGGCTGCCGGAGAAAGCCGGGGAGCTGCCTTGGCAAGTCAGCTGAGGGCGCTGACCTTCCCGAAGGTGGTCAGCATTTCTGAGCGGTCAATGCAGCTCCTGAGGGGCTGGCCCTCGGTCCCCTGCCTGCTCCCCAAGCCCCGTTTCCACAAGAGGGGAAACGTAATTACTGGCATCTCATACCAGCCAATGGGGACTTTTGTATTGGGGTGTCCTGATGAAGACATAGTTTCACAGACTGTTTCATAAGTAACTACTAAGAATCAGTTAGATACAAAGAGACAAAGATGCCAAGAGGTGCATCAAGAGATCTAAGACCTGGAAAGGGTGAAGCAGGAAGGGGACAGAGGGGGTTAGGGGGACAGGGCCAGCGCCGGGGACACAGGACACTGGACCACTGGGGTCTTGCGACCAGGTCCCGTGCCCTAGCTCCTCCACACGGTGGCCTCAGGGGGGAGCAGCACAGAGGGTCCTGATTCAGGGCAGATGCTTGTAAAAGTGGGTAGCTAGTTAACGGGTGAGTCAGCTTTGTCACCAGATGCTGAAGTCCCACGACCTGTTTGAACAGCCAGGAGAGGAAGCAGGTCCCCTGCTGGAATGCAGGGACGAGGGGCCCTGTGGGGAGGGGCGGGGGCCCTGAGCAGCAGAGTCAGGGAGACCCGGCCAGGCCATGTTTGATTCACCGGCAGCTCAGGAGGGAGACTGCATTTTCTCTGAAGCTTCCAGACCCCGCCTTCTGTCTCATCTGCATCGCTGAGAGGGTTAAACGTGGGAAAACTCAGAGAAGACTGCTCGCTTCTGGACGAGGAGGGGAATCAAGGGAACGTTGCTTCCAGTGGGGGAGGGGCCGCAGGCGGCGGCAGCAGAAAGGGGGCCATGGGGGCTGGGGTGCAGGGGCGGGGTCAAAGGTTAAAGCCAGGGCGCTGAGGCCCAGGAGCAAGACACGGGCCAGCCCAATTCCCCACAAGTCCTGGGCTCCTTCTGTGGGCGGGACCCTCTCCTGCCTGCCGTGTGCCCTGGGGAGGGTGGGGAGCGTGGAGGCCAAGGGCAGAAGGAGGGCGGGAGCTCAGCAAAGGAGCTGAAAGCAGTGCTCCTCTTCTGGGCTCTGCTTTCTGGCAAAAAGGGCGTTGTAATCTCCACAGATCCTCCAGAGAGCAGAGCAAAGACAGAACCCGAGACAGACAAGTCCGGGAACCATCTGGCGCCACTCAAAATTATTGCAGTATATTTGCTGTACTGCTTATTCACATTTGCATGTAAGAACCATTTTATACACTTTTTTAAAGTGTTCGGGAGAGTCTTGTCCACAGACCCTAAGCTCCACTCACTCCTCTTCCCAAACACACACACACAGACACATACACAGAGACAGACACACAGACACACATGCACAGACACACACATACACAGACACACGGAGATATACACACAGAGACAGACACACACACACACACACACACACACACAAAGACAGACACACAGACACACACACACAGAGAGACACACACAGATACACACACACAGACAAACGTACAGAGACACACATACAGACACACACACACACAGACACACACAGACACACAAACACACACACACACACAAGGACACATGCACAGACACACACACAGAGACAGACACACAGACACACACACACACAGACACACACACAGAGATACACACACAGACACAGACACACACAGAGATACACACACAGAGACACAGACATACACACAGACACACAGACACGCACACAGAGACACATACACACACACCCTCCTGTGGGAGTTCAGAAAAAGGAGAGATTGCTTCTCTAGAAGAACAGGTGTTTGGCTGGGGCTGGAAGGTGGATTTCGATGCAGAGACATGGGGATGAACAGTCCAGGGCTGAGGGTGGAGGAACGTGACACATGCTGCTCTATACACGCTGATGGCAGCGGCAGCACCACGAGTAACGGCTCTCAGCTGCTGGGTGGGGTCCCCGCTCCTTCCGCAGGGGTGGCTCAAGCTCCCAGCTCGCTCGGGTGGTGGAGGGAGAGCAGCGTCCTCTGTGCGGAGACACCCCCGACCTCCATCGAGAGGGAGGGTGAACGTCTCCCAGAAAACAAACTGCATTCCCATTTCCTGCCATGCTTTAGCTTCTAGACGTCTTTACGCCAAAAGTGGGCCCAGAGGCAGTAACCACACGTGGTGCACACGCGGGGCGAGGCGGGTGTTTGCACAGCAGCTCACGCATGGTCTTGCTCACTTGTCCTCTGTGCTTGCGTCCTCTTCCACACAACTTACACTTTAAGTCGTTGAGCTGCTTGCATCTTTATAAGCTGCCTTAAATCCTTCCTTGAATAAGTTTGGGTATAATAACCACATCAATGTGGTGGCCAGGCTGCTGGGGAAACAGCGGGACTCATAATGGGTTTTGACCTCGTTGACAAGTTTGTAACACGGCCAGGTACCGTGTGGATCTCTCCCTGCAGTGGAGGACAAACCAGTCATTGCTGATGATTAACGTTTGTCGTCAAGGAACTGTGCGTGGCCTTTTCTTACGTTACCTCACCATCCCCCCAGCAGCCCCGGTGGTACCCAGTCCCTGCGCTGTAAACGAGAGCGCTGATGTGAGTGATGGGGAGCTGGAGCAGTACCTACATAATCTGGTCCAAACAGCGGCTTTGGAGTCAGAGAAGCCGGGGTCCAGAGCCCCGCCCTTCTGCCGGCCAGCTTGCTTCACTAAGGAAGTGAACCAACTCGAATGCAGAGTTCTTTCTCTTCCTCAAGATCAGGTTGATATCGAAAGTAGGGTCCAGCTGCTCGCAGCTCTGAAGCCAATAAAGAGGCCAGGTTGGTGGAAAGGAAAGTTTGCTTCATTTCAGATGCCAGCAACCTGGGGTGAGCAGGCAGACTCCTGTCAAAAGGCCAACTCCCACCAACACCCCCCACCCCGACAATCAGGGGGCAAGAGGTTTTATAGGCAGAGGGAAGGGTCTACATGCAGAAACTGCACCACCAGCTCTGACAGTCATCTTGAAGTTGGTCATGCAGCGGTTTGATCAGCGTCATCTTAATTGTTCTGGTTTTTTAAATTAATTAATTTATTTATTTATTTATTTTTGGCTGTGTTGGGTCTTCGTTGCTGTGCATGGGCTTCTCATTGTGGTGGCTTCTTTTGTTGCAGAGCACGGGCTCTAGGCGCGTGGGCTTCAGTAGTTGTGGCACGCGGGCTCAGTAGTTGTGGCTCACAGGCTCTAGAGCACAGGCTCAGTAGTTGTGGCGCACGGGCTTAGTTGCTCCGCGGCATGTGGGATCTTCCCGGACCAGGGATTGAACCCACGTCCCCTGCATTGGCAGGCGGATTCTCAACCACTGCGCTCTGAACCCTGTGGACATTGGTGGAGTGCCCACATCCGTGGACCTGGAAACAGCCCGTCACCTTCATGGGGCTGAGCCTCCTTGCTCTGCCTGCGGGAGACCTGGGCTGAGGCGATGCCCGGAGCTCAGAGAAGGTCAGGGGTGGCCAGGAAACCAGATGAATCCACAGAGCAGGGCAGCTTTAGAGGGTGTGATTCTCAGTCACTGTGTGAGGACCTGGGAACAGAGAGCCGAGCTCTCGTCCCCCCTCAGAGGAGCCCTCCTTGGTCTCCAAGCAGAGGAGACAGACCATAAGCTGTGCCAGCCGCACCCTGAAGCAGGTGCGAGAGGGGGACCCTTAAATGCAGGCGGGAAGGTGCGGGGGGGGGGGGGACCAGTGATCCGAGTCAGGGTGGGAGACGGGAAGGCGGCTTCGGGGCAGCCTGAGTGGCTCCAGACGAAACCAGATGCGTCTGCGGGGCCCGAAGAGGAGAAGAAGAAAGGCCTGACTTAAAGTTTCCACTTCAGTGTCCAGGCCACGACGGTCACCTGAAGTGGCCTCGGCTCTGAAAAGCACTTCGGCAGGAGTCGCTTCAAGGGCTCAACCCCAGGAGACCCGCTCACAGGGGCGGGGTCTGACTCCCCCACCCCGCCCCGCCCCGCTGACCCCGGGCCTGGGGGCGAGGCTGCCGCTGAGGGGCTGCGTCCAGTGGCTGCAGGGCGGGGGCGGGGCGGAGGAGGCCCTGGGAGCGGTGGGGGGAGCGGTGGGGAGGAGGGGCTGCGTCCAGTGACTGCAGGGCGGTGGCGGGGGGGGGGGGGGGGGGGCTGCATCCAGTGGCTGCAGGGCGGTGGGGGGGGGGGGCGGGGAGGCCCTGGGAGCGGTGGGGGGAGCGGTGGGGAGGCGGTGGGGAGGAGGGGCTGCTTCCAGTGACTGCAGGGCGGTGGCGGGGGGGCGGGGGGGAGGAGGCCCTGGGAGCGGTGGGGAGGAGGGGCCGGGCACCGGGAGCAGAGCCCACGGGTGTGATTTCAGGGTCAGTTTCCTCCCATGAGTAGGTTCTACCTCAGCGCCATTAGGATAATATTGCTGCTCTTTCCGAGTCGGGGCCGCCTGGGCCTCATTTGCCTCGTTCCGTGAGCGCCACCACTTCTGTGCTGAGAAACTGCTCTGTCACTGGAGGGCGTTTGGGGAGGAATCGGCGCGAAGCCGCTTGGCAGGGTCAGGGGGAAGCGCCCGGTTCCCTCCCGCACCTTCGTGGGGCCCACGCCGCGCGGGGGCCGCTGTAAGACGCAGACGTGCGGCCAGCTCACCGCGGACTGATGTGTTGCGGCTGGTCAGCTTCAAATAAAACAAGCGCAGTGATCTCGGGCCGGCGGAGAGATGCCCACGGCTGCGGGCGGCTGCGCAGCGTACTCGGGGGGCCCCCCAGAAAGCCACGGTTCCCAAGAAAGAGCTCAGGTTTGGTGTCAGGTGTCAGAAAAATGAGTTCAAATCCCACTTGTGAGGTGTAAAACTAATCCTGTTTCCTTAGTCTCAGAGTTGGGGGGGTGGTGATAATTTCTGTCCCCTTTGCTTTGCAGAATTGTTGTAAGGATCAACTGAGGGAATGCAGGGCGTAGGGAATCGCAAATTATAAAAAAAGAAATATTGGTTATCAGGGAGCAGAATAGTGCAGTGATTTTGAGCATAAATGTTGAGGGTAAGCTGTCTGGTTTGAATCCTAGGTCTAACGCTGGTTAGCTGTGTGACCTTGGGTGAGTTGCTTAACGTCTCTGTGCCTTGGTTTTCTAACTTGTAAAATGCAGTTTAATGGTACTAGTATAAAAGACTTTGTAAGGACAGGTGCATGATACGTGTGGTGCCTGACTCATGCTGGGTGATTCCTGCGTGTTTGCCATCACTATCCTATCGTTTTTACCATCCTGGTCCAGGAGAGAGCACTTCCCCTGTCCCAACCTTGGGTAGTTTATAGTCCCAAAGCCTCCACGGATGTAGGGTCCTGCCACTTTCCTTCCTGGAGTACTGGTGGCCCAAAGATGCTGGCATTGGAAGGGACAGTAGTGACCACCTATTCTGTGCCAGGTTCTGTACTAGGTCTTAAATAGGGGTGTTAATCCCCACAGCAACCCTTTGAGGTCACATGTTATCAACTCCATTTCATAAATTGAGAAACTCTTCCCAAAGGATTAAAGTACCTTTCCAAACTGTTAGCAGATCTGGCTCTGTAACACCCAGGGTCCAGCTGGGAGAAAAAACCACGTGAGTTATTTTACCAAAGAGAATTTAAAATGAGAATTTAGCTGAACAGATGATGGCTGTCTTGAAAATGCAAAAAAAGAAGAAAAGAAAGAAAGAAAATGGCATTGCACTGAGAGGGGCTGCAGGAAGCTGCTTCCATCTCTAGGGCTAGGGGGAACAGAGAGAAGACATCAGGGTGATCAGAACCTAGACGCTCCATCAGAACCACGCCCACCCCCAAATGTACGTTGTCTGCAGCGCTCCTGTGATGATGCAGTTCGGGCGTTGATTCCCCAGGAAGCTGCCTGGCCTGAGGGGCCCAGGACACAGGTTGGGCAGAAGCCACGACAGCCCCCTCGCCAGGCTCTCCCAGGCCCTGTCTCGTCTGGGCCCCCCGGGTGAGGTTGCGTTCCTCGAGCTCAGCGTTATTCACTGAAAGACTCCGTGTGGGTCAGAGATTCTGGAAGGATCCGGGAGGCCCTCAAGGGGACCAAGGGCATCAGGGAGCCTAGATGCTGAAGACGAGGCCTCCAGGACACCAGGCACGCAATGCTGTGGCTCCCGTAGGGAAATGTCAGGAGGGAGGCAGGGAGGGAGAGAGAGGACCAGCAGAGGTGCCGAGAGTCCACCTGTAACCATCCTGAGAGACTCTGAACACAGAAGTAGCCACTGGTAAAGGGAGAGGACTTCCGGATGCACGTCGGCTGCTGGCTGGACCCAGCTGGAAAGTAGCGGGAGCTGCCGGGCAGGTGCTGACATCAGGGTGAAGGGTCACATCCTCCTGTTACCAGTTCCTTCCGGAGGCAAGTGGCCGAGGGTCTATAACCATCTACTCCCTGCCCTGCATCCCCTCTCTAACCTGCAGAAATGCTAGTGACCTTTTCATCGAGGGCTCAGGGCAACCAAGAGACTCACAGTTTCCTGTTGGCGGGTGGCAGAGGCCGGGGGAGATGACTTCACGAGAGCTCTGGTTTGGTTTCAACCTTGAACAGAGGCTTCAATCCGAGCCGCTCCCAACAACGAGATACTGTGGTTAAGGCTGCTTCCTCCGCATTTTTCCTGGCCACACAGTTAGTGTCACTGATGACGCTGGCCTGTTCTTGCCCGTGAGTGATACCCGTTGATTTAAACATCTGCCCAGGTTTCACTCCTGGGATGTGGGGCTGAACGATCTTCTCATATCCTGTAGTCTCCGTCTTCGGAGCGTGATCCTCTCTCTCCCTCCCCAGCTCTGTGCACGGAGCCCTGGTCACCCTCACCCCCTGAGCTCCTGGCTGAATAAAAGCTCTGGGTCCAGACGGCTACTCACAGTCATCCATGGAGCAGGAAAGCCCTTGCACTGCTGGGTCCCTACGTGTGGAGGGCTGGAGGGACAGGGGCAGGTGCGCCCTCATCTCCCAGGTTGGGACCTTTATGATGATACCCTCGCCATCCTCCTTCCTGCCCAATCTGTCGCTGGAATACAGCACCGAATATACATCGTCTCCTCTCAGAAAACCCCAGCAGAGCCAAGATCCCGTGAAAAGCTTCTGGAGATGCAAGGATGGGGAGAGAAGGGGTTCTGGAGGAGTTGCATTCAAGATACTTTGTCTGGGTTTCTTACAAGTTCAAAGACACTGACACCATGCTCTGGATACCCCATGGGTAACAATGTGGGTAATGAGGGTTGAACACAGAGGGGTGAGCTTTTCAAGGCCCACAGAACTGTTGCCACTGCAATCAGTGCAGCCCAGCTTCCAAAGGGTCAACTCAGGTGGACTGCACAGGACGTGTCACCGTGGACAAATATATACAGATATTAGGAAACTCGGTGGAAATAATTATTAAAATTGTTGTCAAAATCTAGGCCAGAGTTTCATCTTAGTCCTAGACTCCAAGCAAAATGGGCCCTGAACACTTACAGTGAGAGCAAAGAGGAAGCCAGATCTCAGCTGAACTATGTATATATATAAATACTTAATTCCAGGGACAGTCCTTGGAGGCACGTACACCCACAGCTCTTGGTAAGAGTATCAATACATTTCTATAATCTTTCCAGGAAAGAAATAGGCACATTCATTAAGAACCATGGAAATATTTATATTTGGCCCACAGTGATCATATTCTTGCCTTCAGAAATTATTAGAGATGCTCCTCATGAAATATGTAAATGGAATTACATAGAGACAGCCTAAAGGAAAATGCTTAGGTAAATGACAGTGAAGCCACAAACCATTTAAAACGATGATTTGTGCAAACGTGTAATGGTATAGAAACAATCACCGTTTACAGTCAAGTCAAAGAACCAGTGACTACAGCAGAGGGCAGAGTGATCACACTGCCAGGGGCACGTTACTCCTGAAAAGATGCCTTCACACCAGTGTTCCCGGGGAGAAGGGAGAGCTCTCTCGGTGGTGGATCGTGTGGGGTTGACGTCCCTCATTGCCCTTCGGGAATTATCCCATTTTCTAAAGGGCGCATGCCTTCCTTAGAGGGAAACTTACCACGCGGCACTTCCGCGGGGGGTGAGTAACTCTCAAGACGGGCTTTGTCCTGTTTGCAGCTCCTGTAGCCTCACGGGACTGGTCTGGGGGAAAGGAAGCCAGGCCCCTGCACCGTCACATTCTTCCCCTGGAGGGATCCGAAGTGACCAGTGGGGGGCGTCCACCAAGACTTCAGGTGGAGGCATCTGCCTGACAGCGCGTCCCCATGTGGCCAGCATCACAGGAGTGGACCTTCCTGCTCTCAGCCTGTCTCATTCGCTTTATCTTCTTGACCAGGCCTTCATATCCAGAGGGAAACAAAGAGGAAATTGGGTCTAGTTCAGATTAACCAGATGACTTCCAACAACTCTGAATTAGTCAGACATCCTGTCTCTCCCACCTGCTTGTTTCTTCGTTATAACTCTGTTTATGTAAACACACTTGATATAAACCTCTCGGTTATCATGGAAAAGATACACATATATTTAGGAGATACTGTTTAATCGCTATTTAATCAGTTTTTTCATGAGGCTTTATGATCAACATGAGCAAACTCTTAAAGCAACAACACCTTGAGACGTCTGGCTGTATCCAGCCATATCTCAGAAACTGTGAATAATGACAAAACATAATATATGGCCTGATATATGTATAATTGGAGTCCAAAGGGAGAGATGAGATGCGGGAGGAGGGAGAGCAAAAAAAAAAATGTAAATAATGTCAACATATTTTCCAAATTTGTTGAAAACTAAGTTCACAGATCCAAGAAATTCAATGAATTTCAAACAGAGGCACACACACACACACGGAGAAATCTACACCCAGGGAGCAGGTTAACCAGGGGTGAGGAAAAAATCTTAAAAGCATCCAGTGAGGGAAATAAGGGATACATATGACATTCAAAGAATAAATATAGAAAATACATAGGACTTATTTTCAGAAACAATGCAAGCCAGGAGACAGTGGGATGATGTTTTTAAAGTACTGAAAGAAAAAAAGAAATCTGTCAACTGAGAATTTCATACTCTTGAAAACCATTTTTCAACAGTGAAGTTAAAGACATTTTCAGACATACAAAAGCTGAAAGAATTCATTACCAGGAGAACTTCACCACAATAAATATTGAAGGAAGTTCTGCCAGAAGGAACACAAGGAACTGAAGATTAAAGAAGATTGATGTGGTTAAAATAAAACATTCTTTTCTTACATCTCACTTTTAAAGCCAAGAGAGTTAGAGTACAAATATATAAGAATATAATGTTCTTATGCTGTTACTGAACTAATGTAATATGAACTGAAGGTGGAACGTGATATGTTAAAAATGTACACTATAAAACCTAAGTTTTATAACAAAACAGTAAGTTACAAAACAAAAATAGTCCAGCTAGCCAGGGGTCCAATGGGAAGGAGAGACAGATGAGTAGGTGGAGCACAGGGGCCTTTTAGGGCAGCAAAACTAGTCAGTATGACCCTGTGACGGTGGACACTTGCCATTACACACTAGTCAAAACCCATAGAATGTACAACACCAAGAGTGAATCTTTACGTAAACAATGGACTCTGGTAAATAATGATGGATCGATATTGATTTGACACTTATAACAAACACATGGACCACATTAATGCAAAATGTTAATAATAGGGAAATTGCTTGGGGTGGTTATAAGGGGGTTAAAGGGAATTCTTTATACTTTCCACTTGATTTTTCTGCTAACCTGAAACTGCTCTAAAAAGTAAAATATATTAATTAAAAATAGCCTGCATTTGCCCTGATTTCAGTGAGTATGCTCAATAAAGAACAACCCCCCTTCTTACCACCCAGCCCAGTGAGTGACTGATTGCTAATTGGAAGCTATTGTCAGGTTCAGTGATCCTCAAGTTTTTCTCTGGAGCTCTCTAGCATGACATACGTTGGGCTGCTTATAGTGTTGATTTTCTTCTGTTTTTACAGGGTCTATTCTAACCGAGCTCTTTTTATTCATTACTTGATTAATCAGTGGGTAAGGAGAGCAGGTGTTCCATGATGAAATGCCCAAAGCTGCTCTGTTCCACTGCATCATGAAGCCCCACAGATGGGCGTCCTTATGGAGCATGGCTTCCCTCAGCTCTAATTGGGAAATTTAGGGACTTAGGTGACACTCCATCACAGCAATGATGTGCTCATCAGGTGATGTCGTCAGTAACAAGTGTCCCTCTTTTATTTCTAATTTCATTGTATCAACCATATTGTAATTGGTTATGGTTTGTTTTGCTTTTATTTCCATAAGATGCTGCTAATCATTTGGGTGAATGGATGGGCCATAGCCGTTGAATATACTAATTAAATATCCTGAGTAATTCACACACAGCCCTAGGTTCAATTTCTCTGAGTGTCTGGCATCACAGCTACGTGTGCAAACGTACAGCAGGTCATCCAAGCTTTTGTGCCACTTTTCCTAGAACTTTGTTTCACAGCATCAGACAAGACACTGATTTGCAGAGATTGCCAAGACCTTTGTGAAGCAAGGGTAATGCATTTTGTAGACAGTTAAAATAACTTTAACTTGAGTCATGAAAACAACCTTATGTCACATTAAACACACTTAGAGAAAGGGTCCCTAAGTAAAAGAGATCTGAGGAATAAATGAGGGGTGAGTCAGCTGCTAGCACAGGGCACTGGGGGAAAGTGACACAGTCAGAAGGGCCCTTCCTTTATCTCCAGCTTGAGGAGATTCTCTGCCCGAGAGCAGTGCTCTGATTGTGGCTGCCGTTCAGAACTGGAGGAAAATAGAAGGTGTGGAATCAGTACAGACCGTGGAGAAGCCTCATGTCAACCAAGCCGGGGAGCAGGGGAGCAGGCGAGCTCCCTCATTAATTACCAGGTGGCAACAAGGCTGAAAATAATGGATTCAGATTAGGACTCAATTACTAAGGAAGGAAAGAAATGACCGTTTCCAAGGATTGGAAGCAACCATTCCTGGGATAGTCTTGTTTCAGCCTTTTCTCTAGCAGGATCACATGTTCATCTCTTCCTGTTCAGGTGAAGGCTGTCCTCCTCTTTACACTTCCTCAGTTGCCCTTTTCCCCACGAAGCTCTGGAAATTTCATCCCATTGGCCACTGTCCAGTACTGAAAGTTTCTCTAGCCCAGAGCAAGCCTCAGCTGTACGATTATACTGGAAAACACAGAAAACGAGACTTGGCACTTACCTTTATACATTCTTTCTTTCTGTTCCAAACAGAAAATTGAACATATATCCATTATCAAGAAAAATTTAAAAATTTATGATCATCAATATCATTTAAAATTTCTTTGTCATGGGTTTACATGTGGTCAGTGGAGCTGGACCAGAAAACAAAATGCTCTGGGAACAGAGCCAAGGTTTGGACAGTGATGAAGAGTCATCACCATGAGCAAAGGTCAGGGCTGGGCGTCTTCTGCCTGAGTGATGCCTCTAATTGTTTCAGGTCCTTTGACAAAAGGAGAGTAGATGACCCACCCAATTATATCCACAACAATATCTCATTCACTATTTGTCACAGTACTGGAAATTCACGTATTAAACAAGCCTTCATTTTATGGCTTCAAAATATTCTTATTCAAAGGCAAATATCCTTGAGAAAGGGGTCATTTTAAGGACTATCCAGCTAAAATGTAGACACATAGGGAACGGTGGGCTGTAGGTCACAGTTGTGACAGGTAACTGAGAACAAGTTTTTCAGGATTAAATTTCAGAGGAAAAGGACAGCAGTGGTTCTGAAGTTAATAATAAGGAAGAAGACCACGGTGGACTTGCCCCAAAGGACAAATGCCACTTTCCGCCCTTTGTTCCAGACTCACTGTTATTTGTCTTTCATTCATCCATCCAACCCTGTGACCAGGTTATTATGTCTTACGGGGAAATATTCTCAGGAAAGAAAGTGATACTGGATTTAGGTCTCAGAAAAGGAGGAATACAATCAGGAGGTGCGGATGGAAGGAGGGGGGGGGCACAGGAGTTACCAGCAAGGAGAATGGTGGAGGCACCCTAAATACCCCCCACGCCCTAGCCGCTCACGTCCAGTGAGAAAGGAGCAAAAGATTCCAGCAGACACCTCACACAACATGACATAGGGATGGACCAGATGAATCTGAAGGAAACTCAGCAGCATTGGTCATCAGGAAAACGTGAGTTACAACTACAGTAAGCGAGCACTTCACACGCTCGCTAGAATGGCTAGACCCCGAGACTCAAACTTCAAGTGTTGGTTTGGATTTGGAGTCACTGGACTTCTTGTATATTGCTGGTGGAGTGTAAAGCGGTGCAAACACTTGGGAAGACAGTTTGGCAGATTCCTATAAGGAAGCATGCACTTACAATATGACCCAGTCATTCTACTCTGGATATTCATGCAAAAGAAATGAAAACGTATGTCAACCCAAAGACTCAAACGTGGATGGTTTTAGAAGCTGTATTAGTTTCCTACGGCTGCTGTAACAAAGTCCACAAACTTGGTGGTTTAAAACAATACAAGTGGGCTTCCCTGGTGGCGCAGTGGTTGAGAATCCACCTGCCAATGCAGGAGACACGGGTTCGATCCCTGTTCCGGGAAGATCCCACATGCCGCGGAGCAACTAAGCCCGTGTGCCACAACTACTGAGCCTGTGTGCCACAACTACTGAAGCCTGCACGCCTAGAGCCCATGCTCCACAACAAGAGAAGCCACCGCAATGAGAAGCCCATATGCAGCAATGAAGACCCAACAGAGCCAAAAATAAATAAATTTAAATAAATAAATTTAAAAAAAAACAATACAAGTTTATTCTGTTACAATTCTGAGGTAAGAAATCCAAGCTCAGTTCCACTGGACTAAAGTCAAGGTGTTGGTAGGTCTGCTCCTTCTGGAGGCTCTCGGGGTGGGGGGGTTCTGTTTTCTTGCCTTTTCAGCCCCCAGTGGCCTCCTGTGCCCCTTCCTCTATAGTCAAGGCCCCAATCCAGTCTCTGCTTGTCATCACATCACCTTCCCCTCTGTGTCTCTGACTCCGCCTGCCTCCTTCTTATAAGGACCGTTGTGATTTCTCAGGCCCACCCAGATAATCTAGCATTATCTCTCCGTCTCAAAATCCTGAAATAATTACAACTACAGGTCCCTTTGGCCATATAAGGTAGCATTCAGATTCCAGGGATTAAGACATGGGCTTCTCTGGGTGGAAGGGGGTCCCACCATAAAAGCTTTATTCAGAACGGCTCAAATGTCCATCAACAATAAATGGATAAACAAAATGGATATTCATACAATCGAATACTATTCAACAATAAAATGAACGAATATCTGATACATACAAAGCATGGATGAATCTCACTGACATTTACAATGAGTGACAGAAACCAAATACCAAAAATTCATACAGTATGATTTCATTTATATGAAATTAGAATAGGTAAAACTAATTTGTAGTGAGAGAAATCAGATAATTGATTATTTACCGTGTCAGGTGTCAGGTGTTTTCCACAAAGGTACACAAGAGAAATTTCTGGGGAAATGGAATTTGATTTTTAAACAGACAGGGTGGCATATATTTGTCAAAGTAATTGAACTGTATATACAAAAGTACTAATTGTATGTAAATTATACCTCAATTACATTGATTAAAAAATAAAAATAATTGGCATGTTCAAATCTTCCTCACCCCTTTTATGCCCCTCACCAGTGGACTGTTGGAGGAAAAGGCTTCTAGCTGAGTGCATGAACCTCAGTGAGCCACAAATGCCTGTGCTTCCCAGAGGTCTGCCCGGTTCTGAATTCCTGTGCACGTCAGGAAGCGGCCGACTCTCTGGTTCTGATCAACAGCTACTTCTTTCCCTGGGACTGTCCAAGGGTGGTTCCAGCAGTCAGGGGACCTGGTAGCGTGTGCTCCAGTAAACAGGCCAAGCCAGACCTCACGCACCAGAATGAAGTACCACAAAATTCCTCTTATTTGCCCTGTTGAATGATGTTCCTATTATTTTTAGGAGACGAACCAGAAATGATGGTGGGCAGACTTGGAGCATGTCTCAGAAGAGGAATGTCCTCAGTGCTCAGAGCAGACTGAGGAGGGCGGAGGGTGAAAGGAAGAAAGACGCTTTCTATCCTCTCTGGTTTCCTCCTCCATCCCGATGTCCCAGCTGCTCCTCCTTAGTTAGAAGGAGGTGGCTGAGACCGACGTGGGTGGATCTCCATTCTCACCACCATGATGGTGGTCACTGCCCTCTGGATTACTTGGGGTCCAGGAACTCACTGGCCTAGTCCCATTACTACACAATTGGGGGAATAACGGCCTTTACTGCCCAAGTGCAGTCAAGTGTTCATCGTGGCGGTGATGACCTCAGACCTTGATTACTCTTCCTGGATGGAGTGAGAAAGAGGCTTGTGAATCTAGTGACTTGAGGAGCTCGGAAATGGGACTGAGGGCCTCGAGGGGGACTAGTCAGCCTGGGAAGGTGGCCCACCCTGGTTACAGCTAAGATGAGTCTGATCTCCACATTTTTCTTCCTAACTTTGCTTCTCACAACCCCTCCACACTCACCTGGTCATAAACATCATACCTGAGGATTCTCAGAGCCACCTTTCAAGAGGCCAGCCAGGTTGTTCTCCCCAGTCCAGGAAAATATCTGCTTATTCTGAGCACCTACTGACAGGAGGCACCATCCTGAGGGTTTCAGGTGCTCAGGGAAGAAACAGCAGTGGCCACATCTGGGGGATGAGGGGGCTATAAGGATTCAAATAAGGAAAACTGTAAGAAGGGCCTAAAGATATTGTATCAACGCAGAGAGCCTCTTTACAAGCTGGGGGTGGAGGAGAGAGGAGTAAGCTGTTGTCTCTCCACTTACGGCATCCTCTGCCCTTGCCAGACACAAGGTTCCCCGGGGCTTGTCCCAGGGCCAGCGCGAGAGGAAAGATCCCCAGCCGCTGGTGACGCCCTGGCAGCCAGCATCACTGCGGGGAAGCCCCCCCGGACTCTGCACTCCTCGCCCTTTTTTAACCTGCCTGGACTTGGTCTTTTGCTGCTTCTCCTTAAGCTCCTTGAACATTTGCACCTATAACTGCTTTAATACACACAGGACAATATAGGGCTGAGACTCACTGAGCCTTGGCCAATTCCAAGATTTCTTGGCTCCACCACCAGAAGCACATCCAGGGCTGGAGACTGGAAGGTACCCTGAGTCACTGTGGGCAGCCCAGCTCCACGAGCCCCCCGTCAGCCAGCATCCATTCCCCAGGCACTTGGGGATGTGAGGAAAGGGTAGCATAAAAAGGGCTGTGACACTATGTAAGAGAGACAGGTGACAAATTATTTTGTGTTATTAAAGATTTGGATAAATTCAGATATAAAGATGTTTTCAATAATCTTCTGTGGGAATACCATTATGGAATATGCAACCACAAAAAGAATAATAAGGGAATACAATGAACAACTCTAGACACATATACAGAAAAATTAGATGAGGTGGATCCACTCCTCACAAAGCACAAACTTACCTAATATAAAATAGATAATTTAAAAAAGCCATATAATTGCTTAAGATATTAAATTCACAATTGAAAACTCCCCCCAAAAAAGAAATCTTCAGGCCCAAATGATTTCACTGAAGAATTCTACCAAACGTTTAAAGAATTAATACCACTTCTACATAATGTCTTCCAGAAAATAGAAAAGAGAGAACTTTGTAATTCATTTTCCAAAGCCCATTTTTACCCAGATACCAAAAACAGATAAAAGGTAGTTCAAGAATACTTTAGCAAGATGAAATAATAAAAACCACATAACTGTCAGGCACTTGTCAAAACTTAACACTGATTCAATTCATGAAAATACTTCTCAGAAAGTCAAGAATAGATAAGAACTTCCTGAACTTAATAAAATGATCTACAAGACTCCAGTAGCTCATGTTACACCTAATAATGGAGACTGGGCGCGTCCCCTGTTCTCAGGAACGAGGAGAGGGTGTCTGCTTCCATCTCTGTTATTCCACATGGTGCTGGCACTAGCACGTGTTGCAATAAGCCAAGGAAAGGACACAAACGTTATGCAGATCAGAAAGGAAGAAACAGAACTCTGTTTCTACAGAAGCAAAAATGTAAAACATAATACCATTTGTAATTTAAAAAACATGCCATACTTAGGTGCAAATCTAACAGAACATGTGCATGAACTGTATATTGAAAATAATAAAATGCCGATGAAAGAAATCTTAAAAGATTTAAACAAATGAAGACATAGTATATTCCTGAATCGGAAGACCCGACATAGTAGAGGTGTCAGTTCTCCCCAGATTGATGTACAGGTTTAACACCGTTTGTACTAAAATCTCAGTGATTATTTTGTGGATACTGACAAGATTGTTCTAAAATGTGAATGGAAATGAAAAAATACTAGAATAGCTAAAACATTTTGGAAATGTAAAAACAAAGTGGGAAGAAAGAAATAGGTGAGGGAGATTAAGAGGTACAAACTTCTAGTTGCAAAATAAATGACACAGCTATGAAATGTACAATATGGGGAATGTAATCAATAACTTTGTATGGTGATGTATCGTAACTAGACTTATCATGGTGATCATGAAATGTATAGAAATACTGAATCACTATGTTGTATAATAGGAACTAACGTAGTGCTGTAGGTCAATTATACTTCAACAAATAAACAAATGCATAGAAAAAGTGATCAAATTTATGGTTACCAGACATGAGGGCTGGGGAGAGGGGGATTGCATGAAGGCAGACAAAAGGTACAGACTTCCAGTTACAAGATAAATAAGCACTAGGGATGTGATGTAAAACATGATGAGTATAATTAACACTCTGTATGCTATATATGAACGATGTCAAGAGAGTAAATCCTAAGAGCTCTCATCACAAGAAAACTTTTTTTCTCTGTCTTTAATTTTGTATCTATACGAAGTGATAGATCACTAAACTTGTGATAATCATTTCATGACATATGTAAGTCAAACCATTATGCTGACCACCTTAAATGTATACAGTGCTGGATGTCAATTAAACTCAATAAAACTGGAAGAAAAAATAATAAACACCTGCAGTTTTTCGTGGAAAAAGAAACAAAGTGGGAAGAGTCCTTCTACCTGCTATACACATACAATAATCAAAACAGTGTCACCTTGGCAGAGGACAGACACACAGATCTATGAAACAGAGAACCCAGAAATAGAACCACACAAATATGCCCACTTTATTTTGAAAAAAGTTGCAAAATCGATTCAATGGAGGATGTGTAGTCTTTTCAACAAATGGTACTTAATCAATTGAATGCAGTTAGGCAAAATATGAACCTCAATATAAACCTCACACTTTACATAAAAATTAACTGAAAATGGAGCATAGATTTACTCACAAAATGGAAAACTATAAACATTTTAGAAGAAAACACAGAAAATTTTCAGGACCTACGGTTTGGTAAAGAATTATTAGATATGGCACCAAAATCACCATTTATGAAATAAATAAAATCAATAGATTGGGCATCCTCACATTTAAACCTTTTGCTCTGCAAAGACCATGTCAAAAAAAAATAGTAAATAAAGTGTAAGCTACAGAATGGGAGAAGACGATTGTAAACCACATGTGTAATAAAGGACCAAGATGTAGAATATATAAAGAACTCTCAAAACTCAACAGCAAAAATAGAAATAATTTAATTAGATAGTGGACAAAAGATATAAAGAAACATTTCACTCAAGAAGCTGTAAGATGGAACACAAGCCGTAGAGAGATATTCACCGCAAAGAGCCATCAGAGAAATGTAAACTAAGACCACAATGAGACATCACTACACACCTATTACAAGAGTTAAAATTAAGAGAGTGACAACACCAAATGCTGATGAGGGTGTGGAGAAACCAAATCTCACGTATACTTCTGATGGGAACGTAACATGGTACAGTCACTCTGGAAAACAGTTGGGAAATGTCTTTAAAAAACGAACATACAATATAGCAGGACTGTTGCTCTCCTGGGCATTTGCTCCAGAGAATTGAAAACATACAACCACAGAAAAAGCTGTACATAGTTGTTTATATCAGATGTATCCGTAACAGCCAAAAACTGAAGACAACCAGACCACCCTGCAGTAAGCGAGTGGCCTAAGCAGCTGTGGATACATCCACACCCTGGGAAACCTCTGAGACTATTGCTACACACGGCTCCAGGCACGGTGCTTAGTTCACCCTTCTGAGGGAATAAAAGCCAATCTCTAAAGGTTATGGACTGTATGATTCCATCTAGATAAAAACATTCTTGAAATGACGAAAAACACAGATCAGGGAACAAACTAATGGGTGACAAGGGTTAGGGATTTGGGGTAGGGGCTGCGTGTGACTCTGAAGGTGTTCCACAAGAGGGATCTTTGTGTTGGTGGGGCAGTCCGTATCGTGATTGCCGCGGTGGTCGCACAGATCCACCGTGTGATAAATTGACAGAGAGCTATACACGCCTTCCAGCATATATTGTGCATAGTTGTCTAAAGGGTAACCTTTGGGGAGACTGGGGGCAGGATATGTGGAACCTCTCTGTCATACCTTCACCATTTCATGTGGAATCTACAATTATTTCAATCTTTTAAAAATTAAGAAAATCATCTAAGAATTACACTATTCCACGTGCCTATTGGAGACTAACATTGGCACAAAGAGTGACTCTGTAGTTTTCATAACCTCAGTCCCTGAATAAGGCCTCATAGAAGGGTACATCCAACAAGTAACAGTTAATAGATCCCCAGATACTAACGTCTCTAAAGCATCCTTTAGTGAGGAACAACATACTCTGGACACAAGGTAAGTAAGTATAATACACATTGGCCGTGGGCCTTCAGAGAAGCGGAATCTAGCACAACTGCCACGCCTGGAAGAAGCTGTATTGCACAGCAAGCTGGCTGGAGCGCGTGGAACTGGGGAGCGTCCAGTGTGCTTGCGCTCGGCTTGATCGAAAGGTCTTACTTGTAGGGTGTTTTATAACCCAGCACTGTACAGTCTCCCGAATTCTGGTCCCAGCTCCCCGCCAACACACACAGCATGGTAGGTGCTTTCTCTGCAAGAACCTGAAAGCCAAGGAGACGCGCACGACTGTAGTTTGTGGGAGGTGACATGAAGGACCCGGGGCCGTGGGAAAGGACGAAGCAGTGACGGAGCGGCTTGAGGAGCTGGGAGTGGCCTCCGCAGGGGCTGGCCGGCGCCGAGCACTCTGTGAGGGCAGCCTGACCCAGGTCTGTTCAGGACACCCTGGGAAGGTCCCTGGCAGAGGATGCAGCGGAGGAGAGGGACACAGGCGGGGCGGCCGAAGCATGCGGACGATCTCCCGGGTCGGGCCGGGGGCTCGATGTCAGATGCGGAAGCACATGGCATCCGATAGACGTTCTTAAAGGTGAGGCTGGATTTTAGGCGGAGAATGATGGAGGAAGTGGAATCAGGGGAGGGCCACCGGGGGAGGTGACGACGGTTCTGACAGCAGCTGCGAAGGCAGAAGTGTGGAGAGACGAGAGGTGGGTTTGGAGTTAGAAATGAAGGGAAGTACGTATGATTGGATGGGGGTAAGGCAAGGAGGTGTCCATGTGACTCATATTTATGGCTCAGATCTTACCTGTCTGGCTGCTATTATTTCCTGAGACAATAAAAACCAAAGTAAGAACAGATGGATGAGGGAGGGGGTTCACATTTGTAGAGTTTCAGTGTGGGAGGCCGTACAGGTCTGCAGATCAGAGCATCGGGGCACCCCTGGCACCGGCTGGCCTGGAAGACACGGGGTGGGGGGAGCCCCCCGGGGGGCCCATCCTCCCGGGCACCAGGGTGCAGACCCCACACTGAGCCCTTGTCCAGCTGATTCCCTCGGACCCTCCAGCAGAACACCTGCTACTTAATCAAATTAGCCTTGGTCCCAGGTCTTGTAGGAGCCTGCCAGCCTGTCCCGACATTTCTGGAGAGTAAAGAGTCAGAAACAGGGAAGGAAACCATCACTCAGCCATGCGAATGAGCGACACCTGGATGCACAGTCACTTTATTAACAAACAAAACAACCGCCTCACACTGCAGAGCTGCTGGGCTGTGTTAATCACATTTGCATACTCTGCTCTCTATTTCAGAGGACAAACAGGTTAACTCGGAGCGATACACATTTATGATTTGAAAATTGCTGATGGAATAATTACACATTAAGTAACTTGTCTTTCCTTGTATATTATTGTTTCTAATTAGCAATGGGAGAAAATAAAGTCATCATTATTTGTGGCTGCAGTTCAGGATCGGCATTTATATGGGGTTTGCCACCTTCACATCTGCCCACGGCCACTGCCTGGTCCCTCCCGGTGGCCTCTTGGAGCTGGTCAGCCCAGGGGGCAGCAAGGTCACCTCCCCCGGCTCTTCCCCTGGCCTCTTCCCCACCTGTTCCTTCACACTCTCCCGGGGGTCTCCCCCCACAGACCCCCACCTGACACTGTCTTCGCACCCATCATGAACAGTCTCGTGTGCAATAAAGGGAAACAAAATCCCTTAATTCTGAAATCACGAACATGCTGGAACTTTGCTACATGAAGTTCTTTCTTTCCATAATGGGTTATTTGATGTTGGGACCCTTTTCATGTTTGTTTTTATTACAGACAAACATGGCTGGGAAGTTTTTCTTAATAGACCTCATAGCTTTTCCAGCCCCTGCCCTTCAGATCCACGCATAGGAAACAGTGGGCCTTCATCAATGTACAGAACGTATTTGAATTTATGTCATTGCAACAGAACAACCAGAGGGGAACTGGCCCACACATACTGCAGGGATCCTGTGCTAAAGCACCATGTCCCGTCCCTTCCACGTCCCTGCCCCCAATCCCCACCACCACCCCATCCTATGGCCTGTCCCTCCAAACTGACCCAACTCTGAGGCAGATGAGACATACATGGCTGCAAATGATGGTAAAATATTTAAAACCTTTGCCTCTCTCACACAACAGCCAGTCTATTTTGTTAGTGTGTAATGAAGGCATTCTACCGCTCTCTGATCCTCAGTTTTCACTTAAATAAAATAAGAACTTCAGCCGAAATCAATGGGTCTTAATCTGGGAGTTGCATCAGCTTTAACTAAAAAATGTTTAATAAAACGCAAAAGCCTGGCCCACGGCAAGAAATTGGGATTTGAAGGACCTGAAGTGGGTACTGGACAGCAGGGGAGTTAAGGCTCTGTGGGCAGTTCTGATGCCCACTAAGGTTGAGAAAGGTTGTTAGTCTAGAAGTTTCTCAAGCTTGGAAAATAAAACCACCAGGGTCCAGGCTGTCCTTCGGAAAGTTAAATAGATTTTCACATCCCCTCACAGCAAGTAGACTATTCCCGAGGCCTTAATTAACTCACTGTGGCCGGGACTAAATGTGTTGACCTCTCTGAACTTCAGATTTTCCATTGACTACAAAAATACTAGATAATTATAGTAACTATATTTCAAGGTCATTGTAAAGATTAAGTGAAGTCATGTGTTCCACACACCCAGATTCTGGTGTATGAGTGCATTTTCCCACTGAAGGAATCCAGGGACCCTTGAAGAAATATCTGAGTCCAGGTCTGGGGCAGGAATTGTACAAGATAAGTCTGGGAATGATTATTGTGCCAGAAAGAAGAAAGATAAACAACACTGCAGTGTCTTGTCAAAAAGACACAGGCGCATGTTCCACATTTTTCAAAATAAAATGTTTAAAAACAAAGACACAGTCATTTGCTGAAGAAACTGCCACTGGCCTAAGATGTAACGATTTGGGCATAAAGCAAATAACGTTTGGAGCAGATTGAAATACCTGCAATTATCAAATATACACAAATCCATGAATTTTTAATGAATTTTTTAAAATGTTCAGTAGAAAAGGTTGTTATGAAATCAACGCATTTTATATTAATATAAAATTTGAAAACTAAATTAAAATAACCGAACTCTATTATGCCTTATCTATACAAGTTTACATTCCATGGTAGCCAGAGTTGGTGGGGAAATTTTTTGGAAGAATACCAGCTTAGGTATACAAAAGGAAGGTAGGATTAGAAATTAACATCTTGAAACTTCAAATGATGGATCTAGGCAGTGGTCGTTGATGGATGTGAAAACCATTAGTAGAAAAAATTGATGGGAATTTTATAATGGAGGCATCAGACCGACATTAATTCAGAAGACTGATAAATCTTAGCGTTAACTGATCGATCTTTGCACCACTGAAAGTGGGGAAAGCGGACATTTCGTGCCTGGAGGTGTGATGAGGCAGGGCGATTCCACACCACTGTGAAGGCATTCTTAAAAACGGAACCTGAGTCAGATCAATCTAGCTCTAATGAGCAAGAAAGCAAAGCCGGAATGTGTGACCTTCTACACAGGAAAGGACTGGGCTTTCCCAAGAAAGCAGTAACACAGAGAAGCAATAGAGGGCAGGGTCTCTCAGAGGAGAGACTCAGGGGCATAACGAAGAGAGCACCCTGAGGGCTTGGGGTGCTGATTCCCCCAGCGCCTGCAGAAAGACGTTTCTGAGACAATCTGGGAGATCTGAATATGGACCAGGTATTAGATGTTGCACATAAAATTATTATTATTAAATTTTAGGTGCTGTAATGGAAGGGAGTTTATGGGGAAGTATCCTTACTTAGTTAGAGATAAATGATAATCTATTTACGGAATAAATAATAGTGTTGAGGATTTGCTTTCAAATACTCCAGAAAAATAATTGTGGAGATATCTGTTACACAGGATGGAGAAATATATTGGTAATTGTTGAAGCTATGTGACAGGGACACAGGGATGCATTATTCTGTTCTCTCCGTTTTTGTGTATTTTTGAAAAGCTACATAAGGCAAAGTTTAAGATAGGGTAACTTCCTGTAGTGAATGCACCTAACAGAGCACAACCCCTCCATTATCAGACAGCTGAGAACTTGGGGCTTCTGCCCTTGCGACCCCCGTACAGAACCGGACTGTGCTGTGGGCCTTGCTCCAGAAGCATCTCATCAACGTTCCCCAGCACCTGCCGCAGCACCTCACAACGTCCACTCCGGGCTGGCGGGAAGGGCTCGGGGGGCAACCCTGCCCCTACATTACTGCCCAGACATGAGGGTCTGCGGCAAGGGACACGTCCTGTGAGCGGGGGCGGGGAATGGCCCTGATGGGAGCCTCCCTGGAGGTGAAAGCTCTGGACCGCGCTGCATCTCTCCCCCTGCAGGAAGGCCACCGCACCCTTCTGCTCTGGGATGGAAACTGCCTCTCCCAGAACCCGAGCCCGGGGCTCATCCTTGTGATGTGCTGGGCACCTGAGCCCAGGCTCTGCTACTGGTTTCTGTGTCTTTCTCCCCTCATCAAAGCCACAACCTGTGTGTGTGTGTGTGTGTGTGTGTGTGTGTGTGTGTGTGGCAGGGAGGGGGGATGTTTGCAGACACTCATTAAGTCTTCATTGCTTTAATGTTTTATTATGGAAAACTCTACACATATACACAAGTAGAGAGGATAGTATAATAAACTCCAGTGTTCCACCAACCCAGCCCCAGTAACTATCAGCTCATGGCTCATCTTGTTTCAACTCTATACTCACACATTCCTAAATTATTTGGAAGCAAATCACATCATCTTATTTAAAAGTATTTCATTATGCAGCTCTAAAATATATAAATATTTCCTCTCAACTATTATTAAAAATTCACACATTTCCTGTAAGTTGGTGCAGCCACTATGGAAAACAGTATGGGGGTTCCTCAGAAAACTAAAAATAGAACTACCATATGATCCAGTGATCCCACCCCTGGGCATATATGCAAACAAAACTATAATTCAAAAAGACACATGTACCCCTATGTTCATAGCAGCACTATTCACAATAGCCAAGACATGGAAACAACCTAACTGTCCACCAACAGATGAACAGATAAAGAAGATGTGGTACATATATACAATGGAATACTACTCAACCATTATAAAAGAACAAAATAATTCCATTTGCAGCAACATGGATGCAACTAGAGATTATCATGCTAAGTGAAGTAAGTCAGAAAGAGAAAGACAAATACTATATGATATCACTTATATGTGGAATATAAAACAACAAGGATAAACAACAAGGTCCTACTGTATAGCACAGAGAACTATTATATCCAATCTCCTGGGGTAAACTATAGTGGAAAAGAATATAAAAAAAGGACGTATACATACGTATAACTGAGTCACTTTGCTGTACAGCAGAGATGAGACGTTTTACAAACTTTCTAAAAATTTTACAGGTAGTAGATTAGGAAGATATAATATTGCAGAATATTACTGTTTTGCAACTCAGTAAATTAATGGCCCTAGGTAACAGCTGGTAAAATCTCAAATGACAATCAGACATTAGGTGCCACCTAACTTAAGTACCTGCTACTGCCTGTGAAGTGGGGTTTCTGAAAAATCGCATCTGATTTCTGTGAAGACTCTGGTGTATCTATTGAAAATACAGAGTGGAGAAATGTATTTTCAAAACAGACCACAAGGATACACTCAACAAAACCTATATTTGGGGAAATTCTATAGAACAAATTTCCAGGTTTCTTCTACAAAGAGAGAGAGGGAAAGAGAGAGTTTGGGAAGAGAGAGGTGATGGAAATAAAAAAGTGACTAAATATTTGATGATTTTAGCAACTGTTGTTAACGATTTTATTCCTATCTGCCCTCCTCCCACTTCATGTTTAGGTGTGGTAATAGTATTGTGATTATGTTCATAAAGTACGTCCTTGTTGACATTTTTGGAATAATTGGGGGGAAATGAATATAAATAATATGCAAATATCAGTGCCAAATGTCCTAATGGGACCACTGAAGGTTGCTTATGTAGGAGAATGTCTTTGTTTTAGGAGATAGGTGCCCAAGCATTTAGGGATGAATTGTCCTGTTGTAGCTCACTTTCAGATGGTTCAGAAAAATAATTATATTCGTGGGAATGTTTTCACTTTTTTTGAAGCGTAGTTGATTTACCCCCAGACAGTAAGGAAGCAGCTCTAGGAAGCTGCTCACTTTGTCACAATGAGGACTGGGGAAAAGATAGGGGTGGTGCAGCCCAATATTCCAATCCCTGAAGCAACGAAGCACTCTCAAAGGGCATGTCCCCCTCAGGCCAAGGCTTCCGTGGGGCACGTGAGCTCTCCCTGAACCCTGGGGATGTGACATGAAGAAAGCAAGAAGCAAATATTTTGTTGCATCATATTTATACAAAGACTTTTTTTTAATGTTTTTTAATTCTAAGGATCTCGGCAAAGTCTCAAAGCCTTGAAGAATTCAGAGTTCCAGATAGGGACTGTTTTCAGGGAGAGGCGTGGGGATGATCAGCTTTCTCCCGGAAGCACCAGCCTGGTTGTAAGTCGTGGGTCCAGCCCTTTACCCACTAAGCCCGGAGCCAGAGCTGCTCACAGGCCCCACGTGGAGAAATTGAGCCCCGTTTCACACCCAAAATGCTCTGTGATCTTGATCCTGATGAAGCATAAGGCCTTGGGTTAGAATCTGGGAAGTGGAATCGAGGCCTCGTGGATGGGAGACCTCGGCCGTCCAGTTCACCCGTCATGTCATCAGCAAGGACACGGTGTCCGGAGAGAGCCGGCCCGGGTCTCATGGGGCTGAGCAGCCCCAGGATGCCAGACTCAGACTCATGACCCAGTTCCTATCTGTCCTTGTCCCACTTCATGTTTCCCTCAGGGACCCTGCACTGCATGGAAACTGGGCGCCTTACACGTAACGGATGAGGCTGGCGCAAGCGGTCCAGCTCCTCTACCCTTGTCTGTGTCGTCATTGGTGGTGGTGTCCTCCGGCAGGTGGACCCTGAGGGACAAACGCAGCTGTCCGTGAAGGTGGACAGCGCCAGGGGCTACGACGGTCATCTTTCACCCACCCCGAACGCAGCGCTTTTTTTTTTTTTTAATTTTTTTTATAGCTACTTTTATTTTTATTTATTTATTTATTTTTGGCTGTGCTGTGTCCTCGGTTCGTGCGAGGGCTTTCTCTAGCTGCGGCAAGTGGGGGCCACTCTTCATCGCGGTGCGGGGACCGCTCTTCATCGCGGTGCGCGGGCCCCTCACCATCGCGGCCCCTCCCGTTGCGGGGCACAGGCTCCAGACGCGCAGGCTCAGCAGTTGTGGCTCACGGGCCCAGCCGCTCCGTGGCACGTGGGATCCTCCCAGACCAGGGCTCGAACCCGCGTCCCCTGCATTGGCAGGCAGATTCTCAACCACTGCGCCACCAGGGAAGCCCCGCAGCGCTTTTTTTAAAGGGGGGAGATACTTGCCAAGAGTATCTGTCCTTCAAGCCTGCCTAGAACAGATCATCAGGAAGCAAGGCTTTCCTTCCCTGAGGCCAGTCTTGAGCAGGAGGCTGTCCTCTGTCTCGCCCCCATCAGGGCAGTCAGGGTGTTGGAGGAAAGGGGCCAGCCTCACAGATTCTGGGGGCTAAAGCCGTCGTCTTGGCAGGTGGGGCCGCCGTGGAGCCCAGCATGGGGGGGCGTCCCCCCTGCAGTCCCCACGACCTCTCCCACCTTCCCCTCTGCCCTCCACCCTCTGCCCTGCCGGTCACCCTGCTGTCCCCAGGGAGACGGGACCCCTGGTGAGATGTTTATTATACCTGAACCGCCTGCCCTGGGGTCACTCACGTTATTTCCTTGCCCCTTTGGGCTCTAGGTGTTTTCACCATTAGACTCTTAGTTGCAAGCAGTTTCACTGCACAACTAATGGACTGTAAGACAATTTTGCCATAAAAGATAAAATAATGAAAAGAAAGGGACATTAAAAAGGACATAATGAAATATGAAAAATTACCAACAAAATATTTTAAAGATTTTATTGTAAAAAATGATAACACAAAAAATATTTGAACTCCTATAAAATGTGTGTAGATTCATGGTTATAGTTTTATTTGGGGACATCTTACAGAAAGTGATGATATTTCCTTTCTCAAAGTTGATCATTAAGGATTCAGGATCTAATGTTGGAGGTCAGTTTTTCATGATATAAAAAAAATCTTCTGTAAGTCTCTTCAGATTTCCCTGGAAGTGAAACAGACAGATGAGGGACACTACTATTTCTTACTAATATATGGACTGTATATAACTGGCGATACATATCTGGGCTGCACTGAAATGTTCCATCACATACCCAGTCCTCATAATTTACCAAATCAGCTAAGCCGGATTCATGTCTAATACCAAAATTCTGTCTGCATCCTATTCTCCATCATCAAATAGCAAAAAATTTTCACCAATTCCTTATATTCATCAGGAGTCACGTAACCATTTATTTTGGGGCAATAAGAGGAGCTTGAGTCTTCTTTTGTCTCCAACTTCCAATACCACATGATAAATTTGGTAAAAATGGCGTAAGAGAACGCCTTGTATCTAAATTAGCTAAAGAATCAATCATTCATGCTCTTGAAGACAGTGGTGAACCCCTGGCCGCATCATTTATATCTGCCGTAGCTTGGGAAACGTTTGGTTTTGTCAGATGGGAGGGATGGCTGTGCTCAGGGGGTATCTGCAGACTGACCTGTGATCACTTTCTAGTACAGTGGGTTTAATATGCAGTCTGGCTTTGCAGTACTGAAACCAAACTATCAACCAGGTAGTTTATCTTTTTCTTTTTTAATTTAAATTTTTATTATAAATTTTACAGTAGAAGTCAAATGAACAATATCCTAGAAGTCAAAATTCTACCTACAGGTAATGGCAAGAGTAGGGAAACTACAGAGTCCAAATTTTACCAAACGATGTACAGCTTTCCAGATCAGCAGCTTAACTGGAAAAAACATGGACTTTGTCAGCGAACAGATTTCAGATCAAATCCCTCCTCCCCTAACTGACAACTGCGTGGTATCAAACAAGGCAGCTGTGCTATCTTTTTTTTTTTACATCTTCATTGGAGTATAATTGCTTTACAGTCGTGCATTAGTTTCTGCTGTATAACAAAGTGAATCAGCTATATGTATACATATATCCCCACATCCCCTCCCTCTTTTTTTTTTTATACCTCTTTATTGGAGTATAATTGCTTTACATTGTTGTGTTAGTTGCTGCTGTATAACAAAGTGAATCAGCTATACATATACATATATCCCCATATGTCCTCCCTCTTGCGTCTCCCTCCCACCCTCCCTGTCCCACCCCTCTAGGTGGTCACAAAGCACTGAACTGATCTCCCTGTGCAACGTGGCTGCTTCCCACTAGCTATCTATTTTACCTTTGGTAGTGTATATATGTCCATGCCACTCTCTCACTTCGTCCCAGCTTCCCCTTCTCCGTCCCCGTGTCCTCAAGTCCATTCTGTGGTAAAAACTGGACACGGTCCTTCTGGCAGGGCCTCTAATCGTCCTCTGCGTGTTCCCCTCCCAGGAGTCAGGCCACACCAGGACAGGCTCAGAGAAGTGTCCACAGGGAGCTCCCCGTCATCAGAGGGCCTGTCGGCTGTCCCCCCACCGGCTCCCCCCTTGCACAGCAACTCCTGCCAGCGGAGGAGCAATTTCCCCCCAGCCTACTTGGTGCCCCAGCAAGGGGCCCGGAACTGAGTGCCCGGGGCCCGCCCGGGGGTCTGGAGTCCCGTGGTCCCCCTGACCTGGCCTGGGCCACAGGTGCCCTCCTGCCGCAGGAAGTTCTCTCTGCCCCTTTCTCCTGATGCACGCACGCGGATGTCAAGATGATTTCTCTGAGCAAAGGACGAGCTTCCCTGCCTGGGATGGTCACAGGTCAGCCTGAGTGGTCACGTCCTTAGCACGCCCGGCACTGTGGTCCTCGGGTGACTCTGTGCTTGTGGGGACAGACGTAAGCCTGGTGTGAGGAATAAGTGAAACACGTATAAGAAAAGATTTGGAATATTCACTAATTTTTTTCCCTTCTGAGCACAAGAAACGCTGATTTTAAAAAGGTCTTTCCTGAGGCAATTTTTATCATTGTCATTTCCATTTTTCTGTGATTTGTCTGAGTGTGGGAGTGGAATGAATCAGTATAAAGCGGAAGATTAACTAAAGAAACCAGAAGCAGGGGCCCACAGCATTGCAGGGGTCCTATGGAAAGGCCTGATCCACCTAACTTGCCCAAAACACAAGTGATAGGGTGTGGATTAAGACAAGTCCGCAAATGGAGAAAGACAAATACCATATGATATTGCTTATATGTGGAATCTAATAAAAGGCTACAAATAAACGTATCTACAAAACAGAAATAGAATTACAGATGTCAAAAATAAACTTACGGTTACCAAGGGGGGAAGGAGGGAGGGATAAATTGGGAGGGTGGGATGGACATATACACACTACTATATATAAAATAGATAACTAATAAGGACCTACTGTATAGCACAGGGAACTCTATTCAGTACTCTGTAATGATCTATATGGGAAAAGAATCTAAAAAACCATGGATACATGTATGTGTATAACTGATTCACTTTCCTGTACACCCGAAACTAACACAATGTTGTAAATCACCTACACCCCAATACAAATTTTTTTTAAAAAGACTGACAAAATTAAAAAAAAAGATGTCTACAAACGGACATAACACAAGATAAAACCCTCCTCACCCTTCCTTGTGACCCAGTGTATAGGACAGTGCCTGAAAAATCACAAGATTCTCAACCAATATTGATTGATTGATTGATTGATTGATTGATTGCCCCAGCAATCCCACTACTGGGCATATACCCTGAGAAAACCATAATTCAAAAAGAGTCATGTACCACAATGTTCACTGCAGCACTATTTACAATAGCCAGGACATGGAAGCAACCTAAGTGTCCATCAACAGATGAATGGATAAAGAAGATGTGGCACATATATACAATGGAATATTACTCGGCCATAAAAAGAAACGAAATTGAGTTATTTGTAGTGAGGTGGATGGACCCAGAGTCTGTCATACAGAGTGAAGTAAGTCAGAAAGAGAAAAACAAATACTGTATGCTAACACATATATATGGAATCTAAAAAAAAAAAATGGTTCTGAAGAACCTAGGGGCAGGACAGGAATAAAGACACAGACATAGAGAATGGACTTGAGGACATGGGGAGGGGGAAGGGTAAGCTGTGATGAAGTGAGAGAGTGGCATGGACATATATATACTACCAAATGTAAAATAGATAGCTAGTGGGAAGCAGCCACATAGCACAGGGAGATCAGCTCGGTGCTTTGTGACCACCTAGAGGGGTGGGATAGGGAGGGTGGGAGGGAGACGCAAGAGGGAGGACATATGGGGATATATGTATATGTATAGCTGATTCACTTTGTTATATAGCAGAAACTAACACACCATTGTAAAGCAATTACACTCCAATAAATATGTTAAAAAAAATCAACCAATATTTATTGAATGAATGAGTAAAGCAGCTGAGTGCTTAAAGAAATCTAAGGAGAAGGGATACTGCATTTGAACCAAATGGAGACTTGGTGACATAGAGAGAGTTCTTTCCAGGACACACAGCTGGTGAGGGGCGGGGATGGTGTGGAAGTGAGAGGGTAAGTTCTAAGTACAGGAAGTACCCACGTTTACCTGCGAGGTGAGCTCCTGCCAGCCCTTGAGTTTGATCAGATCCTTCTCATTCGTTTTCTCAAACTACGTGACGGATGACGTTTATCAGCACTGTTCTGTGCAGCGTGTTTTAGATAGAAATAAACAGGATGGATACAGAGAGGGCACATGTATTTAATTGTGGATGACATAGCCTGTTACGGGTCACTGATAGATTGGATCACAAAGTAAGGATTCAAACATAATTCAAAAACGATGGTCTGAAGCCAGGAGAGCTGACATTTCCAGGGATAAACGCAGACTCACTTATTCATTGACCGCCGTGGAGGGCACCTGGGTCTCAGGACTCACGCTCCCTCTTAGGGCTAGAGAGGAGCTGACGTCTGAGCTCAGTTGTCAAGAAACAAACCAGGTTTTTCAGCCGGAGAAGACGGGGTAAAGGTCTCGGGGAGAGAGAATGCGGGATGGGGTGACTTCATGGAGGCACAGGACACGCCGTCTGGGGGGCTGGCAGTGCACCTGTTTGTGGCGTAAATGTGCCCTGAATGTCCCCACGTGCCAGGCGAGGGCTACATGCCAGGAACCAGCGCTGACACAGGAGGCCTCTCATTCGGGGGGTGGGCGTGTGCTAATCGCTACAAGGAAAGGAGCAGAGTTAACGGCCATTTGAGGAGGTAACAGCGTGGACGGCACTGACATCAGACAGAGGGTGGGGGGTCCAGGAGGGCGGCCAGCGTCTGGGTTCCCGGGGCTGTCCCTGTTCCAGCCCCAAAAGCCCCGAGTCCCGGGACGGCCCAGTACAGCGGGCAGCTAGCAGGGAAGGCTTCTCAGAGGAGGTGACCGCCAGGCGCAGACGTCACGGGTGCCGTGGGTCAGATCCTCAAAGATCTGGGGCAGTTTTACGAGGACGGGTCGGTGAGTGGGAAGCCTTTAGAAGCATCTTCCACGCAGTCCTTATGAAGTTTTACCTCCGTCCAAGCCCCAGCTCCACCCTGGGTGGACGGCAGTGGGCAGCCTGGCTGGACTCCGAGGGCGGCAGGGGACCAAGGGCTGCACCCGTCGCTCTCCCCAGAGGCTCACAGCCGCTCTGGCAGCGCGTCGGAGGCTCCTTCCCTACCCACCGCTCCTCCCCTCCGGCCCAGGCTCAGCACTGACACCCTGGGTACCACCCTCTGCTTTCCCGCAGACCGATGCTGTCCCCGTCCACCAGGCTGCATAGCTGCCCCACCCTGTCTCCCCCGAACGCCCTCTACACTGAGGGCCGCGGACCCTGAAACGCTGGTCCTGGACCTGACAGAATCCCGGTAACCGGTTCTTATCATCGTCACCGAGACCGAGGGGAGCCCTGAGCTAGATCCAGTAAACTGTAACCTGCCGGCACGGACCAAGCTGGCTTTAGTCATTTCTACAAAAACTCACACGTTCTCCAAGCATCACAGTAAGATGACCACAGGAGACCAAACAGGAAGATGTTTGCCCAGCTTACTTTTCAGGAACTTGGAGTCAGCTGTGTCCAGTTTAACCTCCAGCCAGTGAAGACTGGTTAGAACCCCCGACCCTCCATCTGGGCCTGTGCAAGTGTCCACTGGTGACCTCTGACATCAGAGGACCCCAGACTTCACCCTCAGACTCTGCTAAGCCATCACTTTCAGGACATGCGTCCTGTGAAGAAGCCTGGAGCTTAGCTGCTTCCTGCTGAATGGCATTAGCTCACCTCTTTCTTATTTCCGGTCACCTTTCCCCAAGCTCCCTGCTTCTTTACCCCATCAACATCCCGAGATTTGTCACCCTTCTCCTCGCTTGGCAGCCTCGTGAACAAACCCTGCCTCTGCTGCAAAGCTCGGCGTCTCAGCGTTTGGCTCCCGGGCGTCAGGCAAACGAACCCAGTTGGTAACATCGTGACTAAAAGGAGAAGCAGCCGGAACACACGCCTGCTTAAGCACCTCCCAAAGCTTTCTCCTGCCTTCGTGAGGAAACCCAGTCTGGCACCTGCCTGCTCTGCTGCGCTCGCTATGGTTGCACTTACCTGGGCCTATGAGTCAGCAGGCGGCTCCCAGCCTGCTCGTTCCCAGCGAGTGTTAAGTGAAACGCAGCTGCTGAAATGCCGCACGAAGACCCCCAGGCGCAGAGGGGGACCAGCTCCCAAGCGAGGCCGGTCTAGAGGCTCGTCTACAAGAGAAGTTGGTCTCAAGAGAAGAAACTGACTCTATCACTTTCCGGTGTCACTCACCAACAGGGAGCACTTTCTTTCTCACGCTCCCTCAGTGTTTGAGTTAGTGTAGCTCAAACCCTAACGAGACAACGCCAGCATCTCAAAGGTTTGACACAAGCTTGTTAGCCACACGCGGCGTGACAAGGCGCCACACACCAGCAGCTTGAAGCACAAATGCGTTACCCCAGTCCTGGAGGTCTCCCGGGCTGACATCTAGGTGTCCGCAGGGCTGCTCCGTCCGGCGGACCCAGGGAGAGTCCATTGCCTGGCCTTTTCCAGCCTCTCGTGGCCCCCGGTGCTCCTCCTCCACTCTCCATGGCCTCAGCCCCCTCACATCCCCCGCTCTGACTCTGGCCCTCCTGCCCCCATCCTCCCCTGAAAGGACGCCCGTGGTCGCTGGGACCCCATCCACATCATCCAGAACAGTGTCCCCGTCTCAGAATCTTTAACTTGGTCACGTCAGCCAAGTCCCCTTTGCCACATCAGGTAACCTACCCACAGGTGCTGGGGTTAGGATAGGGACCTCTCTAGGGAGTGTTTTTCTGCCATTAACACTCCCCCAACATCCCACTGGGTGTCTCTTGCTGGTGGACTGTCCTCGCTGTGGCCACTGCTGGACCAGCTGCCCCTCGTGACACCTCTGGGGCCTCATATTCTCTTCTCAGCAGAGGAGAGGAGAGAAAAGAAGGGAAAATCTGTATGTGCACTTTTTTATGCCTTGAGACTAGAAATCAGGGGGTGGAGACGGGAGTGGTCCGCCCACTGCTACCCCTGCTGACCCACCAGCAACACCTCTGCTTCCTGCCCTCACAACCTTGTGGTCTGCTGGCCAAGAGGCCTTAGGTCCAGAGGGAGGGACGCATCCACCAGGAGACAGCACGGCTCCGCTGAACGGGAGGTTAAGTCACGGGGCTGGAAGGGGCCGAGGGCTGATGGGTGGGCTTCCCGCAGAAGCATCGGGCCTGGAAGACGTCGTGCTCCAGCCACTCCTTCCGGGTGACCTCTGTCAAGGCCACGCAGTCACAGCCATGGCCTGCAAAGCTCTGTGCCAAGGCCTGGCTGACCTGCCCGTGACACGTGATAAATGGTAGGGCCTGGGGTCCCCAGGCTTCACCATTTGTTTGCTCGCCTGGCCGTGGGCCTCACCTCCATCTGCTGTCATTACCCCAAACCCTCCCGCACCTTCCGCCGCAGAAGAGCAGCCGTGAGGTGAGCCCAGGGGGAAACGGGAGAAGCCATGTGGGGACTCTGTCTGCAGCTCTGTTTGGGGGCGGTCTTGTGGCCCCCGTTCACGCAGACCCCTGGCCTGGGTCCAGGGGAACAGGGAGGGTGGGCACCTCCACTTCCAGGCCTGTCAGCGTCCAGACAGGCCCACAGTGGCTTCGCAAGCCCCTGCTCTTCCCCGAAGAGAAGTGCCCCTCCTGCTGCCCCCCTGGTCCCCACAGCTCCTGAGCCGTTCCGAGTTGTCCTTGCTCAGGACGGGAGCCGGGGCCAGAGCTGGGGCGGCAGCTGGGCTAGCACGGGCTGGCTGGGCTCCAGAGGGGCTTCTGGAAAAAAGCTACACCCCTGGGATCTCTCCAGATAGAGACTCTGAGGCATCAGAATTCAGCCCCCGAAGTGGATTGTTCATCCAGGCAAGAGCAGCGGGAAAGGGGGTAGGGCCTGGGTGGAGGGGTCAGTGGCCAGGAGCCTGCATCCCCTTGTCAGTCAATCAGCTCTGAGCGTCCCCAGGCCAGATGGCCATTCTGCTGCCCCAGGGCTGAGCAGGCAGCATGCCCTTACTAGCTGGAGACCTTGGCTAAGCCACTGCCTCACTTCCTGTGTCCTTGATTTTAGAAAGGTCCCAGCAGCACCTGCTTCACACCTGTGCTGCTCGTGAGAGATGCACATGTGGACGGCTCATTACGGTGCCTGACAAAGGCCCAGCAAAGGGGCCGAGGGCAGCAGAGCCCAGACACGGCGCTGCCCTCAGGGTGCCATGTGGGGAGCAGCCTGAGGACAGGCCCTGGGCCCCACGCTCCGGCCTGCATGCAGGAGAGGAACACACAGGACAAGAGGTGAATTGGGAGATGGGTCAGAACACGCGTGACATGGGCTGTATTTCTCATCCTTTTCTTGCACGAAGCCGCTGCTCTGCCAGGCACGACACAGCATTTCCATGGAAACCACTTGGTCAGCTGGGCCCCGTCTCACTGACACTGCTGCGGAATCGTGCTGTCCTCTGGGTAACGGACTGGATTACGAGTGGGGGGAAGACAGCACATTTGCAAGCTCACAGCCACCTCCCCGCCTGCACGCTTCTTTCTGGAGGCTGTAACTGAGCTGTTTTGTGGCTGCTTAACAAGGCCTGGGGGCCTGATGCTTTAAAGAAGGAAGAAAAGACGCCTTTAAGCTGTCAAGTGCTTGCTTCAAACAGGTCAGCAAGGAGGCAGAGGAAGGGGCTGGTGGTTATTAAGGAATCAAAGGCGGTGGGGGAAGAGCCGCCAGGGAAGGGCCCCTACCCACTGCCCACCGCCCAGGGCACAGAGGTGGCAGAGACCTCCCGAGCCCCACACGGCCCTGGATTGGCATGGCCTCATGCTGCCTCCTGGCTGCTCCCCGTACACACCCCACACACACCACACACAGACACACCTCACATCCATCCCACACACACCACATGACACACAACACAGTGTACACACACATACACACACACATACACACAGACACACAGACACACCTCACATCCATCACACACACACGACACACACCACATGACACATACCACACACACGTGTACACACACATGCATACACTACAAATACACACACCACACACACGTGCACACACATGCACACCACACACACATGCATACACTACAAATACACACACCACACACACGTGCACACACATGCACACCACACACATGTACGCACATACACACACACCACACACATCAAGCACCAAGCTTCATACAGTCGATCAACACATGCTGACCATCCCTATGAACCAACTTCATAGGAAGTGCCCTGAGGGGTGATGACGAGCGAGACACGCTCCTTACCCACCACTCGGGGCACTTACCTCAATGACCTCATTAGCTTTCACATCATCTCAAGAAGCACTCATTTCTCAATCAAGTTTCTGAAGAACCACAACCAGCAACTGAACAGCCTCCATCTCTTGAGCACCCACAGGTGCCCACCCCCGGCTTCCTGTAACCCCCAGGGGCAGCGGGCCCCTCACGCCCTCCTAGGTGGACCATTTCTGGGTCACAGGGGACCAGGGGACCAGCCAGGTAAGTGTCAGTGTCAACCAGGAAATGCCAAAAACATGAGAGGAAAAACTCAAGAGTGAAGAATGAAAAGTGAGGGCGGAGACGCTGGAAAGATGCAAAGTGCTTCCAGAGAGAGGAACAGGAGGAACAGGTCTCCTCCATGGAAACTGATTCCCATCTGCCCTCTGTTCAAACACACAAACGTTCCAGAGGGCGAGAGCCAGCTATCAAAATGGCTAATTACCTGTGAAAGCGCACCCGTGTTCCTGGGGACAAGTGCACCTGCGTGTGCATCAGGTGTCCAGACAATCATCCTATCTCGCACCCATGGCGAGAGTAGAATTTAAGGCAGAAACGGTCAGCCTGTCTCGGGTTACAGGGATGTGTCCAGAAAGCGGGAGAGCAGTGGGGCCTGAGCTGGGGAAGAAGATTTGACCACCACGCAGGACGGAAGACCCGCTCTTCTGCCTCTTGTGTCCACGATGGGCAGGAAGTGCGTGGGAACCGAGAGGCCGACGTCGCGTGTCACCTGGAATGTCACAGTGGTTCAGGAGCCCCCGGGGGGAGGGGCCTCCTGCTTGTCTTTCCTGAGAGTAAAAGCCCCCGAGGGAAGAGGAGGGACCACCTCCCTCCTCCATCTTCACCCCTCCAGCCACCAGCTGTGCGCGTCCGAGGACGTCCAGGAGCTCCTGGGTTCACGACCACATGGTCAGCCCCCGGCCAGGACGTCAAGACAGAGAAACAAGGAAACCCAGGAATATCAGCGGACGCCACTCACAGGGAGGGGCAGGGAGGGCAGTCAGGGGTCAGCCTCCCGTGTGTCCTGGAGAAGACAACAACTCACCTGGGACCTCCACATGGGGCCACTTGTAGTTCTCTGCCCACCTTAAAGGTTTTGTAAAGGAATAAAAATCGCTCTCGCATACTCCCAAAGAGGCTCTGGGAAGCCTGCTGAGCCCGGTTGCTGCCCTGTGAGACGGGCATTAGAAGTTTCTCCATCATCAAACACGGAGGAAGCGCACGGGGATGAGGAAGAGGTGAGGTCTTGGGGGAGCACCAGTCCCACCAGCCTTGGTCTGTTCTCCCGATGAGCTCACAGCCCTCTGTCCCCCGACGGGATGGCACACAGATTTATCAGCCCCTTTTCCACAAGCTGGCTGATGTGAGAGGAAAGAGATCTCGAGAGTGCAAAGCTAGGGTTTTTTTTAACCATAATTGATGCATAGATTCAATCCAACTCCAACAGAAACGCCAGCATTATTTGTGTAGATTAGTGGACTGATCCTAAAATGCTTACAGGGAGGCAACGGACTGGGAACAGCCCAGCTGAGCCCTGAGGACCACAGAGAGAACTAGAGCGCTCACACCACCAGCCCTCGGGCCATGTCAGAGGCTGTATTAACTGAGAGCGCTTGCTACTGACTCAAGAATAGGTAAACCGGCCAATGGAAGAGAACATAAAATTCAGAAACAAGCCCAAGCATGGAGGGTTCCCGGATTTGTGGCAAAAATAGCACCTCAGTGTTGGGAAGGAAGGACAGTCTTCAAAGAATTGTGCATAGACGGCACATATTTGTACACGTGTGTGTGTGTGTGTGTGACTTGCATCGTTGTGAATGCAGCAATCAATACAAGATGGACTGCAGAGGAAACAGGGGAGAGCTTCATAACCTTGAAGTAGGCAATTTTCTTCCATAGGACACAAAAGGGACTAACCATAAAAGAAAGAAATTCAAAATTGATAAATTAGACACTATTAAAATAAAGCTTTGGGTAACGGCTGAGTAATCTGTAGCAGACTAATCATCCTGCCCAAAGAGTCAAAGCTCACTATCACGCACGTGCACACACACACACGCATGCACGCACGCACACGCGCATGCACACACACACGCACGCACACGCACACACACGCGCACGTGAAGGCACCCAGAGGGTTGCGGAGCCGGCAGGACCCCTGCAGGGAGGAACCGCATGGTTGAGGTCAGTGCCGCCCCAGCTCTAGCCCTGGGCACCTCCTGCTTCACGCGGAACGTGGGGACCCCGGGGAGGTGTGCCCCCCGGTCCCTAGCATCCTGCACTCGGCAGGGGAGAAGCTCTGGCCGAAGTGTGTTTCAGACAATCTCTGCGAGGACGCTGGCGCACGAGCAGCCCCGAGTGAGGGGCGTGGGTCTCGCTCCGGGGCTCAGGGCCTGTGTGCTGGGGCCCGGGAGCACGAAGGGGCTCCGTGTGGGAGAGAGATTGCAGCTGCACCCTTAGAAGGGAGCCGGCCTCCTCAGGCACAGAGCTCCCCCCCGGGACTCCCCGCTGTCCGTGCAGGTGTCGCTGGGCCCCCTCACATCACCCTGCAGGGACTGGGGCCGTGGAGCTGGCACAGAAATGCTGACACCCTGGCACCACCACTGCTGTGTCACACGCTGTCCTCGGTCCCGAAGGGGTCGTGCGCCTTCCACCTCGGTCCCTGAAGCGGGCGGGTCCCGTGAAAGCTCAGACCATCTGCCATCCTGGGCAGTTGTTGGGAAGAGAAGCAAGAGGGGTCTGAGGGCCTCCAGGGTCCACGGCCAGGACTCAAGCCCAGTCCCTGGGAAACTGGTAAAAAGCCATCTGCTAAACGCACCAGGAAACCAACGCCCCGCTAAGGAGAGGCTCAGCCACCGGGGAGCAGGTTCAAGGTCTCACAGACAGATGCCCGGACGGCATGTTGATCCTTCCCAGATACCCCGAGACGCACGACTCTTCCAGAAGCACAGATGCAGGCTGGCCCGTCCAGCCTCTGAAGCAGGATTTTAGGTGTTTCCCTTACTCTCTTCTCATCTGTTTTCCTGCCAATGAGTTGTCAACACGTCCTGAGCTCTCACTCTGCATCAGGTGCAAACCAGAGAAGCAGGTCCCGCCTTGATCCACAGAACCGTCACGACACGGAGATACAGATGCCGCAGGGAGATGACGACATGCACAGAAAGGAACCACCACTCGGGGTCAGGGTCGGGGCCCGGAGCGTCTGGGCAGCAAGCCGTGCTGTGGGGCTGGGGGCAGGGAGAGCTGTGGTGTCGATTCTGCTCTCAGGGGCCGTGGATTTGCTGCCAGCTGGTCAGCAGCCCCATTCTCGTCCCTGCTAAGTAATGAGGGTGACAGCGGGAAGTGACCGTCCTCCCCAAAAGCTTCTGTGCCAGGCTCCTACTCTTCCCTCATCAGGCACTTCAGCCTCAGATAAGCTTGGCAGGACTGAGAGAGTAAAAGGAAACAGGGCAAAGTAAGCCAATAAAAAGAACAGAACAAGAAGAAGAAAACAGGAAACAAACACACTTCCTACAATCAGAGGTCATGGGGGATCTCGCGGAGGAATGAGGGCCGGGCGTGTGGAAGCTCTGTGGCCTTGGCGAACGAATTCCATTTCTGATTTATTCATTTCTAAATAATTCAGTGGGAAAAAGTGAGTGTTTGGGGCCTTTTGAGCTGATTTCCAGTGTCTTACTTTGTGTGAAATCATCCCGTCATGACAAAGGAGCGCTCCGGTTTTCTTGCTAATTAAGGAGCTTGCAGTGGACTTGGCGTCACAGCATTGATAGGAGGTGTCACGTCCGTCGATGGCTGTTTCTTGCCCCCGAAGCTATTTGTTTGTAGGTGTGTGTGTGTGTGAGTGAGCGTGAGAGTGTGGCTGACATGTGAGTGTGCCCAAGTGTGTGAGTGTGAGCGTGTGTCCCTCCCACCTCCCCCAGGCCCCTGGTGGCCCCGCAGTGCCCAGTCCCTCCTCCGTCCCTTCCTCCCACCCAGGTCTCGCCCCCTGTCACTGACCTCTCCCCGTGCCCTGCGTGTCCCCTGTGACCCTCGTCCTGTTGGGAGGGGACCAGCCTGCAGCGTGAGCCTCATCCAGTCTCCCGGACGTCACGTGCCGGGCAGACCCCCAGGAGCCCCTGGACACGGGCAGGGAGGCCCTCACCCCACGAGTCCCTCGGTGAGAGAGAAAATAGAAGATAATCTAGGAGTGACGGAAGCGCCTTCCATTTACAAAGAGCCGTCAACCTCCTCAAGCTCTCCCGATGCCCCTTATCCCGTCGTGCAGGGAGGTCGGTGCCTGCCCCTACCCAGCCCAGGGATCCCGCCGGCCCTGCCCTTTGCCCAGCCCTGCACCCCAGACCCAGACCTGGTGCCCCACAGGCCGAGTGCGAGCATGTTTGTGAAGCATCATCTCCACGGCTCTTCCTACCAAACCCTCAGCAACGCAGCAGGTTAATGCCAGGCGGTGCGCACAGAAACCTGGAGCCCAGGGAGGGGTGGTCCCAGCTCCGGGCTGGCGGGGGGACGAGTGGAAAACAGGGGCAGAGGGAGTTGGTGCAGACGTGGCTGCTTGGGGAGCCTGGGAGGGGGCGGGTTTGCAGCTCCATCACAGAGCTAAGCCTCCTGCTCCAAGCGTCCTTAATTAGACCTCCAGGGAGCAGCGAGGGGAGAAGAGTTAGAATTTCTAATCTTGCTCTGCCAAGCATACTCCTGTTTATCTGAGGAAAATGGAGACACAGTGATTCACCCGAGCAAGGTGGGAGTGGGGGAACCGGCTCCCACCAGCGGAATGTTGGGTGAGGTTAGAAGGGGGGGAGGGGCGGGCAGAGGCCACTGGCCCCGAGTGGAATGCGGGCTCCCGGGCTCAGCACCCCGCCCCCCATCACCACACCGTGCCTGGCGCAGAGCCTCAGCCGTGAGCACGAGTAGCCCGACCAGGCGGTGTCACACACGCCGTTCCCCCAGCGCCTGCCGTGTGGAAATAACCTAACACGTGTGTGTGCAAACACTCCTGAGGGGTTAACAGACGTCTTGTGTAAGAGGCCTTTGGAGCCCAAAGGGGCCAGTGCCTCTGAGATCAAACTGACCCTGGGGAGGCCCTCGGCAGCACCTGGGAAGCGTTGGACTGAAAAGAGCACCCCGCCCCGAGGAAGCTGTGCTCTCAGCTCAGCTTGGAGCCTCCGTTCCTTACAAGGGAGCCTCGGCCCTGTCTTTACAGACGGCTCCTCACCCCTGGACGAACGTAAATCCCGGCCCACGTGCAGGCTCCCGCTGGGTCCTCCCTTTGCTGCTGCAGCCGCGGACAGGCTTGCGAACACCCGAGAACTTCAACCCCTCCACCTGTCGGGGGTGACCATGTCTCCTCCCCAGGTCACTGTGCTCAGCTGTCGGGAACAGTTGTGCCTACGTTTGTGGCACATCCGGAGCTTTGTGAACTCTGGGGGTTCCTTTCTGTCGCCAGATCCCGACACCCTTATTCCTGGCACAGGGAGCTTCTACTTGGTAGTGCAGCCTGTGACAGTGACGGTGACAAGCAGGCTCTGCGAGGGCAAGGTCCCCGCCCTGGTCACACACTACGCGGGGTGGAGCTGGGCTTTCTGAGTCTAGAGCCGGGAGGTCGGGCCCAGCAGCCCTTACAGTGTTCTCTAAGTGAGACGGTCCTCCAGATGGGAAATGAAAAATCGTCCTCATCCTGCTCTGGTCTCCCAAAGCCTGGAAATAGCAGCCCCTGGAGAAGGGACCCTCTGGCCGAGCAGTCGCCATGCCTGTGGAGGTTGACCCGAACTGCAGAGATAGTTCGAGTGTCGAATTTGGAAGAGGGGTCTCAGTCCTTGGGGCTGGAGGGGGTACTGGCCCTGCCAGACCTCTCCCTCCCGAGCACAGAGGCCTCGGTGTGGCCAGGAGGGCGGTGGTTTGCCAAACTGGAAGGAAGGATGTCTTTGAACGATTCTCAGGACATTCGTTTTAGAAAAGAGCTGAGTCATGGTCCCCAGCAGGCCAGAAGGGGGCCCTGGGGGAACTGCAATGTGTGGAAGCGCAGAGGAAAGGAGGAGTCACAGTTCCGTCATTTCATCCTCGGGGCCCGGACAGGCCCACGTGACATCCATCACCCTGTCCTAACGCCATAAAGAGGTGCAAGTCGCCCTCAGCAGAGACCCTCAGACCAGACCCCAGCGCTCACACGCACACACACACACACACACACACACACGCATGCACACACACACACATACACACACGCATGCACATGCACACGCACCATCTGGTGCTCCACAAACACTGAACCGTGAGAGCAGAAGACACAGTGCAGAGGATTTTACAAAAGGGTTCAGGCTCCGCTCACATCCCAGATGCCCCAAGCGCTCCCTCTGGAGGTGAGGGCTCAGGGCTGCCAGTCACAAGTTGGGGGGTACCCACCGTGCCTCACGGACCTGCTCTGCTCACGCCAGACCAGCCCCTGTCAGTCCAGCTCACCCAGCTCCACCCCCAGCGCGCACACACACACACACACACACACACACACACACAGACTCACACATCATTACTGTTGAGGGCTCAAGGAATGAAAACTCGTTTGGATCTTGATAGGGCCACAATCCCATTAGGAAGACAAATCTGATGACAAAATAAACCTAGAATAAAGTCAAATCAAAGTGTCTCCTGGATGACAAATTTGGGTTTTTTCACACCAGAGCGCACATCCTTCTGAAGGAATGTGTCAGGGGGCCCAGGGACCAACCTCTAGGAGAAATGAAGTCTGGGGACCAACAGTATGAGACTCAAAGTCAGATTTCACGATGCACAGCCTTGGGCTTTGTGGCATCAACAAGTGGCATAAAAATCACATCCATGCACAGGGCTGTCCTGACAGCTAAATGGTATAACACACAGATGGGGCATAGAAGAGGGCCTGGCGTGATGTGCCTCTCAAGTGCTGACTCTTACGACCGTCCACACACGTGCCTGCTCGAAAGTCTGGTGGTAGAAACTTGGGTCTCATTTCTTAGTGTTTTCCCCAAACCACCAGGAGCTAGCTGTGCTCAGGGAGCCACAGTGGCTTAGGGCCTCAAACCCCTCCGGTGGGCCAGGCTGGACGGCGGCCTCTCCCTCCTTTTGTTGACCTGAGGTGAGGAAACCTTGCCCAGCCTCAGCCCTCCAGGATCCTGAACAGCCCTGGAAGCTCAGGAACCCCCTGTCCTACAGACTGAGTGGAAACTCAAGCCTACAGGGAAGGTTCTGGACAGGAGAACCAGTCCCAGGGGAAGCCAGGCACACACCCCCCCGGGGGCTAAGGAGGAGAGCAGAGGTGGGGCAGCCCAAGGGTGCCAGCTCCGGGATGGTGGGTAGGGGACCTGGAGCAGATCTGCCCAAGAAACGTGTGTCCTGGGTGTGACCCAGGGCCCAAGGCATTCTGGGAGACCCTGCACCCCGTGCAAACTGTGGAGGACGCAGGGACAGCCCTGCCCATCGGGGCCCCGTGCACATCCGGACTTGGTCCCCTCAGCTTCGAGGGCTGGGCGAGCGGCTTCACCTCTGCGGCTCTGTTTCCTCTGAAAAGGGCCCCAGGGCTGTGGGAGTGCTGAAGATTCTGTGTAAACAGAAGGAGGCAGGGGCAGGGGTCTCTGTGCTGGGGAGGCCTGGGAAGAGACCGCAGCCCAGGCCGGAGGAGCCCCATGCTCGGTTATGAGACTCCAGGGGGCTGAGCAGGGCCAGGAGGATCCGGAAGGAAGAGAGAGGAAGGGCCTCCAGTGACCGCCCGGGGAGGACAGACCCCGGTGGCTGGACGTCCCGCACAGGATGAAACGCGGGGTCGGGGGAGAGGCGGCCGGGCGGCTCCCGAGGAGGCCAGAGCCGCAGGGAGGGGAGGTCGGAGCCCAGGGATGCACAGCTCGCCGGGTCACCTGCAGGGCAGACCTGCCCACCCACCCCGACCCGGAGGGGTCCCATAACGGAGGGTGAGATGGCAGTGTCCCTCAACCCACCCCCATGTCCTTCCACAGCTCTGGGCGTCATCAGGACCATTACAGCCTTGGGAAGAGCGACTCGGTTAAGTGACCTTTCCAAGGTCGCAGAGTGGACGGCTGAGCCGGCCTCTTCCTTCCTCGCGGGAGCCACCTGGGCAGCAGTGGGTGCACCTCCCGGTGGGGGGACACTCAAGGGTCCTCATCACTCACCCCCAGCAGCGGGTCCCCAGGAGGGGGCATCCCCACAGGGACATTTGGTGGCGTCTGGAGGCAGTTTTGATCATCAGAACCTGGGGGTCGGGGCTCCTGGCAGCCGGTAAGCGTGGAGGTAGAAGTTTGGGGTGTCACTAGGTGTGCAGAACAGGGGCTACCCAGCCCCGAACGCTCACAGCACCAGGTCAGAAGGCTCTGACCACGGAGAAGCCGTGTCCTCCCCTGAAGAGTCTCCACCAGGATGGCTGCTTCAGCTCATGCTTCCTGCTTTTCAAGGGCCCCGTTCCCACAGTCCCTCCAGGAGCTGTTCCCGGGACCGACTGTTGCCGCTTTTCCCAAAGGGGAGAGGCAGGTACGGGGTGGGAAGCCTTGCTCCTGTGCCCGCTCGCACCCCACCAGCCCAGGGAGTCAGCGGCCGAGGGGGTCCCCAGGTGGTCACCCCATGCTTCCCAGAGCAGACCAGACCGTGGGACACTTCCCATCACGGGGCCCAGCCCTCTAACCACCCAGGGGACCCTCTCTGCCCGGCCAGCAGCCTCCTCACTCTTTTTCTTTCTGAGAAGACATCAATCATTCCCGAAAATCCAGACTTGGAAAATGAGTAATGGATGCTGGGCCAGGCTGAGTGACAGAGGACAACAGCAGTGCTGGCGTGTGACAAAGCCGCAGTGACACCCTGATTGTAGGCCCATGTGGTTAGCAGGTTACCCAGCAAAAGCAGACAGTCTTGGCAGGATTAATCACCACCTGGAAAACAATTTCACGCTAGAATAAACAGAAGAGTGAAATAATAAATGCATTGCATTGTCCAGTTCTTAACCTGGGCCTTGATGTAGATTAAAAACAAGTCAATTATTCTCAGCAATGACAGAAACTCATCTTTTTTAGCAAAATAAGATGAAGAGCTCTGGGGTGGAGAGCCGGCGATGTGAGTGAGGGACGCCGTCCCGGGATGATAAACATCTGACATTGAGCCTTCGCTCCGCCGCCGGCTTGCACGGGAGATGCCCCGGCTTGTCCCCATCTGAGAGCGGAGGAAGCAGAAGAGGAAAGCGTATCAGCTGCTAGGGAGCTGTTATAAAATACAGACGCAGAGCGTAAAAAGGCAGTTATTCTTCAATAAAGCATCCCATCTCTCTGGGGATTTAGCTCCTGCTTTCACATCCTGTTCCGTGTCTCGTGGAGCAGGGGTTTGGGCTCCGCGAGGACCAGACCACAGACCAGGAAGATGCACTTGCTTCCCGAGACAAGGCTGGGCTGCTTTCACCATCGCCTGCTGGGATGTTAAACCATCCGAGAGGTGTTTAAAGAAAACGCTTTAATCTTAGAGTAAATGGGTTTTGTACCTGTAGATCCATGATGCAGACAAAGAGAAACCGTTTCACCTTTGATTCCGGGGTTTTAAGCTGTGGTGCTGACCGACGCGGGGCTTCTGGAGCCGCAGAGCACGTAGCTCTGGAGGTGATCGAGTTTCACTCCGGGCAGTGGAGGGTTTTGGAACAAACAGAATTGCTTTCGCTCAGATGATGGTGGCGGTGCTCCCTGAAGTGTAACAGTGTCCTGGAAAACCGCTGCGTGCCCTGACGCACCCCAGAGCCTGTGGCTCCCCGGCCCGGTAACCCGTGGCCCATGGAGTTGTTCTTTGCTCTCCGCCTGTGGGTTTGGGAGGGAGCAGGGAGCGTGACCGTCTGTTACAAGCTGCTGCTACCCAGCTACCTGGGGCCCCAGACGGGCAGCCGTGGACACAACTGCCCAGACATTTCAGATTCTCTTACATGACTCATCACACACAGAAAATGTACAAGGAAAAATATGCTGCGGGCTTGTCCAAAGCGCACATGTTTGTGTGGACAGACGTTATTTATTTGTTGGACCACAGGCTGAGTTCTGTGGGGAGACAGGCCCCCGCTGCTCTCCGCTGCCCCCGGCCCCTCCGCACTGCTGTGCTTCCCGCGGCCACGTAATCCATAGTTAGTAAATAAATGAATAATCCTGTTCTGTTCATCACAGGAAAAGCCTTCTCCTCTCCCTGTCCTGCTTCCTTGTCCACCTCAAGCCCCGTCAGAGCCCCTAGAGCTGCCCAGTCCAGCGGGAGATGGTGGGCCTCGCCATCCACCTCACCCAGAGGAGGGCCCGCTGGGGTCTGGACCTCCTGAAGGACAGAGATCTGGGCTCTTGTCAAGCCCCCCGCCCCCGCCCGGGACGGGATGGAACTGAGACGGGGGGCGAGGCTGGGCGTGTGGCCCAGCAGTGAGAAGGCGGCCTGTCTGACGCCGCGGGTCCGCTCAGAGAGAGAAGAGAGAAGCCAAGAAACCCAGGAAGCTCAGAGGCGAGACCCTCTGGACCGTGAGCTGCATTGCTCTTCAGTCGCCACGTTTGTTCAACCTCTAAAACCCACATTAGCCTCGCCTGTTGGACATCTCCGGCTCTGTGGACACGGAATCCCAGGCCTGCACGTGCGTGGCTGAGCCCAAGCCTTTACCAGAAGGGTTCCGTGAGCTAATAGGCCTCCAGCCCCAGGCCCAGGCGGCAGGCTCCTAGGGGCCCCTGGAGACGGCAAAGCCGCCGGGCTGCCCCGGTCCCGGTGAGCGGGCAGAACATGTGCTAAGCGCAGAGGGGGCTGGGAAAGACTTTTTCCCCAAATATTTCCCTTGCAGGGTAACCCAGAAGCCACCCACGCCTCGACCTTGCCTGCTGAATGACTGCATCCGTGTCGCCAAGTGGGACCACAAGCCAAGAGCGGCCTCCTGCTGGCACGGAGCTTAGGAGAAACGCGTCTCCGGTGGGGACAGGCGCTGGAGAAGGAGAAACCCGGGCCCCGGAAAACCAAAGTCCCGGGCGTCCAGAACATGGTGACGGGAGGCAGAGCAAGGGGACGGGGCAGGAAAAGGGGCCGAGGGACCCCAACGAGCCCCATGTGCCGCGGCCCTCCAGGTTCCCCCTCCAGACCACCCTCCCGGTCAGGAAGTCAGGACCCTCGTGTGAGCCACTGCCCTCAGCCCAAGTGGGTCCCAGGTCAACGAACACGTCCCTCTCCCTCGTCTGCAGTGGGCAGCGAGTAAAGGCATGCAAATTAGTTATTCCTCATAAATAATAAGAATAAAACAATAGCGCACGTAAGGCTCTGCTGGGCCCGGGCTGGGGAAGAGCCCGGAAGCCGCAAATCTCGGAAGCCCGGATCTTTCACAGACTGGAAACACTGTGTTTACACGAGCGATGTGGAGAAGGACAAGGACCTGTGGGTCAAGAGCCGGTGGGGACGGAGCCCTGGTTTTCCCTGAGAGTCTGACCGGGGAGTCCAGAGGACCAGCCGCCTACCCCAGCCTCGGAGGAAAGCAGGGCGCTCATGGGTGCCCCAAGACTCTGAGAGGGGTGGCTCGTTCCAGGCCAAAGAACAGAGCTGGAAGCAGAGCCAGGCCCAAGGCTCTTAGCCCACGGCCTCCAGCCGCTGACAGAGAAGCCGAGGAAGGTTGGTGCTCCTCCAAACCAAGTCCCCACCCTCCGGCAGAGCCCCGGCCGGTCTGCGCCAGGCCTTGCCCGCACTCAGCTCCTCAGAGAGCATCCGGCCCTGACCCCCGTCCAGCCCCAAGCCCTGCCCCTGTGGACGGCCGCCCCCCACCACCTGCCGGGAGGCACCCGGAGCAGGGACGCCATTTATCACTGTAAAGGGGTCCTCACGTTCAGATCTTCAGGCCTCTAATTTATTGGCCTCAAGGATGAGGGACCCGGAAATCATTACCGACTGGTCCTGTGAGGCCTTTTAGCATTCCCCCAGGCGCAGCCTCAGCTGACCCATCCGGGTTCAGTGGAGCTGCACCTCCTCCCCTCCTGGTTGGGCAGCTCCCGGGCTGCCCGTCTGTCTGCATCCACCTGGCACTCGCCCGGAGCCTCCCCTCCCATCATCACGACCTGCCTCTCATCTCCGGCTCTCACAAACCCCCGGACAGAGGGTGGACGGCCCCCTGGAGGTGTCTCCTGTCCCCCTGAGCACAGCCCTCTGCCCTGAGCTCTCCCCGCACTGAGGGAAGGAGGTCCCCCTGTCCCAGCCGGGCCATGCACAAGTGGGAAAGTCCTCCGAGGCTGAGATGAGGACAGGAGATGGTCCCCGCGGTCCCGGGGCCCAGGGTCGGGCACTGTCTTGAGACAGGGGACCTCAGCAGCTGCCTCTGGTTGCCCTGGTGGGGTGGGGCAGAGCTTGGGTGCTGGCTGCTGGGACCTCAGTTTCTGCTGCTGAGGTGTCCCTGCCGGCCGTTACTCCACAACGGTGAGTCATGAGAGTTAAATCAAATATTACACATTTACACATGATATGTCACCGAGTGTCACTCACAGGGGCAAAGGAGGTCATGTGCACAGTTACCTGGATGTTCCCTGAGCAGCAGCCCTACCTGCCGGCACTCTCCTGTCGCTGAGAGGACCATCCCACACCCCGGGGCCAGGAGGCTCCGCCAGGGCTCATGTGACCACAGCCAAGCCGGTCACTCCTTAGCCAGGGGCTGTGAGCAGGGGCATCCCTCCTGCCAGAGATGGGGGTGGGCAGCGGGTGATGGACATTTTCAGGTTCCGTCAGCCTGCGATCACCCGTATGACAAGGGACCCCCAATTTTTCAAAGTAATAGAATCTTTTTTTGTAGTTTTTTTTTTCCCATTTTGGGAGCCAGCCATCTAAGGATTAGAACATTAAAAAATAACTCCAGATAAGGGAATTTAGAAAGTCACCACAGGGAGAAGCACAGGCTCAGAAAAAAACAGAGGAGACATTTTTTTCAGCTCTGGCTGATCCCTGGCAAAGAGGCAGCCTTCAACCTTCAAAAAAAAAGACAGGAAAGGAAAAAAAAGACAGAGGGGGAGAATCTGATTTCCAGATTTGCCACATTAAAAGAGTCAAGTGTCCAGTTTTCAACAACAGCAAATCACCAGGGAAACAAAGAAACAGGAAAGTAAGTCCCATTCAAACGAACAGAATAAACTGAAAGAAGCCATCCCTGAGAAAGCCCAGACACTGGCACAACTAGGCAAATGCCTAAAAGCACGTTTATTTTTTATTTTTTAAATTGAGGCATATTGACATATAACATTACATTAGCTTCGGGTGAACAACATAGTGATTGGATATTTGTATATATTGTGAAATGATCACAAGAAGTCGAGTTAACATCTGTCCCCACAAACAGTTACAAATGTTTATCCTTGCGATGAATACTTTTAAGATTTACTCTCTTAGCAACTTTCAAATAAGCAGTGCAGTATTATTAACCATAGTCACCATGTTGTATGTTGCATCTTCAGGACTTATTTTTTTTTATAACTGGAAATTGGACATTTTGACCCCTTTCACCCATTTTGCCCACCTCCATCCCTGGCCTCTGGGAACCACCAGTCTGTTCTCTGTGTCCACGGGCCCAGTTATGTTGCTGGTGTGGTTTAGTTCCAAGTAAAAGTGAGATGAGATGGGATTTGTCTTTCTCTGTCTGACCTACTTCACCTAGCCCTCAAGGTCTATCCATGTCGTCACAGATGGTAAGATCACATTCATTTTTTATGACTGAATAATATTCCATTGTATATGTATATACCACATTTCTTTATCCATTCAACCATTGATAGAAACTTAGGTTATTTCCATATCATGGTTATTGTAAATAATGCTTCAATGAACATGAAGGTGCATATGTCTTTTCAAATTACTGTTTTTGTTTTCTTCAGATACATACCCAGGAATGGAATAGCTGGATCATATGGTAGTTCTATTTTTAATTTTTAGAGGAACCTCCATCCTGTTTTCCATAGTGACTGCACCAAATTACATTCCCACCAACAGTGTCCAAGGGTTCCCTTTTCTCCACATCCTGGCCAGCATTTGTTATTTATGTTCTTTTTGATGATAGCTATTCTGACAAGTATGGGGTGATAGCTCATTGTGGTTTTGATTCGCATTTCCCTGATGATTAGTGATGTTGAGCACCTTTTCATATACCTGTTGGCCATCTGTATGTCTTCTTTGGAAGAATGTCTGTTCAGGTCTTCTGGCTATCTTTTAATTGTTTTTTTGTTGTTGTTTTGATGTTGACTTGTACAAGTTCTTTTTATATTTTGGGTATTAACCCCTTATTGTATGTATCATTTGCAAATATCTTCTCCCATTCAATAGGCTCCCTTTTCATTTTGTTGATGGTTTCCTCTGCTGTGCAGAAGCTTTTTAGTTTGATTTTAGTTTAGTTTTTAGTAGTCCCATTTGTTTATTTTTGCTTTTAGTGTCAAATCTAAAAAAATTATTGTGTCAACACCTGTGTCAAGGAGCTTACTGCCTATGTTGCACTATGTTTTCATCTAGGAGTTTTATGGTTTCAGGTCTTACATTCAAGTCTTTAATCCATTTTGAGTTAATTTTTATGTATGGTGTAAGATAGTCATCTAGTTTCCTTCTTTTGCATGTGGCTGTCCAGTTTTCCCAACACCATTTATTGGAGAGACTGTCCTTTCCCCATTTTATGTTCTTGGCTCTTTTGCCATAAATTAGTTGACCATATATGTGTGGGTTTATATCTGGGCTTTCAATTCTGTTTCATTGATCTATTGTGTCTGTTTGTATGTGAGTACCAAACTGTTTTGATTACTGTAGCTTTGTAGTATAGTCTGAGATCAAGAAGTGTGATGCCCCCAGCTTTGTTCTTCTTTCTCAAATTTGCTTTGGCTATTTGGGGTCTTTTGTGGTTCCATACAAATTTTAAACTGTTTTTTTAATATTTCTTTGAAAAAATGCCATTGAAATTTTCATAGGGATTGCATTGAATATGTAAATTGCTTTGAGTAGTACAAACATTTTAACAATATTCATTCTTCCAATCCATGAGCATGGAACATCTTTCCAATTATTTGCATCTTCTTCAATTTATTTTATCAAAGTCTTATAGTTTTCAGTGTACTGAAAACTTTACTTCCTTGGTTAAATTTATTCCTATGCATTTTATTCTTTTTGATGCAACTGTAAATGAGATTGTTTTCTTCATTCCTCTCTTTGATAGTTTGTTATTAGTATACAGTAACACATTAATTTTTGTATATTGATTTTGTATTCTTCAAATTTACTGAATTTGTTTATTAGTTCTAAAAGTTTTTTGATGGAGTCTTTAGGGCTTTTTATATATAATATCATGTCATGTGCAAATACTGACAGTTTTACTTCTTCCTTTCCAATCTGGATTCCTCTTATTGCTTTTTCTTGCCTAACTGCTCTGGCTAGGGCTTCCAATATTATGTTGAGTAAAAGTGGTAAGTGTGGGCATCCTTATCTTGCTCCTGATCTTACAGGAAAAGCTTTCAGGGTTTCATCATTGAGTATGATGTTAGCCGTGGGCTTGTCATATTGGCCTTATCGTCACACTCTCCATCTGTCATGCTCCAGAGCACCAGTATTTCTCAGAGATGAACTCTTACACGTGTCCAGTAGCCCAGTTTTAGCAGTTGATGCCCAGAGACACCCCTGAATGCCTGGCTTTATTTGCCCAGGAGGCTTCCTTTCTGAGTCACACAGGATGGTAACAATCCCTGTGGTTCTTGGCAGGTTATACCCCCAGGGCACAGCACAAGCAGCAGAATGAAACGCACCTTCAGGACTTCCCTGGTGGTCCAGTGGTTAAGAATCCGCCTACCAATGCAGGGGACACAGTTTCAATCCCTGGTCTGGGAGGATCCCACATGCCATGGGGTGACTAAGCCCGTGCACCACAACTACTGACCCCGCACTCTACAGCCTGCAAGCCACAACTACTGAGCCCACATGTCACAATTACTGAAGCCCGCACACCCTAGAGCCCACACACTGCAACCACTGAGCCCATATGCCGCAAATACTGAAGCCCGCATGCTCTGGAGCCCACGTGCCACAAGCTACTGAGGCCCACATGCCTAGAGGCCATGCTCCACAAGACAAGCCACCGGAATGAAAAGCCCACATACCACCACGAAGAGTGGCCCCCACTCACTGCAACTAGAGAAAACCCACGTGCAGCAATGAAGACCCAGCACAGCCAGAAAAAAAGGGAAAAAAAAGAAAGAAAGAAATACACCTTCAGTCTTTCTGTGAAAGAGGCCTATTTGCTTATTTTGGAGCTTCAGCCTGGCTTGGGTTCAGACTTCAGGCTGGCACATCCAGAGGCTACAGAGCTGCTCTCAGGGAACATGCACCAGGGACCACCATCTTTGCACTCCCCCCTGCCTTGCTACAGTGCACTGGTATCTCCCAGAAAGGAGCTTATAATTAGTTTGGAGCCCTGATTTTTGTGACTGTCACACAGGAGACACCTCAGGTCACCTGGTCTGGTGGCCAGCAGGGCATACACTTGCAGTCCCACAGGACTGTATATATTTGCATACTCTAAGAGCTGCTGCCCAAGGGTCTGGCTTCCAATCAACCTGAATCTACGTGCTGACCAAGAAACCCCTCTTCAGGATACTGACAGCTCTTGGCACATCCTTAATACTGGGAGTTATTCAAAATAAAATAGGTTGCTTGGGTAATGACAAAGGTTCCATAGACAACAAAGATCTGGGTCAATGTCGAAAGACAAGGTTCATCTCCTACATGAGGCCACTTTTTCAAGACTAGGGGAGGTGGCTGTTTCACCTAATACATAGAAACCAACACAGATAGTCAAGCAAAATGAGGATACAAAAGAATACATTCCAAACAAAAGAACCAAATAAAACTTCAGAAAAAAATGTTTTTAATAAAACAGAGATAAGTAATTTACCTGATAAATAGTTCAAAGTAATTGTCATAAAGATGCTTACTGAACTGGGGAAAGAATGGATAATCACAATTAGAACATCAACAAGAAGATGAAAAAATAAGAAAGTACCAAATAGAACTCATAGAGCTGAAGAATATAATAACAGAACTGAAAAATACACTAGAGGGATTTAACAGCAGACTACATGAAGCAGAAGAAAGAATCAGTGAACTCAAAGACAGAACAGTGGAATGCACCCAATCAAAACAGGAAAAAGAAAAAAGAATTTTTTAAAACAAAGATAGCTTAAGGGACTTTGGGGACATCAAAAGGACTAACATTCACATTATAGGGGTTCCAGAAGGAGAAGAGAGAATGAAAGGGGCAAAAAAAGTTATTTGAAGAAATAGGAAAGTTTAAAAACTTTCTTAACCTGGGGAAGGAAACAGACATCCAGATACAGGAAGCCCAGAGAGTTCCAAAGAAGATAAACCCAAAGAGACCCACACCAAGGCACATTATAATTAAAATGTCAAAAGTTAGAGACAAGGAGAGAATCTTAAAAGCAGACTAATTTTACAAAATAGAGTAAAAATAAATTACCCATAAACATTGTATGTAAAATGCCAATCTATTTTGTTATTATTAGATTCAACAGGCATAAAATTAATCTCTCAAATTATTACAAAATCTCTGAGCACTTAGTCTTAATTTCTATACTTATTTTTTTTCCCACAGGTTACTAACAAACAATTCATGGACCAGCATTAGTCCATGGACCAGACTTTGAAGGGCCCTGCTCTAAGTATTCAGTATTTAATCAATGCATCATCATTAAATTATTTATTGTGTGCCTACTGTGTGTCAGGTCATAAATCAAACACATAAAATTGTACTCGCTTACATGAAGCCACTAGTCTGTGAGGAAGGACGTTAAACAAAGCAATGGCCATAGATTAACATGTAATCAAAATGGTCGTAAAAACTGCTGTGATTGTAAATTGTATCTGTCGACTCAACTGGCTTAGGGATGCCCAGATAACTGGTGAAATGTTATTTAAACGTGTGTCTGTTAGGGTGTTTGCAGCTGAGATTAGCCTGTGATGCAGCTGATTGAGTAGACTGTCCTCCCCAATGTGAGTGGGCAACACCCCATCCATCCAGGGCCTGAACAGAACAAAAGGGTGGAAGAGGAATTCACCTCTTTTTCTGCTTCTCTGCTGAGCAGGCACATGTCATCTTGTCTCCTGACTGAGAACTGGGATTCATATCACTCCCTGGTCCTCAGGGTTTTGACCCAGATGGAGTTCAGCTTCCCCTGCTTGCAGACGGCAGGGCATGGGACTTGCCAGTGTCCATAACAACATCAGCTAATTCCTCATCATAAATATCCTTTTATATCCTATCGTTCCTGTTTTTCTGGAAAAGGCTGCCTATTACAGCTGTGAAGGAAAAGTACAGTTAAATCCAAACGCCTGTGTGACTCAGACTTAGGGGACCTGGAGTGGTGATCCGTGAAAGCTCTCCAGAGGAATCAACATTTCTCTGAGCCAAAGAAGGAGTTGGACCAACCAACCAAGGAAAAGGGGAAGAGGAAAGCCTTTGAGGCAGAGGGAACAGCATATGCAAAAACCCAGGACCAGTGGGAAAGCCATTTGTGGCACGCCACAGGGGAGGAAGACAAGGTTAGAGGGGCTGACGGGTCAGACCACCCAGAGGCTTTCAGGGACATTCACAACTTTGGGCAGCCTGGGTGCCAGTTGGGGAGCGAGGTGCACAGGTGAAGCTGGCTCCTGCCCTCTGACCGCACGGCCAGGCAGGTGGAGGTATAACCATGGACACTCTGCAGAGGACAGGGTGTCCACGGAAGCCAGGAGGCAGCCTGAGAACAGAACCAAAGAAAAACACTCCAAGTGGAGGAGAAAGGTTCTGGGAGGGATAATGGGGGAGCACAGGGTCTGGAACCCCAGAATCCTCAGGCTGCAAGGATTGCCCATCAATTCATCCAGGGCGCTGGGTACGCTCAATGCCATTGGCACTTCAGGGCACCCACTGGGCATTTTCGAAGTCTGAGAGTCAGTTGGGAACTACGGTCTGGAGTAGCGGCAGGAGACCAGCTCAGAGAGTGTAAGGCAACTTCTCATCTCCACATCGGGGGTCCCCCGCCTCCTACCCAGGGAGAAGGAGGAGGCCGCCGGACCCTCCCCAGGGGTACCCTGGCTGACTGCACCTGCACTGGTTTCTCTCTCCGGTGAGCCACCCTCATGAGCACTTTCCATGGATCGAGTGTGTGTTTGGTTGACCCCTCACTGCCACGCGGTAGGAAAGGAATCACCCCCATTTTGCAGATGAAGAATCCAGTTTCAGGGGCGTTAGATGCCCAGCCAGTGGCCACAAAGCCACAGGTGACGACGACATGAGGAGAGGCCAGCGCTGGGCTCCAGAACCGCCGTGCGTCCGTGGACCTCGGACAGTGGCAACGATAGAAAACACCGCACCGCTGGGGAGGACTGAAGGACACTCGTGTCTGAAGAGAGGAAGCCAGGTTGTTCTGTTCTTCATGCAAATGTCCACCTACAGCTGGAGGTGAGAAGTGTCTGTGCTCCTTCTCTCTTTTTATCCAACTTCAAAGAGTCACTGAAGGATTTAGCTCAGGGTCCCTGAGGGCAAACACACCATTAGCGGGGAGCACGACCCCAGAGCTTTTTGGTGTGTTGGTGTTTGAGGTATTTTTATTTTTTTCCTTTTCGAAGCAAAAATAATTTCTGGTTTTTCATCTAAGCTCATCCACTGCCGGCTCCTCCAGGGCTGATATTCAGCTCTGTTAAAAACGCAGCTTCCCTCCGTCCTCAGGGTCCTGCAGACTTGGGGAAAGTGGGCGGGGGACGGGGGGCAATGCCAGTCCGGGCAGCAGCGAACCCCATCCCAGATGCTTCCATTCTGTCTGCGTGGACCCTGCTCGTGGTGTCAGCTGACTCTTTGCAGGGTGTGGTTCTGGTGTGCGCCATGTGTGAGACAGACAGAGAAAGGAAGGACTTTCTGTCCTTTCAATGAGCCAGTCCAGGGAGCTGGGAGAATGTTCCTGGTGACCCCAAATGAAATCACACGAAGTATGCTTATCTTCTTTCCTCCAGAATCTTCTTTGTTTGGGCGTTTTAACCATCCCATCTTCTTTTGTGACCACAAATGAAATGCCTCCATCTCTACCACCTGTCATGCTGCAGTTTGAACCATCAGTGTATCTTTCCCACGCGTGTTTGCCCCCACCTGCTTAGCCCTGAGCCTTTAGCCTCCGTGGACACGCCGCATGACACAGGGATGCAATCGATGACGTTATCTGAACCAGCCCTGAACCCTCTTTGCCGATGAGAAAACTGGGGCAGGAATCCTGGAAGTCCAGCTCTGCCGGTGCCGGACCTAACGCCCTGTCCCTGCGTCACGGTCCCGGAAGACTGCAGGTGACAGAACTGACCAGGGCCGAAGGGGAGGCTGGACAGATGGAAAAGGCCCTGCACGCCGAGGGGCCACAGGCAAAACGCGGAGGGAAGGGTGGAGCCTAGTCACGCCCCGCCCCCGCAATGCTGCACCCCTCCCCCCCAGAGATGCCTCATGCATTCCCATAGCAACGCACAGAGCTGGGGGTGGGATGATCGCCATCTGTTTGGAGTGTAGCCAGGGTTTATACTGAAAATACCAAACACCCTGCAGAGACTTTGTCCTCGGGTAGGGCTTGTGAGTTGCCGGATGCAGCAGTCCGATCAGGGTGCTGCGCTCTGGTCTCAGTCGGCCCCGACCCCCTGCTCTGGACGCACTGGGCAGCCGGCAGCCGAGCCCCAGCCCCTGTGAGGAATCAGGACTTTCCGGCCCCCCTTTACACCCCACTCCACAGCCCACGTTGCACCTGGCACAGTGTAGGGCCCAGCGGTGCCCAGCAGGTGCTCCTTGCCCGCTGGCTCCACCCGTCCTCACCTCTGTCCCCACAGATGCTCAGCCCATCCCCACCTGTCTTGCTTCCCAGGGGTCGGCCCCTCCAGTGACGCCGGCCTGGCCCAGCTGTGGCGCTCATGGGGCTCGCGGCTGTGACGGCATCAGCCCTCAGCATGGCGTTCAGGGGCGCCGGTGCCGTGATGGAGGTGGTCCTGGCCACGTGGGAAGGAAGGGCGGGCCGGCCTGAGGCAGAGGACCCTGGGGGAGGGAAGGAGGGTGTGCTGAGCCTCTGGAATCACACGACAGAGCTTCTTCTACCTCCCCGGCTCTCCCAGCCTCCCAAGGGGCTGAGACCTGGCACCAGAGAGAGAACACCGCCGCCCCAGCTCTCGGTCCCTCCGGGTTCGGTCGTGGAGGAGGCGTCTCTGAGCCGCCATGCAGTCCGATCATCTTGCCGGAGCTCTTGGAAAGCAGCATCACACAGAGTCAACACCCGCGTCCACTTCCATGTGCTTGCTTACCTCGAGCAAAGCGCGAAGCCACGTACTGAGCACCCCCGCCGCATCCCCTCAGGACCCACTTAGTAAGGACGGCGTGGGGGCTGGAAGGCAGCTCAGCCACGGTGGTCTCCCCTGTGCCCCGGCACCAGCTCCAGCTCTCAGCTGGCCCAGCTGGAGGGGGGTCCAGGCCCCCATCAGTGCCTGGTGTCAGCTCAACACGCCTCCAGGGAGGAGGGACAGTAAAGGGCACCCCGGGGGCCCCAAAGCAGAGCAGCGTCCAGACTCAGAAGGGCTGACACCGCAGTTCCCATAAATTCACAAGACATCATATAATGGCTTAAATCGGTGACGCCTCCTGGACTCGGCCCAGAGCTGTAACCACGTCGTGCGCTCTGCCAGGGCCATCAGCCCAGCAGCGTGAGGCCTGGGCTACTGACAGGTGACAGCCCTGTCCACCTTGGAGTCTGAATGGAGCCTCTGCCTCCCTGGGAAGCCTGTCCCCCCTGGAGCCTCTGAGATGGCTTTGCTCCCAGGCACATTGCAAACTTGCAAACTACCAAGGGTATGCTGGCCTGCTCACGTTTAATTTCCTCCAGGACAGCACACAGAGGAAACCGATAAAGCCAAAGGAACCCTGGGTGCCTGTCACCACAGCAGACCCCACACGGCTGCCTCGTCGGGTCCTCACAATCACCTCAGGATGTAAACGACACAACCTCGTGTCACACGAGTGAGTGTAGGTTCACGGGGATCCCGTAATCCACCCGAGGCCTCGCGGCTGGCGAGACAATGCTGTGAGCTGGACGCAGGTCCGTCAAAAGGTTTTCTGTCCACGTGTTTGGCCCCCATGGTGACATGTCAGTGTGACATGGTGACACACTGAGGTACCGACTTGTCTGTGTTCCTAGTGTCTTCTGTCCCCCATCCCACCTGCCTATTCGGGCAGTCAGGCCCTTTCGTGGTTGTTCCATCGCTGGCATTTTTCCCAAGAAGGAAAGCGAACCAGACAGTCACGAGGCACCATTCCTACCATTGTTAAAGCCGCGCTAATCCAAAGAGTGATATTTAAGAGAGTGAGGCGTGGGGGAGGGATGACTGAGCCATGCAAAGAGACGGGGAGCCCTGGCGGGGACGGCCCACCAGCTTCCTGCAGGGCCCAGCCATCGACGACATGTCCGGGGTCTCCAGCCCGACAGAGACCCCAGGCCCCCAGACCTGAAAGTGCCACATGGACTGAGCCAGCCGGGCACCTCCTGCCGTGGTGGGACTCCCAGCTGGCTGCTTTGCCCACAGCACTAATTCCAGCTGCCTTCTCTGTTCTGCTGATCTAACTCCCATGCTGTCAAAGCTAATAAATAAGAAAATGAAAATGATAATTTCTTCAGGAACTAAGGGACTCTTTTCTTCCCTCAGTATTTCTTGTACTCAGAATAAATAATTTTAGGAGACTTTCAATCGCTCAAAGAAATATTACTTTACTTTATGCTTACAACAAACTTGTCAAGGAGGCGAGATGCACACACTACCCTATTTTGCTGAGGAAGTTCCAAAGTGCATGGGAAGGACCTCATTCTACGCACCCTCCCAGGCTTCCCTGTGAACACCCACCATCCACGCAGAGAAAGTGTCCTTCTGGTGCAGGAAAACAACCTGAGGTCACTCAGGAATTCTATTCACAGTAATTTCTTTTGGTAACTCAATGAAGTATTTTCTCAGCAGTGTCAAGGGTGCAGCCCCGAGGTGTTCTTGAGAGCTGGTCTGGGCTTGGAAAGAAGCCCCAGAGAAGGCAGATGAAGGGAACTGCTGTTTTCTGTCCCCCCTCCATCACCCTCTGCCTCCCCCCCGCCGCCCAGAGCCGCTCACGGCCCTGACCGGCTCCTGAGACCATGACCCAGCGGGCTGGGGACAAGCCCTCTCCCCGGGGGAGCAGCGGCGAGGCAGGCTGCCCGTTAACCCCCGACAAGAGGCTGCCCGACCGCGGAGGACACGTTAAGGAGCCTGAGCAGATCCGGGCGACACCCGAGCAGCGGGAGAGCGACGAGGTGCCTGTGTCGGTGCACGTGGCCGGGGCAGCCGGGTCACTAGAGTGCAGACCTCCGTCGGGGATCCCCTCTCCCTGGGGAGGGCGTGGTGACTGGCGGGGGAGGGGTGGAGGGAGGGGGAGGGGGGAGGCTGTGGGAGCTGCAGGGGGGACGTCCGCACGCTGGGCTCCGCTAGCAGGTCTACACTTGCAGGCATGGACTTGACCGCACTGCCTCTGATGCCTGATCTGTCTTGGGAAGAGTAGGAGTAGATGATGCATTTCTTGTCTCAATGATGAATCTCCAGGAAATAAATTTAGCTGCTTCCCTGGAGAATTTATTCTAGTGGCTCTTAAAGAGCAGAAATCCCCACCAAGTGCATGTCCAGGAATCCAGATCGCACTCAGAATAGATGAAGCATCACCCTGGCTCTCGGTGTTACACACATTCACGTGTGTCCGGACTTGCTCCTTGTAGCTCATCTGCCAGAGGAGGTGTGTACTGACAGAACCTGCTTGTATAAGCACGTCTCTGCACACGTGGCACGTCTGGTTTGCATTCCGTGTGGAGAATATAGCAGGTGTGCAAAGGAGGAACACCTGGTCAGAGGTTGGGCAGGAGCCTGGGGGGCAGTGAGCCTTGGGCTGGGATCCAGCGAGCACCCCGTGCTGGGCACCACTCCCACCGGGCAGCTTCAGACAGCCCTGCGGCCGCGGGACCCCAGTTTCACTGACAGGAAAACGCTGAGATGCGCGTCAGCGGTGGAACAGACACACATGGTGTTTGCACAAAAGGGCACTGACGGCGATGAGCAGGGCCACCCAGAGCCTCACGCGACGTGTGACCGCAGCTCACGGACACAGCCTCAGGAGGTCGGCCAGACGTGCGCAGGTGACTCGCGTAAAGGACGAGACGAGCAAAGCCAGGGCCCACTGGCCCTGCTGGTCACCCCTGACGGGGCCACGGGGGGCTCTGCCAGGTGGCCAGCCACTCCGGTGTCTTGGTCTGAGTGCTGATGACGTGGTGTGTTCAATTTAGGAAAACTGGCCGGGCTGGACCTCTGATGGATGTACTTTTCTGTGCTTACGGCATAAATACTTCAATTAAACGTCAGGAAACGTGCAAGAGGGGAGAATGCAGGGAGAGAAGCGTAAACTGAGTGACCTCCGGGGTTTCTCGCGGCTCCCAGGGGCCGCGTCCTGCTTTGCTCATCGTCACAGCTTTTAGCTCCTTTTCCTCCTTGTGCTTCCTTTCCACCCCGTGGCTGCATTTGCATCACTAATAGAGATGCAAGGGTGGATTGGGCAGAATCAAGGGGGATTTGGTGCCTTCGCTTGGCTTCCCAGAGCAGCTCTGAGCTCAGAGGGAAAGGGGCCGGCGGTGGGTTTCCACCAGCTGGTTTAATCTGTAAATGTCAGCGGTTGTCACTCCTCATTCTTAGAAGATGGGTCTAAGTCTAAGCCTTACCTCTGGGCAGAAAAATTGAAACTGCTCTAGCATTTGGGAGTTTGTGGAAATCATTAAAAGTAAAAAGCAATTTTTACTTTCCGTGAACAGATATGATAAACTCTCTGTGTTCTCCTTCCCTTCTTGATTTTGATGCCCTTACATCCGTGGAGAGCACCGGGCACGTTGCCCGTGATTCTGAGGTGCTCTTTGAAGGTGTTGGCCGCGTTGGGTGCGGGTGTACACAGCTCTCGTTGTGCAGCAGTGACCCAGGGCCAGCAGCTAATGAATACAGGCACGTTCTGCCCTGGGAGTGTTGATTCCTCTTCACTCTCTCGTCTGAACCCTAAAGCGTTTGGTTCGCATTTGATGGAGAATAAAAGGCAAGTCAGCCTGAGTCGAGTGTCCCTCAAAGTTAGGGCGTTAACCTGGGTGGTGGGTTAGCGACCTGGCAGGGAGGCAATGAGTCAGGGGTGCATATGACTCCGAGATCAAGGTGAAACATCCGGTTCCAGGTCAGGCTGAGGCCGAGGGCCAGACGTCTGGCTGGCCGATGAACCTGGCACCTGCCATTTAGGCAAAGTAGGTGGTTCAAAGCCTGGGGTGGCTTTGCGGAACCCAAAGGCGAGTAGGGCAGACAGGAGGGTTGAAGAGAAGGAAGGGCAGAAAGGAAGCTGTCTCGCGCGGGGCTGGAGGACGGGCGCGGGGGGTGGAGAACAGGGGCCAGAGGGCCGACCACACAGAAGACCGTCCAACCTTTCCCAGGGGCGGGTCTGTCCCCTCTGCCCGTCCACGCACGTCTAACTCCACAACCTGTCGACGAAGGGCACAGCTGTGAGGCACCTCAGGCGCTGCGGACAGAGCAGCGTGTGTGTGGCAGGGCCTGCAGAGCGGGGGGCCCACAGGGCACCGGGTCCAGGCGTGTCCCCGGGTGAGCCCAGGAGCGGGAGGGCGCTGCTGCAGCGGGCGTGTGTGAGACGCTTCGATGATGGACTCCGTTCACTCAATGGTAGTACATGTATATCTTTGAGAAAATTGAGCCTCTCGTGTCTGGTTCCTCATCTGGACAAAGGGGGGATAATGGCAGTGTTTCCTTTAGGTTTGTCGTGATGATACATTAGATCCCAGGTGCGATTGCCAAGAAGAAGCTTCATCAGTTTTAGCTTTTTTTTTTTTTTTTTAAAGAGAAAGGAATAGTTCTTTATGTTATTAGGAGGAAGAAGATAAATGAAATGCAAAAATGTCGTTTCTTTGAGGTTTTCCATTTCTAAATTGGGTGTGAAGGGAGCCAGTAGCCTTACTCTAAGAATGAGGGGCCTTCTGAGAGTCTGAATAAAATGTAAAAGATAGAAAAGTCAGCAGAGAGTGTGGTGGAGGGAGCGTACTGGGCAAGTGCTGAGGTGGGTGGTCACCCCCTCCCACAGTGACACTTTTCTTCAGCAAAGCTCTGTCACACCTGCATCAGGAAGATTGGCCCTTCCAGTGCGAGAGTTTAGGAGAATACCTACAGAGAAGTGAGAAGAATGAACTTGTATTTAAGGATTAATTATAATAATGGCCCGTGGATTTGAGATAGGAAAGAAGAGGGGCACCCAAGGCCCTGGATGGATCGAGCAGTGGTGAAGGTGAGATTTAACGAAGGTAAAGGATGGACCCAGGGCGCTGGAGCAAGGATGCCAGCAGGATGAGAGCTGAGGCCAAAGAGGGTGATCTGGACTCATTTCCACAAGGTTCTCGAGGATGGCCAGTTCCCGGGGAAGACTGCACAGTTGTAACCTCTAGGGAGGTTACAGCCTGAGAGGCTTGGGTGGGTGGCAAGGCCTCTGAGGATGACAGACAGTTGGGGGGAGACAGAATGTGAGGAGGAGTGGGCGTCTTCTGTGGAACGAGGGAGAGACCAGATGTCAGTGGACGACAGCACGAAGGCTGGGAGCAGGACATCTGAATGTCCAGTGGGGGAGCCTTAAAGGGTCAGCAGTGTGTGTGTGTGCGTGTATGTATGTGCATGTGCATTTGTGCTCATGTGTGCATGTATGTGCATGTGTGCATGTGTGCATGTGTGTGCGTGTATGCGTGTGCATGTGCATGTGTGTGCATGTGTGTGCGTGTGTGTGCGTGTGCATGTGTGCGTGTATGCGTGTGCGTGTGCATTTGTGTGCGTGTGTGCGTGTATGTGCATGTGCATTTGTGTGCGTGTGTGCATGTATGTGCATGTGTGTGCATGTGTGCGTGTATGTGCGTATGTGCATGTGTGTGTGCATGTGTGCGTGTATGTGCGTGTGTGCATGGACTGGGGGGAGGTGGGTGTCTCACTCACGGCGGGCACGATAGCCCCCTCCCTTTCCCACCGTCCCCAGCCTCTGCCTATCCTACACAGGCTCATTTGTGCTTTGTGTTTATTGCACTTTATATGCAAGTTTCACAATAACTTCAGGAAACATTCTCAATTAATAAAATGCAAATATATTCAGCTCACTGTCGCATTTTACAAATATAATTTTCCCATTGATGTTTAATTGCCTTAAAATTCTTTCAAGGTTAAAAGGGAACTATCTCTTGAACATTAGTTATTAAATTATGTAACACCAATTAATTTGCTGAATTGATTTGAGCTTTATGACATTTGTTATTGATTGTTTGAAAGCAAACTTCTAATTATCAAGGGATCAGATATTATCAGCTAAAAATTCCTCTGAGAGTAGCAGAAAGCTGGTCTGTCATTTTGAAGGTTCTCGTTCCTTGTGACCAGTGACTTGAGCCCCAAAGTGGGATCAACCAAAGGAAACATTTTCCTAGGTTGAGGGTTCTGAGAAGCCCAGACTCTACTGCTGGTTTTCCACTGTCTGTTACCGCCAGCTGTTCTCCAATAAAACAACAGCACCTAGAAGTAGCCATGAGATCTCTTTGTGCAAAGAACTACTATTTTCTCCATATGTCCTACACCTGAAATAAAACACCCTTCCACTGGTGTTTTACACCACCTGATTTCACCACCTGTGAGATTTTGACATCTGGACCATCACCTGGTGCCAGGGGCCAATTGTGATCCTCCTACAACCAGTGATGGGTCCTCATGGCCAACAGGGTGGTGAGCGGTCCAGTTCTAAAGTCCTATCTCCTGCCTTCTCAGGACTCTGAGTACCAACCACCACTGTTTATGTTCCCCAATAGCAGAATCTGAGCCAGGCTTGGAGTGCAGGTGTTTATCAGGGATCTGTATACGTGGAAGGAGGGGAGGATGCAAAACTGGGCAAGGGAAGAGCACTGCAGCTCCGCCCAGCCTTGGACCCACCTGGGGGCCCTGGAAGGAACACTGCTGTTCAGAGTCATCTCACAATGTGTCTTACGTCACTGGAGGTGGACTTCCCCAGGAAAGGGTATGACCTAGAGCCAGGTGGCCCTCAGCTGAGGCACACCCTGAGGGAGCTGAGAGATGGAGGTGGCCTGCTGACCTCACTGTAGCTCAATACTGATTGCTGCTGAAGAGAGATCTGGGCAGTGCGTGTCCGTGTCCACCCCTACAGTACCGATGATTAAGGATGATATATGCAAACAACCCAGCAGATTACACGTGTCTGGTAAATAGTAGTTAATGTTCTAATTATTTAATTTTATAATGGGCATCCTTTTGAAAAACAGAGTAGGCAATAGTGTTACAATGACAAAGATCAGAGAAGGGTATCCTTCCTCTGTAGGGACCCCCAACAGTGAGTTCTGCAATCAGAAGCACAGGACAGATGGGGACACTCCTGACTGTGTGGGTGGACATCTTCTTCCTAGTTACAGAAGAAGATTCCTGGGTTCAGGGTAGCAGGGTGACTTGCCCAAAGGCATGTATTGGAAAGTATAGAGTCCAAATTGGAACCCAGGTTTTCTGTCTCCAAAGACACCAGTGTTTGTTCTCTGCTGCCACTTAAAACAATAAAAGCCATATGAAAAGGTGTATTTTTACCTGTGTGGTAGCAATATTTTTTTAGCAACATAAACTTTATCTTTTTTCTGCAGAAGTCACTAGCTCCATTTTCCAGGAAGTTCAGGACAGACTAAAAGCACCTTGATTTCCTGCTGCTAATGCTTTAGACTCCAGAGTGAAGGACCAGAGAGGTGTCCTCCAAAGCGGGGGTCCCCAATCACCGGGCCACAGACCGATACCGGTCCGTGGCCTGTTACGAACCAGGCCGCACGGCAGGAGGTGAGCGGCAGGTGAACAAGGGAAGCTTCATCTGTATTTATAGCGGCTCCCCATCACTCACATTATCGCCTGAGCTCCGCCTCCTGTCAGCAGTATGGTGAGTTGTATAATTATTTCATTATGTTTTACAATGTAATAATAATAGAAATAAAGTGCACAATACATGTAATGTGCTTGAATCATCCCGAAACCATCCCCGCCCCCATCCGTGGAAAAATTGTCTTCCACGAAACCAGTCCCTGGTGCCAAAAAGGTTGGGGACCACTGCTCCAAAGGGCATCAAGGGCTTTGGGAGGAAAGAAGGGAGAGGTGTCGGTGACAGAGAGAATAAAAGCAGAAGCGTTTGAAGCTGGGGAGACAGGAAAGAAAGGTAACAGGAGGGAATAGCCGACTCCCAGGCTCCCCCAGAACAGGGAAGTCCAGGCCGCTGCCCGGAGAAGCTGTCAATGAGCGCATGGGTGGCCGAGGGTTGGAGGGCAGTGTCTTAGGGGGTGAACCGCACATCACCAGCACCGCAGGATGAGGCCAGTTACAGTCTTTGATCCAGGTGAGTCAGAACGCGACCCTGGGAGACGTGAGGCTGAGTGCAGTGTCTGCATTTGGGCAGGACTGAGCCCGGGGGGCAGTTCCAGTGGACACACTGTTGCCTTTGAATCCGTGCAGCTCAGAACAGGGCTTTTACAAAAAGGCATGAAATAAACATAATTATTTATTTGTCATAATCTTAATTAAAAGCCGCCAAATCTTAGGCAAGCACTAGCAAATAACATATTTTGAAATTACGAGAAATTTATATTTAAATTTATATTAAACTTAAATTTCTGTTTAAATTATGGAAATTTATATTTTAAAAAATACCTTTTCAAACAGCATCTGGAATCATTAAAATCATAGGAAAAAATTAATAAAATGTGTACAAAGCCTGTGCACTAAAAACTACAAAACATTTTTGAGACGTTAAAGACCAAATTGAGTTATGAAGTCAGTACAATGCCAGTCAAGTTCTAACAGCAATTATGTTTTTCACATTAAGATAGTTTCACAAGATAATTATTCTGTAAAGCCGATGGGCTCCAGAACATGGTTCAAAATCGCAGCCTAATTAATTCAGCCCTAGGCTCCTCCTCTAGCCCTCTTTACTGATTTTTCTCTCTCCTCCCAAATATCCAGGTTATATTTCCGGTTCTACTAAAATTGCCTTGCTGCAGAGCGCTTTAATGGGATGCAAAGATGGGACTCATTTATTATTGCACAATAAGCATGTCCAGAAGTTTCCTTTGCCACACAACCCCAAGTGTTTTATTACTATATTTTGCAAAACTGAGGAGGGAAAATGATTGCTGGGGACTCTCCAAGAAAAATGTACGTGACACCTACTGCTTGTTTCTTTAAGTTGATGTGGGGATTTTGGCCCTTAGCACAGGCGATCCGTGACTTACAATGATTCAACGTACAATTTTTCTACTTCACAATGGTGCAAAAGTGATACACTTTCAGTAGAGTCTGTACTTGGAATGTTGAATTTTGATCTTTCCCCGGGCTGGTGATATGCAGTACAACCCTTTCCCGCAATGCTGGCGAACAACGGATACACTTAAACCGTCCTGGACCCTGACAACCAGTCCGTTTCTCACTTTCAGTACAGTATTCAATCAATTACATGAGATAGTCAACACTTGATTATAAAATAGGCTAACATGAGTGCTCTCAGCAGCTTTAGGGGAGGCTGGGCTGAGCTGTGATGCTGTAGGTCAAGTGTATTCAGTGCATTTCTGGCTTCGAGATTTTCAACCCACAATGGGTTTATCGGGACATAACCCCATTGTAGGTCAAGGAAGATCCATAATGGGTTAAAATTCTCAGTGTCAATGCCAACTCCAAGGGATGATCTGAGAAGTTTGTTTTCAGAGTCAGAAAGTGTCCTGGTTAGGACAGTGGGTGACAGAGATTCTTGGCTTTAATTCAGGAAAGAATTTCTTAGAGAAAGAAAAAAGGACAGAGATTGCCGGCTTTTCCTGTTCAGAACAGCTCAGTCTGCAGGGCATTAGAAGGCATGAACAGCAGGTAGAAGTCGCCAAGGTGTCCCAGGTACCACGGCCCCCGCCTGGCACCTCACCTGGCACCAGCCCTGCCTGGTTTCCAGCCTCTGTGTCCCTCCCTCCTCCTCAGGGACCAGGGACTCTATTCCCCAAGGTCAGCTATGCAGAGAGAGTCTCCTCAGGGGGTCGCCAGACCTCACAGGCCTCCTCCCCTTTCTGTGACTCGTATCATCTGAGGATTCTCACTAATATGCTTCTGGCCCTGCTCTGGCTTTAGGGGATGCTGTTCTCCCTTTAATGGTCTTTTTAAAAATTGATTAATTAATTAATTTGGCTGTGCCAGGTCTTAGTTGCAGCATGCGGGATCTTTGTTGTGGCGTGCGGGGTCTTTTAGATATGGCATATGGGATCTTTAGGTGTGGCATGCGAGATCTAGTTCCCTGACCAGGGATCAAACCCAGGTCTCCTGCATTTAATGGTCTTAATCTAGTTCAGACCCCTGAGAACTGGCTGGAATATGTAAACAAGAATTTACAAACAGCCCAGAGAAAACCAAAGGAAACGAAACAAAACAAAACAAAACATTGTGAATAATGACATCTCGGCTATGGGACTCACAGACAGAGTTATTCTTCCATCTGGTTCGCACCACCCACCATCTCTCTCCCTCCATAGATCCCAGGCCAATTGCAGGAGGAGGCACTGGGCCTCTTTAGCTGACAATTCTTCATCACCAACATCACCATCATCATCTCATCATCACCATCAGCGCGTCCCCAGGGGATGAGTCGGCCTTCAGTGCCTTCCTGTCCCCCCCTGCTTCATGAAGATCAACTCAAATTTCAAAGCTGCCTCTTGTCCTCATAACTTTAATTTTTTTTCCCAGGCACATTTCTATCCATTGAATAGGATATTAAAATCTCAACTCATATAAACAGCAGGGAGACTGAATTGTATTTTATTTTGTTTAAAAATTTGAGAAAAACCCTCAAATGTTGCACCTTTGTTGCCCTGGCAGAGTCATTCATCATTTTCCACTTTTATTAAATTTACCTACTTATCAAAAAAAATATTAAAAATGAATAGGCATGTGACAATTGGGAAAGTATTACACAGGTAGATATAGAAATAGATACCAATGTAGATATGTAGATATAAAAAGGGTGAGTCATTCTTCGTGTACAATTCAACAATTAATACGTGAAAAACCCATTGAAAAATGCAAACAGGCATTTCACAGAAGAAGACATATGAATACCAATAAGCATATGACATTGTGCTCAGCATCATTATTTATCAGGATGATGCAAATTAAAACCACAATGAGACACCATCTCCAACCCATTAGAATCACCAAAACAAAAAACTTCTGACAGTATCAAACATTGTCAAAGGTGTGAAGTAACTAAAACTCAGACATAGCTGAGGGAGTATAAAATGAAACACTCACTTTGGCAAACTCTTTGACAGTTTTTTTTGATAAAGTCAGATACACATCTGACTAAACAATTCCACTCCTAGCTATTTACCAAAGAAAGTTTAAAACATGTGTTCACCAAATAAATTGTATAAGAATATTTACAGTAGTCTTTTTCTAACAGCTAGAAACTGAAAACAACCCAAATATTCATCAACTGAAGAATGAATATGGAATGTGGAATATTCCATAATGGAATGCTACTTAGAAATCAAAAATAACCTACTGATAAATGGAACAAACATTATTCTGAGTGAAATAAGCCAGACACAAAGAACACATTCTATATGATCCCACTGACATGAAGTTGAAGGACAATCCAATATAATCTTTGGTGATAAAACTCAGAATATTTGTTTCTTGTTGGGAGGGGGAAGGGTTATATAAAACAGCACAAGCAAGCTTTCTGGGGTGATGGAAATATTCTGTATCATGTTTTTGCTGTAGTTTTTTTTTAATGTCTTTATTGGAGTATAATTACTTTACAGTGGGTGTGTTAGTTTCTGCTTTATAATTTGTTGTAGTTTTATGGGCATATGTAATCCCCCAAATTTATCTAACTAACAGTTAAGGTAAGTTATGACCTTAATAAATAAACAATATGTGTTAAATGAGGAGCATTACCTCACATTGGCCCTAAGCCATTTCTGACCAAGATGAACTGGCAAACTGGATGATTACCAGTGGCACAGCTGCGGGGGTCCTTTTTACAGTTCAGCCTGAGATATCGTCTGCTGACAGCTGTGGGCACGATCTAAATCACGCCTCCTGCCCGTCCAGACACAATCAGTGATCATCTCACAAAATAATGAATCTGCCAGCACAGAGAATCCCAGAATGTCTCGAAAGAATCAACCTCTTGAATTTTATTTCTAACCTTTTCTTACCCTTGAAGTATTTCAAACTCTAGCAGCCCTGCTCACAAGCCTCCAACAAGGAGCTGCCCCAGGAGAAAAATATGAGCACCGTGACCGGCTCTGTCATCGGCCGAGGACAGGACCTCCGAGGGTGAGGGCAGAGGGAGAGGAGGATGGAGAGGTGCCAGAGGAGGGCGGGGGCAAAGAAGAGGACAAGCAGGGAGAGGACGAGGGGAGAGAAGGGTGGAGGAAAACACAGACAAAGTGGGTCATTTACCTCTGACAAAAAGGAGAGTCTCAGACGGTGGTGGAAATTGGTATTTTTGAACTAGGTTTCTGTACCAGGCAGCGTCATGAATTGGTAATAAAAGAGATGCCCCGGTGTCCCCAACAGAAGTGCTTGGGACAGAGAAACCCCCAGACCCTCCTTTTACAGTACGGCAACTCCTGTCAAGATTAGCACGTTTTTCTGAGACCCGTTATCAAAGCTTTTATTTGAGGTACATTCTGTATATATTTCATGATCCTGGAATCTGTTATAAATTTTTCCTCGCAAAAACTTGGCTGTGACGTCAGGGATCATCTACTTCTTGCTACTTCCTTAGAATTTTCATTTCTTGTAGATAAATTTATGAAGAACGGGGAAACTCTTTTTGCCCATTTTAGTTTTTACTTGATCTGTGGAGAAATATATTTCATAGAGGACTCATTTCTCCAAAACATTTTTGTTGACTGACTTTTTTCAAAACGCTTAATGGTGCAAAATAGGCCGTGGCAGAGTTGCTGTTTGAGCCTTCCGCCCCCCGTCTCGGGTGTCTGGGAAAGCAGAAGGTGACCGAGGCAGCTGCACATCCCTGGGCCACCCACGGCGTCTCTATCTGTGTCCCAGACCCACCTCCAGGTTCAGCACTTCTGGGAGAGCCCAGGGGGCCGGCGTTGGGTCAGAAGCAGCCCTTCTTGGTCTTCTACAGTTTTCATGGTTCAGACACCGTCAGCCAGCTGTAGAAAAATCTCAGAAGAGGAAGCTAAACGACAAGCCATGGAATGGATTTGGATGAAAAGTGGAGTGAGTTCAGATTCCAGGGGCATCCCTTCTCAGTTCCCGCCAACAACTGTCCTCAAGGAAGCCCCCTCTCTTTCACAGCCAGCGACACAGAGATGGTCACAGGTAATATGGGAGCGTGGATGGTGGGCACAGAGGGTCAGCCCCTCTCCCCCCTCGCCTGCCTGCTGGAGAGGAACCCCTGGGGTGGGGGGGAGGGATAGCCTGGGGCCTCGCACGGATCCTTAGGTCTGGGTGACTCAGTCCCTTGGAGACACCGAGGTCCTCCCGCCCCCTCAGGAGGCTCTCTCAGCAGCTGTGCAGTGCGAGCCAGTCCTGCTCCCCAAGCGCAGAGCTAGGGGGAGGGGGTCCTGGGAAGGCGGTCCTTAGAGCTCCGTGTGCAATATTTAGGATTGGTTCCTGGGGTGGCGGAGAAAACCCGAGGCGGAAGGAGAATTGGTCAGTTTCAGGGCCCTGTCAGCAGTAATCCAAACAGGGACACCTTTCCAAAACAACTAAGCGATTCTCTGGTGCAACGCCATGAAGGACAGAGTTCCTTCCAGCTAAGGATAAGCATCTCTCCAGGCGTAGTGCTGCTGGAAAGGGAATCATGGGAAGTTTCTGTTTCCTCTTCCCTCGGCACCTTCACCCTTCCCACCCCTACGGTTTGGGGAGCTCACCTCCCAGACCTGACCCTTTCCTTTGTGGTTCATCTCTTTCCACCAACGGTCCAGGTGAAATGATGGTCCCTGATAAGAAACGTTGACACTGACAGCGCCCTTCCCAGGAAGGAGGAGAGGGCTGCTTTGACGAGCACGTCTGATCATGTCAGCTTGAAGACAGGCCCCTCTGACTTCAGTCCACTTAGAAGACTCAGCTATGGAGCAGGGACAGGAGTCCCAGACCAACTGCCACCTTAAGAGCTGTGGCTGGGGGAAGAGGGGGAATCACAGACAGGGGAGGATTAAACAGACTCAAGAACTTTATCTGAGTGTAACGTGTAAGGTATGGATTGCTCTGAAAAAAGAAGATGTGCATGAAAAAAAGCTTTACATAATTTGAATATCTCTCCTGGGATTGTTGTAATAATTTGAAGGTGGGAGAAATTTGGTTACACGTGCAACTTTTATTCTAAGGTAACTTTCTCTCTGTCCACTTGATAATGGCTATTATGAGGCTCAAGTGAGGTCATATACATTTTGAGAGTAATTTTAAGCTAAAAACACTTTCCAAATACTGGCAATGGTTTGTGTGACATTACTCGTACTAATCCAATCAAAAACTCATTTGGAAACTCCCAAATTATTTTCAAGTACATCACAAAACTGTGTGGGATAAATTTCCGTTTTACTCCAAGGCACAGAGGAAAAATACTTGGAAATTTATGACAAAACTGGGACTAGAATCCAGGTCAATTGTCTCCTGAGATGGTGTGGTTCCTATTATGCCATATTATTTCTATGCAGAGAAATTTGACCAGAATACCACAGCAGCCTGGCATGAAAGACATAGCTGCATTCAAGGGATCCAGTCGGTCCTCTGGAACAGAAGAGATGCTTATAGGAAACGGGCTGGCGGCCTCGCCATAAGAAGTTTTGTGGAGGAAAGGAGGTAACATCCTCAGGTTCATGTTCTCACTCTGCCTCTCCGGCTCACACTGGTTTTTGGCGAACCTGAAAGCCATCACCAGTACGATCTTGTCCTATTCCTCCACCACACAGGCTGGAAAACTCAATACTTATTTTCCCACAAAACTAACCACCAGGTGTGTCTACATGATATAGTTCAGGTCAATGAAATGCATGTGATGTAGCTGCTTCTGGGAAGGGTTTCCCTTTTCTAACAAAAGAAACAGTTAAAATCGATGCTGCTATTCCCTCTTCCTCCTGCCTGGATCCCCGACGAAAGGTCTGGAGCCACAGCTACCATATGATGAGCACGAGGCCTCAAGCATGAAGGAGAATCCAGCAGTTGGTCCTGGACTGTCTGAGTGCTGCCTCACGGCCAGCATCTTCCCACCTCCAGACCATCTGTGTTTGGGGAAGAATTAAACCTCACTTGTCCTGAGTCACTACAGGCAAGTGGGTTTTGTCTGTTTTTCTTCAGGCAGATGTGCTTTTAACTTGTGGATGACCATTCCTTTGAGCATGCAGGCACCTCCCTGAGTGACCACTTAGCGCACAGGGTATTTCAGGCCTGGAAGGACCAACAGAGGCTGAGGCACAGACGATGCTGAACGAGCTGCTTCGTCCCCGTCCTCCCCCCTCACCACCTCCCACTGCTCCTCCTTCTCCTGTGAACATTTTACCATTCTTGATGCAGAACAAGGACCATTTTCTTCCCCAGACAGATCCCAACACAAGGTTTCCAGCATGGCCTACGCCAAGTGGAAAGATGACCAACAAATGGACTATCCAAATCTAGAGGCAAAATAACAAATCAAATGACATTGGAATGCAGAACCACCCAAAAATTTCCAGAACCCCCCATGTTACTTTGCTGGGGCTGCTGTCACAAAGCATCACAGAATTTTATTGTCCCCCAGTTCTGGAGCAGGATGTCTGAAATCTGGTGTCGGCAGGCACTCCTCCCCCTGGGGACACAGGGTGAGGACGGTCCCCCAAGTCCCGCAGCCTTGGGCGCTCCTGGCTCGTAGGCGCGTCACTGGTTCCCAACTTCACATCATCTCCCTCTGTGCGTGTCTGTGTCCAAGTTTCCCTGTTTTCTGAGAACATAAGTGACATGGGATTAGCACCCACCATAGTGACTTCATCTTAACTTGGTTACATCTGAAAAAGCTCTATTTCCAACTAAGATCAGGTGCTGAGGTGTTGGGATTTAGGGCTTTATTGTATCTTCTTTGGAGGATATAATTCAACCCATAACATCCTTTATGCACTGTTCTGTAGCCCTTGCTTGGTGGCATCTTCATATTACTTCAATCAAGAAGAAACTTGCTTTCAGCTAGATATCATGGTTTTGTCTTCTTCCTTTTGTTCCTGTATTTTTAGGTTTAATATGAATGTGATTATACTTCTCTTTTCCCCAAGAGTATTTACCAGTGAGTGGGAGATTATTTAATCCAGAAAGCTCCAGGTCCTCTGACAGATGGTGAATAAAATACAAAGCATAATGGGGGCATGTGCTTTGTATTCCCAAGGGCCTGACCTGGTCTGAAGAATCATCACTCAAGCACACACCGTGCTTCTCTGTTTGATGCTCATGGTGACTAATTCCCAACAAAACTCATTCCTCTGTCTCTTTTCCAAGAGTCACTTCTCTAGACCAGGCCCCACGATTACTTGTCAACCCACAATGGGGAGATTGTAAATGATGTTGACAGCCTCACCTCTTTCAAATGTCATTTATTTTTCTTCTTTATAAGTGCCCAAATGGTCCTGGCTTTTTGCCACAAAGAAAATCAAGTGTGAAGTTAAGAGCAGGATTCGCTGGCTGAGATTTTCCCAAGCAACACACACACGAAGAGCCTGGTGATCTGGGTCAGGTGGACGGCCATTCTCAGCGCTCGTCGGTGGCGACTGTTTGCTGGGGAAGGAGGGGCTCGATGAGACAGATGCAGAGCAGAGAAGGCCTTGCTTCAGTGGGAAGAAGGTGGACAAAATAAATTGGCTGGAGAAGGAGAGGAATCAGAAGGTCTTCTAGCAATTTTGATTGCTTTCTTCTCTCGCATCCAAGTATGAATCCATTATTCTCGGACTTATTATTGCCGCGTGGTAAGGGACCGTCCTCCGTCCTCCGCACGCTGGCCTTTTTCCCCTTGTCTGACAGCAAGCTGCCCACGGCTCGAGCAGACGTCCCATCCTCTGTCTTCCCTCCACTTCCTCTGACTTGGCTACTCCCGCCCCTCCTCTCCCTCGTTGTAGTTCGATCTCTCATCTCAGGCGGGAAATCTTCCCAAATGAGAGAAGAGCCCCTGTCCGCTGAAGACGATTACCGGGAGGACGGCGGACGGCGGCGGCTGGTTATCACTTCCCAGGCTCTGCTAGCTGCTGACCACGCTCCAGGGTTGGGACGGCTTCTGCACCAACTGTGTTTAATCTGCTGTAAAATTGTTTTCACAGTCGCAGTCAATGTGACTGTAAATGTTTAACAGTGTGCATTTCTTGGCTTTGCAGAGGCCTTGACGGTCTCTATGCAAATCAGTGCCTTGTCTAAGGCCCTTAAGCACGGTTCCTGGAAAAGCAATGGCTGGATTCATGGGTAAACTCGTGGGCTCAAGGGGGGATGAGGAGACCAGAACAAAAGGAAGCAGAGACTCTGCAATGAGGGCACAGACATTGCTGGAGACATGCGGTCCCCACCTCCAGCTGCAGCCTCGTGTAGGGACAGGAGGAAGCAGATTTCATCCAACCAGCAGGACTCGTGTCCTCCTGTCACCTGGGGCTGACTGTCAAGCTCTATCTGAACCAGAACACAGTGGATCTAGCTTCGCATAAGGAAGCATTTTTTGATGTGTGTTCGTCATGGGAGCCATGTTTCAGGTAGAAGACACAGAGTACGTGGGGGAGTATCCCCAAAAAGATTTGGCTTGTGATGTTGTAAGGAAAGAGAGTGAGGAAATACACTGTCCGGCAATCATGCAAAATACTGTATATTTTATATCCCTTAATCCTGGCAACAATTCTATATAAAGTTCGGTGTCACAGGGTAGGTTCCTCTGGAAGCTCATGCTGTGATGGAGTTTGGAGGTCAGAATGCTGATTAAGAACGCTTATTATCCTGATTTTTGACAAAGGCACAAGGCAATTCACTGGAGAAAACAAAGAACAAGCTTTTAGTTTTATTGATATTTGCTATCGTCTCCTTCATTTCTTTTTCATTTATTTCTAATCTGATCATTATGATTTCGTTCCTTCTGCTAACTTTGGGGTTTTTTTGTTCTCCTTTCTCTAATTACTTTAGGTGTAAGTTTAGGTTGTTTATTTGAGATGTTTCTTGTTTCCTGAGGTAGGGTTTTATTGCTATAAACTTCCCTGTGAGAACTGCTTTTGCTGCATCCCATAGGTTTTGGGTTACATGGGTCTGGGAGGTCTCTGGTGGACCAATGTCCTGAACTTGGATCTCCCACCTAAGAGGCTCAGGCCTGACACTCAGCTGGGGCACCAAGACCGTGTCAGCCACGTGGCTCAGAAGAAAAAGGAGGAAAAAAAAGAAAGAAAGAAAATAAATAAAATAAAGTTATAAAAATTTTAAAAATTTAAATATTATTAAAAATAAAAGAATAAAAAAGTAATTAAAAAAGAAACAAAGAAAGGAGCAACCAAACAAATAAACAAATCCACCAGTGATAACAAGCACTAAAAACTATACTAAAAAAAAAAAAAACTGACAGAACCCTAAGACAAATGGTAAAAACAAAGCTATACAGACAAAATCACACAAAGAAGCATACACATACACACTCACAAAAAAAGAAAAAGGAAAATATATACATATATATATATATATATATAAAAGGAAGAGAGCAACCAAATCAATAAACAAATCTACCAATGACAATAAGCTCTAAATACTAAACTAAGATAAACATAAAACCAGAAACAAATTAGATGCAGAAAGCAAACCCCAAGTCTACAGTTGCTCGCAAAGTCCACTACCTCAATTTGGGATGATTCGTTGTCTATTCAGGTATTCCACAGATGAAGGGTACATCAAGTTGATTGTGGAGATTTAATCTGCTGCTCCTGAGGCTGCTGGGAGAGATTTCCCTTTCTCTTCTTTGTTCACACAGCTCCTGGGGTTCAGCTTTGGATTTGGCCCTGCCTCTGTGTGCAGGTTGCCTGAGGCATACAGACACACACAGAAAGAGACAAATCTCACATGGATAAGAATTCCAAATAATTTATGTTAAATTAATTTATGTTAAATTCCAAATAATTTATGTTATTCTGCTCTCAAGGAGGCTGTAACTCTCCACTCCTTAGGTGTGAGATGTGCATGACAACATTGTTACATCAGTATCCGTCCACTCCTTGTAAGAAATGCACCATACTTACCTAAGATGTCGATAAAGGGAGAAACTGTGTGTGTGGTACATAGAAAGTCTCAGTAAGATCTTTGCAACTTTTATATAAACCTAAGGCTACTCAAAACCTAAAAATGTCTTTAGAAAATACAAAAAAAAAAACCCATACCATCAGTCATTGGAATACTATTTGGCAATAAAATGGATTAAAGTATCAATACATGCCACAACATGGTTTAACCTCAAAAATATTATGCTAAATGGAAGAAGCAGACATAAAGGTCCACATTGTATGATTCCATTTATACTAAATATACCGATAAGGCAAATCAATAGAGGCCAAAATTACATAAATGATTAATCTTATCTGGACCAAAGGATATCAGTTCTCTGCGGCAGGTACCCAGTGTACTCAATACTTCCCTTCAAAGGGGCCCGGGGAAGGGTGGGGCTGCCAGTCTTGGGTGATCAAGACTTTCCCTCAGGAAGAGCAGGAACCAAACTGTCAAATCAGCAGCAATATTTCCAATATTTCCAGTATTTCCGTTGTGCCTCCCCAAGAGCCCAGACGCTGGGGACTTTGGAGACGCTTCGGCGGGCAGGGGAGGGGTCCACTCCGCAGACTGACGCAGCCTCCGCCCCCGTGTGCCGGACGTTGCTCAGAACCCTTGGGCTCTGTCGACTCATCTCGCGGCCACAGATCGCCCCTGTGTGGCTGTGTGTCCGCCTGCTCATAACCTGTAGAATTCTCTGGAAACAGACGGAGGTGGGGTTTAGGGTGCGAGAGGGACCTGCCCCCATGACGGTGGGCGCTCAGGACTGGGCAGAGCCGGAGCTCTGGCCGCAGAGCAGCCCAGGCTAAGCCTCGCGACCCAGCGGGGAGCTCGGGGGAGCGCTCCCTCCAGCCCTTCCCTCGCGGGCTGAGCCGGGCCGACCTCATCCCCGGGCTGCAGGCAGAGCTGTGACTCTGGGTGACGCCAACACCGAGGCTGGAGGCTGTGCTGCCCGCTGCCCCCGGGGAGCAGGGCAGGGACCACGGTGCACCGTGCGGCGTGGGAACCACGACACAAAACCCACCAAGAGCAGGACGGGCAGCCGAACACACCGACTCTTAGAGGCTGACACTTGTCCTGTGCTCTTCCGTTTGTAAAGCACTGTCACCTCCATGGTATCACTTGACCCAACCCACCCCCCCCCCCAGTGCTCTGGGGACTTCAGACTTTACATTGCCCTGTCCAGCATCACACGGAAAGTGACAGAGGCAGGATTTGAACGCAGATCCATCTGCACTGATTCCAAAGGTGGGCTCTCCCCCCGACCCCTGAGCCACGCTCCTGTGGCGCCCTGGGGTCCAGTCCCGGGCCTGCATCGGACCCCCCAGGAGCTCCGGGCTCAGCCCTGACCGTGGCCTCTGCTTTGTCGGATGGTTTGCTGGGGAAACGAACGCCCCTTCCTCACACAGGGGCAAGGGGGGTGTCAGTGCCCGAGGGGTCTGGGACGGGGGCACACATCTGCCCCCCAAGAAGGCCCTCCTGAGGAGGAGGGGGCGGGAGGAGGACTGCCTGACCTTGGCAGACAGCTCTGTGTCGTCCCTTTCAAAACACCATCTACACACCTGACATCTCTCAGCTCCAGCAGAGATGCTCAGAACAATGTAAATCAGGCAGTGATGTCACTGACATGAAAAGTGTAACAATATCATCTTAATGGTCTGAGATAAAATGCAATCACTGGGGGAAATTTACCCTGAAGTCATCGGGTTCCTGGGCTTGACGGGGAAGCCCCTCACCTTCCCCGCCGTCACCCTGCGCTGCTCCTCCCCGAGGCACGAGGCTGAAGGGGCCTTTCTTAGTGCCCGTCCCTGGGCTGCCCGGGGCCGAGGTCCTGGCAGCTGCTGACCGCTCCTCCCTGAAGTGTGGCCTCTGGACACGTGACACCCTGGCCCTGCACCCTCAGCTGTGGTCACGTCCCTCGGTGGCCCGGCTGCCTGGCCCTCAGTGGGGCCGCCTCTGGGGACCCTGCCTTCCCTGAGGCCTGGATTGAAAATCCTCCGCAAGGCTCTTGGCCTCTGACAGTGTTGGCTTTACCTGCAGCCTCCCGGTTCCCCAAGCTGCAGCCAGGGTGCCCACTGACTCCCACCCCCTGTGTCCCTGTCCTTGGTGGACGTCACACCCAGCAAAGAGCATACAAAAAAGTGTTCAACTTTGTCATTTGGAAATAAATTAAACAGCAATGTGTCAGCACCACAAACCATTACAATGGCTTAAAAAACCTGAAATATCAATACTAATCTCTGGCAAGGCCTCTTCTCAGCCACGTGGACCAAGCCCACGTGTCCTTCCGTGAGTGCCGTCCCGTCCCCCCAAGCTAGAGTCGTCCCCTGTCGGTGCCCAGTTCCGGGCAGCAGCGTGCGTGACCGCCACTACTTGCTGTGCTTCCCTGCCTGGCGGGGCGCCTCCCGAGTGCAGGGGCTGGCCTGGGTCAGCCTGTGTCCCCGGACCCCCAGACCCTCCCGCAGCATTTGTTGAATGACTGTTGGCCCAGACCAGGCCCCTGCCCCCCCTTACCTCTAAGTCCTGCCCCTGTGCTCCGACCTAAGGCTCCGGAAGGGACACACAGCGCCCAGGCACAGAGCACAGGGTGACGCCAACTTCTGACAGTGGCGAAGGTGTCCCAAGCCAGGGTTCCCGGTGCAGAGAACGAAAGGTTGGTGTCCACAGGTTCTGACCTGGCCTGCCCCACCCCGCTCCTGCAGCTCACACACACACACACACACACACACACGTGCACACTAACACACATACACACACGTGCACATACATGTATACATGTACACACATGCTCACATATGGACACACAACACTCTTAAGCACACTCACAGATGTGCACACATATACACACTCACATGTACACACGTGCACACACACGCATACACGTACACACACATGCTCACATACACAAGCACTCACATGCTCTCTCGTGCACACAAATGCACACGCATCTCATTCCCGCTTATCCTTTCATCTTTCAGATGAACTATAAACACTGCAGTCCTTTTGCAGTTCCAGGAATTGTCATTTCTGAATATCTTTCATTTTTTTGGCGTATAAAATTACATGTATTTAAAGTGTACAAGGTGATGATTTGATGGACACACACATTGTGAGTGATCACCACAATCACAGCCATCACCTCACATAGTGAACTCTTTGTTGTTTTGTCTGTGTGGTGAAAACACTTAAAATATACTGTCAGTAAATTTCAAGTATGCAATACAGTATTTATTAACTGTAATCACCAGGCTGTACATTAGGTCCTCAGAACTGATTTATCTGGTGACGGAAGTTTGTAACCTCTGACTGACGTCCCCCAGCCAGCTCCCCCTGGTCACCACGTTCCGTTCTCTATTTCTCTAAGGTTGGCTGTTTCTTTTAGATCCCACACATCAGTGATAACACACAGTACCCCCTCTCTGCCGACCGTCCCTCACGTGGCACAGGGCTCTCCAGGCTCATGCTGTCCTCACAAACGCAAAGTGAGCCTCCCGCAAATTCTGTTCAGTTCAGGCCTTCTCCAGGTTGAGACGCAAAAGCAAGTCAGCTGCCCAGCGGGTAAGTGAAGGGGGAATATCAGGGCCGTCCCCAAAGTAAATTGGGGTATCTCCCCTCTACCCACTTCCTCGTGGTTCAGGCCTTTCCCATAAAATAGGGGGGATTGAAGGAGATCAGTGGGGCCCTCCTCCCATTTCAGACATGACCCCAGGGCCCGAGCCCCTGCTCCAGCCTCAGGGCCCCCTCTGCTCCAGGTAGAGCCGGGGTCCCTACAGGACACAACCCACAGGCTGCAACTCGGCAAGAAGAGCAGAGATCCTCGGGCTGAGGGGGCCCTGCAGGGAGATGATACGGGGAGGGGGCGCCGTCAGGGAGGGGGGGTGGGCGTGATTCCCTGAGAGTGGGGAACAGCTTCCGGGCTTGGGGCAACCCAGTGACTGTCCCCATGAGGCAACTGAAGGCTCCTGGGTGCCCAGGAAGGTGGGCACTCCTGCCCTCCGTGGCCTCAGATTCCCCACCCACCAAGTGTGGGGTGCAGCCTAGGGTCCTTTAATGCTGACAGAGGCATGGCTAGGCCTGGGCGTAAAAAGTTACCTGGATGGTGGGAGTTTAGGGAAAAGCCACGTAAGGAAGATGACTTCTCACAAAGCCCAGGGCAGAGAGGGCGCCCGTGAGCCTGACGGACAAGCCAGCAAGACAGAGAGACGCCAGGATCAGACTTGGCCTCCAGACAGCACCCTGCGTGGCTCTAAACGGCCCACCGTGGAGGGAAGAGTGTGTGTGATGGAGCCGTGGGAGCTGTGGCCTCCCCACCTTGGGTCCCCGGGAGGCCCCGTCCAGCCTACCCACCCCAGGGAGGGGCTCTTGTCTGCTCTGTAGACCCCCACCCAAGTGTGTCCAGGGAGGAGCAGGGTCCCTGGCCTGGGCACTGCCAGCCCTCCCAGGCCAGCCTCAACCCTGGCAGTGACCAGACACCGGGGCAAAACCCTCTAGGTGTCCAGGGCAGGTGACGGTGCGGCCCAGAGTCACGACGGCCATCGCTCTGCCCTCGGTCGGGAGGGGGCAGGGGTGTAGCCGGGGCACAGAGGAGCACCGCGTGGTGGCCAGAGGCATGGGCTTAGGGCTCTCCGCCCTGGGCTCAAAGCCTGCTTGGTCACCTACCAGCAGCCTCCCCCAGGGCCAGACCCGGAAACCTGCTCAGCTCTGCTCCGTGAGGTTGGAGCTCTGGGGTCCCCCCGGGGGCAGGGCGCAGAGACCCGCACAGGCGGAGTGGGAGCAAGGCCCAGGTGTGGCTCTAACGGCAGCCTTCGGGGTGTGAGGCACACGCTCTCTACGACAAATATTAATAGCACGTGGCATGGTGCCCCTTCTCATGCATGGAAAAGAAGGACAGAATTCTCCGGTCAGTAAGATTACTTCTCAGCTTCTGAACTGCGAACATGGGAATTTAGTTCCCCTTTTAGACAAAAGGGAAAACCACATGCAACCCCTTCTCGGAGTCAGAGCTTCCAGGGTCTCTAACCAGAGCCCACGCTGGAATCACTTGACCCGCAGGCAGCCTCTGTCCACATGCTTCCAGGGCGTTTCCTACGAGGCCTTCCCCGGGGGCTCACAACCCGCTGGAACCACGCATCGGGCTGTTTCCTCAGCTTCCCCGTTAACTCCTCACCCTCTCCACCGTCACTGGCCTGGGGGAAAACTGGTTTTCTGCTCCGTGAGTCTTAAGCCAAAAATAAAACATTTTCCTCCACCCAGCCCCCAAACTCCACTCCACCTCCCAGCCTTGGAGAAACTGTGACCCGGGAGAGGGTTTCCTTCTCAGAAGAGAGGCCATCCTTTGTCCATGAATGTGAATAACAGAGGTTAAATTTGCAAATTCAAGTTCAGGTCGAACCTGCTATGAAACAGCACCTGCATTTCTTCCAGGTGCAGTTAAGCAAAAGCACAGGGTCCTGGAGCCGAACTCAGCCTGCACGTCGGGTCTGCCCGCCGCCCTGCTGTCCTCAGCAGCCTGTGTCCCGTACACTGACCCCTGCTCCTTCCTAAGCCCCTTTGCGTGCCGGGCTTTGGTGTGGATTAGCTCCAGGACAGTCGAGGACGGTGGGGGGATCAGGGGCAGAGACGGGGCCACAGCAGGGCCATCAGGGCAGAGGCCCTAGGGGTCTCGGGGTGGCAGAGGCGGCTCCCGATCTCGGTGCAGGGGGACCTTCTGTAGAGTTTGTAGAATTAGGTCCTTGGCCCCAGCCAGGGAGATGTTGACTCAGTCACTCCGGGGCTGATGACCAGTATCTGTGGTCAACAAAAACGTTCACATGTGATTCTACCGCAGAGCGGGGCATGAAAACCCTGGGTGAGATCGCGGGATGGTCATTGTCTCTAGAAAGTGAGTCAATGAGCCATGTTCTACAGACAGGTGTGCTGCTGACACCAGGGCTTACTTAATAGCACCAACTTTTCCTCGTTCACACGCTCGTTGTTTGAAGCAGGCCTGAACCCGGGACACCAAAGTGTGCATCTCCTGGTGTCATTTCAGATACAAATCATACAGGCACGGGATGTCGGGATGACAGGAAGTCTTACGGACCCTCGGGGTAACTCCTGTCCCTTTAGTTCACGAATGTCATCTCCAGTAGCTCCTCCAAGTCATCTCCCACCCTCTCCTGGAGTCGCTTCAGTGAACCATGTGACCAGCAGTTGACCGAGCCTCTCTGGGAAGAAGCGTAGGTTCCACAGAAGCGTAGGTCCGCGGCCTGTTCCTGCCGAGCGACCAGACTCTGCCCACAGATCCTCCTCCAGCTGCCCTCCTCCTGGTCAAGGCCGCTCCCACGAACGCACTGCAGCCAGAACAGACTTTACTTTGACCCCAGTCCCCTCTTCTTTTGAGGGCAGGACCTGTAAGCCCTCCCCCAGCAGGGACGGGAGCAAGACCTGCCCGGGAAGCCGGGTGACGGGGCCCCAAGGTGCAGACAGAGGACAACTCTGAGGGGTCTCCCTGTCCCCAAGCCTCAGAGAACCTGCGAGAGAGCCAACGGTGTCTGCAAAACCCCTGGAAAAGTCATTCACGAGCTCCCAGCCCGAGGCTCAGCTCCTAAGGGCCGATGAGGCAGCAGGAGGGGAGGATGGGTGGGGTGAGGGGCCCGCCACCCCACGGCACTGGGACCACGATGTCAAGACAGGGTGAGGCCCCCAGGAGAACCGACTGGCCCTTCTCCCCCCCGCAACAGCCACAGGGGAGGGGTCCCCTTGGGCGGAACCCGTGTCAACCTGCGTTTTCCTCACCAGTATGAGCCCCAGGGATGTCCTTCTGGGTGGGCAGCCTGCAGGCCTTTCTCACCGAAGATGAACCGAAACGTTTGGGAGCTGCTCAGTTATCCACACAGCCTGTTCATCTGCTTCTGTGGCTGTGGATCCGTGGCCCGTGGCCCGTGGCCCAGACATGGGCAGCGGACGGTCGTCTGTCCCTCCTCCCGGCTCAGGAGAAAGTCCTTCTCATAAGGAGAAAGTCCTCTCGCCTTCCGTGGATGTTCTCCAGATGAGGAAACCTCGCAAGCTGCCTCGATGCCCTTCCCCAGGGACTCGGTCAGCCCTTATTTCGGAGCACTGTTTATTATCTAACTTAAATATATCTTGTTGAAATTAAGACTTTGTTTTTTTTCCCCTTAAGTTTCATCCTCCACGGAGTCTGAAAACAGGGGCAGTGTCTAGGACACACTTGGCCAGGGCAGGGAAGGGAGGGGGCCACAGCTGTGTGTGGGGGGGGCGGTAATGTGGTGCTGGGGTCACGGGCAGGCTGGCATCAGACGGCCACGGCCGTTGTGTGCTGGGAGCCTCAGCAAAGCTACGAAACCACAGGGCTGCACGGCTGGGAAGCGAAGGAATCCGACGGTCCCTCCTCCATATCCTGGGTGAGCTCCATGCACTCAGGTCCCCTCGGTTTGTGAGATGCTGTTTACAGCGGAGAAGGAGAGGGATCTCCTGGGCCGGGGGAATGAAGGTGCTGGGTGCCCACGTCGTACCTGATGTATGTGAATTCAGGAGCCCCCCGAGCCCTGCTCCAGGATGCAGCAGCACCTCCGCCTCCCCTGCTGCCCTTGTTGCCGTATCCGAGCCCCCAGGGCCCTCTCAGACACCTTCCACAATCGTCCAACTCCCCACTGTACATACCAGCCAGATCCTGCAACTCATTCGGCAGTTAGGAGACTGCCTCTCCTAGAAAGAAATATACATCCTGGCTTAGGAGATAAGCACTGAAGAAAAACAGCTTTATCTTCACAGGCACTTAGATGCTGTGTGCCTGTTAACGATCTTTTTGCAAGGCCTCAAATGCCACAGTAAATGTCAGCCAAGACCACATTTTGTGTGCATGTGAATCTTCTTTTTTCCTTTTTTGTTTCTTTTTTATTATTAAAGTATAATTGATTTACAATGCTGTGCTACTTTCAGATGTACAGCAAAGTGAGTCAGTTATAGAAACATATATATATTCTTTTTCAAATTCTTTTCCATTATGGTTTATCACAGGATATTGAATATAGTTCCCTGTGCTATACAGTAGGACCTTGCTGTTAATCTGCTTTATGTATAGTAGTGTGTATATGTTAATCCCAAACTCCTAATTCATCTCCCCCCCGCCTTTCCCTTTTAGTAACCGTAAATCTGTTCTTTATGCTTGTCTGTTTCTATTTCGTAGATAAGTTCATTTGTGCCATGTTTTAGATTCTACATATAAGTGATATCATATGGTATTTGTCTTTCTCTTTCTAACTTACTTCACTCAGTATGATATTCTCTAGTTGCATCCACTTTGCTGCATATGGCATTATTTCATTCTTTTTTATGGCTGAGTAATATTCCATTGTATATATGTACCACATCTTTATCCATTCATCTGTCAATGGACACTTAGGCTGCTTCTATCCCAAGACCGTATTTTCCTATTTATTGCTGCACACGTGAATCAGGGACCATCACTATTCATGTCTCAACTCAACTTCTAACTTCACCTCATCCCAATACAAAAGCCTTAGAAATTTTATGCCAATGGATACGAGGGATTATCCGACCCCACTCACTGACAGCACTGTGGTTCCTAAAATCTCATTTTAGAATTTGATTTTGAGGGCCAGTCCTGGTAACCCACTGTCAAATTTGGTCACTTTAGATTGTGTGGTACTGAGGACTTTGGCTTCTGGGAAGATGGAGAAATAGAAAAGATGATCTTAAAATTCATATGGAAAATCAAGGTACCCAGAATAGCCAAAAGAATCTTGAAAAAGAAGAACAAAGTTAGAGGACTCACACATCACATTTTCAAAACTTATTACAAACAAGGGTAATCAATATTGTGTGGTATTGGCCTTAAGGCATTAATCAATGGAATAGAACTGAGAGTCCCCGGAGAAGCCCATACATTTATGGACAATTGATTTTCAACAAGAATTGCAAGACAATTCAATGGACAAAGAACATTTTTTTCAACAAACCTGCTGGTAGAGTTAGATTTCCATACATGAGAGATTGAATTTAGACCCTTACCTCACACCACATGCAAAAATTACCACAAAATAGACAAAACAACGAAGCATAAGAGTTAAAACTAAAATAATCTCTCAGAAGAAAACATAGTAAAGTTTTGTCACGTTAGATGAAGCCATGGTTTCTTGAACGTGGCATCTAAACCACGTACAACCAAAGAAAACACAGAAAAGATGGGCTTCATCGCAATTGAAAACCTTTATACATAAAAGACACTACCAAAAAAGTGAATTCTCTGAAAACTATGGATAGAAGGTAAATTTCTCAATGTAATAAAGATTATCTACAGAAAATCTACAGCATTATATTTAATGAATAAAGAATAAATGCTTTCCCTCTTTTATGTGGTAAAAGAATGTCCATTCCTGCAATTCTTTTTCAACATAATGCTAGAAGCTTTAGTCTGCATCATAAGGCAATAAAAGGAAATGAAAGGCATGCAGATTAGAAATAAATACATAAATGATCAAAATAATAAATAAATATATACATAAAGTGCCCCTATTTGCAGATTACATGATGCCTATGTAGAAAATTTCTAGGGATGTACAAAAAAAAAAAGTCTAGTACTAATAAGTGAGTAAAACAACATTGTAACATACAAGATAAACCTATAAAACTCAGTCATGTCTATATGCTAACAATGAACACATGGACACCAGAATTAAAATTACAGTGCCATTTGTAATCACTCAAAATAATGTGAAATACTCATCTGTAAATCTAACAAAACATATACAGGACTTGTATGCTGAAAAATACAAAATCCTCATCAAAGAAATAAGAGGCGATCTAAATAAATGGAGATACACACCATGTTCACGAGTTAGAAGGGGTAGAAGATTCATCATAGTAAATAGGTCAATTCTCTCCCAAACTGGTAGGCAGGTTTAAGGCAATTCTTATCAAAATCCCAGCAAGATTTTTTTTTTTAATTTTTTATTTTTATTTATTTATTTATTTTTGGCTGTGTTGGATCTTCGTTTCTGGGCAAGGGCTTTCTCTAGTTGCGGCAAGCAGGCGCCACTCTTCATCACGGTGCGTGGGCCTCTCACTATCGTGGCCTCTCTTGTTGCAGAGCACAGGCTCCAGACGCGCAGGCTCAGTAGTTGTGGCTCACGGGCCTAGTTGCTCCGCGGCATGTGGGATCTTCCCAGACCAGGGCTCGAACCCGTGTCCCCTGCATTAGCAGGCAGATTCTCAACCACTGCACCACCAGGGAAGCTCAAGATTTTTTTCTATAGATACAAGCAACATCGTTCTGAAATTTAGCTAGAAAAGCAAAAACAATTTTGAAAAAGAAGAAGACAGTAGAAGAATCACTTTCCCATAGTTCAGAACGTACTAGATAACTATAGTCATCAAGATTGCCTGGTGCTGGTGGAGAAACAACACACAGATTGAAGGAACAGAAAAGGGAGCCCAGAAATGAATCTCTTTAATATGTCCAGTTGGTTTTGATCAAGGAGCAAAAGGAATTCAATGAAAGAAGGAAAGTCTTTTCAACAAATGGCACTGGATTTATAAAATAGATAACTAATAAGAACCTACTGTATAGCACAGGGAACTCTACGCAACACTCTGTAATGACCTATATGGGAAAAGAATCTAAAAAACAGTGGATAGGGCTTCCCTGGCAGTGCAGTGGTTGAGAATCTGCCTGCCAATGCAGGGGACACAGGTTCGAGCCCTGGTCTAGGAAGATCCCACATGCCGCGGAGCAACTGGGCCCCTGAGCCACAACTACTGAGCCTGCGCGTCTGGAGCCTGTGCTCCGCAACAAGAGGGGCCGCGATGGTGAGAGGCCTGCGCACCGCGATGAAGAGTGGCCCCCGCTTGCCGCAACTGGAGAAAGCCCTCGCACAGAAACGAAGACCCAACACAGCCAAAAATAAAAAATAAAAAATTAATTAATTAATTAATTAATTAATTAATTAATTAAATAAAAAACAGTGGATATATGTATATGTATAACTGATTCACTTTGCTGTACACCTGAAACTAACACAACATTGTAAATCAACCATACTCCAATAAAAACGAATTTTAAAAAAATGGTGCAGAAGCCATTGGACTGCTTCCCCACACAGCGGCTCTCAGTGAACATTACCCCCCACTCTGCTCCCCGAGCCCACCCTTCCCCCCTACTGCCTCTCAGCACCACCCCCTCCTCATTACCAAACCAGACTCGCGTCCCCCCACCCACACACAGTAAAGCTGATCTACTGACCCCAAGTTATGGAAGGAAAATGCAGCATTTACTGCAGGGCGTCCAACACGGGGCCAAGCAAGGAGAATGGACAGCTCGTGCTCATAACACCCAAACTCCCCAGTGGCTTTCAGGCAAAGGTTTTTAAAGACAGTGTGAGGGAGAGGGTCGTGGGGTGCGTGGCCAGCTTGTGGACCTTCTTCTGATTGGGTGGTGGTGAGGTAACAAGGTGATGTTTCGAGAATCTCAAGTATCAGTTTTCTGGTGCCAACCGGTCTGGGGTCTGCGGTGGTCAGCGTGCAGTTAACTTCTTCCACCTGGAGGGGGTTTTAGTGTCTGCAAGACAATTCAAGGACATGGCTCAGAATATTATCTGTAGCCCTTGAGGAGGAAGTAAAGGTGCTTGACTTTGTTTAATGGCTAAACTATTATTATTTTATCTTGCTTGACTATTTTCCTTTGTTTTCCCATTTTCTCACCTCTCTGTTTAAATTTGCTCTTTGGAACGTGGGGAAAGCCTAGGAGACTAAAGCTTTTCTACAAACAAGAGGCGGAGACAGGGGGTGGGGGAGGGGTTCTGTCACGGAGATCAGGCCTCAGGGAGGACTCCCCGCCTCCTCCCAGCCCTGGTCTCCTGTCCCAGCCTCCCTCCCGGCCCAGAGTCCAGGGACCCGTCACCGTGGCCCTGCGTCTCCCGGGGACCTGAGCCGGCAGCAGCGGGACGGCAGGCCGCCAGGGCCCCCTCTACACCCCGTCCTCTGAAGGTCAGAGCTGCTCTGGGCAGGAGGGGGGACTCGGGCTGGGCTCTCCCTGCGAGGCACTGGCGGTCCTGGTGGGTGAAGCATTCCTGCCGGGCTGGGGTTGAGGTCGGGATCCCCACGTCCCTGCCCGCACCCTGAGACTCATCCCTCCTGGGGGCTGCTCGTCCGGCCCATATGGGATTATTACACAGAGCAGGACCGAAAGCCCCGTTTCTACAGAAGGAGGCTAGTTTGCTTAGCTCCACGCGTGGTTGTTAATTAGAACAAATAGCCTGAGACACACAATAAAATAAAAAATTGATGATTCAGTGACAGCTAATCGTTTGCAAAAAACAACAGATGCTCTTACAATGAAGATATATTTCATGGTTTTTTTTAAAGCACATTTAACGAACTGAATAATGCATTATAATGATCATGCTGATATTCCTAAATATGTTCTTAAGAATTTATAATAAAATTTCTCCTCTGAGGATACCAAGGAGTTTTACTTAATTGGTGACGATGTTAAAGCAGGAGTGGGTGCTGGCTTTTTACACAGGCCCACGGCCAGGCTCCAGACAGTTCAGATGCAGGAAGATGCCCCCCGGTGGGAGGGTTGGGGGGCCCTCAGTGAGGGGACACAGGCCGCAGAAACAGACCAGGGTGAGGGCACATATACATGAGAAGGATGATGGGTGGTCTGGGCGGGCGGGGTGACCAGCCGTTCCCTGGCCCTAGAGGACAGAACAGCAGGCTGTGGGTACAGGCGGCTGAGAAGGGGTCTTCCTGACCCCAAGAAGACCTCGTGCAGCACGGAGACGGGGGGCGGGCGGGGAGAGAGGCAGATCCTGCCAAGCTGAGGCCCAACCAGGACCTGGTAGAGGGGAGGGGCCAGAGGGGAGGAGAGGGCATCGCAGCTGGTCTGTCTCAGGCCCTGGAGGAGGGGTGGGACTTCCCAGCTGTCAGGAGCAGCTGGAAACACAAACTAACCGCCCCTTGCAGCCGCAGGAAAGAAGACGAGGCAACTTCCAAGCAGGGTCCAGATCGACCAAGCGACTGTCTGCCGGGGGACACAGGACGCCTGCGTCTTCCAACCCGGGTGTCGGGCGGGGACCGCTCCAAGGAGCGGCCAGGCGCTGTGACTGGCCCGTCGGGGACTCTGCCGGTGTCTGGGGTCTGGACACGGCGCTCAGGGGCAAGTTCATTACAGAACATCACTCGATCCAGAAGCGATGTTAATTCTGTTAATTTTGTGATGACTTAATTGTAACTAATTAAAGACAGGAGTTCAGTTCTGGTCATTTTACAGATGAAAATCCGACTCCATGACTGTCCAAAATCTCCCCATTTCTTCAAGTATAAATCAAATCCCTGCCGTTGCCCCAGCCCCACGTCGCCTGGCCTGGGCCGTCGCCTGTTGCTCTGCTGGGACAGAGGCTGACAACGGGCCAGCCCTCACCCCCACCGTGTGCCCGTCACTCGAGCCTACACCGGTGGTGGCCTCTGAGTCCTCAGCGGGCCAACGCGGCTGCAGATAGCTGGCGAGACACCCTCGGCAGCAAAATCCGCACATTCTTGAACGGAGGTATCGAGTTGGCTCAGATTTCCCGTTTCTGGGCAAAGATACCAAACTTGCACAGCCAAGAACGCATGGATTTATGTGGAACTGCTTCTTGACAGTGAAAGATGCATTTTAGTGTAACATCTTGAAGCTCTGATTCACACAGACGCAGGGACGGGGGCAGGCGGCTGGGCCCTGAGGTGTCTCCAGGCATTGTGAGATTCCCAAGGGCTTGGCCGTCCCAGCTGGAGGCTCAGCTGAACCAGGAGAAGCCAGGGTGGGGAGGGGAGGAAAGAGTAAGGGCTCAGACTGGGAGGCTGACACCACCAATCCCGGTTCCGAGGCTCAGAGAGGTGAGGTCACTGGCCAGAGGTCACGCGTGTGCAGCACATGGCTGAGACGCCACGCCTGGATAGGAGTCGCCAGAAGTCCGGACGGCAGCTCCTGTGGGGCAGGGGTGGTGACCGTGTGAAGCCAGCACCCTCTGACTCCGGGGTCTGGAAAAGGGGTCCCTCCCCAGGGCAAAGGCCAAGGGGAGTTTTGCTGGCGTTTATGCTGATTTCATTATAGAGATTTTCAAACATGCAGGAAAGTAGAAAGAATACTAAACAATAGTCACTGTAAGTCTTAGGTACCCATCCTCAGCTTCAAATTATCTACTCGTGTTCATCTTATTTCACACCCTCCTCACTCCCCACCACCTCAGAGATTTTAAAGCAAACCACAGGCCTTATGATAATTTTACCTGGAAGGACTTCAGTATGCGTTTGTAATAATAAACATGTTTAGCCCATAGCTGCAATGCTACAATTCTAACAAGATTTCTAACAATTCTATAATATCAACTAATACTTGGCTTATGTTCAAATTCCATGATTTTCTCCAAAGAAGGCATCTTCCTGTTGGCACGTTTAAGTCAAGATACACACGTGGTTTGCACAGCAGTTGTTTCCCTTAAATCTGTCACGTTTCCCCTCATCCCTCTTCCCAGGTCATTTATTTTGCTGGAGAAACTGGGTTATTTATTCCTGTAAAATGTCCACTTTCTATACTTAGCTAAGTGGACTATTGAACTTAAATGTAACCCAGAGCTTAGATATAGAGGCTTGATTAGGTTCTCATTTTGTTTTGCAGGAATATTTGGTAGGAGGCACTGCATTCTTGTTGCTTTGTGTCTGATTTTGTCCTTTGATGCATCGAGATGGGCTTTTAGATGACAGCAAAGTCCCACATGCTCCCATCCAAGCCCGTCTTCACTTGACAGGAGGAGGCCGTGAGTAGAGGGACCAAGTCAGCGACCCGCCCGGGGCACTCAGCCAGCACAGGACAAAGCTGGAGTCTGAGCCCCAGGCAGTCTCGCTCCAAAGCCCAGTCCTCTGCCCACTGTGGGGTTTGGTGATTCGGGTACGAGAAGGCACCTCACGCAGTGACTCTGGGTAGCAGAAGGGAAGGGAGTTACAGAGAGTGTCCCACAGCCTGGGCCCCGAAGGAGCAAACCCAGAGATCTGTCCACGGCCTCCCTGGGAAAGGTGGTCCGCGGACAGGAGCTCCCCAGCACGGCAGGTGCCTGTGCCTGTGTGCCTGTGTGTGTGTGTGTGTGTGTGTGTAAGTGTGTGTGAGTGTGTGTGTCTGGCGTGCTGTGTGTTGGCAGGGGGTGGGTGGGGGGACCACCCCCTTCACGCACGTGCTCACGGAGTGCGGTAGGACTGCTGAGGGTCACTAGGGTCCATTGATGGGGCAGCTACTGGCCGCCTGCAGGTGACCAGCCTGGGGGGGCAGGCCGCACCATGGAGGAGAAGGATCCACATCTCAGCCCAGTGTGGACCCATTAGGCCAACAAGACGCCACGGCCAACCTGTGGGGAAGCCCTGGTTTGGGGTTAGCGCCCAAGTCCGAGCAGGGTTCCAGCTAGACAGGAGAGGCGGGAGCCAGGAGCCTAAGTGACAGGGAGCCCAGAAACTTCACCCCAGCCCCAGAACGGCTGCAGCTCTCACTGTAGTCTCCTGTGCTGCAAAATGTGGAATCAGAAAACCTGGATTTGTGTCTCGTCTTCAGCATTTGCTAACCTCACAATGGTCGTTTAAACTCAGTGGGCCTCAGTTCTCTGCTTCCATAATGAGGACAGTCCCTCTGGGATTCTTTCAGGAAATAATCACGGAACAGCTCTCAGGTCCCAGAACCTGCACCGGGAATTGGGGGAGAAGTTGTGACGGTCGGCCGTGGTCCCTGAGCTCACGGGATGCAGATGAGGGTTTGGGAGAAGCTTAAAGAAGAAAATACGCTAAGACTGGTTTATAAACCGATGCACAGCACCACCCAGGACACACCGCTCGCGGGGCAGTGGGGCAGGCGGACCCTGTCCCCAAGCCTAGGTGCTGCGACGGAGACAAGCCACACGCGGGCTGAGGGTAAACGCGCCACAGCAAAGGTCCGCACAGAGCAGCCAGGCTTGGGGTCTGTACTCAGAACGGGCGGGGGGAGCCCGGAGGGCCTGCAGAGCCTCCAGGCAGCTGAGGTCCCTGTGCCTGAGGGGAGCGGGCAGGGAGAGGGCTGATGAGGGGGAGGCAAGTGTCTGGGGGTGGCTGGGGGCGGGGCCTGGGCCGCACGAAGGGCGTGGCTGCCAGGGCTGTGCCCTGAGGCCACCTGAGGGCCTCCCAGGCCTCGGGGTGTGTCCCCGTGGGAAGGGCCTCCCCGGGGCCCATGGGCCGTGGTGTGCATGTGGATACCTGGGCTGCCCGCCAGGACACACGAGGAGAGGCTTTCTGACGATGGGAGGAGCCCAGGGGCAGCTGCGAGGCAGCCCACAGGGAGGAGGAGAGCTCAGTTCCGCCCCAGAAGCTCCAGACCAGGGAGAAGGAAGCCGTGGATCGCACATCACACGCGCCACCCAGACAGCTGAGGACGGCCGTGGTCCCTCGGGAGACAGCTGGGCCCCAGGGGACGGGAGCCCTGGACCCCCACCTCACGCCCACCGTCCTGGAGAGGGTCTCGGCTCCCAGGATTAGCCTGCGAGCCTGGGGACTCCACCGAGGGGTCCCTGGCAGGGTCCTGAGCCTGGGCTGTCGCGAAGTCCCCCATCTGTGCCGTGTGGCTGGAACACGATGACACCCACAGCCTGACACACAGGGTCAGCCCCCTGTCCCCACGCCGGTTGAAGGAGGGAAGGGGAGACCGTCTGGGTTTGGAAACTTGTCCAGCCTAAGGGTCCCTCTCTTGTTCCATCTCCCAGTGGAGTTGGGACCTCGAAGCAGGAAGACCCACCGTTCCTCCCCTTCTGTGACTTTGCACGGATCCCGTAGTGACTGCTCTGAACTTCAGTTTCCATAACGTGGACTCAGATGTTAGTTATGAGACTCGATGAGGTGATGAGGGTGCAAACTTCCTGTAACTTTGAAAGGCCTGTGTGAACATTACTGTTCGGGTGATAATTATGGTCCGTAAACTCCTGTCGTTTCTCCTCTGGCAGAGGAGGTGCCTGAGGCTGCCCGGGTCCATCTGCTGGCCTCAGAGCACACCCGCAGCCGGAGCGGGACAAGGCCTCCGTCAGGACCACACAGCAAGGCACCAAGTGCAGCAGGTTGGCTGTGGTGACAGCTGAGACACACAGGAGTCCATGGGATGGGGTGGGCAGGGCTGAGAAATCCAAGGGGGGCAGAGAGGGCCATAGGCTGGGGGGTCAGGAAGGCCCTGTGTCAGCAGGGAAACGCCTGGGGGACGGGGTGGGAGGGGGCCAAGCGGGGGTCCGGGAGGCTGTGAGCGGGTCACGCAGAGTGCTCTCACCCAGAGGGGACCCCGCTCACCCCAGCCCAGCTGTGCCCCGTGAGAGGCTACGCGCTGCGCCGCGGGTCCCGGCTCCTCCCGCCCGCACCCCACCTGCCGCTTCGGGGACCGGCCTCCCTCTTAGCCTCACAGGCTTATGCAAATGTATTTCTTACATTCAGAGTCCAGACCCAAGAAAGGTCGAACGGTAAATAATTTTGCCTCTGAAGCTTCCTCTAAAGGCCGGAGCACGAAGGCTCCTTCTAAGTAATCAGCACATTGTAGAGAGGAGTCACGGGTCAGTCACAGGGCGGCCGGCGCCAGGCCGCGCAGCTCGGTCAGGGGGCTCTGCTCCGGGTGAGGCAAGGGCTACGCACTGCGATCCCAGCTCCGCGACCGTCCGGAAAAGGCAAAGCTGTGGAGACGGTAGGAAGATGGGTGGTTGCCAGGCATCGGGAGAGGGAGGGATGAGTGGGTGGAGTGGAGGATTTTCAGGGCAGTAAAACTGCTCTGGGTGATACCGAAATGATGGGTACCTGTCATTATGCTTTTGTCCAAACCCACAGAACATGCAACACCAAGAGTGAACCCTAAGGTCAACTTTTAAAAAAGAAGCACATTATTAGAACTGCTCATTTTCTAATAATAATAATAGTAGTAGTAGTAGTAGTAGTATTGATACCAGGCCCTGAGACCCCAGCCTAGCCTCTGCCAGAGAGGCAGAGTCAGAAAGTCCCCCAGATCTGTGACCGCTGACCCAAAACAGAGCATGAAAAAGCAAATCCACTAGACCCACGGTGGAGAAAGTCAATAATAAAATGGAAAATAAAGAAAACAAGGGAAAAGAAGCACAAGAGAGAAGATCAAAGTCAGTCTTACAAATAATGAAATGAACATCTCTAAAACCCCATCTAGGGGGTTCTGGGGTCTGCAGGCTTTGCTGCCGGCAGCTCAGGGATGACCCTCCCTCTGGTCTCGGGAGGCCTGGGGGGCGCAGAGCCCTGCCCTGCCCGGGCCCTGCTCCCGCCCCGGGGCCCCGCCCTGCCCCCGCCCCGGGGCCCCGCCCTGCCCGGGCCCTGCTCGTGACCCGGGGCCCTGCCAGAGCCTCGGAGACGCCGGAGTGTTTGTCGACAGTCTCCTCTCCTCTGCGTCTCTCACCCGCTCATGACTCGGGGCTGCTCTGCTGGTTCCCTGGTGACCACGAGTTCGTCCGCCTGGCAGAGAGGAGGCTGAGGGGGAAGCCGAGGGCACGGAGGTCCGGCCAGGGCCCCCTCGCTGCCGTCTCAGGAAGGGCGGACCCACCTGACGTGATCCTCCCGGGGGCTGCACAGCCGCAGGGGTGCCTGCGTGTTGTGAGGCAGAGATGCTGTGCCAGGCTGGTCAGGAGTGGGGGGCACAGGGACGCCTTCAGCCAGACGCCCCCCATGTGTGTCCCGGCAGGCAGAAGGCTGCACGTTCAGGGGCCCCCCAGCGGACAGCCGTCGGGGATCAACCGTGGCCACGACACTCACGTCAGCTGAGGGCACCAAGTCCCACTACAGAATCGGGCGGCACCGTTAGCCAGCCCAGGTGGGAAACAGACAAATAGCCCAAGTGAGGGTGAGTCAGAGCTGCCTGGTGCAGACAAGACCCTCTGCGGAATTCAGGGACCCGGGCCGTAAACCCCCTCCTTCCAACCACCTGTCTGCGGGGGCCATGAGAGGCCCCACAACCCCGCACAGCTCGAAGGTTCTGTAGGTGTGTACGTGGGGCTCAGATAAGACAGGAAATCAGAAAGCGTTTCAGAAAAGCAGAAGCAGTAATAAATTTGAAGTCCGTAAGAGAGACACAGACCTTAGGCTTCTGGTCTGAAGATGAGGCTGAAAGGAAAAGTAAACCCCCAGGAAAGGTGACAGGTGACACTTCAATGTGCAAATGGCGTCTGCAGCGTCCAGGACTGAGCCATGGGGGTGAGGCCGGGGCTGTCAGCACCTCAGAGAACCTTGAGCTTCTCTGCATGGAAGGGGTCGGCAGCTCCACGCGATTTCTGGAAGAGGCAGGAGGGAAGCAACTAAGATATCGAACAGTGGGGTTTGGCTCAAAACCAGAAGAAACTTCAAGGAAGGAAGGACAGCAGAGGTCACGCTGCAGAAGGTGACGGAGGAGCGCGAAGGACAAGTGACGTTGGGGCTTCTGAGACGTGCCCAGAGCGTGGAGGCGCCCCCCGTAACGAGAACGGATGCTGACACTCACTGAGCCCTTACGCCGTATGGGCACCACCCATTATATCCTGTCACAGCTCCACTGTGACCCCGTTTTACAGACGGGCCTTGAAAAGGCTGCGTAACTCTCCAGAGTGGGTGTGCAGACGGCTGGCCCAGTTCTCAGCCTCGGGGGGGGTCACGTGGGGGTACCGAAGCCAAGACCTCAGCATCCGTGGGCAGAGGAGAGAGCGGGAAAGTCAGCCAGTCACGGTCACGGGCACCAGAGACCAGGGCCCCCGATGCCGCCAAGGATCTTGGGGTCGCAGCCGCCAATCCCTCCCCCACCCCTGAGACCAAGGCATGAGGTGTCCTCGGAAGGGCCGGGGGCCTGTCCATTTGGCTCACGGTGGACAGCACACCCATGCACCCAGCAAGTGCTCAGCACGTAACAGCACCCAGCAAAGCTCAGCAGAAGGATGGCAGAGCCTCCCAGTTTATTTGGGTATTTATTTTATCGCAGTAAGAACACTTACCGTGAGATCTTCCCTCTTCACGCACTTGGCAATGCGCCGTGTAATACTGTTGACCGTAAGCACTGTCTTGTAGAGTGTATTCATCCTGCATAACTGACACCTCAGGCCTGTTGCCTGGGTAGTTCCCCGCCCCCAGTTCCTGGCAGACACCATTCTGCTCTGTCTCCATGACTTGAGTGCTCTGAGTGCCTCAGACAAGCAGAATCAGGCGGTATCTGTCTTTCTGTTATTGGCTTATTTCACTTAGCATAATATCCTGCAGGTTCATCTATGTTACAGCAAATGACAGGACTTCCTTCCTTTTTCAGGCTCACTAATGTTCCACTGTGTACATACACCACATCTTCTTTATCCATTCATCCATCAGTGGACACTTAGGTTGTTTCCACATCTTGGCTACTGTGAATAATGCTGCAATAAACATGAGACTGCAAATATCTATTTGAGATTCTAATTTCAATTCTTTTAGATAAATACCCAGAAGCAGAATTGCTGGATCATATGGCAGTTCTATTTTCAATTTTCTGAGGAACCTGCATCCTGTTTCCCACAATGGCTGCACCAACTTACATTCCCACCAACAGTACACAAGTTTCCCTTTCCTCCACATTCTCGCCAACGCTTGCTATTTGTTGTCTTTGATGACGGGCATTCTGACAGGTGTGAGGGATAGCTTCTTGTGGTTTTGATTTGCATTTCACTGGTGATTAGTGACACTGGACATCTTTTCATGTGCTTATTGGCCATTTGTGTGTCTTCTTTGGAGAAATGTCTACTCAAGTCTTTTACCAGTTTTTTAATCAGGTTACGTGTGTTTTGCTATAAGATTTGAAATGAGAACCAGCAGCATTGAATGACTGCTCAGGGTCACACAACTTCAAGGGTAGAGCAGGGAAATCCTGGGCCCACTGCACCACGTCAGGCTGACTCTGGGCTCTGTCAGTTTCCCTGGACCAGACAGCCTGCCGGCCTCTTGTGATTGAAAGCAAACAAGAAAACTACCCTCAGTCCTTCTCTCTCTCAGTGGCAGCACGGCAGGAAGCAACTCCCGTGAAATAAAGTAAAATAAAATAAATTAAAACACCGGAGGGCAGAGACATTTCAATGACAGCGTGCTTGCCTTGTTGCCTCCTGTCATCCAAACTGGACACTGTCTGTTGACCAGCACCCAGAAGTAGTCGCAGGCCCCTGTCGGGTGTCTGGACTTTCCTCTGAGGGCGTGGAGCTGCTGGAGAGCCAGGCGCAGGAGGGACAGGAGACAGGTGAGGCCTGGCAGGTAGGGGGTCTGCTCAGGTGACCAGCCACCCTGGTGGTCCAGGGCTTTCCTGGTTTTAACACTGAAAATTCTGCCTCCTGGCCAACACTTCCTCTGCATGTGAAGTCCTGGTCTGGGGGGAGATGGATACAAAAGTTTAGGGAAAAGATACAAAACTCATACAGCAGCCCCCAAAATAGGGCTAGAAGCAACGGTTTTCCGTGTGAAGTGGATTTGGTGCAGATTAGCTGTCTGGCAGTCACTGTCACTTCCCAGAGAGGCTGGAATGAGATCGCAGCTCACGTGTCGTCACGGGCGTGTCTGACCGCCCCCCTGCCCCGAGACACGGGACCCGCGCATGCAGTTGTGTGTGAGGGCGACACCCTCCCTGAAGTGGCCTGGGGACTGACGGTCACACTTTGGGTGAAGAACGTGCCAATTTAATTTTGAACATGGTGACTACCGTGACCACAATCCTAGGAGTTCAGATAATGAAAATGAAAACAATTATGACATCAACACCCGTATGACCCAGACGGCACCGCAAACGGAGGCTCAAATACGGTGTCGCTCTAATGACAGATGAATAGACACACAGCTAGATTCAGGGGGCAGGTCACCAAAGCAGAGTTGCCCCACACAATACACAGAAGAAGATAGCGTGATTGGGGACTGGGCATGGGGAGGGGACGAGAGGCACACAAGTCCAGGCTGAGACCAGCAAGGGCTTCCACATCAAGTAAAAGTTTTCATCTCCCAAAAAGATACCGAAGCTCAGCGGTGAGCAGTGGCGGTGGTATAGCCTGGACCCGAGGCGTGAAGGAATTTGCATTCTCTTTCTCCTGTGTTCTCTTGATTGCTCTAAGAGGCTGAGTACAGTTACATTTCTTCATTTAAAAGTTGCACCTAAAACGCCCTGTGGGAGAACAAAAGGGGAATCTGGATGAGTGATATGCTGGTCCTTACCATGTGGGCTGTTTCTGGGAGATGTCATCACAATGCACCCTTTGGACAGAATATCAGGTGACGTGTGTGAATCACTCAGCAAAAAAGTGGTCCCCAAACTCTTAGGTCCTTTGATTTGGAAAAAAAAGAGTTCCAAGTCATCTTGATTTCTATGAAGATTTTAATGAAACCAAAGAAGATATTTTTCAAATTGTTGACACCCGTCCAAACACAAACTAGACTTGACTCGTGTACCTGCACACTCTGCAGACATTGCAAATGTGAACTGGGGCAAATTCAACTCAGTCTATGAACTTCTCACAAGGAAAACGTGAAGCGCTTCCCCGCTGAGCGTCCCGGTGCGGCTTTGGCTTCGGGGCGCCGTTCTCTCCCCCATCCGGGGGTCACCTTTCCGTTTCTTGTCCCCCTGCACACACACTTCCTGAGGCTTCTGACTGGACAGAAACAGGGGCTCCTCCTCCACAGACAGAAGCCGCCTGGTGTCTGACACTGGTCGGGGGTGTTGGCCGGCCGTCAACTCACATCATCCATGTGTGACCGAACAATGTCCTTGTCTGATTTGGAAACACACCAGGGATGAGAATGGAGAAATGGGTTACAGTAAAACAAAAATGTTTACGATCTTTCTCTACAACTGGTGATCTTCATAGGAGCCCTAAGGAACCAAGAAAAAGATGAACAGATTTCACCCAAGTTGTTGGATGTTATGTGTGGGTTTCAACAAAGATTCACAAACTGACCAACAGCTAATTTTTTGATTATAAGACTGCTTTCTTACTCAAAATAACGTCATCAGAAAAGGGTGGCCAAATTAACTAGAACTTTCTCAATTTCTTTCCCAGAACTGTCATTTGTTTTGAATCCAACTTTGATTTTCCTGAGTTTTACCACATGCTTTGAAATCATTTCCCCAAGAAAGGAGATTTAACTTTTGATGGCGTCCAGTGCCTTAGCGTGTTTCAATCGGACGCTACAGAGATGGACAGGCTGTGTGATCCGTTTAGGGTGTGGAGGGCCTAGTGGATGAGAACAAGCCTGTAGGTCCAAAGGGATGGACATTTGCTGAGAGCAGGTGACTAATCCCTGCAGGTGCAAACCCTGCCCTCGCTGGTAAGTAAGAGCCTGAGAATCCAGGCCTGTTTCCTTTGTTCAAAGGATGTTTAGCTTGAGGTCCTCACACTGGACGGGCACCTTGGTAGTTGCAGACCCTCGGGTCCAGATGAATTCATGTTTGACTGTATTCCGGCTGACCGCTTCACAAAGGAAAAGAAAATGTTCTAAAGGCTGCAAGCAGTTCAGAAAACTACTGGAAAAACAAAAAAGAGTAAACATATACTGTTGAAAAGAAAGAGGAAGAAAACATAGCATTGTTCTAAACATGGTTTTTTAAAAATATTTACTATGAACTGTACTTAATATCTGCTTAATCAATCCTATTGCATTTCTGTTCTCCTTTTAAAAGGCAAACACTTGTGTAAATGTCCAGTGGGTAAGACTCCACGCTCCCCATGCAGGGAGCTCAGGTTCGATCCCTGGTCAGGGAACTAGATCCCACATGCCACAACTAAGAGTCCGCATGCCTCAACAAAGATCTCGTGTGCCACAACTAAGACCCAACGCAGCCTAAATAAATAAATAAATAAGTGTATACAATAATACAGCAAGAGTCAGTGTGTGCTGGAGCCGGGTCTGGGGTTGTCCCACCAGCTTCCCATCTCTCTACAGTGGACAGGAAAATAGATCCTTCTGGGGACAGTAAATACACAGAAGAGGGCTCCACAGCACAGAAAAGGTGAAAAATAGAAGAAAATGTCACAGTACGCAGAGCTTGTGCTCAGTCTCAGCACAAAGATTCTCACAAGAAAGAGGGTATTTCATCTGAAGCTCATTGCTGCCCGGATTACCAGCACTGATAATGTGTGTCCCGGAGTCCAGACCCAAGTTCCAGAGCTGCCTGACAGCCGCAAAGGCCCCTTGGGGGACAAACAGCCCCTCCCCTTTCAACCAGACAGACTCCCCACCATCCCCGGTGTCTTCTACCCCTGCAGACTCCCCTGGGCCTTCAGCATCTCGAATACAGTCACTCCACACGCGGCTGGGTATTTGCTGGGTTCAGTTTTGACCCGTAGAAATCCTGATTTTGGCCTTATCGATTTCACAGCTTGGGAAGTCTGGACTTTCCCTGGAATTTTTGCTATTTCTGGAGCTCTCAGGATTTCCTCCTTACCTCCAGCCTCTCTTGCACCAACCCCGACATAGAACCCAACATCTCTCGAGCTCCCCCAAAGAATCCTCCTTCACAGAAAAGCATTAGGGAGAGATGGGTCCTTCATTTATGATAAAAGTTAATGGGGAGGAAGAGTCGGTCCACCCCACGGCAAATATTTCATAAAGAGTGACCTCTCTGTAACTGTCTCCGTTCCGGAATCCCAATGCCTGCTCCTGACGACCTCAAACCTCACTCCCATCCCCCATGCAAGCAGAGCCCACCCTGAGGGGCCACTACCCGCCTCAGCTGGCTCCCACCAGCCTGACCTTTCAAATCCTTCTCCCACCTTTATTCAGAGCAATTTCCTTCTCCCACTCCCTGCCCAAAGCAGCTCATGTTAAACCATCCCAATTTGAATAACAGATGAGAGCTCTCTGGCATAATGCAGACCCTAAGACAGCACTGAAGTTACATCCAGCAATGCCCTCATTCTGTGTGGAAGCACACCTGTGGTGAAGGGCTTCCTGAGGGTGCATTCTGCTTCCTAGCTTTTCACAAAAATACCTGTTGGACCCTTGAGATTTTTAAAATGCATTTTTTTAGTCAATGGTGAATAGATAGATGACAGAGAGAGATTTGATATAGATATATAGATTTACTGTTTACTTCCTGGGTTTTCACAAAAATCCCTATTGGTTTTTCAATAATTCTCAAAAATAACAATAGGTGATGGATGGATGGATAGATAGATAGGGAGATAGATAGATAGATAGATAGATAGATAGGTAGATTTCCATTTACCTCCCTGTGTTAGGCAGGCATATAATAGAGTTGCAATACTTAGAACTTCATAATTTTAAAAATTCACCACTGTATTCTTTCTTTTTCTTCATCAACATCCCGGCTAATTCCAACGGCTCAGCCACCACCCAGGACATTTTCCCACCCGCGTGATGAGCCAGCAGAGTCCCCAGCTCCTGCCTTTGTAAGTTTCCTTTGAACAAGAGCCCGCCACAGCCCACCTCCAGAGTCCTGCCGTCTCCCCACTCACCCTTCCAGGAAGGCGGCTTTCTGTTCTGAAAGTTCCCTTACATGCCTCCTGTTCCTGACATTGACATTCTGGCTGATTCCAGCTCTGAGAAGCTCCAAGGCTACAAGAATACCGCATGTAAAATCACCCTTCAGAGTCTGAGCAAACATAACCTCCAGAATAAGGATTTCCAGGTGATAGAGTGTTTATAAAAATGGCCGATCGACTGTATTCTTCAAAAATTTCAAAATCATAATAGACAAAGAAAAGGTCTGGAGAACTTTTACAGATTAGAGGAAACAAAGAGATACAGTATCACAATACAATATGTGACCAATCCTTCACTGGGAGAAAAACAGTGACATAAAAGGCATTATAAATTGACAAAATTGAAACACAGCTGGTAAATTAGATTTAAGTTTGTATTAATAATCAATTTACTGAAGTTGATAGTACTGTCAATATAAAAGAAAATACTTTTTTCCTTAGAAATACACACTGAAATATATTCCTGATAAAAGGTCAGGATGTATGTCATTTACTATCAAATAAATGGTGAGTTAACAGGAAAATAGGTCAGGATGTATGTGATTTACTATCAAATAAATGGTCAGTTAGAAGGAAAATATGTATCTATCTAGAGAGGCAGCAAATGGGAAAAAATCGTTAAAATAGATGAATCTGAGTAGAGGATATAGGTGTGTTTTTTTCCTATTGCAACTCTGTAAATTTGAAATTATTTCTAAAGAAGTTTTTAAAACAGCCCCTTGACTCTGCCCCTCATTTTGAGCTTCTCTAATTTTCCCTCTCACAGCGGCCACTCTCAGAGGCAGCCCTGGGCACAGACCACAGACGTGCCAGTGAGTCACCAGGACGAGGGCCAGGACGAGGACGAGGGCCAGGACGAGGACGAGGGCCAGGACCAGGACCGGCACAGAAAGGGTGACAGGCTAAGGCTGGAGCCCGTGTATTAACAACTCAAAGAAGCTCTGAGCTGCTGTACAGGCAGGTGACTGACAGTCCAGCATCGTTCCTAGAGGTTCTGGGAGAGAAGCTGGAAGGAAAAACAAAATATCAGAGAGAAGGATTTGAGTTAAACTAGATTTAGGACCTGTTGTTTTGGGTTTTGAAGAAAGAATCCACAGCTTGCTTCTTTTTTGTTTTTGGGTTGTTTTTTTATTGAGGTATGGCTGACATTTTGAAAAGTTGTACGTATTGAATGTATCTACATCTTGATGAGCTTTAAGATAAGTATACACTCATGAGACTGCCGCTGTGTACAATGCTATAGAATCAACAAGCACTGCTAAAAGTTTTTGCAGCTTTTAAGTTTGCAGTGCAGCATTGTTGACTACAGGCATTCAGCTGAACAGGGCATCTCTAGGACTTATTCTTCTCATGTAAGTTGGAACTTTATACTATTTAACCAACACCTCCCTAATTCCCTCTCCCACCAGCCCCTGCAGCCGCCATTCTCTCTGCTTCTGTTTTAGAGCCTGATCTGGCTGGGATCACGTAGTATTTGTCCTTCTGTTTCTCACTTATTTCACTTGACACAGTGTCTTCCAAGTTCACCCATGTTGTACCAAATGGCAAGATGCCCTTCTTAATAGTCCATTGTATATAAGTGTGTGTATATATGTATATATGTACACATATATATATGTGATATATATATATATATCTTTATATATATATATATATATCTTTTTATATATATATATCTTTTTAAAAGTCAATGTTTACTCCTTCTCAAATGCTCAAGAGACTTTTAAAAGGTCCGAAGGCTCAAAGACATCCAGGTTTCATGTAAGATGATAGGCAGGTGCTGACTTTTGGTATCTCCGTTGCTTCAAGCCTAAATTTCAACCGTTCAAGTCTATGCCTCCGTGATTCTTGCACTTGGGGAGCGGTGAATTCCTCTGACTTTCTGCATATGTCATCAAAAATCACCATTCCAGGGCTTCCCTGGTGGCGCAGTGGTTGAGAATCTGCCTGACAATGCAGGGGACACAGGTTCGAGCCCTGGTCTGGGAAGATCCCACATGCCGCGGAGCAACTGGGCCCGTGAGCCACAGCTACTGAGCCTGCGTGTCTGGAGCCTGTGCTCCGCAACAAGAGAAGCCGCGATAGTGAGAGGCCCGCGCACCGCAATGAAGAGTGGCCCCCGCTTGCCGCAACTAGAGAAAGCCCTCGCACAGAAACGAAGACCCAACACGGCCAAAAATAAATAAATAAATTAAATAAATAAATAAATAAATAAATAAATTTTTAAAAAATCACCATTCCAATAACCATGAGAAAAATAGCAGAAGTAGATATATATGTACATATATGTATAAGTATCTCACATCTTCTTTATTCATTCATCAGTTGACACCTAGGTTGTTTTCCCCTCTGGCGGCTGTGAATAATGCTACCATGACCTCGGGGGTGCAGGTCCCCTTCGAGTGTGCTAAGGGGGACGGCACCTCAGCCAGACTGGGGGACAACCAGAGAGAAGCCGATCCCCGCGGCCTCCCCCGTCCGCCCGCGTGCGCCCCGGGCACCTCCCTGCTCTCTCTCCCTGAACCGAGTCTACCCAGCTGCTCCCTGTCCGGAGGGCAAACACCTAGAGGTCAGGGCACGGTTTGCTCCTCACCCCTGTGTCCCTGGGTCCAGGCAGGAGCTCCAGAAAAGCCTATTGGTGAATGAAGGGGTGAGACAGGGGACATGGGCGCTGTCCACTGTCCCCCGCCCTGGGAGGGCGAGGAGACAGCCAGCCAGTCCTGGGCCATCGACAACGAGGTGACACCGCCCCAATCCCCTAGTCACGGCAGGTAACGGGGCCGAGGTCCCTTCCAGATACGGGGACTCAGCGTCTCCCTCTGCTCGAGTGTCCAAGTGTCCACGTTGGGTGACCCCTGGGATCGGCTAACAAACACCATGGAGACTCTGCTCTGTGGGGTGAAGAGTCCATCGGAGAGCTGTCCCTGCAAGGGGGCCTCCCAGACCTCAGTCCCAAGGGACCTCAGCCTCTAATCACGTGTCCTCCTTCGTCCACGGCCAGTGTGTTTGTCCACTTGCTGCCGAGACCATCAGGGGTATGTCAAGAGATCCCCCCCAGATGGTCACCTCAATGTCATATGTGCTCTCCACCCTTATCTCGTAGCCTGTGTTTCCTGTAACGAGGCTCCGTTACCCCTGCCAGGAAGGCGCCCCTGTTCCTGGCTTCTTGACAGGAGGAGTCCTGAGCAGGTCTTAAATGAATGAGATAAATGCAGGACCCAGCCCTCAAACAGTGCCGGCTGAGACACTGTAAGTGAAAAGACATGCCCGCACTCAGAACTTGTCAGTTCCAGGAGCAGGATTTCTGGGTCATATGGTAGCTCTATTTTTAGCTTTCTGAGGAACTTCCTTACTGTTCTCCACAGTGGCTGCATCAATTTACATTCCCACCAACAGGGCAGGAGGGTTCCCTTTTCTCCATACCCTCTCTAGCATTTATTGTTTGTAGATTTTTTGATGATGGCCATTCTGACCGGTGTGAGGTGATACCTCATTGTAATTTTGATTTGCATTTTCCTAATATTTGTGATGTTTAGCATCTTTTCATGCGCCTGTTGGCCATCTGTATGTCTTCCTTGGGAAAAAATGTCCATTTAGGTCTTCTGTCCATTTTTTGATTGAGTTGTTTGTTTTTTTAATATTGAGCTGCATGAGCTGTTTGTATATTTTGGAGATTAACCCCTTGCCGGTCACATCATTTGCAAAGATTTTCTCCCATTCTGTGGGTTGTCTTTTCCTTTTTTGACGGTTTCCTTTGCTGTGCAAAAGCATGTAAGTTTGATTAGGTTCCATTTGTTTATTTTTGCTTTTATTTCTTTTGCCTTGGGAGACTAAGAGCACCTGGCAAAGACTTGGCTGATAAAAGGGCAGGTGTTTGTGGCCATTGAATATGTGTACCTTACTTATCACTTCTGAGAGGGGAATATAGAATTAACTGCCTTTTAGGCTTCATAGTCACAGGGCCTTGGGAAATCACCCGTGACAGGTACCCAGCTATGGGCCCCACTTCACGCCTGACGCTGCACTCACGCGGCATCAGCCCTGGAGCGAACTCTCCGCCTCCAACCCGAGGCCGTGGGCTCCTCACCCAGGCTGTGCTGACCCCCACGACCAAGGTCGCTGGGAACTTCTGTTGTCTGATGCACTGGCATCTCCAAAATAGACGTGAGCAAATATTCCACAGAGTGAAGGAAATTTATAAATCTTATAGAGAAGGAAACTTTGTAAAGTCCAGGAAATGCAGGTGAATCTCATTTGGGGCACCTGCGCTAAGATCTTTCATGTGTTCAAACAATTAGATCGGCACTCAGCTGACATCAGTGGATGTCTCTTTGGTGAAACTAATCAAAGCTTCAAAGAAACTACAAAAGGAAAGGAACATCAATGCCCCTGAGGGATCAATTAACACCTTGAAGTTTTCATCTAAAACCTTTCTTAATGGATACCTGAGTGATGCAGGCTTCAATTCCGATGGGGGTTGACAGTAGAACCCTAGTAGACTTGTTTGGGCTGGTTTTTAAGGTGGTAACGTTTGCCAGTCTACAATGAGCAGCAGAGTCAGAGGATGAAGAAGAATCCAGTTTTAAATGAATAAGTGCAGTTGTGCGTGGAAAAAATCATCAGCGGAAGCATTTGTGTATTCTGCTAGAAACCTTATCCATGATATGACATACAATTAAAGAAGTTTCACAGAGATACAGATTTTTACATAAACTTTTAAATTAATGAAAAACATATCTACATAAAAGTACTCACATCTGAGGTGGTCTCCTGCGTTCTGCAAAGCGGACTCACCGTCCTGTTCTCGGCACTGCTCACATCCCCCTCAGAGGTAACACTGCCCTGGTTTCTGATGCCAGATTCACGCTGGCTGCCTTCGTCTGGAAGTAGAGCAGTAAACACACCCCGTGTCTGGCTTTTTGGCCCAGCATTTTGTTTGTGATGAGCATCCGTGCTGCTGGGTGTAGCAGCAGTTTCTCCTCATTGCCGCACACTATTCCATTGTGTGAATATATTACAATTTGTTCTACTATTGGCGAGTATTTGGGTGTTTCTCATTTGGCACTGGAGAGAGAGAGCCACCTAATAGGAACCATTAGGGAGGCAGCCAGCCAGCCCAGGAAGGGAGAGGCAGGAGCTCGGTACCCCGGCCTGTCTCCTCCTCTGTCTCACCTAGGGTCCACTCTCTCCGCTGGGGGTCCCACTGGCAACCAAAGCACAAGGACGGGCGCATGGGCACCACTCCCGGGCCTGGGCCTGGAGGGCATGTGAACACGGCCGGCGCTTGCAGGCAAGAGTCGGCATGCAGGGCAAGGAGCCAGGGCTGGAGACTCCGTGTGCTGTGATGGACATTTGACGGGCAAACTGCAGCCCTGCTCCTGGCAGCCCTGGGCAGCCCCCTGCCCATCCCCCCGCAAGGAAAGGCCAACCCCACTGTGTTAGATTGTACAAGGCGCTCAGCTGCCCGTGTTGCCTCTGCCATGGGCTGCAGGAAATCTGTCCTCTATATTAGTAGACCCTGCTGGCTGCAGCACAACAGACAGATAGACATGGTATATAAAGAGCAAAGCCATGGCTTTGAAACCCACCGTGAGCACAGAGAGGTTAAGCACGGTTCCCAGAGCTGCACAGCAAAGTCAGCTTTAGGGAGATTTGGGTCATGATAGATAGATAGAATGATTGATAGACAGACATGCCAGCTTTCAGAGAAGAGAGGTTATTAAATTGTGGAACAGGATATCCCGGGAACTCTGAATTCTTCCAAAAAGGCTTTAAAAGTGGACACGAGGCCAACTGTGTAGGACAAGGCCCTCTGAGGCACACGTCAATTCTAGCCTGTCTGCCTGGACTCCCCACCCTGAACCTGAGCTTTACAGAAGCGGATGCTTGGCCCAACCCTTCCCAAGGTTGTAACCGGTCCACAGATGAGCAAGGCCCTGGACCCCTGGACCAGTAACCCAGAGCCTCATCCCAGCCCTAGGAGCTCAGAGGACAGTAGGAAAAGAGGAATTAGAATCTCACCTGTAGAACTTCCCTGGTGGCACAGTGGTTAAGAATCCGCCTGCCAATGCAGGGGACACGGGTTCAAGCCCTGGTCCGGGAAGATCCCACATGCTGCGGAGCAACTAAGCCCGTGCGCCACAACTACTGACCCTGCGCTCTAGAGCCCGTGAGACACAACTACTGAGCCCGTGAGCCACAACTACTGAAGTCCGCATGCCTAGAGCCCGTGCTCTGCAACAAGCGAAGCCACTGCAATGAGAAGCCCGCGCACCGCAACGAAGAGTAGCCCCTGCTCGCCACAACTAGAGAAAGCCCACACGCAGCAACAAAGACCCAATGCAACCAAAAATAAATAATAAATTAATAAATTAATTTTTTAAAAATCATAAACAAAAAAGAATCTTACCTGCACATTTTTACTTTTAATTTTGGACCCCGTTATCTAAGTAAATGTTTCTTATTTGGCAATGATGGCTGAAGGAAAACAGGAGTCAGGATACCTCTAGGAGAAAAAGTGTCAGCGTGGGCAATAATTTTTGGTTGCCCAATGTCCTGAGTAAGACAGATTCTGTCTCCTGGACAGACCCATTTAGTGCACAATTTATTAAGCCCCACCCAGTGGGATGTGTTGTACCACAGATCAGGGTGTTCCTGCCCTTGCACGCAGGGTCCTGAGGGCACCTGGCAGCAGTGACCCTCATTTTTCCTGCTCAAAGGCTATAGAAGGTCATAAATCCATATTACAGAAGTAGAAATAAAGACACAGGGGCAGGGAAAGGGCTCCTGTGAAAAATAGAAAAGCCCATCACAAAGGACCTCTCTCTGCAAGGATGATTTGACTTCCTCGGGGGCCAGGAGTGACAAGAGGAGGAGTATCTTTCATGGGACGGTGACAGCACCTTAGCCAGGAGAGACCAGACTCTGAGTCTGTGATGTGTTGGTCTCCAGCCTGTGCCCCCGCAAGACTAGACATGTGGGCTGTGACCCGGGAGACCTTTAAAGGCTGATCACGGGAAGGAGCACCGGGGGGCGGCAGGACACCTGGGGTGAGTCCTGATTCTTCACCAAGTAGCGTGTGGCCTTGGGCAAGTCACTCAGCCGTCCTATTTATGCGACGGTAGGCATGGCCTCAGTAACTTACATAGAGCATCACTCATGAGAAGTTCCAGTCCTAAATCCCGCGTCACGGTGGGGCCTGTAACTTTCCAGGGTGCAAAGGTCTCTCTATTGTAGGGTTCAAGCTCATAACACATTTATTCATTCAATCATTTAGTTGTTTGTCCACACACACAATTAACATTAACAGAGCATGTTCCCGGTGAGGGGATAAGGAGACGTCAGTACACTTTGAGGCCGGTTTTAAGCCTCTGTCTTTGTTGCTTCCTTCTGCTGTACCAATCCTTAGGTAACCTGACCTGTTACCACTTTCCCAAGGAAAAGCCTGAGATAAAATTCAGTATCGAAATTAATTGTCGGGCTATCAAATCCACTCCCCCATTCCTAGCAGCAACCCCACCAGACCTGAAATATATCCCACCCCGTCGTTTATGCTCAATGGGGAGGGTTCCCGTGAGACCCTCACGATTTTCTGTGCACGAGATAATCGACCCCAAGAGAACAGCCTGCGGGTCTGGCACACGGTGCTGTCCCTGCCGTGGGCAGGGGCAGTTCCAGGTTCACCGTCCCCTCGCCTCTGACTGGGCAGCGGCCTCCTGGCTGCACAGGATTTCCCGGGAGAAGGATGGGGCTGGCGCTGAGAACAGGCAGCGTCCACGCGACCCGGGCGGGTGCAGGAGGTGGAGACCAGGGTCTAGACCCAGGCAACGCCCCTCAGACTCGGTGGAGAGCCACGTTTCCCGAACCCACCGGCCTTCCTCCCGGCTGGGTGCAGGACCGCGGGATCACCGGATGCGGACGCAGGGGCTGCGAACACGCGCCAGGCGGCTGAATGGAGACGCCGCCTTGTCAGCACCAGGAGCCCCTGACAGACGGTGCCCCTCCACCCAGACGCGTTTGCGGCCCAGGTTCCCACGGTGAGAGCTGCCGTCCAGAGGGACAGGGCGACCTGGGCCTGCCCTTCTCGAGCTGGAGATAGAAAGTTCCGAGAGTGCAGATTCTAAAACAGATGAAGGCTTATCTTTTCGGCCACCCTTTCTAGTCCACAAGTTCAGATGGCGAGGGGCTCATCTGATCATCATAGAAACGCTCCAAGGCCTGAGCCTCCCGCGACAACTAAGCAGGTCCAGAAAGGCCGAGGTTTGCAAACATTACCCAGCGTGTGAAGCTGAACCAGTCCTGGACCTCGACCACAGCACCTGCTCTCCCTTCCTGCTCTGCACCAAGAGACGGCCTAAGAACAGCAGTGGTGTGGCCTGGATTTTCGGAGACAGCCCTGATCTTAAGTAGATTCCCCGTTTGCCTGTAACCGCACAAGAACCCATCAGGCCCTTTTCCCACTCGGGATAGTGGTCTCCATCTGTCCAAAGTGCAGCCTGACAGACACAGCATGTGGTGTGAGGTCACTCAGACTGACCACCGAGTCACCCACTGACGCCCCACCATGTGCCCCTGCAGCCCCACCCCAGGCTGAGACCACCATCCCGGGGACCAGGGGCTCCGGGGAAGGTTCCCAGGCTCCCAGCCCACCAGGAGCAGGGAAAACTCAGGCTAGGAGAACCGCCAGCAGGACGAGGCCCCCAGACCACGCTGGCCATCCCTGATCCCCGAGGAAGCGCTGGCCGCGCAGCTGGCTTCTGTGCTGAGAAATGTAGGTCAGGGCTTCAGAGACGAGAGAAAAAAAGCAAGACCATCGGCATGAAGGATGGAAGGGAAGTGACTACAGATGCAGATTAAATAACCATCAGACGATAAGCCGAGGAACAAGTTAGCCCCTGCAGACAAAGGAAGACAATTGAGTCCAGGGGTGCAGCTTGTCCCCAACTTCTCAAGACAGCCCCCATCCTGTTTCCAGCGAGGGTGACCGGCTCCTTTCCCGGGATCTGCTTTCCTCCCTCTGCCCAGCACACGGAGCTACCTCGGGGCTGTCCCTTGTCCGGAGAGTCGGGCCTGGTCCCACTGCAGGATCCCAGAGGAGGGGGCGTGGGGTGCTTCGAGGGGCTGAGAGCCCCAAGCCTTGACCTGAGGGTGTGATCTTGGATGGCGTTATCCATGGAACCATCCAGAAATGCCGCGTCCAAAACCTCTGCTTAGGTGGAGCTGTCCCATTACTTTCACAGCTCCACTCCTTCCACTGGCAACTCTACCAGGAGAGGGGAGACCAGAGACAGTTCTGGAAAGTCTGGCACCCCTCGAGCATCCTCCCCAGCTCCGTGCCTGAGCACGGCACCCGGGCTCCCAGCTGGCTCTGTTTGCCCACGAAGCCACAGCCCCACTTACCCGAGCCGCTTCCATTTGTCAGAAAGGGCAACTTTGCATAATAAATTACATCGATTGATGTAATCAAATATTTCCATAGATTGAATTAAGTGTAATTGGTTGTCCTCAAGATTGTTCCCCTCCTTCCCAGCAGGGCTGGCGGCCCCCCTGCTACCCCCCCACCCCATCCTCTGTGCCGGGCCCTGGGGGAGGTCCGGCCTGAGCCCTGCACACCCCGCCCATCCCCCGCCCCCCCGCCCGGGTGCACTGGAGTGTGGGCAGAGCGAGGGCGAGGGCGCCCCGATGCTGTTCTCAGCAGCCTTGGAAGTTGCTCCAAAGCAGTAGCTCCGAGCATTTCACTCTCCTTCTCAGTAGGCGGAACGTGTGCTGTTCTAGGCACAGCGCACGATCCATTTCTCCCCTGGTGATGGAACAGATTTGGGTGGAACCTCAGCCGGTGCTCACCTGGCCACGGCTCTTTATTCTCGGGTCTCCACCCACTTTCCTGTGACAAGGAAAAGATGAGGCCCGCCCTGCCCACCTCCCAGGACGCTGGCCGGGCTGAGCTAGCAGTAACCATGCACGGAGGCCGGGCCAGGTCAGCACCCACGGCACCACTTCGCTTAATCCCCAGAGCAACCTTCCATCCACAACAGGGGGGGAAACCAAGGCCCAGGGAGCTTGACTAATTTACAAGGTGTCAAGGTCACATCCCTGGGAGGTGGCGTGGCCGGGCCAGTGACAGGCTCGGGAGTGGAAAAGCCGCCCAGACGACCCTGCTGTGGCCGTGGGGTCAGGACGATGCAGGCGGGTGTCCCCACGGGAGTCCTGCTGCCCAGCGATCCACCTGCAGGCACCTCGATCTGGTCTGGAGGCGGGGCGCTGAGGGCTCGAGGCCAGGGAGAGCGTCCGCCGGATCGGACCTCGGTGCTCTGTGCCCTCAGCAAGGCTCCGGCCCCGTCCCCCCCACCACTGCTCTTGCTTTGCTTGGGGTCCACGGCTGCAGCCCCTATGCACGGCGCAGCGACCTCACGGGATGGGTGCCTGATCAGTGCGGCCTGCTGAGTTACATCTCCACTGCACAGTCAAACAAGAACAAGAATCAAAGAAGCCAGTCTCTGCATGTGAACAGGGCAGGGGGGCCACGGAGGAGAGCGGGTGAGCAGGAGGAAGAGCTGGCGAAAAACTCGTCCCACCCCGGACCCTCCGACTTCTGGGTCCCGGGAGGGGAGCGGCGCGGGGACTCTTGGTTGGGGAGGTGGCGAGTCCTGAGCCGGGATGCAGAAAGCAGCCCCTGCCGCAGAGAACAGCGCCCGCGGCACGGCGTGTCCCCCCAAGGGACCGGGGCCAAGGCCTGAGCCGCAAGCCCCCCACTGGTGGGAAGGGAGCTTCACATCCTCTGACTCCCTGCTCCGAGCGCCACCGAGCGCCACCGAGGCCACGCGGGGAGACGGTCACGGGCTCCGCAGCCACACTGCGCGCTCCGTGGACCTGACTGTGCTCGTGTCTCCACAGCAGCCTCACTTGGTGGCTGTGAGACCTCGTTGCCGCGGGGTCTACGGTGTTGACCGCTGGCCCCTAACTGGCCACACGAGGCCGGGAGGGGGCGCAAGCTCCGTCCTCTGCTGCGGGCCGCTCAGCCCTCACCACCTCGAGGAGCGAGGACAGCCCTGGGCAAGGGGACACTCTGGACTGAGCCGGTGTGACGGGCACCCCCCCCCCAGAGCAGAGGCCCAGAGCCTCACTGCGCCCTTGGTCCCGAGGCCCAGGCCGCAGGGGCCACGGCGGGCGGTGGCCGGAAGTCACACACAACTGATAGCCGGGGAGGAGCCAGACAAGCCAGGTCGGCGCCTTTGGGGCGGATTGGAGCCCGGCCTGGCTGGTGGCACCTGCTCGCCCCCCAAAGCCACTGTTTTGCCTCCCTGGCGGCGACCAGAGGGGTAACGGCCCGCTGCCTTTCAGCACATGCCCGCCATGAGCTGCAGAACAATCTCTTCAAAAATAAATCCAGCTGGAGACTCAGTTGAAAACAGCTTCTTAAAACTGCAGGAGAAATTGGACACTTTATTTCAGTGACAAATAACTGGGCTGCTGAATCTCTGCGGAAAGGGCTCGTTTCAGCCACTCGGGCTAAGGCTGCAGGGCCACCCCGCCCTGCTGACCCTCAGGGAACTGCAGTCCGGCAGATGCTCCAGGTGGGCAGACCATCCTCAAATGACCCTGACCCAAAACCCTGCCTCTGCCCCAGCCTGAGGGCCTCTAGCCCCTGCCTGCTTTCTTGAAGGTTTTAAATCTGACAGCCCTAGCCTCTGAATGCTGGATGCTGAGACAAATCAACACGGAAACTGATCACTGATTTAGGATAAAAAAGATCGATGCCCGTCCTTCTCCTGGACTGAGTCTTCTGTGCACTTAGCCAGAGCACCAGGGGGCATCTGTGCTTTAAGGAGGACAGGAGTCCCCTCACCCAGGGCTGCACTTTCCAAACACCTTCCCAAACTCTGTTGTGTTGGATCCTCCCACAACCCCAAAAGATGCTTCATTCTGTTTTCTCCATTTCACTCGGAGAAACCGAGGTCACTGAGCTTACACACCTTTTCCCAAACTACGTCTCAGTAAACGCAGAGCTGCGGACTGACCCCAAGTCCTTAACTCAACACCCCACGCTGGCTGTGCTCCTCCAGCCAGGAATAACCTTGTCTCTCCAAGCATCTAAATCTCTTCGAGGAACTCGTCCAAGAGGCAGGTGGCTCGCGCTGTGGACAGAACATGAACTTTAGAAATTAGAACCTCTTCCCAACCCACGCCTGCCCTGGAAGGTTCTGGAAGGATTCTATGGCATCGAGCTGATAGATGTCCACTTCACCCAGGCCCACCCATCCCCCGCAACTATCAACCCTGAGGTCCACCCCAAAGGGCTGTTTGGAGGAAGCACCACACACTCCCCCGTTCAGCCCGTAGAGGCAGTGTGTCCCAGCAGGAGAGCACTTATGCGGAAAGTGAGATAAGCAGGGTAAGTAGAAAAAAGAACAGGATAAATTACAGATATCGCATTTCTACAGGCACTAAAATTCCAGGGAAAAGAGAACGTGGCCAGGCGAGCTGAGGATCACAAGCTGGTTTTCCCAGTGGGCAAATCTGCTGATTCTGGGCTCGGACGGATGGGAAGAAAGACTAACCAGCAAAGCCCTCGGCCGCCGTGCAGGCGCCGAGCGGCAGGCTGGGTGTCTGAGACGCTCAGACACACACCTGGACATTTGGGGGGCCAGCGGTGGAGACCGGCCGTGGAGACGGCTCAGAGCCCAACGCTTCCAAGAGTCAGGGTGGAGCCGCCTAAGAAACCTTGCTGTTCTCGGGAAGCACAGGCCCCCCCAGGGAGGGGGCCTGCCTGCGAAACTCGGCCAGCCTCCCCCTCGGGACGTTTGGAGGTTGTGTGTCTCCTTGGGGCCCCAGGCCGGAGTCGGGGGCTCTGGAAGCCCGTAGGGCGGCTCTGGCTGCCCGCTGTCCGGGGCTGAGCCGTGAACACGGGCAAACCAGAGGCTGAGCCGGCCCGTCCCTTCCTGTTGCTTCTGCCTGTTGTTTACAGTTAACATTCCCGCCCTCCCACTGGCGCAAGGTGGTAACCAGACTGCCATCCAGACTGGCATTCTCTACTTTCTGTTAGTCCATTGACACTGAATGAACATGGACAACCGGGTCTAAATCTGCCCTCTGGACGCCGGTTTTCTGTTGGATCTTTCGGGGTTTGCTCCTCTGATGCTGCACTATTTCTGCCTTATTTGGGGTCCATTGAACATTTTTTCAGTGGTTTTTAAACTAGACCTCTTCACTACTGTCTTGTGAATGGTTACTCTGGGGATTATATTATCCATCCTTATCATGGTCTGTTTGGAATTAATATTGTACCACTTCCCTTCACATCCAGCCTCATGCTTCACACGTGTGAGGCCTTTAAAAAGGTATCACTTCATTTCCTGACTCCATCCTTTGTGCTACTGCTGTTCCATCTTTTCCTTCCACGTGTTAAATCCCCAGGTGATGTCTTTGTTTTGCATAAGTCATGTGTCTGTTAAGAAAATGGATGGAAGGAAGCGGATGGTTTCTGCATCGACCCACACACTTAGCATCCACTGCTCCTCACGTCTTCCTGTAGATCCCGATTTTTATCTCGTATAATTTCCCTGAAGCCTGGAGAACATCCTTTAGTATTTCTTCCAAGGCAGTCTGCAGGCAACACACCCTCACAACTTTCGTTTGTGGGAAAATGCCTTTATTTTTACAGCCACGTTTGAGGGATTTTTCACTGGATGTAGAATTCTGGGTTGACGTCGCTCTGTTTCTCCTTTCAGTCCTTTACGCTGTCGCTCCGTTATCTCTGGCCTCCACTCTTCTGATGGGACGTTTCTGTCCTGACGTCATGGTCCTCTGTATGTGGTGGGTCCATGTGCTCAAACTGCTTTCAGGATTTGATCTCCATTCTTGATCTTCAGGAGTTTGCCTAAATGTGGTTTTCTTTGTATGTATCGTTCCAAGGGACTGCTAAACTTCTTAGGTCTGTTTTTCAAATTTAGGGCATATTTGGCCATTGTTACCTCAAAGAATTGTTGTAACCACATTCTTATGGTCTACTTTTTCTAGCATCCAATTACATCACTACATTGTGCAATACTGTCTCACTGGTTAGTGGCACTTCGCTCTTTTTTTTCCATTTCCTCTTCTCTCTTCTGCAGATTGCATCGTGTTCACTGAACTGTCTCCTAATTCATTACTTCTTTTGATCTTCCACTTCCATTCTGTTGTTTAGCCCAATTCAGTGAGTTTTTTCATTTAAGTAATTCTATTTTTAGTGCTGAATGTCTTTTTGACTCCTGCTTATAATTTCTACTCCTTTGCCAACAATCCCTGTCTGTTCACCCATTAAAATTCATTTTGTAAAGTTCTTTAACATGTTTACAATAACTGCTTCAAATGTTTTGTCTAATAAACCCAGCATCTAGGCCATCCCAAAAGGTTTTTATTCACTGATTTTATTTCTTGCAATGGACCTGGTTTTCCTGTTTCTTTTTTCTCTAGAAACATTTTATTGTACACAAGACATTGTGATCACTCACTATAGGAGTTCTGGATTCTGTTATGTTCCTCTGAGGACTTGTGGGTGTTTGTTCTAACAATTAACTCGACTGCAGGTGAGCTGCCTTAACCACAGTCTGGGTTCTATGTGCTGTGATGTGACCCTGTGGAAATACCAGCCCCTCTGACTGGCAGAACTCAACCTCCAAATCCAAAGTTATTTTCAAAGTGTTTAACTAATTTGAGGCATTGTTACATTGGGGAGGAGTAGCCTTTACTCTGGGGGGTGTCCCCCCTCTGAAGCCGTGGCCTCCCCGTGTTTCCCTAGGTGCTCTGGCTCGCCTGAGACACCACCACCCAGGGCTCCTTGACCTCTGAATAACCTTTGTCCTCAAACCCACAGCCTGCTTGACTTCACTGGTCTCACCACCTGCGTGCAGCCCAGGCTTTGGGAAGAGCCCCGAGAAAGTCCCCCACAGATGTTGGCCACCTCCCAGCAGAGGTCTCTGTGCTCCAGCCTTGAGCTGGGTCTTATCAGAGCTACAATCCAGCCCAAGTCCAGCCCATTTCATGACTGAAGCCATAAGCCCTTCCCCCTTCTGCCCAACAGAGGAAAGTGAAACTCCAACTTGAGGGATAAAATGTCACCTAGAGTCATTAAAGCTCTTTACACACAATATGTGACACAGAATAAAGCAAAATATTACTAGGCAGGAAAGAAGTTAAAAAAAAATAAAGTCTCTAATTAAGAGGAAAAGTGGACCAATGATTCAGATATTAGACTTAGCAGCAAAAACGTTTTCAACTCTGATTAATAGTTCTATGAATAGTAGAAAAGATCGACAGTGTAGGTGAAAAGATGGACATTTTGACATGTATAACTGGAACCTATAAATAAGTGAAAATGCACTATCTGAGTATTATTCAGTTATTAAGTATTGACTGATTATTAATATTTAATTGACAGGTTTGAAATCATATTGGATGGAGCCAAACACAAGGTTGGTGAACTGTAAGTGAAGTCAGAGTCACGGAGATTAGACCCAGGGATGGAGTCGTGCAGGAGTCCCCAGCAGGCTTGGGATGAGTGCGATCGTAGCAGCATGGGGACAGGGTGATGAAAGGGTCAAGGAAGTGATGACTGAAACTGATCAAGCACAGCCGCACACAGACTCATGAAGCTCAGCAAACCTCACGCAGGACAGAAACCCGAAAATATGCTGGTAGATGCATTATGGTCACAATGCTAAGAGATGGGGGAGGAGAGGGGGGGAGATGGAAACAGACAGAGGGAGGGAGGGAGGAAGATCTGAAAAACAACCTAGGGCTAAAAAAAAAATCACCTTTAAAGAAACAATAATAAGAGCTCACTTCTCAAGAGAAAGGATTGAAACCCAAAGATAATGGAATGTTATTTTTAAAGCATTAAAAGAAAAAGGGTGAACCCTGTAAAAATGAAGATAATTTTTAAAAATAAGCCTTTGGATTAAAATATATATATATGAGCAAAGTAGTGCCAGCAAACTTAACTACAATAAATACTAAATTAAATTAATCAGTCTGAAAGGAAAGGTCTTAGATAGAAACACAGAATTGCATGAATAAATGAAAATAACCAGAAGGTGAAAATACATGGGCCGGTAAAAATGAATATCAACTGTAGACACAATAGTAGTAATGGCTTGTGGAGTTTCAAATACATGCAGAATTAAGATGGATAATAATCACCATGAAAGCAAAAGGCAGCAGGGGTAAATGGAGTTGAAACATTCAGAGAAGTGGTAAAAATACCATTTTATTAGACGGTGAGAAGTCAAAGATGCATGTTGAACTATCTGCAGTAACAGAAAAATCATAAAAGAAGGTATACAGAGCAAGGTACTAGAAAAAATGAAATTAAAAAATATCAGATTAATCCAAAGGGTCTGGAGAAAGGAAAGGAAAAAAGGACACAGAGCTGCTTGTTCGACCAGGAATTCAGTGGTCATGTGACAGCTCTGGACCCACTCACATCAGTAACAACATAGGGGTGAAACAGGTGCCAGTGATGGTCTGTTTCTTGATCTGGGGGCTCATTACTAGGTGTGCTCAGATGGTGGAACTGTAAACTTAAGATTCGTACACCTTTCTGTTTGTATTTGTATTTGATATATTCTTTAAAATGTATCTTTAAGCATTCTGGAAATGCCTACATTTTGGAAAGCTATAAACCAAAACGCCAAAGGCAACAGAAAAGGAGCTCATCAAAGATATTTGTGCCTTTTATGTGCATTTTCCAGTATCTTAACAATTTAAACCTCTGTACTTTGCCTAGTTGCCAAAAATGTAAATATACTTAAAAGCCAATGGAAAATAAACACATACAGAGATGGTCAGGCCAAAGTGCCTCCTGAGACCCTCCTAAGCTTCCGCCCCTGACGCCTCACCTGGTGGACATGGTCCTTCTCCCTGGCCCTGCCCCGGCCGTCTTACTTGGGTTCCAAGTTGAGAGCAGAAACAGAAACAAACCGATTACAAATGTAGAGCTCTTAGCTACTAGGGGGCCCGAGAAGGCTGTCATGTCCTTCTTCCCTCCTCCACCCGACCTCCTGGCAGTGGGGTCGGATGCCCCGGGGGGCTGCCCGGGAAAGCCTCTGTGTCTCTCTTGGTCCAAATTCTGGGGGCAAAAAAAAAAAAAATTCCAACAGCCTCCGGGGATCAAAGTGCAACTACGAGGACAAGAGTGGGGACAGGGCGAGGACAGGTGGGCTCGAGGCCGCTCCCACGTGGCCAGAGTCCAGTGACGCCCCCGGCCCGGCCCCTCTTCTGGCAGCGCTGGGTCAACCTGGACGCGGGGAGAACGTGGACGGGGGGAGGGTCTCCGCTTAGACGACCTACAGGCGCCCAAACCCACCCGGCCAGGACTAGACTCCTCCCCACCAGACACCAACTCCTCCTTCTTGCACACATTCCCCCAAGTGGAAACCCGGGCGTCACCCCTCCCCACCCCGTGGGCCCAGGTTCTGAGGAGCCCACCTGAGACTCCCTCCAGCCTGTGCCTCTGCTTCCCCGTGGCCATCAGCCCCGACCTGTCACACTGACCTTCACCCTCCCCTCACACGCCGGCCCTGCTGGCCCCGTCACGTCAACACCCCTGCAGAGCGCAGAAGGTCCCACGCGGCCGGCCAGCTGGGTGAGGACCGGCCCTCCCAGTGACGCGGCCGGGGCTGCTCCCGTCGGGTCCCCGCCGGCACCACCAGCCTCGCTTCCCGCATCCCTGTCCTGAGCGCTGCCACGCGGCTTCCCGCAGATGCCCAACAGAGCCATGCCATGTTCCACATCTAAGGGACCCAGGGCCCCTGTGGGGACACAGCGGCCGAGAAGGTGCCCGCCTTCCTCAGCCCTGCACTGGACACAGAGCCCAGGGAGGAGCTGGGCCTGCCCCGCCGGCTCCAGGCCGCTGCACCGCAGACAGATGAACCCTCAGATGATGTCTTAAAGCGAGAGGAGGAGGGGGTGGAAGGTAGCAGCACACAGTTGGGGAGCCGCTCAACTTCTGTGCAAACCAATGAGTAAAGCAGCCCTTGACAACTTCCCCAACTGCTGCCGACGGGATAATTGGGCCTAATTTCTTAATGTTAATGCCGTTGTTGCACTTGGCTTCTGCTAATGAGATGTAAATATGTGTTGCGGGTTCGCGGATTTGTTGTATTGCAGGGTAGCTAAACTGCCATTGGCCGGAAGGTTAGACTTGTACTTGCTTATTTTTAGTATCAAGTGACCCCAAACGGCAGAGGAAGTGAGGCTGGGAGGGGTGGGCGTGGCGTCGGCCCCCTTCCCCTCTGCTCCGGGGGGAGAAGGAAGGTCTAGGGCCCCCCAAGCCTGGAGGTTTTGGGGTGGGGAGTGGACAGAGAGGAGGGCTTCCTGGACCGCGTCCCTCCCAGGCCACCAGCCCTCAGGAGCCGCAGGTGCATTCAGACCAGAGCTCTCGCGAAGGAGCCGACACAGCCGGGACCTCCCTGTGTCCAACTTGTCCCCGAAGGGCAGGCCTCCTGCAGTCGCCTCGCCCCGAGGAGGAATGTTCTGTGGAGGATCTGATTCGATCCCTGCCCCGCAGTCTTAGTGGGGTCTCTGCACCACCCTCTCTCCAGAACAACCCTCCAGATGCTTACAGGAGGGCACGAGGTGCCCCCCAGCCTCCTCCTCGTGGGGACAAACAGTCACAGTCCCCAGCCCTTCCTTCCCACCGACGTTTCTCTGAGACCCTCTGCCGTCGCCCCTCGGGTCTCGTCAGAGCCGCAGGCCCCTGACTGGGGAGGACACCCTTTAGTCAGGGTCAGGGCAGCAGAAGTGTCTTCTTACCGCTTGGTCTTAGGAGGACGATGCTGAGAAATGGGCAGCGTGCCTCTGGGGGGGCTCCCAGCGCCCCCCTGCCCCCCGCCGCCCAGGGCCGCCTCCAGGCCACTCTGGGAAAGGAGCTGGCACACCACGTCCTCCACGTTACACTGCGCACACTGTTTCTCCTGGAGGCATCCGCGTTTAGGCCCAAAAGCTTTACAATCCAAAGACATGAATATCTAAAGGTGGAATTTCCTAGGCCAGGAAGATTAACAAAATCAATTTTATAAAAAAACATTCAGGCTTCCCTGGTGGCGCAGTGGTTGGGAATCTGCCTGCCAATGCAGGGGACACGGGTTCGAGCCCTGGTCTGGGAAGATCCCACATGCCGCAGAGCAACTAGGCCCGTGAGCCACAACTACTGAGCCTGTGCGTCTGGAGCCTGTGCTCCGCAACAAGAGAGGCCGCGATAGTGAGAAGCCCGCGCACCGCGATGAAGAGTGGCCCCCGCTCGCCGCAACTAGAGAAAGCCCTCCCACAGAAACGAAGACCCAACACAGCCAAAAATAATTAATTAATTAATTTTTTAAAAAAAAATATATTCAAAACATTTCCCTATCAGGGAGGGGTGCAGACACAGCCCCACCAGTGACGACGCCCTGTCTACGTGGCAAGTGTCTCCCTGTGTTTTACTACAGTGTTTTCCATGCGAGCCTCTCACCGTTTGCCCTTCTTTACTTTCGTGAAAGCACCCAGTGAAGCAGAAAGTCAGGAGACCCGCCCTCTAGTCCCAGTTCACATGGTAACAGAGTCTGGGGAAAACACATCCTGGCATCGAGGGTAAGGTCACCTGGTCTCCCTCCTCTGAAGTGTGAACATCTTACCACTTGCTCCAGGCAAGGGCACCCCCGCCGGTGCTTGAATCCTTCTAAGAAGCCCTCGTCCCCAAGCAGGTGCCCCCCCGCCCCGGCAGCAGCTCCGAGGGTAGGGGCTTGGGGGACCTCGGAGGAGGCTGTGTTCCCGAGGGAAGAACTCACCCTTCCCAGCCGCCCTGTGTTCTCGGGGACTGGCTGTTACCTCCCTTTCCTCATCTGTACGACAGGAAAGATAATCTCCATCCCAAAGCGATTATTGTGCGGATAAAATGAGATTATGTTTGTAAAGTGCCTGGCCTGTAGTAGGAGGGTGATTAGTGTTAAATCTCATCCTTCTCTGCGTGCGGCCCCTTCGAATCCTGCAGGTGGCCTCCTTCTGCTGAGTCGAGCATCATGTGTAAGGGTCCCACGTCCTGTCGGGGTCCCGGTTTCCTCCCGAGAGTCACCTGGGAACAGCCCCATGGGCCTCTCGACTGTCAGGGGCCATGCGGTGTCAGCGCCATCACGGACGTGGCCGGATGCCAGAGCCTCTGGTTTTCTGTCGGGGCACTTCCCTCTGTCCCCCTTTCTATCCCTCCATTCCCCCTTCTCTTCCTTCTCTTTCTCTGGCTGCCCCATCCATCCCAGCCCCTCCCCTCCCCTCCCTTCCCCTCCCCAGGCCTCCCCCACTCCAGTGGGCTAGCAGGGAGCAGGACCTGGAGATGCTCAGGGTTCCTCCACCAGCCTCCGACCGAATGTGTAGCTGTTCATTCCCAAGTATGATTGGTGGAAAAACTAAAAGCTCATTGGTTTCACAACAACAGAACAATAGGTCCACTAACAGGAAGCTCACTGAACACTCTGCAAACCAGCCAGGCAGCTGATGAGATGGCTCTGGTGTGACTCACGGTTTCCTCGAGGCCCCGCAGGCCTGAGTCTCCCTTGCTTGGCTGTCTGGACACCGGGCCCTGTCATCCCAGCTTTTGGCTGGAGAACTTGGCTGGGAACCCACCCCGTTCCTAAGTCCTCCTGACAGCACGCGGAGGATGCGGGGTGCATTATAGGCTTAGCTCGGCGCCCCGTTTTCTTTGTCCTCTGCATCTGATATGCTCACTCAAATCACGAGGAATCTTCCTGCGGCCGCTGCTGGACCTCTGCCAGAGCAGCCGTGTCCATGTGTGGGCTTCAAGTCTGGGCACGGTCGTCGCTGTGCGTGTTTGAGAATTTAAAAGAGAAACTAGCGACCCCGAGGGTGGCTCTCTGGGAAGAAGAGGACTGTGAGGTCGGCGGGGCTGCAGAGACCAGAACAAGCCGCGCCCGGACCTCCTGGAGGGGACCTGAGCCCAGGCTCCCGTGTGTGAGGCTCAGAGCCCGGTGGACACCGCTGGCCAGGCTCAGCCTGGGGGTGGCTCGTCCTCCCTGGAAAATGACCCTATGAGCGCCCACGTGCCCTCATTCACTCCATAAACACTTGTCTGGCGTCCACCGTGTGCCTGACCCCACGCTCCGCCCAGCCGTCAGGTGCAGAACAAAGCAGAACAGGTCCTTGTGTTCAGGACAAATAACCTCAGGTGGCCGTGGTGGTGAGAGCAGAGCAGCCAAGAGCTGGAAGGAGACAGGAGTTAGGAAGATCGGGCAGGAAAGCCTGTCTGCCTACAGCCCGGAGGCTGGGACACGGCAGGCGAGGGGCAGGACGCCGAGGGATCAGAGCCGAGGCCGGTCCAGCGCCACTCTTACTGACTGCTCTCCTCAGACTTCGCTCCACCTGGGGTCAGACACCACAGTTTCCCCGTGTCTTTATGTGATGCGGGTTTTGACAGCATCGGGGCAGCTCTGCACATCTGGACAGTTTGCTTGGGGACCATCAGACAATCCCGGGGCCTGAGTTTCTGCATTTCTGGAAAGGTCATGTTTAGGAAGAGGGGGTCTCACAGCTGGAGAGGAATGTAGCCAGAGTGGCCTAGGCTCCGGGCGGTGGAAGCGGAGGGCGTGGGGAGGAGGCTGCGAAGGAAGTGGGTCATCTCTCGGTTCTGAGCTCACAGCTCCTCCTGCAGATCCCAGCCCTCCAAGCCCTCATCAGCCGGCTTCCAGGTTCCCGGGCCTCGCGTGGGGCGATGCGGACGCCCAGCCTGCCGGTTGCTACACCCACAGGCCCCCGACCCTGGTGCGTGGGCACCAGAGCAGCCCTGGGGTGGGGAGCGAGGGGAGACGGGAGGGGGCGGGGAGGAGGCCGACATCCCTCCAGCAGGGCCTGGTGCGGCGCCAGCTTCTGCTTCGTTCCGCAGAGCGGTCAGTGGACGGGGCACGGACGGGGATTCGGCTCCTGGGCCCCGTGAGCAGGCCTTGATCCTCCCCCACCCTGGCCCCCAGCTCCAAGCCCAGGGGTCCTTCGGCACCTCCTCACCACCCGACGCCCCCAGCCTCTTCACAGTGCTCCCTCCTGCGTGCACACACGCAGACACTCACATGTACACACATGCATGCAATCCTCATGCGCACGTTCACACACACGCACACGTGCTCACACACACAGACACTCACATGTGTACACATACATGCAATGCTCACACATGCGCACGTTCACACACACGCACACATGCTCACACGCAGACACATGTGTACACATACATGCAATGCTCACACATGTGCACGTTCACACACACGCACACATGCTCACACGCAGACACTCACATGTATACACATACATGCAATGCTCACACACGTGCACGTTCACACACATGCACACATGCTCACACGCAGACACATGTACACACATGCATGCAATCCTCATGCGCACGTTCATACACACGCACACATGCTCACACGCAGACACTCACATGTGTACACATACATGCAATGCTCACACACGCGCACGTTCACGGCGGGCGCACAGACCCTTCCCGAGCATCCTTGCTCCGCGGCCCCCTCTCAGAGGCAGCCCCAGGCCCCGCCCTCCAGCCTCTGAGTTCAGAGTCCGCGTCTGTCCCTCACCTTGAGTTTCTTACTCCTCACATCCTGGTGGTCGGCACTCCCCAGGGGCTACAGCAGCTGGCATCAGGGTCCTGCGACCTGACCCCAGCAGAGAGGGTTACTTCCACCCCTCGCTGGGCCCCTCGTGCAGATGGCAGCTCCTCCAGCCCCTCCCCCTCTTCCCTCCAGCAAATGTTAATTATACATGAAGCTTGCTCCAGCAGAAGGGTTATAATTAATTTATGTCAGGACCGTAATAGATTCCAACACAAACTGCTCCATCGCATCCAACTGTTCTCTGACTGCTGTTGGCTGCAAAGCATGATCCCGAAATTCACTGCAGGATGTGCCTCGCTCCGCCTGCCCCTCCCCAGCTCCCAGAAAGAGGAGACGCAGGTCCGGCCCCCCCTCAGGCCAGGCCAGGTCCCGCAGACCTGGCACGGAGTCCCAGCTCCTCCTCGTAATTGCTGTGTGACCCACGATGTTCACCCAACTTCTCTGAGCTCCAGCTTTCTTGTTTACAAAGTGGAAGAGTAGGTAATATTTGTGAGGATTGAATCAGGCAGACTTTGGTAAAACACTCACCACAGCTTCAGACACTTGCCGTGGACTCAACAAAAGAAGTCACAACAGCAGCTAAGCTGTGACAGCGTTTCTGTGTGCTGGGCACCCTGCTGGCTCCCCCCACCCTCTGGGGTGGGGTCAGGCCCCTCCGTGTTGTGGGCAGAACTGTCCTAATGGTGTGGTCCTTCTTCACCCAGTGGGCGGAGGCGGAGGGTGGGCCCAGCTGCTGCCACACAGGGTCCCCTCAGGGAGCAGGGCGCAGGTTGTTCACTCCAGGGGGGGTGCGGCTTGCTGTCCCCCCCGGACCCCCAGGATGTGAGGAGTAAGAAACTCAAGGTGAGGGACAGACGCGGACTCTGAACTCAGAGGCTGGAGGGCGGGGCCTGGGGCTGCCTCTGAGAGGGGGCCGCGGAGCAAGGATGCTCGGGAAGGGTCTGCGCGCCGGGCGGAGAGGGCCGGGTCGGAGGAACAAGCCCCCAGGACCCCGAGAGGGCGCGTCCTTCTTGGCCGGCTCCCAGGATCGCCCAGGGCCCGTGGGGGCCCCCCACTGCTCTTCCCGAAACTCGTTTTCTCTGAGCGTTTGTACCGTTTCCCACCCCTCAGGCAGCTCACCAGCGGCTGAGCGCTTTGCTCTGTGTCACGAGCACAGACACACAAGCGTCCGCAAGCGCCTGACGCTCTGCGCCTGGTCAGGCCACCCTCAGCCTTGGACGGGGTCCCTCCCTCTCCAGCCCGTGTCCTGGGGACACCTTGTGGTCCTGAACCGGTTCCCCGCTTAACCCGGATTTGGGCGTCTTCAGAGCATCGATCAACTCCTAATATTTTAAATATTTTTTTGTTATTTGGTTATTGGCCGTGTTACCCAGTAAAATGTCAGATTTGGGGTTATGGGGTTTTTGAAATTTTTTTAAACTACTGCATCCTCAACGCCTATAATGGTGTCTGAGACTTAGTAGGTTTTCAGTAAATAGTGTCTAGGGAAGGAAGGGGTGAAAGGAAATGCTTTGTCCTTCTCCGCTCCTTTGTCTGCAGCAAAGCAGGTCAGGAAAACACAGTCTGTCTGCAGTAGAGCTGCTGGGAGACAGCCATGGGTGTGTCCACACACACGTATGCACACAGGTACCGTGTCGGGAGTGGGGAGGGCCCAGCAGGAGGAACTGTCCTGTCACTCAGGAAGCCGCATTCCAGGAGGGAAGAGGCCACGGGCTTGAAGGAGAAAGACGTCAGACAAGCAAACTGACCCTCAAAGGACGTGCAGGACAGTGCCGGCCAGACCCGAGGGCTGTCAATGACCGCAGAGACAGGCTGGTCCATTTCCCACGAGGCCACCCCGCAATCCCAGCTTGGGCTGGCCTGCAGCGAACGAGGGGATCAGGGGTGTGGGAAGCGGGACCCTCACGCCCAAGCCCCTCCAGGTGGCCACCGCCCACCTGTGCTCTTTCCTGGCGTGAGGGGTCGCTGAGCCTGGGCCAATGCCCCCACGTCTCCGAGCCCAGGTTCCCGTGGTGACCCCACGAGTCAGCTGGCACAGGACAACTAGGGGTCCCTAGTGGTCAGACCTCCGCTCACTTCAGAACAGTCTCGGTTTGGACAATAAGCTGTCTTGTGACCCTAAAGCAAATCCCTTTTAGAGTTTTTGTGAGGATTCCATGAGCTGGTACATGGGGCGGAGGCCAGCGCATGGGACAATTAAATACAAATCCTGCCCGGGTCCTGCCTGGCCCAGCCCCCAGGGCCCCGTCCCACTGCCCCTTTGATGCTGGGGCCCGTCCCTGAGGCCTCCGCGCTCTCCTTCCAGCCCCTCGGGATCTGCTGCTTTTCCCTCCCCCCGCTCCTAGCATCTGCCTGTCCCCAGCTGAGTGATTCACAGGCCACTAGGTCTCGTGGAGGTTGTCGCCCTGCCTGGGGGCCCACGGCTCCGCGACGGATGCTGTCCTGTCCTGGCCACACTGGTGATGGACGAACGCGGCTGCTTAGGGAAGCTTCCCTTATCTCACCTGCAAAGGCTCCCTCTTCCTCATCTTGAAAAATGGATGGCTGGCAGATATGGGAGCCATGACCACTCGTCAGAGCCTTCACCGGGACTGATGGAGGGAATCTCTGCTCTTTGCAAAGAGAAATTTTGCAGCGATAGCCTCTCCCTGGGCTTTGCCTGCCTCTCTGAGAGGAAGCACGGACGGTGGAGGCTGGAAGGAAGTTTCTGCAGATGGGGGGGGGGGGTGCTGGTGGCAGGCACAGAGCTCCAGGTCAAGAGCCCAGGCTGGCACGCGGGTCCTCCCTGCTCTGAGCCTCCCGCGGAAGAACCCCAGGGGGACCCGAGCCCAGAGCAGAGGCTGGACGGTAGGAAGAGACACTCCACAGGCCAGCACCCTGGCCGGGGAGGACTCTGCCCACAGAGCTTGGTGCTGGGACTGGACACCCCGCCGGACTCTGCCCTTCGTGACCGTTCACGGGGGCTGCCAGGCTAGAAGGAAAGTGAGAACCGCCAAGCCCTGCAGTGTTGAGGATACACACACTTACCCAGCGCGCTGCGGCCTGAGAGGCACGTTTACCCGGGCGTCCCCGCGTGCAGGCCTCCTCTGATCAGTGCTTGGGTATAAGCGGGTGTTGCCGGGGGGCTGCCCTCGGGGAGCGGGGCCCAGGGTCAGAGCCTCAAAGTCCAGAGGAGGCCCCGACCGTCAAGAGCAGGCGGGGTCCCTCAAAGCGCGGGGAAGGGATCCTGAGCCCTGGGCTGGCCTGTCTCCAGCTCAGAGCCAGGGATCTGCCTGAGACAGGAGGCCTCGGGAGGAGGGAGGGATGGCCCTTGGGAGCAGGTGCTGGTCAGCACGGTGCCTCCTTGTCCCCAGGCTGGCCCTGTCCTCCAGTCCTCTCTAGGAGAGTGGGGGACAGATGAACCTGGCCCTGAGCTGAGCCCCACCGCCGGCCCTTCACGGGAGACACCTCTCCCAGCGTTACCCCTGGACCCAATGTCCACGCACGTGGGACGGCCAGTGCCCGGAAGGAACTCAAAAAATTGCCAAATGGATAGATGGACTCAGCCCATAATGTATTATGTTTTCTGCCTGTATGTCCTCAATCTGCAGGTTCCTGTCTTTCACTGGCTTTGTCGATTTCTCAGCCAAGCCTCACTGAATGCGGCCCCATCCTCCCCATTCTCTCCTGGAGCCGACACGGGGCTTTCTGATTCTGTCCTCCAGGTCCTCTTCTCCGTGACGTTTGTCATCCCATCTCGGGCGCTGGCCACTGGGGGTGTCCTCACCTGTCGTCCATGCATTTTCTTCACTGCAAGTTCAGCTGCTCACCTTGCCTGTTAGTTTTTAATTTTAACACAATCTATGTTAATTTTGAGACATTAGGTTTTCAAACCCTTGTGTTTTTTATAGTGATTTCCTGTTCCTCCTCATGGTTTTATGCCTCTTTCTCTAATAATTTCTGTAGACTTTCACAGTGTTGTGTGACCCTCAGTCCTGGGGTTCAAGTACCCCAGTTTCTTGGGCTGCGGGGTCCAGCTCAGGAAAAGATGCCTGGGACATGTGTGACATTTTTATTGTGATCTCATAATCAGCAAGGACTTTTCTCTCCATGGGATCCTACATCACCTAAGTTCTCCGTTAGCTTCTTCCTGGCACACCAGACCTGGGATCGAGTTCATGTTCATTGCTCAGCTTGGGGACCCTGTCCTTCCCATCTCCAAACCCAGGCACGGCAGAGGCTGAGGTACCAGTGACGCCTGGGAGATTCTTCCCCCCAGACCATGGGCAGAGCTCCCCGGGGGAGGCAGGCTTCGCCTCTGAGGCTCAAGGTCGGCTCTCCCATCCCCGTGTGGTCAGAGCCCAGAGCCCAGATCCTTGCACACGTGGGCGCACAGGCACAGGGACACACGGGTGCATACATGCGGGCCCATACACACACACACACACATACACACACACACGAGCACACGCAGTCACTGCAGTGAGATCTCACACTGTTCCAGTGCTGGCTTTCAGTGCCTCCCCGGGGCTGTCACCTGGGGTCCCCATTTCTTTCTTGCATCCTCATCTGTACCTTCCAAGCACATGCATGTGGTCACTTGGTCAACACTCCTGTGTCTGTACGGACCCGGCTCTGCCTGCCTGCTGTGATGCCAGCGTCTGACGCCACACGGGTCCTGGGGGCGTGTTCTGCTCTGTGTCCCCTTTGGAGCATCCCCAGGGCACAGCATCAACTCACCACCGTCCCCCAGGATCTCGTCACATCCGCCAGACACTGAAGAGACACTTGGGCCCAGGCCCCCCCTTCTAGGAGAGGTAGAGTCAGGTGCCTGATGGGGGCCCCGGGCACCCCAGCTCTGCAGCCGCACCCGGCCTGACCCTCCTGGGATTCACAGACAAGAGGGAGGGACTTGATGAGTACAGCCCCGCCCCCGCCGGGACACGGAGGGCTCCAGCCCTGCTAGCCAGGGATTCCGCCAGGTACACGGTGGTTCCCGGTGCCCCTCGGCCCCTACTGACCTGACCACAGACCTGGGGCAGGTTGCTCACCGGAGGCTGGCCCTGCTGCACCCACTGCGCTCTCCAGCCTGGCCTGCATCCTCTTCGTGGTAACCAGGAACCTCCCCGGCCCTGCTCTCAGCGTCACACCTCGCATCCCTGGAGACCGCAAGACAGAAGACAGAAGGCACCCCACCACAGGCAGGGCCAGCACCGGGGCCCTGGCACTCGACCGAGCCGCTGACACGTGAGACCCTGCGGTGGTCCCGTAGGACCGACCAGTGCAGCCAGAGCCTCAGGACCCGAGCCCCAGCCCCCTCCCATGTGGCAGCAAGGGCCAGCCCGAGTCAGGCCAGACTCCCTGGAGAGGACGCCCCTGAGGGCCTCATCTCCCTGACCACCCAGCTAGCCCCAGCCATGCCCAGGGCTCGGGCACCTCAGCCCCGACCACACAGGGGCCAGCAGGTGCCCCCCGACTTCCTGCCCCACGTGGCGATGTCCTGAGAGGCATGAGGACAGTGCGGGCTCCTGTGCCCAGGGGGCTCCTGCCATGGCCCTGGTGGGAGTCGGCCCGGAGGAGTTGAGAGGTGGAGACGGGAGTCGCCGCCCCCAGCCTGGAGCTCCGCCCCTCCTCCCTCCCTCCTTCACCCTGTTCTCATTCCTTCCTTTGCCCAGGAGCCCATCAGACCCTGTGCAGCCCTCGCAGGCCAGCACTGCGCTGGGCACTAAGGAGGCAGTAATGGGTACCGAGGGGCGGGGGGAGGGGCGGGAGGAGGGGCCCGAGCAGACAATGCCCACCTCCCAGGGGAGGGCTGGGAGGGCAGGGGCCTGCACAGCAGCCAAGGGGCTGGACCCGCCCGAGAGCAGTGGAGCCGCGGAGGGCTTGCCAGAGGGGACCCAGCTCTGGCAGGGCTGCTGGCACAAGTGGGGTGGGGAGGCAGGTGCCAGGGGGGCAGTCGGAGGCTGTGGGACCAGCCCTGGGAGGTGCAGGGGGGCGGGGATGAGGGCAAGAGGGTAACCCTGAGGCCCCAAGTGCAGCAGACTCTGCTCCACAGGGGCAGGTGAGGCCGAGGCCGAGGCAAGGGGGCCCCCAGGCCTGGGAGGGTGGGGAGGAGAGGCCCTGGGCCAGCGTCTTCAAGCCCCCCACGCCGTGTGACGTGAGGACAGGCCCCAGCAGGCTCTCTCCGGGGAGGGAGGCGCTCATCCATGATGAATCCTCCTGGGGACCTCCGGGCCTCTGAAAGCAGCGGCGTTATTTAAAACTGGCTTGAATTTGGCCCAGGACAGAGACGCCTGCCTTTCTTGTTGATCGTCACCCCTGCTCCTGCAGCATCTCCCCGTTTCCTGAGAAGACGGGCAGCAGGTCCCCCTCGCAGCCCCACGTGGACGGCACCACCTCCCTCCACCCGGCTGCAACGGAGCCGGTCATTCCTCTTCTAACCTCGCCAGTTCTCAGAGGAAAGCTAATATAATCATTTCTGATGGCATTTTGGGGAGAAATCCAAGTCATTTGGTTCCTTTTCTGGACCACTCCGAGTCAGAAGACCACACAGGTCTCATGACAGCCATGGTGAAGGGGGGCTGGCCTGTCCCCTCGAGGCCAGCACAGCTCAGGTGGCCGGATCCTGGGGCCGGGCTTCTAGCCTGGGGAAGAAGGAGGCAAGGAGCAGCAGGAACCGTTGCTATGGAGACATTGCCCAGCGGGGGGGCAGCCGAGCTGTCAGCTGGACGTAACCTTGAAGGATTTCACAGGAGAGAGAAACAGCAAACAGGCACAGATACAGATACAGGATGTGAAGCCGACCTTTACCTGGGAGGCTGGGGAGGGTGAGAGGCCAGAAGAGATACCAGGGCCTGAGGGAAGGGGGATAGAGGGGGGAGGGGGGAGGGGAGATGGGAAGGGGAGGGAGGGGGCACAGGCAGCACCTCCTGAGAGCCGCCACACCCAGAAACCCCGGTACAAGGTGTCAACGGCCCCCCTGACCGATGAGGACACGTGTTAGGTCACGCATCCAGCGTCTCAGACCAGAAAATGATGCGGCTGGAGTTGGAACTCAGGTTTTTCTGACTCCAAAATCCACACCCCTTCTCCCACTGCCTGGTCCTGCTGAATCGGCCCAGAGACCCAGCTCCCTGGGAGGCGGAGGCTGCCGGGCTGCACACGAGTTGGACAGAAGAGACCCCTCTCTCAGCTGTGCTACTGGGAAGACACCCAGCTGTCTCCCACGTGGCTCTCCTGGGCTCGGGGTCCCCGGGGTTTGCCCCCTCCTGCCCTCCAGGAGCTGCGGGCCCTAGGCCTCTGGCTTCTGCATCCACGCTGAAACCTTCAAAGCAGTCAGCACCCACAGAGGATCAGGATGAAGATAAATACATAATTGGTACCGCTTTTCTAGCTAAAAGATAGGCTGTGCTGGACCCCCAAGAGCTGGTGAGCAGAGGCGCTGGAGCAGCCCCAGAGGCAGATAAAGACAAGCTCCTTTCACCACTTTGTTGCTCTATTCATCTTAGACTCGGAGTTGAGGACTAAGGACTGGAGACCTGGGGGCTCCAATTTCAAGAGACAGAAGCTTCCGCTGCAGAGTGGCCCTAAATTCTGGAAGCACAGATGGTAAAGCATAGGTAATAGACGGTTTTCCAGAACAGGTAGTTCTGGAAGCACAGATAGTAAAGCATAGGTAATAGGCATTGCATTGAAACACACAATCTAAGTGAGGACTCGAATCAATAATGTTATAAATGAAAGAGGAGGCATTTCGACTGAAGCCCAAAGGCTCCTAAGAGACCATGAACTTTTATAGGCCAACAAGTGGATAAACTGAAAGATACAGACACATTCCTAGAAACATACAACCTACCAAGTCTGAACCAAGAAGAAGTAAAAAAATCTGAACAGACCAACAGTGAGTAAGGAGATTGAATAAGTAATCAAAAACCTCCCAACAAAGAAAAGTCCAGCACCTAGTGGCTTTACTAGTGAATTCTAGAAAACATTAAAAAAAAATTGGCATGATTCATTCTCAAATTCATCCGAAAAAATTGAAGAGGAGGGAACACTTCCAAACTCATTTTATGAGGCCAACATTACCCTCATACCAAAGCCAAACGAGGATACTATAAGAAAAGAAAATTCCAGGCCAAAATCTCTAATGAACACAGATGCAAAAATTCTCAACAAAATACTAGCAAACTGAATTCATCAGCACATTAAAAGGTTCATACACCAGTGATCAAGTAAAATTTATTCCAGGGAGGCAAGAATGGTTCCATATCTTTAAATCAATAAATCTGACACACCACGTTAACAGAATGAGGGAGAAAAAATCGTATGATCATCTCAAGAGATGCAGGAAAAGCATCTGACAAAATTCAATGCCTTTTATGACAAAATCTGACAACAAATTAGGTGTAGAAGGAATGTACCTCAACGTAGTAAAGGACGTATATGACAAGCCCACAGCTCACATCAGATTCATTGTTCCTCTAAGATCAGGAATAAGACAAGGATTCCCACTCTCAGCACTTTTATTCAACATAGTACTGTAAGTCCTAGCCAGACCAGCTGGGCAATAAAAAGAAATAAAAGGCATCCAGTTTGGAAAGGAAGGAGTAAAATTGTCTCTGTTTGCAGATCAGATGATCTTATATATAGAAAACCCTAAAGACACCACCAAAAACTTTTAGTACTGATAAACAAATTTAGTAAAATTACAGGATATGGAATCAACATACAGAAATCAGTTGTGTTTCACTCGCAATGAGCTATAGGAAAAAGAAATTAAGAAAACAATCCCATTTATAATAGCATAAAGAATACTTAGGAGTAAATTTAATGAAAGAAGTAAAAGATCTATACACTGAACACTTTAAAACATTGATGAAAGAAATTGAAGACACAAATAAATAGAAAGATACGCCATGTTCATGGATTGGAGGAGCTAATATTGTTAAAATGATCATACTACCCAAAGTGATCTACACATTCAATGCAATCCCTTTTAAAATTCCAGTGGCATTTTTCACAGAAATAGGAAGAAACAGTCCTCAAGTTTATATGGAACCACAAAAGATTATGCACAGGCAAAACAATCTTGAGCTAAAAGAGCAAAACTGGAGACATCACACGTCCTGATTCCAAAATATACTACAAAGCTATAGTAATCAAAACAGCATGATACTGGCACAAAGACAGAGCCATGTAACAAAGAGAACCCAGAGATAAATCTATACATTTATGGTCATTAGAGCTTCTATAAGGTGCCAAGAATACACAGTGGGGAAAGGACAGTCTCTTCAATAAATGGTGTTGAGAAAACAAGTTATCCACATACAGAAGAATGAAATGGGATCCTTATACCATTCCATATACAAAAATCAACTCAAAATGAGTTAAAGACATAAATGTAAGACCTGAAACTGTAAAACTACTAGAAGACAACATAAGTGAAAAGCTTCTTGACATTGGTCTGGGCAATGATTTTTTGGATCTGACCCTAAAAGCACAGGCAACAAAAGCAAAAATGGACAAACAGGATTGTATCAAACTAAAAAGCTTCTGTGCGGCAAAAGAAATATTCAACAGCATGAAGAGACAACCTACAGAATGGGAGGAAATATTTCCAAACCATACATCTGACAAGGGGTTAATATCCAAAATATATAAGGAACACAAATAACTCGATATCAAGTAACCTAACTAATAAATGAGTAAAGCACCTGAATAGACCATTTTCCAAAGAAGATATACAAAGGGCCAAGAGGCACATGAAAAGATGCTCACCATCGCTAATCATCAGGGAAATGCAAATCAAAACCACAAGAAGATATCACCTCACACCAGTCAGAATGGCTATTATCAAAAAGACAAGAAATAGCAAGTGTTAGTGAGGATGTGGAGAAAAGGGAAGCCTCGTGCACTGTTGGTGGGAATGTAAATTGGTAAAGCCAATTATAGAAAACAGCATGGAAATTCATTTAAAATTTTAAAATAGAACAACCATATGATCCAGTGATATATCCCACTTCTGGATATATTTTCAAAGGAAAGGACATCTGTATCTCAAAGAGATATCTGTACTCCCATGTTGATTGCAGCAGCTTTCTCAATTGCCGAGATATGGAATCAACCCAAGTGTCCATCAACAGATGAGTGAAGAAAACTGTGTGTGTGTGTGTGTGTATAAAATGTGATATTACTCAGCCCTAAGAAAGAAGAAAATTCTGACACATACTACAATGTGGATGAATATTGAGGACACTACACTAAGTGAAATAAGCCAGCCACAAAAGGACAAATATTGTCTCAATCCAGTGTTTACACCTGAGAGGTGGGCGAGCTCAGCCTGGAGCCCAGGTGGATTCCAAAGTCTGATGGTCAGCACCACATGGCTGTCCTTCCCCAGGGCGGAGGCGAGTGGAGGGACCCCGGGAGAAGAGTGGGGGGCAGGTCCAGGAGGGGGGTGGTCTTCAGTCAGGAGGCCTTGAGCACCAGGCAGAGGGGGTACAGCAGCCGTCGGGGTCACCCACGAGGAGGGGCTTGGTCAGGGCGGACCCCGAATGGAGCCCCCCAGCAGAGCCGGAGCACCCGGACTGGAGAGTCTCCTCACAGGCTTGTGGGGAGTCAATGAGGTGCGTGAGCTGCAGGTGCAGGGCCGGCTCAGCACACGCCCCACGGATGTGAGGGCCGCCACTGTCTCATTTCTCAGCTGAGGAAATAAGGCCCAGAGAGGTTAAGTCACTCGCTCTGAATCACACAGCCTGTGAAAGGAAGAGGTAGGGGCTGAGCCGAACTTCTCGACCATTTGCTGCCCACCCCGCGCCCTGCCCCCCGACCCAGGTGGAAATGCGTGTGGGCAGGTGGGGAAGTTCTGCAAACCCACAGAAGCACATCCCACCGGCCTGAATCTCCCACCTCCTTCTCACCTCAATCCTCCTAATTAACCCGAAAGCTCGACAGAAGCCCCCAGTCCCTGTGTCCCCACCGTTGAGAGATGGGGTCCTGCCGGCCGGGAGAAGACACAGGTCCTGGAGGCCAGTCAGGCGACAGCTCTTCTCCTTCCCTGCAGCCCCAGGTCGCATCCCGGGGGCCCTGGAGGGGTCTCCTCCCCATCTCGGGGGAGCGGGCTGCTCTGCTGTGACAGGTGCTGGCGGCGGCACCGGAGGGACGGGCATCCGGTGCTTTCTCAGCTCCCCGGCCGTCCCTCAGCATGGACGTCCCCAAGCCGGCAGCCCCGGGAGGCGGGCGTGAGAGGCGGCAGTGGCTCTGTAGCAGCTCTATCGCCCCGTGTGGGTCGTGGGTGTGAGCAGGAGGCCTGGCCCAGAGGCCAGGGTGTCCCCAAGGCCAGCGTGTCCCCGGCAGAGGTGGGACCTGGGAGGGCCCGCCTTCCTCAGAGGCAGGCTCTCCTCCACACGGGGGCCAAAGGGGTTCACTTTGCCCTGAAACCTCGGTTGAGATTCTAGATTTCACTGGACACTAGGCACCGGGCTCTGAGCTGGGGAAATGGAGGCACGGAGGCCGCAGAAGTGGAGCTACCACAGAGGGACCCGAGGTCCCCCCACCCCGTTTCCCCTCTCTGCTCCCGTGGCCCCCCTTCCAGCACTTTGTTCCAGGCTTTTAACTTACTTTACTATGAGCTCGAAAAAAAATCATAATGAGGGAAGTAGATCTTCTTCCAGCCCAGCACATAAAGCGTCTTCCAGCCTGTCCGGACTACCTGCTCTCTGGTGGGTGCAGAGGACACAGCACCGCGCCCACCGCCCCCGCTGCCCTGGGCACCCCCCAGACTGCCCTCCCCCACGCCCCGTGCAGGGGAACTCGGCCTCTGAACCGTCAGCCCTGGAGGCCCCATGTGCAGCAGCACCGTCAGGGTTGCAGAGAATGAAACAATAAATTCAGGTTCCAAATCTCTAGGGTATTCAGTTCTAAATTTTGTCCTTGAGCCTTAGAAACCAGACAGATCTAGACAACAATGTAGTGCAGGGCAGTTACCCACGGGCACTGGGAAAATACTCACACATGGGCCCTGGGAGCGGACAGGCTGGGAGTCAGGAGGCAGCTCAGTGTCCTGCCTTCGTGACAACCCTTTGAAGCGGGTCCCACTGTCCCTGTTTCACAGATGAGAAAACTGAGGCTTAAGAAAAGAAATAAGCAGCTCACCTAAGGATGCACAAGTCGTGACAATGACCCTGGCTTGCACCTGCCAGCCCGATGCTGACGTACTCCTTCCCGCCTGCTCTTTGGTGGAGGGAGCCCTGTAGGTTAAGGCGGGCTGGACTGGATCCTGCTCTGCCCCCTGGGCTGTCTGTCCTTGGGCCAGCTGATTAGCTCTCTGTGCCTCAGTTTCCCCAGGAAAAGGGGAATGAGAGCAGTGCCTGCCCCACAGGGTGTCGGCGCGTGTGAGCCCCGGGCCCACGCTGCCCTCGCCACATCCGCTCTGCGTCCCCCTCCCCGCTGCTCAGGGCAATGTCACCAACATCAGGCCCTTGGTGTGCTCACCCCTCAGGGTCAAGAGCCTCGCTGCCCCAGGGGACGGGGTGTACCACAACCTAGCTTGTCTTCTGAAAGCCAAGTTGCAAGTCTTCTAAGCAAGAGGGGCTGCTCGGGGCAGGAGCCATGCGTGGTGACAGGAGGGAGGCCCCCAGAATTAATTGCTCACCACATGTCACCACTGGTGACAAATTTGCAATTACTGTCTTCCTAGGAAGAAAAATGTCCCATCCTCTCCCAGCTCCGGTCCCCACAGCCTCCAGCCTGATTTAAGCCGGTCTGGAGGTAGCACCTGCCGGTTCCAAGGGGGAAAATGACACCCCGCCCCACCACCCAGAGGAGAAAAGGACCCCGGGCCTTAAATGACAGGCTGGTCTTTCTCATCTGTTTAATCAGAAAGGGACTGGCCATGCATTGATATCCCCAAGATGGGGCCTCTGATTTGGATGGAGGCTGGCGGAGTCTGACGTGGGGCAGGACTGGGAAGGATGACATTCATTTCCCAGGACGGATCCGGGGGAGAACCCTGCCTGCTCCCTGTCCCCACCCGGCCTCAGATCTCTGCTTCAAGGTTCATCAGAGCCAGCTTGGGAAAAGGACCAGAATAAACGGTGGTGAACGTGGAGCCTGCTGTGGGGATGGCAGCCCGCCTGGCCCGACGTGGCATGGTGGCTGAGCCATACCGTGGGGTCGCGGCCCGGGTGCCAGTGAGGGTCCCCTGAGCCTCTGAGGCTGTGGGGTCGGTCGTCACGGCAGTGCTGGGTCCAGTGCCCCTCCCTCCAAGCCCAGCTCCCACCCTTGCTTCTGAGCCTGGCGGGCAGCCGTGTGGCAGCCTGCTCTGCCCCCGGGTCCCCCACTAGGGCCCGCAGGGGGGAGCACGGTCACCTCCCTTCCCTCCACCCTGGGCGTAGTGACGAGGGGTTAGGGGTGGGAGAGAGAGAGCTCTGCGAGGGATGGCTATGGGGCTCGGGCCGACTTCTGGCCCGTCCGAGCTCCGGTCCCCATACAGAGGCGGGTGTCACCAGACAGTCGAGGTGCCCGGGCACTGTGATCCAGGGCCCCCGGGGTACCAGCCCCTCTTCCCAGCCACATAGGGGTCCCTCCTCCCTGTCGTCCCTTCCCCACTGGAAACCCAGCACCCCTCCCTGGAGATTTGTGCCTGGGTGGGTGGTCTCCGCAACCCCTCCAGGGAGGCGGGTCCACGTGCTGCATCTCCGGGCCCACAAGCTTCTCAACCGGGTCCAGATTCCAACATTTTATGCAGAACGACACATTATTCCCGCAACACAAGGAGCAGAGGCAGCACGTGAGGGCTCAGCCCCAGGGCTGGAATGAGAAAGTCTGTGCTCCTTGTCCCGGTCCGGTTCTGCCGCCTTGCCACTGAATAGCTCCGCATGTGAACGCCCTGCCCAAGGCGGATGTGTGGGGGGATGGGTCCCGCCACCTCAGCTTAAAGGCAGTGAGAGCTGGGGTGGCTCCGGTCCCAAAGTGAAGCAGAGGAAGTGAGGGTGGGACAAGACCTGCCCAGCCACGCCCAAGCCGCACGTGCGGGGCCTCCAGCCCCAGGGCACCTCACCACCCAGGCTCGGGCAGGCTCGCCAGCTCCGGGCAGAGCTCGTGGCTTCAGCCCACGTCCAGACCCCTGGCCCAGCCGCTGTGGACACTGAATAATGGAGCACGTGTCTGTCTAGTGCACTGGTTGCTGCTTACGGCAGCGGCGGCAGGAGCAGGGAACCGATGATGCCCAGGCAGCTCTGCCCGCGGCAGGTTCTCAGGTCTTCGGTCCACTAGGCGCTTTGCAACCAACGTGGCGCCTGGAGCAGCAGTAAAAACACCCCGGGCTCCTCTGGCCGCAGCCCTCTGGCTCCTCTCAGGGCAGGTGCTGAGCTTCGTGCTGCCCCCAGCCCGTCCTGCCCTGCAGGGGCCAAGGGACCTGGAGGGGCTTCTCCCCAGAGGACGGAAGACAGGCAGCGCCCTGAGCACCCCCCGGCCCCGCCGATACGGGCCAGACCAGCACCGCGCCTGGGGAAGCCAGGACGGGCCTTTTCCCCTGGGAGGCACTAATCCCCTCCCCAGGGCCCCAGCCCTAACGCCATCACACTGGGGTATGAACCTGGACAGACAAACATGCCGTCCACAGCACGAATCAAGTTCTGGGGAAAGTGGACAGAAAGGTGGGCGTTGGGGGGGTGGCTTCCTCCTCTGTCTTCCGTTGAAGGAGAACCCACCTGTGCCAAGCAGCTCACCTGTGTCCCAGCTCATCCTTACAATGACCCTCAGGAGGGGTGTTATTTACCCATTCTAGAGATGACAAAACAGAGGAACCAACTGCCCCAAATCACACAAATTGCAAAAAGCTAAATCAGGATTTGAGTTCATGTTTGTCCAGCCCCTTGTACACTGGAGAACAGATGCTGGTGTGTCCCATTTTACAACTCAGAAGATTTCTGTGATCATGTCTTGGTGTAGACCAAAAAGTTCTCAAGGCCAGCATGCATCAGACTCCGTGGGGTTTGCTGGTCCCTCCCCAGGAGTTTCTTCCTCGTTAGGCGTAGAATGGGGCAAGAAAAACGCCTTTTCACAAGTGACCAGGCAGGGCTGATGCTGCCGGCCCGGGGACCACACTTTGACAAACAGCCCTGTGGACGCTACAGCCGGTGCTGCAGAACCCAGGGGGGCCCCCGGGGAGCTCCGTAGGGGTCACAGGTGGCTGAGAGGCCCCACCCGGGCCGTCTGGAGAGAGATTCCTGGGGGGAGGCTCAGTGCCCAGGCACCCCCAGAGCACAGAGGCCCAGGGCATCCTCCCTGCAGCTGTGTTGCCCCTGCAACGTCTCCCTCCTTGCTCTAATTACCTTGGTTCCTTTAGGTGGGGAGGCGCCCTCACCAGCAGGAGGTCTCCGTGGAGGCAGCACGAGAACAGGTTTCAGAAGATCCCGCGTGCGGCAACGAAGATCCCGCGCGCCGCAATGAAACCCAGCGCAGCCAGATAAATAAGTAAAATATTTAAAAAGAAAAACAGGCTTCAGAGACTCACTGTTAATTTTGTGGGGGGCAGGTGTATATTTGAGGTAATTCTTGTGTTTCTGGGATTACGTTTCTCAGAAGCAGGTGCAAATTTGGGGGCGTATATTAATTTACATGAGCCCGAGACACAAAGGAGGTACGGGAGACATGGGTTCCACTTTACAGATGAGAACTGAAGGCCCAGAGGGTTTTCCCAGGTTCAACAATGGAAGCGCTTCTGCTACGACAGTGACTCATCATGGGTGCTTCTCACACACGACGGCTCACGTGGCCTCCAAGTTAGTTGTCCCAACTGACACTTGTCAGACACGTGCAGGCACCTGTCCTTGGATTCTCTCATTCAAGCCTCACAACAGCTTGGTGAGGTAGGTCCTACTATTCCTCACATTCAGAACAAGGAACCAGGCACAGAGAGATGGAGGTCTGTTCCCAAACTCGCTCCACTCGGAAAGTGGTGGGCTCTGGATTTGACCCAGGGCCTGTGCCCCGTCCAGCCTCCCACGACAGGGGCCGGTCCTGTGTCTTTCTGGCTGCAGCGGTCGCATCCCCAGGCCTCCGGACCCCGCAGCCGGGCTCTGCTCACTAGCAAACATGGGGCACGGTCACCCCCTCAAACTCTGAGGCCAGTGTTGGAGCCGATACCACCTACGGGTCCAGCAGCCGACAGAGATGCAAACTGAGCTGTGGATCTTGCCTCCGAGGGTCACTACCTTCCCAGCCTTTGGCCTCAGAGAGCAGGGACGTTTCCCAAGAGCACACAACTCAGAAGCAGGACATCGCTCATCTTGTTGGTTCCAACGCTCTCAGTTTCCCCTGGTCGGGGCACCCACTGCGGGCCTGGGTGCAGCAGGTCCTCCGCCTTCCAGGCTCACCCCGACCCCCGCGGGGCAGGGCGGGCAGGCAGGGCTGCTTCCCAGAGCCTCTCGACAACAACTTCTGCTGCCCTCGAGTTGCTGTGATGTTCCCACTGACACGAACACGCACCCAGCCTGTGCAGTCCTTGCTTCTCTGGTTTAGGGGGAGGGGGCGCGGTGGGGGGAGGGTGGTAATGAAGAGGGGGCGCAGGGGACTGGCCGGCCGCTCAGAGCAGCAGTGGAGGCTTGTGTGGGAAGATGAGGAAGATTCTAGCAGCAGCATCCCATCCAGGGCTCCCTCCCCGCGAGGATCCCGCGCACGCGGCCCACAGGCTCCCTTCTTCCCACACTGCGTGTGCAGAGGCAGACTGGACCTCGTCCCAAAGGGAAGGGACAGGGCCATCTCGCCCTCCTGCGTGACCTTGAGCCCCTTCCCCGCCTGTGGGCGCCAGGCTCCTAGGAAGGGAGGCAGCTGTGACGGCAGGGCCAGGGCCGCCTCCTTCCCGCTGCCAAAGGTGCGGTGCCAGAAGCACAGCGGGAGGTGCCACACGCTGGGCTTGGGCTCCTGGCACATCTCCTTCTCCACGAGCTGCTTCCAGAGACGCTCGCTTCTCCCTAGACGCCTGTCTGTCCGTTAGTCCTCCGGAGGGCAGGTGAGCCGAGACCTTCGTGCAGAGGCTCGGGGCCCGGCTCAGCCCGCTGTGGACGTCGCCCTGACACCCGCCAGCTCCTCCCGGGAGGACGGAGAGGCGTGGGGCCAGCTGCCACCCACCTGCAGGGTGAGGGGAGGCTCCGGGCAGAGAGGGGCCCAGAGCAGACGGGCGTGGGCCCTGCGTGATGCCCGAGTCCAGTGGGGGGGCAGGAGGCAGCCTGAGACACAGCTCCTGCCCCGGGCCCGGAGGGAGCAGGCTTTTCTTCCGGGAGACTCCAGGAGGCAGAACGGGAGCCAACGTTGGAAGATTCGGGAAGACGGAGAGTGACTCACCGAGAGGAGGCCTGTTCTCACACTGAAATTGGAATCTGCTTCCCCAGGACGGTGCGAGAAACCTGTCGCTCGAGTGTCCGAGCGGGGGCTGGACATCGCCGGCCGGGAGCCGGGCTGTACGGGTGCTGCGGCAGGCGCCTGGCTCTGGGCGACCAAGAGGCGCCTCCCACCCCGCCGCTGGCTGGAAGTACTGACAGAGAACCACCAAGTGCCCAGAAGAAGCATAAAAGAGCCCAAGTCAGGGGGCTCCTCAGAAGGCTGGGCGGGGTGGGGAGCCTGGGGACCCCCAGCGGGCAGGGGCATGGCCAGGGAGCTGCCCGCCCTGCGGCTTACAAGCCACGGCCCTGGGTGTTTGCTGCGGGTCGGGTGGGGGCATCCTGTGCGGGGAGGGTCCTGGAGGGGTCAGGAAAAGGCAGGCACAGGCCACACAGCTGCCGGGCTGGGGGCCCAGGTGTCTGCAGCCAGCCAGAGCTGCCATCCAGGAGCCCCCAGGTGAGAGCCCAGCTGTGGCCCCCGGGATGGGGACACAGGAACGTCTCTGGACACATGTAACTCTTGGCCCCCGAGAGCCCACAGCTCGGGGGCCCCTCCCACGGGAGGTTAAGACGACGATGCGAGTGGCCCACTGGCCTTCCAGCCCCGTCTTGAATGGTAACGCCCTGTGCAGGTGTCTGACCTCTGGACCCAGACTGAGTTCCTCCAGAGCAGAATCCATCCTTACCCCCCCTCACACCCACCCCGGCCAAACACCCTTACACACACACGCACACAAATCCTCGTTAATGTGCTGACACGCCAACGTTTTTCAAAGGGGGAGGGGCGGGGTCTCAGCCCTCGAAATCTGGCCTGACTCGTGGAGTGACACCAGATCCACACCAGGGAAAGCCTGGGTTTAGGACCATAAGTATTTCTGATAATAGAAAAGCTGAAGGAAACTGAGGTTCGCTCAGTGGAAGATGGGAAAGTGCCAATACAGGCCTCGACACCTACAGAGTGGAGGGTATGAGCTGGCCGTTCTCTCAGGTCCTTGTAATCCTGGGTCTTCGCCCCTCACCACGTACGGCCCACTCACACATCCACGTGTGCGCACGCCCACGCACACACGCAGACACACGCACACACTCCCTCCCGGTGAGTTCTCCTGTCTAGCCCAACGCCTCCTCTGGCCTGGAGGAGCAGGGGTGGCTGAGCTGGTCCCCACGAGGGCCTGGCCGGGTCTCCCTGTTCCCTGGCCCTTCGCCCTCCAGGACCTACTTCTGATGAGCAGCCTCTTAGCTCCCTGGTTGTCGAGTTCTACCCTTTCCTCCCAGGACAATTACTCAGCCTCACTCTTTTTTGAAAGAGAACTTCCCCCATCGAATACTGGGGCCGAAGGGGCAGCACCCCGACCGCAGGTGGATCAGGACCAGGACCAGGACCCCGGCCTCAGCATCAAGCTTCCTGCCCTGACACACGGATGACCCCTCGGGGGCCGGGCCTCCTATGAGTCTGTTTCTCAGAACCACATTTCCGCTCAGTTAAGAGGGCTGGCAGCCTGGGTCCCAGGGCAGCAAGCAAAGGGAGGGGCAAACACCTCTGGATTCTTCTCGCATCCAGGCAGGGGGCCCCACTGTCTCCAGGGGCTTGTCCCCAGCCTGCAGACCTGTGTGGGACCAGCCAGGAACCCGAGGGCGCAGACTGGGGGTTGGTGTTTCTCTGCGGAAGGAGGAGAGGAAGACGGTGGGAGGGACCATTTGTGGGAACGAGGCCTGAGTTGCCTCCGCTGGTCACAAATGACCCCCACCCCCCGTCTCAGGACGAATGCAAGGGTCAAACGTAACCTCACGTGGTCAGCACGTGAGGTCGGGGGTCTTTCTGGCAAAGCTCCTCGGCCCCCAGCCCGACTCCACTCTGGTTCACCTTCACTGTGTCTGTCCCCGCCAACACGGGAGCTCATCTGTGACGAGTGCTGCTGAATGCACAAGTGACCCCCGGGCTTCATTGTTTCTGCCAACTGTAAAGTGCTGTGCTTCGGGGTGAGTCTGCAGGACCCTCACTGGGCATCCTTCCCGAGGACGGCACGCCCATCAGGGAGTCCCTCCCTGTCCCCGTCCTCCTTCACAATCACAGCCCCACGCATGACCATTAAAACAGACGCCTGGCACCCTCTGTCCGGCCCCGATCCTGCTGCCCCCGCTGCCCCCCTGGCTCCCACTCAGCGGCACAAACTGAGTGGCCCTAACGGGCCTGCCCCTCTCTGAGCCACGTCCGCGTTCCCCCAGCCTGACTGTCGTGGCCAGCCCTCAGCTCATTTCTGGGCTGTTTTGAAAGAAGGGACACGGGCTCGGGAAGACACTGCTGTACAGAAAACCGCTCGGCCCAGAGTCCTCGGCGCCAGGCCCTGTGCTCAGCGCGGCCCCCGCACGGGGCCCGGCAGACACTGCGGCGCCGGTGGGCGTGGAGCCCGTGTCTGTAACTCCAGGGGGGCCGGGACTCACGTGCTTGTTTTTCCAGGCCTGCGGGTCCCAGAGTCACAGCCAGGCCCCGGGAGGTGGGCAGGCTGAGACCCCCCCGGGGTCCCCAGGAAGGCATGGGCCCCCTCCCTGTTCATTTATTTACTCCTTTATTGGTCCATTCAGCAGATGCGTGTTCAGCTCCCACCTCGGCCGGGTTCAGGCCCAGGAGCAGGAAAGGGAACAGTCAGCAGAAAGCAGCCCGACCGCCTGTGCAGCTGGGCACCCGGCCAGGGTTCCCCCCCGCACACTGCCCGGCCCATCCCGTCTGCCCAACCCCACCTGGTCAGGGGGCCCAGGCCCTGCCCTCCGGGTCTAAAGCCGTCCCCTCCTGGCGATGGGGAGGTCGAGAGGGGCTGCCGTTGGGTGAGTAGAGCACGCGGCCGCACGGACAGCAGAGGACCCACCGGGGTCCCCACCTCCTCGCCATGCGTCCCCTCTTCCCTCCAGCAGCGGCTTCCCTGGCTCCGCGTGGGCCTCAGGACTCTGGCCCACGGCTCCTGGGAACCCAGGTCCAGGGGTCCTGCCGTTAGGCCCTGGCCCATCCTCCTGCCTCTCCCTCCAGGATGAAGGAGCCCGGGGTGGGGGGGGGGGGCGGGGGACAGCAGGTGTCCAAAGTCCCCCACTCATTAAATGCTCTGAATAAAACATTATTCACAGATTAACTGAGCAGTTTTACGTGAACAACCATTTTCATGTGTTTTAATTTTTCATGGGTACTTTTCTGAAGAACAAGTACATTGTTAATAATTTAGGGGAATGAGACCTTGTTAATCTCCGTATTTTAATAAGGTCCTCCTGTGCCCCCGCCATTTATATTTAAAGCAGCTTCACTTTTCCCCAAAGCTGTTCCCTTTGAGGCGAGTCCTGGTGGGGCAGGCAGCAGGGAGGGGTGGGCGTCCAGGTCCGGAAGGAGCCCTGGGAGCTGGTCTTGGGCTTCAGGATGGAACCAGGGAGGCCGTGGGTCAGCACCAGGGGCGGGGAGGGGAAATGCAACCGCCACAGGGGGCCCAGCCCCCCAGCGCCAGCAGGAGCCAAGGGACGCGATGGGGCCACGGGCTGCTGCACAGAGAGGACCCAGCACGCGGAGAACAGAGACCGGGGGAGGGAGGAGGGCTCCTGGGCGGGGAGACGCCCAGCACCCCTGGTTCCCCGAGGGAGGCCCCGCTTCCCCACGTGTACTCCGCAGCAGCCCTGAGCCTGAACACGCATCCTCCAGTCAATGCTCACGACGCCCAGAGCAGGGGCTGACAGCACTCCCCCTTCGCAGACGCGGAGGGAGTGAGGCTCAGACCAGAGCAGGCTTCAGTCAGCAGCCAGGACCCCACGAGGCTCTGCTTGGCTTTAACACCTGCCCTTCTAACCACCACGCAGCCCTGGGGAGGCGACCTGCCCGCACCTGCCCGCACCTGCCCGCACCTGCCCGGCCCAAGCCTCTCGTCTCTGCTCCTGGGGCTGCCTCCACGGGAAAGGCCTCCCGTCTGTGCTCCCACAGCTCCCTCCCCACCCGCCGTGGCTGAGCCCCAGCCCCTACCCGCCTGGCCGCTTAGACGGGAGGCCCCACGGGGATGAATGTGCCCCGAGGCCTGCGGACTGGGCGGAGGCCGAGAGGGAAGGGGAGGAGACAGGCTTGGGCAGCCCCGCCTGGACGGAGGGTGCTGGAAGCAGCCGTCATCCAAGCCTCGCTCTACTGGGAACTCGGGCCTTTCCTGTTTCCAGAGGGAACGCAGTAGCCCCACTCTGGACGAGACTAAGGAGGCGCCTGCCAGGAGTGAGAGACAGGAGGGCCCTGGCTCCCGGGTCACACGGAGCACGGGCTGGTCAGGGGCGGTGTGCGGGGGTCGCGCCCTGCCCTCCAGAGCAGACGGTGCCTGGCTGACGCTGGGGGCCTCGTCCTGCCCGGGATGTGTCATCTGTGGGAAGGCCAGCCCACGACATCGGGACAGCAGGGGACTCTCCTCTCCACCCGCCCCAGATCCCCCATCGGGATCTGTCCCTGCAGGAGCGCAGCCAGGACCGCGGAACGGCCCGTCAGATTCTGCCCCCAGCCCGGGCCCTCACACGGGGTCCTCTCGGCACAACTTCCCTCTGCTCTCTCTCGGGAAGGCAAGCGCTCCGACGGCTGGAAAACAAGCGTGTCTCGCGGACATCTCTAAAGTCAATGCCAGCGCAGCCCACGCGGCATCAGAGCGCACGCCCTCGGCGCTGGGACGAGAGGGTCCCCCGCGCTCTCGGGGACCCACGACTACATTACAAGAGCACTGGCTCCCCAGCCTGGAGTCGCGGCCCCACTCGCACCCCATTCGCTCCTGTCTCAGCCCCACCACATAGGAATGAGGAAAACACGACCCACCGGCTGAGCCAGGCTCCGAGCACACCCCAGCGCCCGCCGCCCCCAGTAAAGCACCGCGTGGTTCCTGTCCCTCCCTGTACGTTTGCTCAGAGCGCTAACCTCACCAGCTTCCCTGCAGCCTCCCTGCTCCCTGCCAGGCACTGAGTCAGCCTCGCTTGGTGGAGACGCCGCGATTCTGGTCCTGGACCCGGGTCCCGAGAAGCAGACCCCCTCGTTCCCCCCACGCTGCCCTACACCCCTAGGTGGGAAGACACTCCCGGTACCCATGTCAGCCAATCTGCCTGAGTCCTGTCTTGCTGGGAAAAATTCCTGCCACCCGTCTTGTCATGGGCTGAATTGTGTTCCCCAAACTCATATGCTAAAGTCCGGACCCCCAGCATTTCAGGACATGGCTGCATTCAGAGACAGGTTCCGTAACGAGGTAATTAGGGTAAATGAGGTCACTAGGGTGGGCCCTAACCCCACGTGACTAATGTCCTCCTGCCAAGAGGTGACTGGACATAGACAGACACACAGAGGAGAAGCCAGGTGAGGGCACGACAGGGCAGCGTCTGCACCCCAGCGAGGTCCCAGGAGGGACCATTCCCGCTGACACCTGGACCTCAGATTCCAGCCTCCAGGACTCGAGAGAGTAAACATCTGTGCTTCAAGCCCCTCATTCTGTGGTCCTACATTCTGGCACCTGGAGCCGCCTTTCACTCCCGCTCTCTCCACCCCTGGCCCCCCTCCCTTCCCCACCTTGATGAGCCCCTGATGGTTCGTTTAAGTCCCCCAAGAGGCCTCCTCTGACCGCTTTAACTTGTTTGGGAGCCTCTTGTCCCAACTTCCACACTGCCATGTCCACATGTGTGAGCTTGTGTGTACATGCATGTGTGTGCGTATGTGTAATTGTGCGTGTGGTTGTGTATTTGGGCATCTCTGGGACCCCGTTCATAGGACACACTCCCTCAGGGCAGGGGTCATGTCGAGACTCACAGAACATCAGGCTCAGTGGGGCCCCAGGGACCGCGAACCTGCGATCTTGGTTTTACAAACAGCTGGAGGAGGAGGTGACGGCTGTGACGTGTGGCGGGTGCCTCCCAGGCCCAGGCCACCCCGCCAGGCCACACGCCTGCTCTGTGCCCTCTGAGGCGACCCAGAGCCCAGTGGAGGCTCTGTCCCCTGCGGCCTGTTGATGACTTTTCTGGGCGTCCTCTGATGCCGCCCCCCACCAGACCCCCAGATGCACTATTTCCACTAGGGTCCCATCTCCTAAGGACGCGGCGCTGGCCGGTGCTGCCTCGGCAGACACAGGTGCACACGGGGCACCAGCGACGTGAACCTCCCCCAGGCGCACAGACACCCCTCGAGCGCACGTGCACGAACTTGAGAACCTTCAGGAGCACATCTCACACCTGAAGTTTACACAGCTTGTCATCCTGATTGACATGTCTCCGCCACTAGACAGGAAAGGCCGTAAGAGCTGGTCTGTCCCCTGGGGCCCGTGTCGGGCACGTAGTAGGTCTTCAGTAAACACTTGCTGAATGAGTAGACATGTGTGCGCAAAAGTGGGCACACGGGCACACACATGCATAGGCAGTGTCCCCGGGGCACACACAGGCGTGCACACCGTCACAGAGGCGCACACATCCATGATGCTTGGGAAGGGACAGAGCAGTGGCTCCAGGGCTTCCGTGAGCAGGCTGGGCTCACTCCTGCCCACTGGTCAGGGCAGGAGGTGATGTCCAGGTGGACCTGCTGTTTTTCCCTCCTGGCTCCTGGGTGAAATACAGACGGTCTGTGGGCAGCTGAGAGACAGCTGTGAACTTGACACCATGACCCAGGGGCAGTCGGGGGCTGCAATAATAGAGTGGTGTCCAGCTAGGGGCCCAGCCTCAGCTGGCCAGTGCCAGGCCCCTGTGGGTGCGGAGCTCTCCAGAGGCCCCCAGCTCCGCAGGGAGACTGGAAAACACCTGCTCCTGGCATGGAGTCCAGGGGCCTGTGAGCACCAGGGCTGAGCCCAGCTCCTCTGGAGGCCGCCCCGCCCCTCCCCCACCTCTGCCTGCGCCTGCCTGCTTGGAAGGGGAGCGGAAGCACGCCAGCCAGGACCCCACGTGCGTGGTCTCAGGCAGCCCAGGCAGGGCTTCACCAGAGTGCTCAGCTGCAGAGGAGGTGACCCGCGCAGCTCTGAGCGCCAGGGGTCCCCGGCCACCCTGCCTGCCCTGGGGGCTGACACTCGGAGCTGTGGCCCCTGCCCGGGTAACTAGCTGCCTTGCAGCCGAAGGCAGAGGGCGGACGCGGCTAGCTTCTGGTGGGCCCTGGAACGCGAGGTAAAGCCAGACAGCACCACAGGGGCGAGTCTCTGCCCCCGGGCGTGGGGAGCAAAGGCAGAGGAGCCCCAAATCCACCTCGACGAGTTCGCCACGCGCTGGCGCCCGCTCTCTGCTTGGCCTCTGCCCACCCAGGCCCAGGAGAACCAGGACCCAGGCCGTCTGCTGGGCAGTTCCGCGCATCCTTCCTCGTTTCTCTTCTTAAAACGTCCTTAAGTAGCCTGTGATGACTTTCACGGGGTTAAACGACTGGAATCTACGTTTCCTCGTGGTGCAGTTGACCACCTTGTTTCCCGTGCAAAGTAACATGGCCACGGAAACACAGGCTCAGGGGTCCAGCAGAGGAACTCAGCTTTGGTTCCAGAGTCACCACAGCTGTGCCCGAGTGGCCATCAGAGCTCACCCTCAGCCACGGGAGGAAAGCACGACAATCGTGCTGCGGTGACTCACGTCAGCAGGAGGGGAGGACGGTTGGGCGGCTCCTGTCGTTTTGGGGGGGGGCTGTTGACACCAGGGGGACACGCGGTCTTCGTTAATCCCCGCCCCCGAGCCCGCCTTTCCCAGTCCCTGAGGTCAGACGCCCCCTCCGTCTGCCGTCCTCTCCACCTTCTGTTCCCGTCTTTCCTGCGACTCCTGCCCTTGGCCCTAGTCCCGAATCCTGGGAGCTGCCCCCACAATGCCCCTGGCACTCTCCGTAGCCGTGTCCTCCTGGCTGCAGCGAAGGGACAGGGGCGGGTGGACCATCTTGACAAAGTGACCCATAAAGCAGCTGTGTCCTGACTGCTGCTGGGTCCTGATGGGATCAAACACCAGTGTGACCGTGTGGTCCCCTTAGGGGAGCCCAGGCCAGCTGGAGGCCAGGGGAACAGGCAGGACCACGTCATCCGCTCACACCTCCGCCAAACCCGGGCAAAGGGGCAGACTCACCAGCGAGGGGGCAGGAGTTCGGCTGAGTCTCAAAGAGCAGGATAAAACCGCACAGGCCCTCTGGAGACGCACTGCCCGCGGGCAGCCTGCAGCTGGAGACGGTGCCTGTTGTCAGCCGCATCTCGGGCGGATGAGTCAGTGCGGGGGTGATTTTTCAGAGCCTGACTGCTGATAGACAGCGTGATGAAATGAGAGATACAGATTGTCACCCTTTGCCATCAAAGCTGCTCTCACTGCTGCAGTTACCTTCTGCCTGGAGGAAGAGGACGGGGTGCAGGGCCGAGCCTGGCTCCTGCGTGAGAGGACCCACCCCGCAGGTTCCAACCTGGCTAGCTGGCCTTCCAGAGGACTCAGGTGAGTATAGAGTAGCCGTCAGTGTCAAAGAAGCAACGGCTCTGCAGTGGCCTGAGCACACCTCTGCACTCCCGTGCTGTGTGGCTTTGGGCAAGTTACTTAACCATTCTGAGCATCAATTTCTTCACCTGCAAAATGAATGTAATAGTAATACCTACTTCATAAGATTGTTGGTTTAAGAAATACATGCATGGCTACCTATGGGTCCAAGTAACCCAACTCACAAGCCAACCCCAATAAGGCAATTTATTATCCCACAAAACACACTGTCATAGCGAGGGAAATTCCAGGGTTTTTTAATTGAATGACTCAGCAATGTCATCAAGAACCTAGGTTCTTTACGTCTTTTCATTCTTCCGCCCTCATTATGTTGGGGGTCTGTCCTCATGCTAGGTGTCCATGGTCACAGAGAGGCTGCCACTGTTCCGGCATCACAGCTGGGAATGACACATCCAGAGGAAAAAGGGATGTGCCCTCTGCCTCATGTCTCGTTTCGAAGAACCCTCCTCAGAGCCTCTCACCTCCCTTCCCTGTTATCTCATCGGCCAAGATCATGTCCCAGAGCCCTACTTACCCCAAGGAGGTGAGCCAAGGCCTTACCAGGGAAACGTGACCCTCATCCACTTGCCCCCTGGGTGAGGTCAGCTTCCATGAAACACACGACCACATGGTCCCCAAGCTGGAAGGAAGGGTGCCGGGCTTGTGTGGGAGCCCACCCCCCCATCCCCTCCCCCTCCGTGGGCTGCAGTGGGCACAGAACCAGCTAAACGTCAGCTGCCTGGTGTTCACATCTGAATGGAGACGTCACGACATGAATGCCAGGCCTCGGCAGACCTGATGACCTGGCTCAAGCACCCCAGAGCCCCAGCAAGCTCTTCTAGAGGACACACTTGCCTTATAAAAGCACATTTCCTAACAAGTAAGCAGAAAGCTGAAGAATCCTATTGTGGGTTTTTGTTATTTATTCCGAAACTGAAGTCAGGCAGTTAATTAAATACAATTACAGAAAACTACACTGACACTAGATTTATAGTTTAAAGAATTATTTAGAAGAACATAAACATATAAGTACTTTTAGATACGAATCATACCAGTTTTCAGCTTCTGCCCTTTGGAGTAAGTTAACCAAATTCCTACTTACAGGAATCAGCCCTCCTTCCCAGCCTGCCTGGAATCCCTCGTCTCCCCGCTTGTCTGGGCTGCGGGCCGGGCTCCTAGCCACCAGCGCTGTCAGCTTCTTGGAGCTGCGTCTCATTTCCTCCAATTAGAGAGACAGCATTGCGGCTCTCCACCTCTTCTCCCGTCACTTCGGGTTTGCCTGTTCCTGGGTTTCCCTGAGCGCTGGAAGGACAGCTGCCCTCTCAGGTGCGGGCTGTCTTCCCTCAGCTCTGCTCTGTTGGCCTCCTCAAATCTTTCCAAAATGAGCTCAGACTCTATCACTGAAAACATGTACTGATGCTTCCAGCCCCTCAACTCCATCCATCTCTCAGAGAAGTCAAGGCGGGTTCTTCCAGTTTTAAGAATCCTTTTTTTCTAGCTACACAGGCAGAAGGAAGAAGACGGAAGCCTGTAACTGTAATGGGCCTGGTGCCCGTCATGGTGGGCAGTGATGGCCAGGCGGGGAGGGGACAGCAGGGCTGGGAACCCACTGCTGGCGCTGCTGCAGGTGTGCCCCCCCACCCACCCAGGCCCAGGCCTGAGGAGCCTGCCACGACCTGCAAGGGTGCGGGAGGCCCCTCTTAGGAGCACAGTGCGTCCCCTACCCGCACTGCAGGAACCCTGGGCCAGCGCCATCAACCCACCTGGATGGAAAGGGCAGAGGACAGCAGCAATTCCCCCGACAGCTGTGCGTCCCCCATGTCCACTCCTGGTCTGAGCAGACACTTCCAGAACCAAGCTTGTTATACCAGGAGCTTAGATTTTATGAACCCGCTTAATTTAGTTTTTAAACGCATGCAGGTTCAAATTATAGCAATTGATTTTCATAATGGATGTTTCCTTTTCTTTCAGAGAGGAGACAATAGCTCAGGTCCCCAGGGCAGCACGGGGGGGGGGGGGGGGGGGGGGGGGGGCGGGGTACCGTGAGTTCAGCCAGAGATTGGCCATGTCACAAAATCTCAGATTTAGGCCAGGTGACCAGAACTTTCAGCCTATACTCTTCTCGATCTATTTTAGATCAACCATCCCTCTCCACTTAGGACCACCCAGGACCCCCTCCCCAATAAAATGCACCCACGGAAGTCAATGCTTGACACCTGGGAAGTTCTTATGGAATACAACCTACATCTCCCTCTCTGTGAAAGGTTATTGTTCTTGCATTTCCTCGGGAGGGAGCCTGGCCCCAACTGTTATTTGATACTGAACACTTGAAAGCGTGGGCTGAACTCCCATGTGAAGCCCCAGCAATAAATTACAAAAGGAAACAATTCCAATAGCCATAACTGCTGTGAGAGGCCTTTGTCTTCACTGAAGAATATCTTTCTAAAAGCCTATCTCCCACCCCACTGCCTGCCTCGATTTCTAGGTGGGAGGGGAATAAGGAGAGCATTGTGGGGGAAGGAAGCTCAGGCACAGAAATAACCCAGTGTGTTCCGCTGGTGGGGATATTAACAAAATCTCATTTAGCACAAAGCCCTCCTCTCGGACCAGCTTAGACCGGCAGGAAGGCAGCCGTGCAGGTGTAGGCTTGTTTAAAGGGGTTAAGGAATGAAAAAACAAGTCAATTCTAATCTATTGAGTGGAAAATTCAATAGTTAAGCTTTGAGTAAAGATGATGCTGGCTTGGGAGCTTAGGCGATAAAGACTTCTTGGAACCGGTGGGCTCCAAGGGGGTCCCCACAGAGGGAAGGAGGGAGGGGGTAGTCTAACCACAGGCTCGGGTGGTGGGGACGTACCCCTCGTTTACCCTGAATCGTGGACACTCCTAGAGGCGGCTGACACCCCAGCGCAGCCAAGAATGCCGCTTGTGCAACGTTCGTCTTGGCGCCGTGGGCCACGGAGCTTCCGCCGAGGGATAAGCGACCCAACAAGTGGGAGGCGGTCAGGGAGGAGGGAACGGCAGGGCAGCTGCCGGCCTTCCCCTGCAGCTCCGGCTCCTGGACCTTGGACCCGTGGTTGGGGGCAGGGGTGTCTCCGTTAGGGCGCCCCCTTGCCTGTCCCTCCTCCTGTTCCTCCCGTGCCCCCCTGCACTCAGCTCTCTCCTCCCAGACTGGATTCCAGGCCCACAGCTTGGAGCGGCTCCAGCCAACACGTGGGCCTCACGCTGGCTTGTCCTCAGGTTTCTCTGCATCTGCCTCTTTCCGTCCCCTCCCGCCCTCCTCCTCTTCTCCAGTATTCTCCTTCTGTTCCTCCTCTCTGTGTTTCCTCCTCACCACTCCCCCACCCCACCCCTTACAAAGCTTGCAAACCTCTTTTTGCTGGTGCCATCCCTTCCGCATGAAATTCCACCGACGTGCCACTAAATTGTACCCACGCACGACTCAAGCCCACTTCAATCCCCAGCCCCTCTGGGCGAGCGCTCAGAGCTCACGTCCTTCTCTGTCCTCTGAACCCCTCACTGTTGGTCGTCTTTTCCTGACAGCGGAGCAGCGGAAGTTGCAGTGCTGGTGCCCACCCCTGTCCCCGGGTATAAGCTCCTCGGGGTCGGGTTGAGGTCAGGGTTGCAGGGCCTCCCTCCCAGCACCTGGCACAACTCCTACATTGTAAGGACCAGGTTCTCTGGGACGAACGAGGCCTCCCGGGTTTCAGGAGCTTCCCCCGCTGGACAGTTCCCGCCCCTCCTGCCCCTTTGTCACCAGCACCGTCCCTTAGAGGTCCCTTGCACTTCTCTCTGAGAGGACAGGTCCACAGTCAGAGACGGGAATGAACGTCTCCCGGGTCCCCGGGGTCACAGGGGCCAATTTAACTGACTCCCCACCAGCCTCTCGGCTCCACTAAACACCTCTAGTCTCCCAACCAAGGAAGAGCGAAGACCAAATATGATGAAATAACGATGAAGGTCTCTTCTTCCCGAAGGCTTCTAGGAACCAGGATGTCAGGACTGGTGAAATCTTTAGAAACGAGCTAGTCCAAAACCCACAATTTACAGGCGAGGAAGCTGAGGCCCAGCGTGTCCGAAAGGCACCTGAGACCACCCAGCGGCTGGTCAGAGCCGTGCTGACACGGCCAGGGGTCTTGGCTCCAGGACCCTCTCTGTGCCCTCCTGGAGAAGCTCTGCCCACCCCCCGCCGGCTCCCCCGCCTCGCCCCGGCTGCCACTCTTCCCTCCCAGCCACGGCCACTTGATAAGCGCAGTGTGTCTTCAGTCTCGCCAAGCATATTGCGGGGAGCAGCGGCCCCTCCCCAAGAGCCAGGTTCCAAAGCAGGCGGACACTTGCCAGCCTGTTACCGCAGCCCTCAGCTCCGGTCCTGAAGGGGAGCCCTTGCTCGGTTGCACTTCACCACGGCACAGATGTACGTGTTGGATCGTGTGTTGCAGGTCCATGCTGGGCGCCCCCGGCCTCCTTCTCCAGTGAACAGACGTGGAAACTGGTTGTGATTCCCTGAGCACTGAGGGTGGGAGACCTCGGGCTCCGGGGGAATAGGAAGCCGCTGCAATCGCGGGAACGTGTTAGCCACCTCCGCGGTGGCCGAGGAGCTGCCAACTGCTTACCTCAGCAAGAAGCCCCGCGGGATGGAGGCACCCGGCCCCCCACCGGCCCGGCTCCTGTTCCAGTCCTGGAGCCTCTGCACAGAGCCCAGTAGGTGCTGGGGTGGGTGGATCCCACCTCAGCAGGAGGAGCAGTCCCTGGGGGGACCAGACAACAGCCAGCACCGGCTCCAAAGCTGAATCCGCAAGGGAGATGGAGCCCCCAGATCCCCTCTGCCTCCTCACCCCAGGCTCTGTGTACTCAGGCCGTCCCCCCAGCCCTGTGTACTCAGACCTCCCCCCAGCCCTGTGTACTCAGACCCCCCAGCCCTGTGTACTCAGACCCCCCAGCAGTCACTCCCCAGGGCTGAGCAAGACACAACCAAGCTGCACACAGAACAGGGGTGCCGCCCCGGGCCTGCGGTCCCGTGTGGTGGAGGGGAGAGGGGAGCAGCGTGGCCCAGCTCCCACACAGTGTGGTCCTTCGGAAGATGGTCCCTCCGGCTGTGACACGGGACAGGAGGGAAGGCTACCTGGGTGAAGCTCCTGAAGTTACACGTGACCCAAAGCCGCCTCCACTGAGCTCTCAGGCCGACGTGAGATTCAGCCACGGGTTGGGGGCGGGGTGGGGGGAACAGGGCAGGAGGGGCACTGCCCCACCAGTGGGTCCCCAGGTCCCACCCCAGCTCCTTCCCTTAGGAATAACAGGACTGAGGGCCAGGGGCTTGACGCCCACCCCAAGCCTCCGCTGCCACGTCTGAAAGCAGGGCCAAACACCAGGCGTTGGCTATTGGCCTCAATGTGAAATGCCCACTTCCCCGCGCGGCCAGTGCTGGCTCGGTGGAGGCTCCCCCCGTCCTCCTGCAGAGGACGATGCCGCCCCTGGTCACTTCCCAGCTGGCAAGCAGGCTCCAGGCTTCCCCGCTCGCTGCAGACTGGCCCCGCGCAGCCCCGTCTGCCCACATCCCTGACCAGCTGAGGGGCCGCCGAGCCCAGGGCGTGCCCTCGCGCCCAGAGATCCCTCCCCTCTGAGGCTGAGGAAGGGGCTCCAGCCAGGGCCCCGGTCGTACCCCATCCTGGCTCCCCAAGAGTCTGCAGGGGCAGGAGCGGGAGGGACAAGTGGCCGGAGAACACAGGGCCTGGACAGTCTGGACCCCTCCCTCCTCATCCTCATCCGAGGGCCCCCCGCCAGGAGCGCCAGCCCCTGCAAGAGGGAGGCCCAGCCATCCCCCACTTACCAGCCCAAGGAGAGCTTTCTTTTTATTGTGGCTGCCGTACGTGGCGAAGAAGGGTGTGCTGGACTCTCTTTGCTGCTTCGTCTCCCTTTTTTCCAACAAGTCAGTGCATGTTACAAGAACCCGTCAGAGGTGATGGGCCTGGGTACACTTGCCTAGCTGCTGTAATTCACACCAAAGCCAAAGACTCTGACGTTTCTGTTGCCTTCGCAGCTTTCAGGTGGGTCTAAGCACACTTTTTATTAGACTCTTGTGAAATATTACAGGAGATTCCAGAATTCCCACTGCTGTAAAAGGCCCGAGGGTGTCCGGACCCTGTGGTGAAGGCCCCTGGGAAGGCTCAGGCCCTTGACCCTGATGCTTGGCTGCGGCGTGGCGGGGGGCAGAGGGAAGAGGCGGGGGGCACAGGGCTCTGACCTGTGTGGCCTGACTCCCTCGTTCTGCCCCCCAGATAAATGCTCTTTACGGGGAAAGCAAAGAAATGGCGGTTTCAGCCTCTGTCCGAGCCTTGCGGGAGGCCCGGCTGTGACTCGCAGCTGTGGTCCCCAAGCTAGGGGGGCGGAGCATCTCTCCCCTGCCCCCTTTTCTCTCCACGAGCCCCTGCTCTTAGGCCATTCTCCAGCAAAAGGAGCTCGGAGCCCCAGAACATCAGGGCCAGGAGACATGGAAGGAACGTGGGGCCTCCTTGCTAGTTTTAGGGACGGGGACCCTGAGGCCCAGGAAAGCCTAGTGACCTTCCCAAGGCCGCACACACCAGCTGGACACGTGGCCAAAGCAGAGCTCAGATCTGAGGCCAAGGGGCTGAGCTCTGGCTGCTCACAACCCCTGCCAAGTGCAGCCCAGGCTCAGCACCGTCCTGACCGCCCGGGGCCCCAGAGCTGCCGACCTGGAAGAATCCCCCAGAGGGCAGGTAGGGACAAGCACCCTGACGCGTCCCCACCCCGAACGGTCCTCTGCGCCCACTGACACAGCTCCCAGACCAAAGGCTAGAGAGAAGGGCCGTCCCGTCACTCCCTCCTCCAACCCCGTGAACAGCAAGCCGCCTAGTCCAGAGCCGCAGTCAGGGACCCGGCACTGATGGGCACAGACGCACGCCGGCCCGTGCAGGGCAGGGGGCAGAGGGCAGGATCCACAAGGTCAGCGGCTGGGGGAGGGGCTGGGAAGGCTCCCGGGAGGCCTACCTGAGCCAGGCCTGCAGGGGCGGCTGGGCGCTGACCAGAAGAGGCTGCGAGGGCCCAGGCAGAAGAGGGCACGGAGCTGAGAAACACGTGGCCTGGGGCGTCCCTCCCAGGGAGGCACGAGTCACAGACCTGGCACAGTGACCCCACAGCCCCTTTCAGAACAGCAGTTTTGTCTCTAGGTGATGGGGAGCTACTGAAGGCTTCTATGCAGGGGAACGACCTGGCTCAGATCTGGTTTTAGCTGAATTACTTTGGCAATAGAGGAGGATGAATTGTTGACTGATCAGGAATGCAGTCCCCAGACGTCAGGATGCTCTGGGCAGTGACTGCCAGGGGACATCAGAGGTCTGGATTCCAGCCCGTGTCCTACCCTCAGCCCCTGAAATGCGGGCGCTGTGGGGAACGCCGTGCCAGATGTGCGGAAAGCAAGCCCCCCAGCCCCTGGGATTGCCCAGGACAGCAGAGCCCGCTGGGGGCCGCGCCCTGCCCCCCTACAGCCCCCATGACTCCCAGCCTCCTCCTCTCCCACATCCAGAACCACGGGCTTCCAAGCCCACCACGGACGTCCCCAAATGTCCCCATGTGCATGTCCGGGTCCCCCCTGCTGCCCGGCAACCAGCCGGAGCTCAGCCACCCTGCACTGTCTGTCCTGTGGGGGCCACGGGCTTCTCCAGTTTGGTGCCAACTTCCGTGAGAAACCCTCCTGGTCCCTGAGACACGGGCTGCCAGTCCCCTCCTGACCTCCTGGCTCCTCTCAAATGATGCTGTGCTTGGACATCCTCCCTCACCAGGCCAGCTCCTGCTCAGGGTCAGGGCGGGGGAGGGACGGAGCTGAGGAAAGGGTTTGGGGTCGGGGAGGAACGTAGGAAGGAGGAGATGGTGAAGGATGACAGGGAAGGGGCTGGAAGCTGTCACCAGTGTCCTGTGACCTTGTAACACTGGCCGGCCTGATGCCTGAAATTTCCCAATAGCATCACTCCTTTGGGTCTGACTTTGAAAGTTCCTCTTAGATGCAAATCAGCTTCTCAGAGGTGTAAACACTTTAATGGTAACATCACATGTTCCTAGGGCATCCCCAGGATGACGTCGAATGTTCCTAGGACAACATATGGTGAAAAGTACCTTCACACCATACCTCATCATCTCAAGAAGCCCCGCGAGGCAGGAGAATGGTGGCACCTCTTTGTCAGGTAGAGTGACCGCAGCTGGTGACACGGAGGGTGGCCCCTGTGCCGGGCGGCAGCGGCCGACCCCACTTCCTGACCTCAGAAAGAGCGTCTGCACCATCCGTAGACCGTCACGTGTTTAAGCTGCCTGTGGCCAGGCCCTAGTAAGCGCCTAATAAGAGCCAGAGGCCGTTTCTAAGGAGGACCGGCGGTCAGAGGTGGGGCTGCACCGGCAGAGCTGGAGGCGGCAGAGCTCTGCCCTGGGAACCGGGCGGCACCTGGGGAAGCCTTGGGCTGGGCGGCTGGCACAGCACCCACTCCAGCCCGCGCGTTGCTCCCTGGGAAGCGCGGCTACAGGCTTCTGAGCCACAGCCCTGGGAAAAGGTGGAAGTAAAGAGAATGTCCCACTCTTGTCACTGTCAACAAAATGCTGCAGGAGCGAGCTGGGCCCAAGCAGAGCTGGCTGTGTGTGCAGAAGGGGAGGGGTGCCGCGTCCACCCCCCCACACCCCATGCGGTGGCTGGAGGAGAGTTCTTCCAAAGCTGAGACCCAGCAAGCTGCCGTCCCCCAAACGGAGAGTTATAAATGGGGGCTGTGAGCCGGAGCTCTGGTGGAAGAGAAAACCGTGACCCCAGCATTTATCAGGCGCTTTTATTGAGTCCTGGCGGACAGCAGGAGTCTGCGCCCCACAGAGATCAGATAAGGGTGTTATCACCACAGTCACCATGAATTTACGAGCTAAGGGGGCGTGTCGAGCTTCAGGGGCTAGTGAGTTAGACACACAAATATTCCGCTTAAGAGCTACGTCCAGACGTGAAGAACTGTGGCTGCGGTGATTTGCTCACTGAGGCGCGCAGGAGCAAACAGACCAGCACCCGATCGGGTTTGAGGGAACCGTGTCTCTGCAGAGTTCGCTCTGCCGCAGCCTGAGGCTGGAAAGCCCGGTTCCCCAGCCCCACCAAGGAGGCAAGGACCCTCCCGGGCTGCAGCTAGAGACACAGGGGACGTGTCCAGGGAGCTCCCCGTAAGGCCGAGGAGCGGCTCCCCCGTCCCTGCCCGCAGGGCTGACCATCGCCACGGACGGGTCATCGGTTCCTCTTCCCCGTTCCTGGATGGAGGGTGGATCATTCTCCCTGGTGGTTATGTTAGCTTTTCTGCATGCTGGAGTCTCCGGTGGGCTGGAGTGAAGAGCTTTCTGTTCATGGGTCTCAAGCCCTTGGGAGCCGACCTGGGACGGGGGTGAGGCCTTGCCGGTCACACAGCATTGAGAGGCCTGGCAGCAGCGACCGGGTGGGATTTGGGGGCTGCCGTGGGAGTCGGGCGTGTGTCCTGTCGGGGGGAGTGGGGGCGGAGTGGCAGAGACAGCTGGCCTGTCCGTCGTCTCCAACGGCCCTTCTGCGCGTCTGCGTGGTGAGCGGCGTGTCACTGCTGGGCTCAGAGTGACCGCGTGCAGCGGACACCATGCCCAGCCCCGGGCAGTGGTTACGGCCGGGGGACTGAGTTCTGACCCCTGAGATGCCAGCAGCAGATTTTGTGTGAAGCTTGTAGGGAGACGACGGTCCTGCCCAGTTCCCTCCCCGTCATCCTGGGACAGAAGGTGGTGTGAGAAGCAGAGCCTGAGTGTGAGCGAGGCTGCCCCGTCGCCCACGCGTGCTGGCCTCCTGGTCTCTGTCACGGGAGGAGGGACGCCCTGCAGTTTGTTTAAGGAGCTGGTTTTGCTGAAGTGGAACATAATTCTTAACTGGTTCAAGCTCATCACTTATATTCTATGAGTCTTCGTTTAAAGACTCTGTAAAATGGGGACAAAGAGGACCTGTGTCCAGGACTTTTTATGAGAATTTAAGTGGAATAAAATATTTTTAAAGTCCAGCCTATCAAGTGACAATTGCTGAGTTAATAGAAACTGTTACTGCATTTACTACACTCACTAGCTCGTTATTATTATTACACAGCGTCAGTGACCAGTTGGAACCAGATCCCAGCGTAGGTGCTCTCACTGCCGTGGCCCCGCGTTTGCATCCTATCGTCATATTAGTTCTTAACACCTAACATTACTACGTATACTCAAGGCGCCAGAGCAGAGGACGGGGAGGTTTTGTTTGAGGTCCAGCAGCAGGAAGGTTTACTGCCAGCAGCGGAAAGCGCTCGGGGCAAGGTCAGGCCCCTTCTGCAGAGGGACCGAGTGGCTGCTGTGGCCTTGGGGCCGCCGGCCCTGGCACAGCCCCTGGATGGGGCAGCACAGAAGCCGCCATGGGTGGCCACGGGTGAAACAGAAAACACAAAACAGGCAGCGGGCGGGATGTGGCCAGAGGGCCACGATTTGCTGGCCTCCAGCCTGAAGGGATGATGCGCTGTGAGGAGAGACACACGACAGATGAGGGGTCCCCAGTTCCGGCCTGCCCCCCACCCGTCTCCCTAGCTCGTCCTGGGGCTCTTAGAGTGAGTCAAGTCCAGATCGTGGCCCCCTGCCTTCCACACCCCCGCTTCACCCCCAGAGCTCCTACCCACCCTTTGGTCCCCAGCCTTGATACTTACCGGGCACATCCTCAGAAAGCCTTCCTGACCCCACACCCCAGGAGGAGCCCCGCCTCTCACACACTCTGCCCAGGTGTTGGGAGGCTGAGGTCACGGTCGAAATGCTCAGGGTTAATCAGGGACGATCCCGGGAGCGGGAGCTTCGGGCTGGAAGGTGGATAAGATGGGGGCTGGTGGGGCGGGAGGGAGAGGAAGCAGGCCTCCGGGGCCCCAGGGCAGGACAGGTGGGGGTCAGCCCTGGGCCCCGGCGGGGGGCACCTGCCAGCCCTGGCTCTGGTGCCGCTCCAGGAGCTGGTGTCTCCAGCAGGCTTTTAAACTTGGCAATGAAAAGCACGACTTTATGGGCACCAGAAACTGGCTAAACTCATTAGTTTTATTCTTAATAGAAAATTAATGCTGGGATGAGTGAGCCGGCTGCGGAGGGGACCTCTGGCTTCAGACATGAAAAAACGGCAGAGCCATTTCCTGATGTTGACGGTTATTTCTGTCTTTACTCACAGCATCACAGCAGAAGTGAGTTTTAATTGTCTTCTCTTTTGTAGGGGAAGCATAGCTTTACAGTCCCAGAAATTTCATTTTTCTCCAGAGGAGGAAGAGAGGACACCAGCCCTCATTTTGCTTCACCCTTCACCCCGCTCTTTCCCTCTCTCGTGTCGTTAGGGCAACAGTGCCGTGGGGCCGGTCCTGCCTCCAGGGCCAGGGAGCTGAGGGCAAGGCCATGGGGCATCTGTGCAGCCCGAGAGGTCAGCTTTCCTCTTCGTGTCCTAACCCGCCAGCAGCACCTGGTTCTGGAGGCTGAGCCTTGACAAGTGGAGTCAGGGGAGGAAGATAGGGAAGATGGAAGAAAAGAAGGAAGGAGGGGCAAGGGGAGGGGGAAGGGAGAGGGAGGGGGAGGAGGGGGAAGGGAGAGGGAGGGGAGGGGAGGGGGAAGGGAGGAGAGGGGGAAGAGAAGGGGAGGGGGAAAGGAGGGGAGGGGGAGGGAGGGAGAGGGGTGAGGAGGGGGAAGGAGTGGGACGGGAGGGGAGGGAGAAGGGAGGGAGAGGGGGAAGGGAGGGGAGGGGGAAGGGAGGGGAGGGGGAAAGGAGGGGGAGGGGAGGGAGAGGAGGGGGGAGGAGGGGGAAGGGGAAAGGAGAGGGAGGGGAAAGGAGGGGAGTGGTGAGGAGGGGGAAGGGGAAAGGAGAGGGAGGGAGAAGGGGGAGGGGAAGGGAGGGGGAGGGGAGGGAGTGGGGGGGCAGTGCCTAAGTAGCATCTCTGAGAGCTGACCATGAGCTAAGCACATTAAGGGCTTTTACGTATTTAATCTTATTTAAATTTTGCAACAATCCTCTGCGATTGGAGTGATTTCCTCCGCCTTGGAGAAGGGGAATCTGAGTGTCTGGGAGGCGGGTGAAATCAGAACGCGTGCGACTCCAAGGGAGGCCTGTACCGTCTGCCCTCGCGGCCCCCTCCCCCCCACGCCCGCCCTCCCCATGCCTGCTGCTCAGACCCCACCTGGAGCCCAGGCGAAGGGTCCCTGTACTCACGGAGAAGCAGGGGCTCCAGAGAGGGCCCGGGGCCTCGCAGGAGCTTCTGTGAGTGTGGACGGGTCCCTGGGAGGATGGCAGCCCGGGGGCCGCGGGGCCAGCAGGACTCCAGCCCAGCACACCGCCTGCCCCACTGGAGGAGCATCCAGTTCCGAAACCAGCGTTCCACCTCCACCCAGTCGCTGCAGCCCTGTGGCCTGCCTGAGCACCTGCGACGGGGTCGCCCGGCCCCGGCGCCTCCTCCAGGGGCTCCGCAGGGAGGGCCAGTGACGCCTGCCTCCGGGGAGGAGACCGTGTGAGGACCGGCTGCCTCGGGGGTGCTGGCCTCAGCTCCCCTCCAGAGCAGACGCGGTGAATCGGGCCACACGGCCCCCCTGCAGCATGGGCTACAGGCCAGGCGTCCGTGTCAGACACAGGCTCAAGTCCACACCTGACCCTCACCGTCCGTTACTTCAGGCAAGACGTTCACCCCCAGCCTCGGGCTCCGCGTCCACGGATGTAATCACAACCCTACACCGTCACCGTAAGGAGCGAAGAGGTCACCGCCGGGAGGACCGTGGGCCTCACGGGCCCCGGGACGTGTGAGCGGCTGAAGCACACTCGGCCCAGGGTCCTGCTAGCACGGGGTGTGGGGAGGCGCTCTGTCTGCTGGGCTCTCTGCCCTCCCCTATAACCACCGCGCTTCACCCATCACCAGGACGCCGCTGAAATGTGGCTCCCTCCCCACAGAGCAGGAGACCGGGGTCTGTAGAAGTTCTATTGGGGGATGTGGCACCCACCAGGTCTCCCCCTGCAGCTTCTCTCACCAGCCCCCCAGCCTCCCCTCCTGCCTGGGCAGGAGGCAGAATGGAAAACGGAACAGCCCCGCAGGGGACTCAGGGTCCCTGACCAAGAGCCGCTGGGACCACACCCCAGCGTGGAGGAGCTCTGAGCCTCTGTTCTAGAAGAATTCTCATCCATAAGTGAATTGGTGGTGTGTTCGAATCCAGGAGGAATGATCCTGCTCTGCCCTTGGAAGCTCCCAGGAGCTTAAGAGGTTGGCTGACAACCTCCTGTAACAGCCTGAGTGCCTCCAGCACAACGTCTCCCTGGCGTGAACTGGCCTGAGAGCTTTCACACCGTCTTCTAGCAGGAAGGATGTGAGAGAGAGAGCCATGCTCGTCCACATCCTCACTTGCAGGTGCATCTTGCTGTGATCCAGGAGGGTGTCAGGTGGCTTAACACCTCCAGCCAGAGACCTCTGAGAAAAGATTCGGAAAAGCGCTGCCTTAACTGTTGACACATCTTGGACAGACATGATTCCCACCTTCTCTCAGGGCCATTGAATGAATGAGTGCTCCTGCAAATGTCCAAATACTCAGCGCTGAAATGCATCCTTATCTAGACGTCCTGAGCCGACGCTGTGGGAGCGTAAAGGTCAGGACTAAGCCAGCCCCCGGGCAGTGTTCTGACGGAGTGGATCCTAAGTGCACTCGCCCTCCAGGGGCGCCTCTGCTGGAGTCGTTAATCCATCAGCAAAGTGATGGTGTAGATCTTCCGAGGGCTTGAGCCCACTAGGAATAATTCGGAATAAGCTGGGGATTTTAAGCGCCTGCGTTACTTGGGGCTGATGGACCCTTGTTTGAAAAGTACCCAAGATTAGTTCTAATCAGGCACAGTGAGGCCAGCAGATCAGGAGGCAACTGTCCCCAAAGGTAGATTGTTACTCACGGTTCCCAAGAAGAGGGTGCCTGGGGGAGCTCCAGGATCCAGAAGGAGTAGAGGAAACCCGAGCAAAGCCCTTGCTTGTGGCTGTCGGGGGAGGAACGGGGGAGGCAGCTGAGCAGGCCGAGGACTGGACGTTTGGATGACACCTTTCAAGTATAAAAATTCAAACACCATGAAAATTGCCCCCAAAAAAGAGAGAAAAAACCTCCCCGGCCTGGAGATACCAACCATTGACTCTGCGGTGACCGTCCTTCCAGAGCAGCCCCTTGATAGACGTGTGCATATAATTTTCTACAAATGGCATCATTCTATACAAGCTGTTCTACCATCTTGTTTCATGCAAAATGTCATTCAAGGATTTCACCTGAATCACCATTTTTAAGAGTTACAGTGTCTTGCTGATGGCAATGTAAATTGGTGCAGCCACTATGGAAAACAGTATGGAAGTTCCTCAAAAAACTAAAAATAGAACTACCATACCACTCCTGGGCATACACCCAGACAAAACTATAATTCTAAAAGATACATGCACCCCAATGCTCATAGCAGCACTATTTACAACAGCCAAGACGTGGAAGCAACCTAAGTGTCCATCGACAGATGGATGAATGGACAAAGAAGATGTGGTACATATATACAATGGAATATTACTCAGCCATAGAAAAGAACGAAATAATGCCATTTGCAGCAACATGGATGGACCCAGGGATTATCATACTAAGTGAAGTAAGTCATAAAGAGAAAGACAAATACCATATGATATCACTTATATGTGGAACCTAAAATATGACACAAACGAACATACCTACAAAGCAGAAACAGACTCACAGACATAGAGAACAGACCTGTGGTTGCAGAGGAGGAGGGCAGTGGGGGAGGGATGGATTGGGAGTTTAGGGTAAGCAGATGCAAACTGTTATATACAGGATGGATAAACAACGAGGTCCTACTGTATAGCACAGGGAACTATATTCAATATCCTGTGATAAACCATAATGGAAGAGAATATGATTTAAATTCTGTCCAATATGATCATGAAAAATGTCTCATTATTGTTGCTCTTTGCACTTATTGGATTTTTACTGGAGATGGAGATCTTTCTGTAGGTTTTTTGTGCATCAGTGTCTCATGTATGCTGTACATGAGAATCTCCTGTTCAAACACTTTGCCCATTTTTCTATTGGGTTTTGTCCTTGTTCTTGCTGATCTGAAAAGGCAGTGATGCCCAGTGGTTATGAGTCCCGGCTCCACCTCTTCCAACCTGTACAACCCTGGGCGAGAACGGACCTCTCTCTGTGTCTGCATCCTTACCTGGCATAGTGATAACGTCCCCGTCCTCCTGGAGGCGCAGTGAGGATCGTGTAAGTTAGTGAGTCCCGACACAGATAAGTCCGTGCCTAGCACAAAATAAGCATTCAGTGACATGTTAAAGCCGGGGTGAAATGCAAAACATTTTGACAATCGTGTAGCACAAGCATCAACCAATTAGGATGAACGTCGGCTGTGGCCTTGGGCAGCACCCTTCAGGCACAAATCTGCATTTTCCTGTTGGGGGGGGCAGGGGAGGCAGGTCCTAGGGGAGCTGGTGACAGGGGGGAGGTCACTCGGAGCCCAGGGAAGCAGCTGTTTGCCAGCTGGTCTACAAGCCGAGCAGCACCCTGGCCTGTGGTCCAGCTGCACCGCCCTTGCAGGCCAGGTGACGTCAGCAACCTGCCACCAGTGAGACTTCTCACCTGTTGCTCGGTTTTGCCCACGGTTTCTAAAGCTTTAAAATGTTATGTGGGGCTTCCCTGGTGGCGCAGTGGTTGAGAGTCTGCCTGCCAATGCAGGGGACATGGGTTCGAGCCCTGGTCTGGGAAGATCCCACATGCCGCGGAGCGGCTGGGCCCGTGAGCCACAACTACTGAGCCTGCGCGTCTGGAGCCTGTGCTCCGCAACAAGAGAGGCCGCGATAATGAGAGGCCCGCGCACCACGATGAAGAGTGGCCCCCACTTGCTGCAACTAGAGAAAGCCCTCGCACAGAAACGAAGACCCAACACACCCAAAAATCAATCAATCAATAAATAAATTAAAAAAAAAAAAATGTTATGTGATCAGAAGCATCAGCCTTTTCCTTCGTGCTTCTGAAATGCCTTACCCACCCAAAGATCATACAAATATTCTCCCATGTTTTCTGTCCTCTTTTAACACGTAAAATCTTTGAGTGAATTAACATTTTCTGTTGCTGTTTAGTTTCTTAAACAGACTCCTTTTTATTGCAGGAACCATACCCTACGGGTTGCAATTTAAAATACACATATATGTGTGCATAATGTAATGTCTATTCTATAATATATAGTATATGTAAGATATAATACATATTCATGTGTGTGTATAATATTATATATCTCATGTAACATAAACGTACCAACAGCAAAGCACCAAGGGGCTTCAGCTGCCCCAGTGCCGTGGCACAGGCCCAGGTGGCGGCCCGTCAGCGAGACTGACCCTCGGGCCACCCACACCCCCTCATGGCACACTCGGTGCCCATCTGGTCAGTGCTCGACGCTCCCGCCCACGTGGGGAGATTCCACAAGGACGAGGGTGAGGTTCTTCCAGCTTCTCATTCTTCCCCAGTTTCCAAGCGCAGGGCCTGGCGTGTGGTGGGAGCCGCACAGGTGTCTGTTCAGAGAGGAAGAGACAGACAGACAGACACGTGGAGGAGAGAGCGGAAGGTGGGCTCCGGACTCTGCCTTCCCACCGCCGCCCTAGCCCCTCAGCCACGTGTTTCCCCAGAAATGGGTGCTCAGCACAGGTGGCTGAATTAACGTGAACAGAGGTGAGGTGAAGGGGGCCGTTTGGCCCCAGGTCCCAGAGCCCAGAAGCACTCCCCCAGCCCCCAGCCCCCAACGCTGCCAAAGCTGAGTTATTTCTCTCCTTGGGTGAGAAGCTCCTGGAAAACAAAGACCGTTGACCGCCATCGTTACCTCCCCGCTGGCACGTCCTTGCCTCAGTTGTGCCCAGAGATGTCTGGGGAATGAAGCGGGACCCTCAGCACCCTCCCCAGCCTCGGCGTCCCCCATCCACGCGTTACAGTCACTGACCTGTGAACTACCATCGATGGAGGGACAGAGACGCAGTTAGAGGGGGAGGTGGGAGTCACAGCTCTCGCCTCGAGGGCTCGGACCTCACCCACGTGACAACAGAAGCCCAGCTCCCCGCAGGGCCAGGGCTCCCTCCCTCCGCCCCCGGCCGAGAGGGTGGTCACCATCACAGGCCACTGTCACCTCCTGCTCACGGGACCTGCGCCAGGAGGACCAGGCCCTGCTGGACTTCGTGGCCCCCATCCCGGGCCAGGAGCAGGGGAAAGGCTCTCTCTGCGCCCTCTGGGAGAGTCATTCTGGCCAGAGAACGCTCGGCAGAGCTGTCGCACCCGGGACAGAGCAGCCTCCCGAGTCCGGAGGCCCCGGGGGATCACCGCTCCTCTGCAGCACAGACCCTGCACGCCGACAGGCCAGGGAAGAGACCCAGGCGAGGCAAGCTGGCCACAGCTCCCTGGGTCTTCTCACTCCCTCCCCCCTTCCGTGCCTGAAACGGAGGCGCCTACCAAGAGCACGGCAGCCAGCTGTCAGGGAGGCAGCGAGGACCCGGGGTTCAGAGCCGCCTCTGCCACCTGCTGACCACCCAGGCCTCGGGCCAGGCTCACCTCCCTCCCGGGCCCTCCCTCCCATTCTGCCAGGGAGGACCATGACCCTCACCCCGGCCGCTGTAATATAAAGGACGGTTTTCCTGCCTGGCATTTCTAAAAGTTCACCCTCTTTTAGTCCCCAGGAGAACTTTCTAACCTCATCGCCCCTGCGTACCAACCACAGCAGACCACCTCCTACAGGTAATACAGTTCCCTTTCGTGTGTGATCCCACAGCAGTTTTTACCTCTACACTTCTCGTGTTACCTTATTTCCATATTTTATATTTTCCTTACTCTGTGATATTTTACACAGAGTTTAACTCAGGGGTATGTACATACTATGCACCCAGTGAGTACTTCCTGATGGATGAAACGCACATCAATGAATGAGTAACCCCAGCTCACCTTGTCTGTATCCGTAAAAGGGGAATGACAGTGAGTCGGAGAGTCAATGTGAGGAGAAATTGAAATACCCTGAGTAAAAGTGCTTTGCAATTTGAAAATAACTGTTCAAACGTGGATTATTATTGAATAATCATCACCTGTGCTCTCTGGCAGCAAGAGTGCTGTGACAGCACGAGGGCCAGGGACGGGGTGGGGCGACCATCCAAAACCCAGGGTTTGAGTGTCACTGAAGCAGTGGGTTGGGTTGGGTTTTTCAAGCCTGAATAAGTCTTCTGTCCCTGAAGTCACCCCTCGCTGAGGCCTCACCCACGCCCAGATGTTTGGAAAAGAGACAGAGGCCAAAGAAGAGAAACAGGAGGGAGGGTCCCTAGAAGGATGGGGGTGCTGCACCACAGTCCTGGCGGGAGGAGAGGTTGCAGCAGGTGACCCGGGACCCTCACTCCACAGGGAAGCCCCCCAGGTGCACGAGAGAGGGGCCTCAACCCCCAAGCCCTTCAGCGGCAGCATCTTCTAAGGACCCCTCCAGCCTGTACAAAGGCTCCCGGGAGTGAGAGAGCATGTGAGTCAACGGGGGAGAAACACAACAGAGCCCGAGAGCCTGAACTCTTCAGACGCCTGGTGGGAGTGACCTGGTGGAGGGGCGTGAGGCTGAGGACCCCGCCTCCGGCAGGGCCTCTGCAGCAGAGACAATGGGCGCCTTTCCTTAGATGGGACGATCATCCTCTGAGTCCAGGGTGGGGACGCCGGCCCTTCCAGAAACCCCTGGAACAAAACAAAGCAGAACAGGAGCTGGGGTGCAGGAGGGAGCCCCCCCACCCCGGGGTAAGACCCAAGAGGGTAAGCACGACCTTGCAGACAATTAAGGAGCCATTCGGGTGTCTGAGACACAGCCAGACTTTAGTAAAGGGGCGGAGTCACTTTATAAAGGCACCGTGTCTCTCTGCTCCTAGGTGACGTCACACTGAGTCTCACTGAAATCCCGCCGCGAGGTCGGGAGAAACGTGCGGACGGACAGCAGGTAGAGAAGTAAATCTGCGCACAGCCATCTCTGCTGCGGGCAGAGGAGGGCGGAGCAAACGCAGCATCCCTCCACCCGTGGGGTTCCAGGTGGTGAACTAGTCAGCTTCGATCTGCTGGCATCGCAGTAAGTGGAGTTTCCTCTTTAAGACGAATCTATAATTTTCACCAAAACTGTCTTCAGAAAGGCTACCCCCAGGACCGAGCATCGGAGGGACAGCCGGTCGTGCGTCTGGAGGTGGCCTTTCAGTTACTGCCATGTGACGACGGGCACCTGGGGCTGCCAGGAAGGGGGACCACAGCGCACATCCCAGGGGATCATTACTCAGGGCAGAGCAGCGTCGGACTCATTCTCGAGATGGGCTGCATTGCTTCCAGCAATTATAAGTCAATATAGGGAAAAAATTAAAACTGAGTTTAATCGAATAGCGAAAGCAGAAGAAATCGCGGCCTTTTCCAATATTCTCGCCATCACACCCGCGATCCTGGAGTCCTCAGAGGTCCGTCCACTCAGGCGCGTGCCAAGGACCACGGTGGCCGCCGTGAGGCTCCTGGGAAGGTTTCCCTCAGAGTGGAAGGAAGGAAGGTCCTCCCTGAAGCAGAAATGCAGTGGCTTCGGTAAATGCACACTCAGGCAAAAATAACAGGGCCCACGTTCCTTTTCCTCCTACGATGCACACGGGCAGTGCAACTTGCGCTGTGGACGGTCCTCAGAATGAAGGAAATACAGGACAGTTTTAAGGACCGATCTGGGCCGGACAGTGTGCGCAGCACTGGGACCACTGGGGTCCCTCCTCAGGGCGCCCACAGGCCACGAAGAGATGGGGGAGCCGTGGGGGTCAGCTGAGAGCCGTGCGGGCTGGACACGGGCGGGGCGTCGGGAACCCCTGGGGGACACAGCATAGGTGCCCAAGCCGAGCTCGGAGGGTGAGGAGCTGGCCCCACGGCGAGCGGGGAGGAGGGTCACGCGAAAGGGAACCGGAGACGCAACGTCCACAGAAGACAGAGCGCGAAGCAGCCTGGGGGCAGGACCGGAGTTTCACGGGGCTGGAGGCCAGGGCTGTGGGCAGAGGGGTGACTGGAGGAGTCATAGCTTGGGATCAGGAAGGCCCAGGGTAGAGCTGGGCTTTACCCCTGGGCAGCGTGTAGTCATCGGGGGGTTCAGAGCAGAGGGACGGTGGGGAGAGACTCATGAACAGTGAGAGCTGGGGCGCGGCTGGAGCTGCTGCCGGGGGCAGGCGGGACCCGGTGGAGCTGGAACCGGAGAGAAGGGCCGGAGAGCCGTGAGGAGACTGGAGGACACAGGAGGCGAATCCGCGGGGGGGCGGCGAGTGGGAGGGACCCTGGGGCACAGGACAGGCCAGGCTGGTCTCCAAGACGAGGAGGAACAGGGTCCGACAGGCCACGTTCCAGCTGCTCTCTGTCGGCCCCGGGGTTGGGACGCCATGCACTGACCAGCGCCCATGTGCTGGGCCCAGCCGGTCATGGGAGGGAGGACACAGCGCCTGGAGGAGCTCTCAGGCTCGGAGGAAACGCAGCCCGTGGGCTCTGCCTTCCCTGCCAGGCTGAGCTCAGCTGACCGCCGGTGTGGCCGGGCAGCTCCTCACGGCCGTGCGTCCCGCTGCCCCGCGTCCAGGGCCCTCCCTGTCCTCCCTCAGGTCAGCCTGCGCGTGCCGAGCGCTTCCGGGCCTTGGATGCTGGCCCTGAGAGGGGGCCTCTGCAGCCCCGTAAGTAATGCTCTCAGAGTCCCCAGGCCCTCCCTCCGGCCTGCGCTGCAGGCAGCGATTCCTGAAAGGCTGCTCCAGGCGTCCCAGACCGTGGCCGCCACCCTCCCCTCCCCTGCTCTGTCCGTCCCGCAGACAGAGAGCTGAGAGCTCACCCCCGGGTGTGTGCGTGCGTGCACACACATTTACACATGTGCACGCACGCACACACACAAGCACACAAAGACACACACGTGTTTCCCGGTCTACTCAGCACCCGCTTCCCTTGCTCCGTTTTGGAACCTCCAAGGTGCACTCTTAAAACAATGGGATCCCAGATTTGTCAGGACCTGCATGAGCTAAAGCCGTCTCCTCCTTCTGCAGGGGAACCAGCAGAAGCTCCTACGAGTCCCAGCCCCACCCCCAAGCCCTGGGACCCCAGCCACCGTCCCTTCTCACCCTAGAGACTCTGTTCCCACCTCTCTCTCTCCGGATGCTGACAAGGTAGAAAGGCATTCCTAGGGGTCTCTACTCATCATGTGAATCGGCCTACACAGCCCCGCCCCAGTTCCTGAGAGCCCCACGCAGACAGACGGGCGCTCCAGCCTTCGAAGACCCACCGGAGCAAGCGGGTCAGCTGTCGGTCGCGGGGGCTGCAGCGAAGCTCCCAGACAGCCCCGCCGGCCCGGCTGGACCACGTCCTTGGCTCACCTGGGACTTCGGCCTCCTCCATGGCTACCTCTTCACCTCTGCCAGCCCAGGCCTCAGACACCCCTGAGTGAACAAGAGGTCTCTGCCCTCTTCCCTCCGGCTCAGGTAAGGCCTGCGGTGCAACAAGGCCGCCCTCGCTGCAGAGGTGGGGCAGCTATTTGGGGCCAAGTGCATTCGCCCCCAGGGAAGGTGTGGGCGGAGCCTCTGTGGAAACAGCTCTCTTTTGGCACTTGGTCAGTGGGCCTGGAGGGTCTCAGCCTCTCTGAGCTGCAGGGCAGGCATCTGCTGCAAGCAGATGGGAGGATGGAGGGGGCTTCCAAATGCAGGACAGGGACGCCCCCCGCAGAGACAGTCCAAGATGAGGGGCGGGACCCCTGCCCAAGCTGTGCCTTCCAGGCCAGAGTCCCTCACACCCAGCCTGGGCTGCAGGCAGTGCTTCTGTGTCCAGACGTCTTTACACAACACAGTGTGGAAATGGCCTGGAATGAAATTAAATGGCAGTTTGCTTACACTTTAATCACTGCCGGCAGATGAAGATGCAGCTGTGATTACGACCAAGGAATCTATATTTATTGTCTTGTGGGGATTTGCATCCGAGATACTGTGATCTTCCCGCAAGGCACCTGATTGATTCATGGAGCTGTAACGAGGCATTTCCACCTGCGTCACTGGGTTGCGTCTCCCTCCCACCTGGCAGGGCGGGGGGCAGGGAGCAAAGCCCCCCCATGGGCAGGCCTCCCAGGTCGGCTGGTCTAGAGCATTGGGGAGGGGCCTGAACGCAGCCCCAGGGGGCGGGGGTGTGGTCAGCACAGACCACTTGAGACCCAGCTGGCCAGGAGCACTAAGGTATGGGCCGCCCACCCACTGCTGTTAAAAGCAGAAGAAGACCAAGCTCCTGGGTGCAGCTCTCAGTGGGACAGGAGAGACGCAGGCCCCCACGGGCCCCAGGCCTCGTGCAATGGGATCTTCACGGGCTCCTTGATTTTCCTCGGCTGTGCCCAGTGTGACTCGTGATTGACAGCGTCTGTCGTGAACACTGGGCCACGTTCCACAGCCAGCTGTGGGCTTCAGAAGGGACGCAGTGACACAGGGGGTGAAAGGCCACTGGCTCTAGGAGGTTCTGGGCTGCAGCTCGGCCCGAAAGCCACCCAGCACCACTGTCGTCCCAGACCGGCTGTGCGTACGTGGGAAGAACCAGGCAAAGGAGCGGCCTCAGCCTCCGGCGGTGTGAGCGAGGAGGGGGGTGAGAACAGGGTGTTGGACCAGCCAGCAGTCCCGTCTCCACCTCACTGGACCCACCCTCCCTGGCGGTCAGAGCCAAAGGCCCTCATCCCTCCAGCTCCGACACCAGACCAGAAGCTCCAAGGCTGCCACGGCAGGAGTTCCGAACCACGGGATCCACACGCTGCACACCGGGCCTCCGGGCCTGCGGGCGATAACGTCCACCCCACAGCCCACAGCACACAGCCCAGGGCTGACGTGGCTGTGCCCCCAGAGAGTACAGCAGGACACTTCCCTGGGGGAGGGGCGCAGACCGAAGGTTATCGAATGACGCTGGCTCTTCGCAGGCCCCAGCCCAGTCGCAGTCCTCTTGGTCTCTAGGGTGGGACCGGCCCCCCACAAGGTGACGGCAGAACAGAAGTCAGCACCACCAGGTGAGCCAGGGACGCTTCTCCAGCAGGTGCAGCAGGTGGGGCTGAGACGGAGGGGCAGCCGGAGAGGAAGGCTCTCGACTTGCTGAGCAGCTGGGCGCCCTTGCAGGAGGCCAGGCACCTCCCCGGCCAGCCGCAGGGTCCAGACCCAGGTGGACAGACGGGAAAGCACGGCCGTGGGACGTGGGGGGATGTTTGCATCCTCTTCCTCTGAGGTCCCTCTAACTCACGCTTTCCCATCTCCTGTCCCCCCATCACTGCGGCTCCAGGAAAGGCAAGGCTTTGCTGCCTTCAGCCCGGCGGTTTCCCTTCCGTCCATGCCTGGACCCCTGCCCATGGCCAGGGAGGTCGGGCCCTCCATATGGTGAAGGCGTCTGAACCCACTCGGCAGGATCACTGGCTGAAGACGCGCTGAACAGGGTCTGGCAGGTGCGCTCAGGAGGCGTCCGGGACCAGAGACCACAGACCGGCTGCCCTGATGTTTAGCAGTGGTTGTCATTCTAAACACGGCGTTCGTTATTCCGCCGTGTGGATTCTAATTAACTGTCAGAAACGCATTGTTGAGGGATGATGGATTATTCCGGGGAAACTGTTAACATAGCCGTTCACTTCTGCCCACGTGCAGCCGGGCCCAGAGCAGGTGGCTCTGGTGATGCTGGGCGCCCCGGGGCAGCCACTCCATGCCGGCCGCCGGGAGGATGGTGTCAGCGCCGCCCCACCTGCCCCACGGGACAGGGACGCGGCCTCCTGGGGCACTCCCAGCAGACCTGGGGCGGCTCCGTGCCGGCCCTGAGCGGGGAGGGCACCCGTAGCCTGAAGCCCGGGCCGAACGCAGGGAGACGGGGTGACTGACTCGGGGCTGAGCCACACTACCGGCACGAGGTGGGGCGCGGGGTTTGCAGCGAGAGCCACTGGTGCAGAAATCGTCTCTCTACACTGACCTCTAAGGCTCTTCTTTGCTTTACGTGGTCACACTGTTCAACTCGAACCAACACGTGTTAAAAGATTACGTGTGTCGGGGTTCTCCACGGACGCAGAACCAAGAGGAGAGAGATTTCTTCTAAGGGACTGGCTCTCGGGGTTGCAGGAGCTGGCAAGTCCCAAATCCTCAGGGCAGGATGGAAATTCAGGGAAGAGCTGGTGCTGCCGTCTGGAAGCGGAAACCTTTCTTCTTCTGGTCTTAAGGCCCCCAGCCGATTGGATCAGCCCCTCCCCACATTGTGGAAGATACTCTCTTTACTTCTTTGCTGTCCACTGATTGTAAATGTTAATCACATCTACAAAACACCTCCCTGGCATCTGCACTAGCATCTGACTGAGCAACGGACACCATAGTTGGCACAAAAATTAGCCATCACGAAGAAAACATGGGCAAACCAACCCAAACTCAACCAGGAGAGGGAAAACACACTCACTGGACCATGTCCTATGGAAATTACTTAAAGGAACCACAGATATTGGCCACTCTCCTAATACTGTATCTCACCGAATCTAAGACACTAACAATTGCATTGTATTTTTTATTTTATGTACTATTTATTAAGAAAGAGGGAATTCCATGGCAGTCCAGTGGTTAGGACTCAGTGCTCTCACTGCCGAGGGCCAGGGTTCAATCCCTGGTTGGGGAACTAAGATCCCACGAGCCAAGCAGTCAAAAAAAAAAGGAAAGAAAAGACTGCCAATTAAACTAGGTGCAATGCATTCTTATGACATAATTTTTATTTTATATTTGTTCAAAGAGCTGTTTAGGCTTATTTTGGCAATTTTTTTATTATATATTACTCTTTTACCCATGCAAGAAGAAAACTATCAGTTTGGTAAATTGGCTAAGATGTTCTTAAAACTTCTTCCCATTCGGAATCCAACTCTCCTGATTCAGTGACGTTCAGGTTTTTCTACACGATGTCATCTGTGCCATCACAAGCTTGGCTGGTGCAACATTTTTAAGGGAAACTATATTAGAACTGAAAGCCTTGGAAGCCCAGAGCAGGTTTGCAATCACGCAGAGCTGACCGACTTTGGCTCTTGCTTCGGGAAGTTTACTACACGTGCCTGGTCCTCCTTCCCCCACGACAGTTTGATTCCTGTAGGTTAGAAAACCCACCTGCATTGTCCTCTGGGCGCTTTTCTAGGCCAGGCTGCAGGTTTGGAGGCTGGAGCCCTGGGCATCTGTGCATGTGCCAGCGGTGAGCCCTGGGGTGGTTGACACCCAGTGGAAACCCCCGTGGGAAGTTGTGGCACCAGCTGCACAGGAGTGAAATCTGGGGGCAAACGAAACCAACCACATCAGGTAATGACTGAGCTCGCCCTACCAGCTGCACCTGTAACCCACACGCCTCCCACCCAGTGGCTCTGCCCCTTCCCCATTGTACAGGTGACACGCAAGGGTCAGAGAAGTTAACGATTTTCCCAGTTTACTCCACGTCACTGACGAGAGCGGGTGACAAGCGGAGGGGGCTGCTCTCACCAAGCCCCTCGGGGAGAGGACAGTGGTCTGCGGCGCCCAGCCCACCTGTGGAAGGCCCTGATGATCCTGCTAAAGTAGACGGCGCCACACTAAGAACTCGAGGACGGCAGGCCTGTGCAGGGAGGGGCTGGCGCTGGGGGCAGGAACGCCCATCACCACGCTGGTGTTTCTGGGCAGAGTCCACAGTGGGCCACCCCCCCAGGGCTGGTACAGGAGGGGCATCCCCACACGCGCCGGACACTAGCCCCGTTAACACGCACTGGCGGATTTCTGAGGTCGCGTCTCTGCCTTTCCTTCTCTGGACACAGGAGTCCTCTGACGAGATCAGCCCCTCCCCAAATAAGGGAGTTCTTTATGTCAGTAGAAGAGAAAGAAAATCAACGTCTCAACCAACAGAAAGATCACTAATGTTTCACTCCCCTGGATAAACTCTACGAAATCCTTATCGACCTTAAATGTGCTACTGGACAAATACATCTTCCGAGAAGCGGCCTTTTAGAAGTTTGCTCAGACTGTATAATCAGGTACAACGTTTGCCCTCCGCTCACCGGCTCAACCCCACACGGTCGCCCTCTCGCACCTGCACTGGCCACCAGCAGCACCCAGAGGGAGGTCGGCTCGGCCGTTCACAGGAGCAGAACCTGTGGTGACCGTGTGTGCGAGTGTGGGGAGCCCCGCTCCCTTCCGCACTGCAGGTCTAGCTGATGGCAGCGTCTTGTGAGTGTGCTGCGCCCTGGCCAGTAACCCGTCATCAGGTGGGCTCTGGAGCCCAGGAGCTGGGGGAAGTGGTCACTAGAGGGACGTTTAGCTCGGGAGCTTAGGCAGCAAAGGGCTCGCTGAGGACCACAGCCCACGTTCTGCAGCGAAACCGGGCAGAGGCTGCTCGGCAGTGCCGCCCGCCGTGCAGACACGGCGCACTCTGCCCCTCCCGTGGCCCTTCACGCTCTCTGAGGGCCGCGTCTGGCGCGACAGCCCCTGACCCCCGTGGATCCAGGTGCCGTGGCTTCACCCGACATCTCTCCGAGGCCCGGCCACCCCTCGCTGCGCACACGCAGCTCTGCCCCCGCACGGAGCACACCACCCACACCTGCGGTCCCGTCCCTCCTGGGCTCCTGCTGCCCGCCCCCCCCCCCACCATCACTTTTTCCCAGGGAAGGCGCATCTCATCTCGGAGGCAGGCCTCCCAGGACCTCGACCTCACTGAGGACCAGGGGCTGGGGCCAGCCTGCCCTCTGCACGTGCCACCCTGGAAGGTGGGCACATTAGGGCCCTCCCCTACCCCTCAGGGGATGGTGACGCTCGTCCTCCACACAGGCCGGGAGGACGGAGCCCAGCGTTCCCGGGAGACGGCTGGCTCAGCAGTGCACCTCCTTGCCGGTCTCCCTCCCCCAGCCCCTCACCCCGGTTCTGGTGTCACTGTCCAAACAAACAGCTTCCAAGCCCTTCCCTCAGGCCTGGCCTCCGGGGGAAACCTCGGTAGGACAAAGCCTACAGCACTATGTATCTAGACTCCAACCGCGGAGAGAAGCTCAAGCCGCTGGAACAGCTGAGATGTCGGAGAGAAGGTGCGGAGGGCGGAGACAGGGGCTCGCACTGACTCGGCAGCAGAGGAAGGGGCTGCGCTGGTCCTGATGGTGTGGTGGACGACGTCCCCCCGGAGGCGCCGGGGCTGCGAGTGCCGGGCGGCGTGTGCAGCTTCCCCGCCGGGAGGCTGGCCGGACAGCCCCTCCAGACGCCGGCGTTCCATCCACAGAGCCGACCTGGAAAAGGGGATCCGGTCACTGGCCCGTTCCCTGCTGTTTCTTAAACAAACACAAAGCGCGTTTCTGCTGCTGAGGATGCTTCTATCTGTCATGCCAGGAGATGAAAGCCAAAGACTAAAGACGACCAAGCAGAAGCCCGCGGAGCCGGGTGCACGGTGGCCCCTGCCCCCTCCCCTCGGGCTCAGTCCTGCCCTCAGCCACCTCCCGTCCCTGGGCTGATCTCTCCGGAGGTTAAAGGGAACCCTGGGGGGCAGGAGGGGGCAGGAGGATGCAGTGCCGCCAGGACAGGAGGGGAGCTGCGGGCATGAAGGCTGATCCTGCGGGGAGACCCGGAGGGGAGGCTGAGGAAACGGCCTTGATCTGCATTCCTGGAGGAAGCTTGTGTGCAGGATCCAGCAGGCGACGCTGAAGGCTGATGGGCGGAGGGGCCGGAGGGAGGCCGGGCCAGAGGAACCTGAACCTGGCGGAGGGGGAGGGAGCCGCAGCCGGGGGCGAGCGTGGGCAGAGGCTCTGCAGAGACCGGACATGGGGGGCTGTCAGAGGACACACACGAGGA